>NC_067168.1:19092990-19742156 GCF_903995435.1 Acomys russatus
TCTTATGTTTGTGTTTGTTTTTATTTTCTGTGGATAGCTCTACTGGAAGCATCATATCTTGTACAATAAATATAAGTGCTAAGAAACAACACCAGACTGTGGATTCATCCCATGAGATGAGCAGTCTTTTTCAGTAAAACAAGAACAGGAACTTTTTCTTTGATTCCAGGTTCAGTAATTGTCATTCATATTAATATCCTTTTAAAATATTACAAGAAAAGAAAGTGCTAGAAAACAAAAACTATGAGTAAAAGTGGCTGTCCTTCATGTTAACTCGTTTTAATTTGATAGAAAAGCATGGGTAAGAGGGAGACAGAAAATTGCATATATTTCAATCCACTCAGAAAATTATAAACCAGTTTTTTACTCCCCCTAAAACATTAATACGCTTACTTCACTGCATACTTGGGAACTATGATTTTTTTTTTAAAGGAGAACACATACAAAATCAACCAAACAAATGAACGAAAATATAGACAACTAAGCACACAAAGAATCAAATCAATAGCCTTGACGTGGAGGTACAGCTCTGCGACCATGGCATCAAGGGCTGAACAAGAGAATGCAGGCCTTTTTATTCTGTTTTATAGCTCACTGTGTCAAGCAGAAGGTGAGACTAGGACAGGACCAGGACTATACTGCTCATTTGAGTATGCCTTTCAAAGCTGTAGGAACTGTTTATTTGTTTTGTTCATAATCCATGATACAAGTAAGACTAACATTATTAACTCATCTATCAAAAAGAGAAAAAAGGCTTTATGGATATTTATAGTACACATATTTCTAGCCATATTTTCCAATATATACTTATTCAAACCTTTTGTTCAATATAGTGTATTTTTATCTCCTCGGACATTTATTTACATTATATCCAAGACTATGTCATGATACCGAAATGATTTCTTGCTTTAGTAGTCTACGGTGTTTATAAAACATATTACAGGCTGCTATGTAAACTATCTCCTTCCACTTTTTAAAAATGTTTTACAGAAATTTTTGAAAATTTATATTCATTCGAATATGTCTCTGACACATTTATTAGAATAAAGAAATGGAAAAAGTAATATCTGGCCCATATAAAAATTTCCAACACTTTCTTGAAAATGACTTAATTTTTTAAAAGGCTTATTGTTTTTAAGGGTTGTTATGCCTTTGTGCGAACATATCCTGGCAGGTGTTTAAGCAAAATCAGTAGAGTTTATTGGACAATCTGATCCACGGTATGAATTCAGCTGATGTCTAAAACTAATCTTTCCTCATTGTTCCTGTACAATGTTGTACGTTGTTCCTGTCGAGTTGTAGTATTACATGTAAGGCATTCTATCCTCACTGTTATTTTAAATATAATATAATTCATAAGCATTAAGTACAAAGTGGACAGTATCTGCATGAATTATTTTATTGGAGTAATCCTGGCTTATTCATAGTTTATGTTTGAGAGAGATACCTTCCCAATAGAGAAACAAGAAAAAGCATGATTACTTAATATAACTGCAGAGCAGGGTACCTGTGTAAACAGACAAAGTGTCCTCAGGTGAACCAGTGCTATTCTCCAATGTAATTGCAGTGTACTGGTCCTGTTCTACAGGGAGAAGCTGTTTCTTTAGAAGTCCCTGCCATCTTTCCCTCTTACAGTCCCTTCCCTTCCTCTTCTGCAGAGATCTCTGAACCTGGAGGAAAGGAGCTCAAAACAGACATTGTATTTAGGAATGGCACACTTACGAATGCACAGAGGCGATGACAGCATGCACAAGGGCCATACAGATTCTAACCAAACAAAATCACAGCATGGAGAAGGGCACGAACACACAGGCCCAATACTAACCAAGAAGCTGTTTGCAATTGATACCTGATGAAATAGAAAAAAAAAATTAACCAATAGAGTCTCACCCATACTTTATTAAGGCCCTATAGTCCAAGAATAGAAGGGCAACATTAAGTGGACTTCATGTCTTTTTTTTTTTTTTTATTTTGTTTGCTTTTTTTTAAAATTGTTTTTGTTTTCTTACTTTTTAGTTTTAGATTTTCTCCCCCTTTTTGCTTCCTTTTGGAGAGAGAGAGAGAGAGAGAGAGAGAGAGAGAGAGAGAGAGAGAGAGAGAGGAGAGGAGAGAACATAAAATTAGGCTGATGTTAGTTGGGCATGGAGGTGGGGGTAGATCTGGGAGTAATTAGGATAAGAGAGAGAATTGATAAATTACTCTAAAAAGACTAACTATAGTGCCCATTCTCATGTACTTTGGGGAGACCAAAGAACCAGGTGCCTTATTTTTATTCATTATAAACATCTCAAGTATGGATTTCTCTCAAATTTGCAGTTTTGCCATAGCAGGCCTTTATCAGGAATTTAGCCGTTACCTTGAGCCTATGTGTAATAGTTAAATGATTGAACCTGACCTTGGATGTCACATCTTTTCAGAACAGTAGGGATGATGCCTTGTCATTTCCATGTTTTGTGCATAAAATATACACGTAGATTGATGCTTTGTAGGAAGGCATAATGTAGGCTAAGAAACGGCAGAGATTTTTAAATGTTGTTTCCATGTTTTCCAGTACTGGCTGGTGTGAATAAAACATGAATTTGTTTTAGAAATAACTTCTCCAGTGTTCTCTGAGTCCTGTCTAGGATTTGGTTCCCATTCTTAATGGATATAAGTCTGCTCCCATCTGAGAGCATAAGTAGATGAGAAAACCAGGGAAGGTCACAGACGCTGTGGTCATTAAACTTCCTAAGCGTTGATTTCCCTCCTTTTCTGAAGAGCTATAGTATTCATGGCTGTCAGTAGAGCTGCTAGTTGATTAAAATTTTAGGTGTAGGAATGATGAACACTATAAACTCGGAAAATGTTTCCTATAGGGAATTACTTCCATGAAAATAAATACTTTGATCCCAAGCAGCTTATTTTTATATTACTTCAGGTAAGAGTATTATCCAAATGTCTTACAGTAATTAGAGCGTGTCCATCATTCAGAGTCTTGAGATGGTCCGCTTATCACTTGCTTCTTTTGTTACTGTGCTTAGGATTTCACATTTCATTCCCCCACCATTATAATTGGAGCCAACTTCGAAACTTCCAATGAAGGGTCCCCTACGAGAGTGGATTCAAGAGTTCCCAAATCTTCACACACCAGGGACAAATACCTCAAGGTTTTTCTACATTGGAGGCTGATTCCTAACAATAAAAAGGGTAAAATGAGGGTTATCTACGAGGATAGAATGAAAAGAGTCCCTACTGAAAGAAAGGTCTAGGGTAGAGGCAAGAAGAAAAGAGACAGCCAGAGAAAAATCTGTAAAAGAGCTTTCTGAGAAAGGTCACTCTGATTGATGTAGGGTTTTCTGTTATGAATTCCTTTTCATGTGCTTAGCTGTTAAATGTTAAACCTTCCATTGTCAAGCAGACTTGGATTTCACCATAGAATCAGGCACTAACCCTGGACATGATGGTCACTCCCTACATATGTATTTCATTTGGTGTCATGTGCTCTTTGCACATGCTTTCTATTTTTCTTATTCATGCCCTGATATAAGAGCACATATCTGCCTGGAATGTCACTGTGTATGTGTATATTGATATCCTCTGTGTTAAGTGCCTCAGGGACATTCTTTTCTGATGAATGCTCCAGATGTCAGAGTTGACACCTGTACCTGAGTGCAAAATGTATGTATGTATTAACCAATGAAAAGAAAGTTTTATAAGACTAACATGATTTTAAACTAAGAAGAATATGTAAATGAATATGTCAAGCTATAGAAATATAAAACATCTCATGTTGCTTTGTGGCATGCATTATTTCTGGAAGAATACAAATACAATATTTCAAGGACAAGTCTGAATTAAATATTGTATGTTTTAGTCAATAAATACAGTGGCTTAAGTAAATGGTTTCCTGGTTCCCTCAGATTTAAGAATCTTCTCCTTGATTGTTCAATAAACACTTCACAGTTTAGTGAAAGAAAAAATTACAAATTTAAGAAATGTCAGTCCTTCAACATAAGTAGTATGTAATGACTACAAATTGTTTATATTTAAGACAACCAGTGCAAATTTAGTGAAAGTTTAAGCATTAATAGAGAGACAACTATGTTCTTTATTTTAATATTTAATACTGGTAGCCATCCAAACATCCATTCAGCTATTATTTCTTCATTTCTTATGTGCCATGGAGTATTACTAGTTAAAGATTTGTTTATTTTATTTTGTGTCTCTGTCCCTGTGTGGGTATTTATACCTGAGTGCTGGTGCCTGAGATATAAGAGGCATCTGGTCCCCTGGGAGATGAAGTAGCAAGTAGTTGTGAGCTGTCTGACATGGTTGCTGAGAATTAAACTCTGTTCTTCTGTAAGAGCAACAGGCATACAGCTGCTGAGACATTTCTTTAGCCCTCATATAATATTTATGCTACTGTATTATAATATACTCCTGTTGCCTCAAATTTCTCTTAATGAAGGTAGAGTCTACACAGAATGATTTATTAAGTTTAAATTGAAGATTCATGGGGCTGGAGAAACGGTTCATAAGTTAAGACCATTTGCTGGTCTTACAGAGGACTCAAGTTCAATTCCCAGCCCCCACGCGAGGGCTCCCAACAATCTGTAACTCTAAGGCATCTGACATGTTCCTTCTGAACTCTGAGAGCACAAGGCATGTGTGTGGTGTGCAGACGTACATGCAGAAAAGAAGATTATACAAATAAATAAACTAAATAAAGCAAAACAATTGTAATTTAAGGATTAATAGGTGTATTATTCTGAGTATGATTTTCCGATTGCTTCTAACTCATTTTCTTTCTTGCTCTTCCTATGCCTCATAAAAATTCAAAACAGAGGCATCAGTTAGTCAGCCTGGTATAACACTGAGGAGTTACTTCACCTGAGACACAAGTTACATAAAGGAAATTAAACATTGTTCTAGAACACTTGTGGTGAAGGGACAAAGCACTTTGAGGGAATGCCAAGAAAAATGGAGTTAGAAAACTCTTCTGATTTTACAGTTATTTCAGTCAATACTTCTTTAGATTTTAGACTCTATCAATTCTCTCTCTTGTAAGACTATCATACAGAGATAGAAGAATTGAACACTGCGAAGAGCAGAGGCTCTTTGAAAGCATAGTTTTAGCAAGTGAACACACATTTTCAGAGTAATTCTAAGATTTAATTAAGAGATGTGTCATATCGTTCAATTAAATAATTAAAGGAAACTACATTTTCAGGAGGCTCATTTTGGGGAAGAAATTATGTTGCCAAAAAAGATTTTATGCCATTATCCCATTAATGCTAAACTGTTTAAAAATTTTTAAATAAATATCTACTAGTAGCCTTTAATTTTTTGTAATTAAGGCTTTTATTTAAAATATTTCCTCTTATTTAATGTAGTAGTTGAAAATATGCAACTCTTTCAGTTAATGGCTATAATCTGAATTTTATTTGTTTGAAATGACCTCATCTGTATTTTTAAAAGTTTTTGAGAGACTACCATTACTGTATGAAAATTTCTTGAAATAGGAAACTGACTATTTGATCCATATTCAAATCAACTACTACCATAATTGGATCTGAATTAGAAATTATACCAACAGGAATATTTAAAAGAATGATAGGATTTAATTTGCTGTCTTACTTGATTGTGTAGTAGTCTTTCAAATTCAATAAGTGGCAAACCATAAACTAGAATTATTACTGTAAGAAATATCATCCTTTGAAAAAGGTAAGGACTATGCTTGTTTTGGTCTGGAAGCATATACACACTTATGCATATATTCATAAATGTCTGTGTTTTTCTTTTCCATTTGTGAAAAAAAGCTGGGTAATTTTTCACAATTATATTAACAATTGTTTTCCTTCCTTTTGGATTTTACTCATCAAGACTATATGGTCTTGTCTTTTCCCAGCTATTATAAAACTTTACTAGAAGTCATCTTCCTTACTTGTTTATTGTTCCTTTCATTAACTGTAGTATATGTCCTAATTAGTTCATATATGTGACTGTGAAAGAGAATACAAATAGGAATAGAGTTTAAACTGAAATATAGAGTATTTTAAGTTCTTCAGCCATTTGATACTAGTACCTATTGGCTTGTAATACAATCCTAAGGTGTGCTCTTGTCAAAATCTGAATTACAGGAAGATAACATATTATGATTTTAATATACTGTAATGCCTAAATAATAATTAGGTTTGATGCCATCAAGCTAGAGCCATAGAAGCATCTAAATATAAATACATTTCATCAGCAGAAGCAGTTATAAATTATGGATATGATAGTGACAGACACTGTGTCAAATCCAACAACAAAATACTACAAATCTTCAAATTCATGAGGCTGCAGCAGCAACTGAGAAAAATTTAGGGTGATTAAGAAAAGGGAAGATAAAATATTTATTTTTAAAAGTTATCATGACAGATTTCTCAAAATTTAGCATCTTAAAATACCTTTTTATTATCTCACAGCTCTACATAGCAGAAATCTGAGTGGGTTCAGCCAGACTGAGATCAGTGTCACATGAGACTACAATTAAGGCTATTTGTTAGGCTGCTTTTTAATTTTGTGAGAGATAGAGTATTGGCAGGATCTAGGTCCCTGCAGTTATACGTCTCCGGCTCCTTCTCTGGAAGCCACTTGTAGTCTAAGATTGGACCACATACCATTCGTCTCAAAAAGCCCCTTTCATCTTCAAATGAAGAACCAAAGATGGAGTTCTGTGTACATTTTGACTCTCAATTAACTCCTCCTGTGCCACCCTTGAAGAAATTGCCTTTAAAAATCTATATAATTAGTTAAAGCCTTCTAGAATAATCTACCTGTGTTAAGAGGAATGGTTCCAGATTAAGATGTTACCACATTCAAAAGTCCTAAGGAACAAACTCTTGACATAATTGCAAACATTTCAGAGAAGAATATTAGGTCGACACAATTAGTTCTAAGTATATGTCACACACAGTAAGGGAAAAACTAACAATGTAATTTGGGGGGCGGTAAGGCAATGTTGAAGCTTTAAAGGTATATTTTTGAAATACTTGCAACCTATATATAACTACACAAATTTTGAATTAAGAAAGCAACTGAAGCTTCTGATCTGCCAGGTCTGAGGCTGTGAGTCACCCCACCTGCCGTTATGGTGCCAGTAATGAACACCGTGGACACCTCTCATGAAGTCATGATTCTTGATGCACAGATGGACTATTATGGCACCTGCCTAGTAACCTACTCTTATGACAGGTCCTTCAAAAATTTTGGTGTGTTAAATAGAGGGCTTATCCTCATTGCAGAGGACATGAAGGGCCAGTCTGGCAAATGGCCTGGTCCCACCCAATGTGAGCAATAATATCCTGGCTTCCAGTTCCTACAACTAGAAAGTCATTATCTGGAAAGAGGGAAATAAGACATGGGAGAAGACCCATGATCACTCAGGACATGATTCCTCAGTGGACTCTGTATTCTGGGCTCCTCACGACTGCAGCCTGATCCCAGCCTGTGGGAGCTCAGATGGGGCCATCTCCTTGCTGAGCTAATATAGGGGAAGGCCAATGAAGTGAGGAAAATTAATATCGCTCACACAATCAGCTGTAATGCTGTCAGTTGGGCCCCTGATGTTGTCTCTTGAGGCCTTATAGTTCAATCATCAGGGCAGAAACCCAATTACACCAAGACGTTTGCATCAAGTGGCTGTGACAACCTCATCGAACTCTCTGGAAGAAGGAAGGGATGGCCAGTGGAAGGAGGAGGAAAATCTAGAGGCACACAGTGACTGGGTTAAAGATGTTGCCTGGGCCCCGCCTCCATTGTCCTGTCCACCAGCACCATTGTTAGCTGTTCTCAAGATGGTTTATTTGGGCCTGTGATGGTGCCTCAAGCAGCATATGGTCACCCAAATTCCTACACAAGTTCAAGGATGTTGTGTGGCACATGAGGTGATTTATCACAGCAAATATGCTGACCGTGGAGGGTGATGACAACAAGGTGACCCTGGGGAAGGAGTCAGTGGATGAGCAGCGGTGTATATCAGTGATGTCAATAAGAGCCAGGGTTCTGTGTCAGCCTCCATCACAGAGGGACAACAGAACAAGCTGTGACAACACAGGCATCCAGGTCTTCCTGTTTTCACAACTGCTTATTCTGGAACAATATCCAAACAGCTGGGAAGAAGTGTTCAAATGCTCGTGGGATTCCACACCCAAAAGTGCCCACAGGCACAACGCTGGATGCTCACCTGCCTTACTGGGATTCCATGTGTGTAGTAATTTAATTGCCAGATGCAAATATTCATATTAGAACAAAGGAGTATTGTTTTTAAAAATTTAGGACCATTTTAAAGCTATCTTTTGGTTCAGGGTGTCTCAAAGCTAATAAAATCATATTGCATAAAAAAAAAGAAAACCACTGAATAAATATGAAAAACTATACATTACTATATTTTTATATGTCTGAATGCAAAATAATTTACAGGCAATTGAAATGACAATTTATCCACAAAAATAATTTTATATGAGCATCACAGTATTGTGTCACCTATGGGGAGCCATGCTAAATTCAGCCATACTAGAAATCCTGTGCTTAGGCTGTATGCTGTGACCTTCGAGTTGCTGACCTTTGCTGAAGCAGGACTTGTGTTTAGGCCATCTTCAGATTGTTTACCTTTGAAAGAAACAGCCTAAGTGTCACTCAGTAGAAGAATGGATAAAGAAACTGTGGTACATTTACACTAGGGAATACTACTCACCTATTTAAAACAAGGAATTCCCGAAATTTATAGAAAGATGGATTGAACTAGAAGTGATCATAATGAGTGAGTTCACCCAGAAGCAGAGAGACTCAAATGGTATATACTCACTTATAATTGGACACTAGCCCAAGGGTCATGAAAGTCTTCACTTACCAGGAAATTGGGATAGATGTGAGGACATCCTATTGGGACTCTAGGTGAGAGAAGTATGGGAGAATGGGGAAATAGAAGGATCCAGAGGGTCCTAGAAACCTGCATGAAGAACATTATGATGGGAGGATCTGGGCCCAGGGGTTCTGCTCAAACTATGGCACCAACCAAGAAATAAGGAAGTTCTTACAGGAAGCTACTCAGAGGATTGTATTCTGGCCTGGGGGCAGGGGCAGTGAGGTTGTAATAGAATTTGTGATGTCCTTGCTATATAAACCATACTCACTTGTAATAAAGTAAGCCTTGATCACGACTCTCTAGACTTGGTTTCATATTTCTCATGTCTCTGTCTCCCTCTTTCAATCCCCACTCCCTCTTCCAGGGAACCTTCTTTGACTTGTCCTGTGAGCTGGGACATATTTTAACATTATGCCTTTCATCAGATTTTCTTTTTGGTTAAGGAAAAGTACCCACTGACATTAGTAGGTTACCAGCTTCTTCATCTAGGATTACATGAATTGCAAAGAACTCAAGCTATTCTCCAACCTCTCTCTTAGATCCTCACACTCACAGTTTGTTATCTTTAACACAATCTTCCTGAATCTTCTTATTTTTTTTAATGTAAAATCTGGAGTTTTTTTATTATATTTAATATGTGGTGTAACTATTTCATCTTTCCAGAAGTGTAACAGTGTCCCAACTTTTAAAATATACTTTTTACTAAATTTTCATTAATAACTTCAGTTCTTTAAAATAACAGGGAGGAGCAGCTTATTACATTCTTTAGTTCTCTGTGCATCATTTCAAGAATACAGAAATATAACATAGACTATTCAAGTGAAATATTATCATTGGTCATTTGAATATAGTGGAAGTTTGGTTTCATTAAAAACTCAGTTATGATCTGGCTATTATGAATAAGGCTGCTATGAACATGGTTGAGCAAATTTTCTTGTTGTGTGCTGGACATTCTCCACAGTTGAGTGGAGAGTGGGGTATGACATTCACACGTACTCTGGTGCCTCATATTTGACCACGTCCCCTGGAGGGGGAAACCTGGTGGCACTCAGAGGAAGGACAGCAGGCTACCAGGCTACCAAGAAGACTTGATACCCTATGAGCATATACAGGAGGAGGAAGTCCCCCTCAGTCACAGTCATAGGGGAGGGGAGTAAGGGGAAAATGGGAGGGAGGGAGGAATGGGAGGATACAAGGGATGGGATAACAATTGAGATGTAACAAGAATAAATTAATAAAATAAAATTTTAAAAACTCAGTTATGTTATGTAAACATCTTTTGTTTTAATCCCAGGGGTGGGATATAGAACTGCTTTTAGTTTATACACTACTGACAATTAACTCATGTGGGTCAAAGTAGGGCGTGGTCTTTACCAGCCACTCATAGTTTAATTCCAAGGACTCAGAGACATGAATACCAGAGCCCAGAGAAAGGAGGAGGATGCTTTGAGGGATGCTCTGAGAGACAAAGGAGGCTTTGAGGAGATGGATGGAAAAAGAAGGTTGCTGGTTCTGATGGACTGCTGGACATCCTGATGACTGAAATTGGTATTTTCCCAAAGAACCTTATAACCACAACCAGCCACAAGCAGGTCTAAAGAGGTCTAAGTCCCTCCTAACTTTGCTTCTCTCCTATGTAGAGTTGGGTGCTTGGAAGGGAGGCAGAGGCTTAAGGAACCCCAAATAAAAAGTAGTTTAAAAACTAGTGCCTACACTTGATTCTTCAAATCACACATTTAATCATAGCTCCATGATTAAACCCCTTCCTCCTCCTCCTCCTCCTCCTCCTCCTCCTCCTCCTCCTCCTCCTCCTCCTCCTTTTCTTGTTCTGGGTTGGGGAGACAGGGTGAAACAGGGTTTCTCTGCATAACAGCAGTGGCTATCCTGGAACCCTCTTTGTAAATCAGGCTGGCCTCAAACTCATAGAGATCCACTTACCTCTGTCTCATGAATACTGAGAATAAAGGTGTCCACCAGAAAAACCATGAACTTAATACCTAGTTCAGAATTTTAATGAATCACCTTGTGAAATTTAATGAAGACTAACAAAATGCTTGCTAAAAAGCTATAAAAGATGCAAATAGTATGATTCACAGTTAATCCTAAATCACTGCTTTTTATTGTAAATATTGTATTAGTTTAAAGAACTGTGATAGTTAAAACATATAATTTACCTGTATTGAGCTTATCTGTTTTGAAAATGTCTTTCTAAGCATACATATTAACTCATGTGTAGGAAACCTAAAGATATCACATCAGAAATATGAGTTACTCTCACAGACAACAACACACTTGAAATTGTGGTCTTTACTGATTATGCTTCTGAATACTATTTTTTGTTTCATTGTTTCAAATCAAACTAGTCTAATATATACTTAACTGGTATATTAATAGGTATTTAAATGCTCCCAGTTTCCCCCATTATAGTTTATTATTCATAGATGTATTTTGTTTAAAAATATGTAAATTATTTTGCATTATCTTTGCCCAGAATTGTCTAAACATTTAAAGTCACAGCTAAAAGCAAATATAAGATATACACAGCTCAAACGCTATTAAGCCAACTTT
Organism: Acomys russatus; assembly: GCF_903995435.1. Taxonomy (NCBI): domain Eukaryota; kingdom Metazoa; phylum Chordata; class Mammalia; order Rodentia; family Muridae; genus Acomys; species Acomys russatus. Next base: position 19,104,446 of record NC_067168.1, read on the forward strand.
CATTTTGGTTTTACTTTCTTCGGCCTTACCTCTTCCCAATCTCCAAAAAATGGCCACCCATAATTGCCATATTCCATCCATACTTTACCTCCCTCTATTCCAGATCATGTCTATATTTGTTCTAAATAGATTTCGTGCAAATTGTGGTCTCTTGCTCACGTATCAGACTATCATTATCCCCAATATCCCACACCTTTTTCAAAGCTTGACACTCTGGAATTATATAATGTATTTTTCATTATGATTTTGCAACCAAAAACTCCCATAAAAGCACATTCCATGTCTCCTGCATCTCCTGCAACTTCCCCCACAAATGTAATATATGCTTAGTACAATGTCTTGAAATTACTTCATCGAATGGATGATTTAAACTATTATTGTTAATTAAAGATTGTCAGGTTGCTTCAGATCAGACCCGAAAATTGCAAGAGAGCTTTGCCACATGCCGCTAACCAATGCAAATCACTCAAAAATGTATGCATGTGTTCCGTTCTGTAGGATGATATGAAAATTCATGTTAGTGTAACAGAAAAATATTATGTTATTAAAAACCAAAATAAAACAGCAAGCCTTCCCTCTCACGAAGGCTCTGATCTCAGTGAGAAACGGTTCCCTGTGCAGCTTGGTTCAGCTGGCCAAGGTTGTGGTGTGATGAACAGTTTAGACAAAACGGAGTAGATGGATGGATACTTCTGAGAAAAAGTTACAAATACGTTTTATGAAAAGATCAATCAGGAGAATTAGTGTGCTGTAAGGGGTTAGTTATTGTGTCTAATAAATTGAAGATAGGTGGGAAATGCTGAGCAGCTTGCAGTGAAGGAGGAAGTGTATACGTAAGATGGGAAAATCTAAAACACAAGGGCTATGGTGCTAGCCGTTTAGTTTTTGTTTAATCCTATAAAATATCACAAAATAACTTTCATCTATGACTCAAAAGCTTACTTATTCTTACATTTAAGCTCTTTCTTTTCATGAATCTTGGTGGGAAATCAAAACAGCTTTGTTTCCTGTGACGTAAATGAATACAAAATGCAAAGCAGCACAAACAAGCCGCCAGATGACCTACCTGGGAATCCCATTCTACAGCTATAGGAAGCAGCAAGTAGAAACTACATAACTGTGAGCACTGTTCTTCAGAGACCATGGAGACTGCATGTAGCTGTTAGAACTTGAGGTTCTGGATCTCAAGAAAAATAATATGAAATGGGTAGGCAGTTTCACCAAAATTCAGGTACATAAAGCCATGCTGAGTGGTTATGTATGAATGAATATAATCTGCAAACTTTTTGTACATGAAACTTCACAGGGATTTTTGGTATCAAGGTCAGATATTTCTTTAGAAGCATAACATTTGAATGTTGCCTTAGTAAACTGGATCAGAGCAAGCTCCATAGTCTTCTGACATATTGTCTCCATACTATCTTTATATTGCCTACTGTTCCTTGGCTTTTCTTGGAGATATACTAGTTTCAAAGATAGTTACCTTTATCTGATATCATCCTTCTGTAAAAAGAATATCAAACCCTAAATCATATTACTCACTGGAGGAAAACTTCAATAAAAGAGAAGACTGGCCACTGTGGCCAGCTTGAGGAAATATGTGGCCATATCTGCCTTTTCATCTCAGTTCTCTGCTGTTATCAGTTGTCTGTCATAAATGAACTATAATGGATATATCTACTCCAATGTAGGGAGATTTGAGTATAGCTGAAGATAAATGCTGCATCATATGCAGTTTAATCTGTCTGCACAGAGAAACATTACACTTATAATCTTGATGCTTCCACATGCTTACCATCAACAGGAAACTAACTATGCTAAGCCAGCCTGCACCATTTGATGGTTTGTGAACCACTCTCAAAGCAATGGCTTTGGAAGATGTCCAAATGGAAATCCAATTCAACGGATTGTGTATTCCAAGGAGGTTGTGATGCAACTGTAAGTGTCACAAATGTCACCTGAGGGCACAATGTTCTGAGAGGAAAAGCAACATAGTTCTCATAAAAGAGGAGTTGGTTTTAACTAGTGGGGGCAGGTTACAGCATGGATAGCCTGATAAATAAGAAAACAAAAATTTTATGGTTGAATAAAATAGGACTCTATTTACATTCTCAGCTTGATGGTTCATTGTGTTTTAATTTCAGCTAAAATTGTTTTATTCTTTATTATGTTCAATTTTTACTACTGCAAACATCACAGCTTGTTATTTTATAATTTTCTTCTTTGTAAGGCTCCTCTGCCCTTTCCATTTATAATAAATTTAAGCAATGTATTTATTAACACTTGATAAATACCAATAATATCCATCTGTGCTGAATTCTTTTATTTGCAACTTGGCTATTTTCTCTATGACATTTATCTAGCTCAAAACTTTTCATTTACAATACCTTAATCAGGATTAAACATTACACATACTTTTACTTTAAACATTTTTTTTCCAACAAGATTTCATTTTAAGGGGGAAGCTATTTTTAATTGAATATTACAAGAAATTTTAATTATTAAATTTGTCTGACAGTTTCATATATTCGTTGCTATTATTATCTCCTCGTATTCTCTCTTATGTCCTATCACCCCTGTGAATCTCTCCCTTACAAATCCATTTCCCACAGTCATGTTATTGAAGTTTGTTTTCTGGCCCACTGAGCTTAACCAAGACCATCTGTATAACTGTGGGTCTGGAACTATCCATTGGACCCTCGTGGGCTCACCAGTGGCACACAACTGAAGAGTCCTCTCTCTCCCAGAATCTATCTGTAGACAACAGTTCAGGTGGGAGGGGTTGGGCCTCAAGAGTCCTTCCCCTATCCATGACTGGCTGCTGACAGATCCAATCTTGTGGAGTCCCAGAGCAGCTGTGAAATTCTGAGTGAAAGACCAGTGTCATGATGAAAGATGGTCTCTCTCCCTGTCTGACAACACTTTCCACCTCTACCGTGAGGTTATCTGAGTCCTAGAGGGGTGTGACGTTAATGTCTTATTCAGGGCTTGCTTTTCAGCCATAATGTATTCTTTGAACATCTTACCTTCTTCAAACCTTAGTTAGACATGACACCATCCAATAAGAAATGTTTCTGTGGTTGTGTATTCATATCCTTTCCTCCTTCCTCTCAAAATGCTGTCATTAAAAGTTGCTTAAAAATCCACCTTTGATATTAAACATGAAAATAAAATAGGTTAATTTGCTTCCTTATAAAATTTGTACATAAAACTCTGTACAAAACTGAAATGTTTTGCTTTCCTTTTCTACCAGACCACAAATATTGAACTGGTTAAACCTACTGGATCACATGTCCTCTAGCCTTTAACATTCCAGTCTCCATGCAACAAAAGTCTATTCCACAGATTTGGATTAACTTTCAGTAAGTTTATAAAAATTCATACAAAACAGCAAGTTCTTCTGTTGTTTGTTTAAATGCCATTCTCATGGCTTTCTTTATAAATCCTGCAGCCTACCTAAGATGGAGACCAAACACCTTTCTTTTTCACAAATCAACTGTGGAGGCCATATTTGGTTCAGGGCCCCTCTAGGAGGAAGGAGCTCTGGAATTCAAGCCTCATGAGGTTTGGTGTAAATACATTCATCCTTACCTTCTTTTTGACACTCTCTCTTGTCTTCTTGCTTTTCACATTAACTAAAACATAATCAAAAGTATTTGAAAGTTAAAATGGAAAATAAGATAGTTATTTTATTTGGAACTAGTGTCATTTTTTTTTTTTTTTTTTTTTTTTTGCTAGCCTTGGTCATTCATTGTCTTCTGCCATTGCTGACATTAAGCACTGTAAATTTTATGACATATATTAGGCTTGGTTACTCACAGGAGGGTGACGTTGAATCCTAAAAGTTTTTTTCCTGGAGTGGGCCAGTGCTGTTAATATGACTACAACATCCACTTGGTTCAAATGAACAAAACTTTCTTTGTGCTTTAAATCTCAAAAATTCATCAAGTTTTACATTGGGGTTTATTTACCCCACCAATGCTATGACATCTAGTTGTCCTGCATCTACAATAAGGACCCTAGAGGCCATTTTCTTTTACTTCTGAAACTCTTGATGTCAATAGGCCAAGCTCTCAAAAGATTCCACATACTGATGTCAACCTCAAGCTCATCTAGGTATTCCTGCAGTGAGGGAGTAAGAAGCCAATTTGTCCTTCAACCTAATTCTCTGACTCTAAATTAGGGTGAATTTGAGACATTAAGTTTATCTGGAGGTCATCTACAGGGAGATAAGAAAACCTGACAGAGGCACTCATGCTGTGCTTTTTCCAAATCATTTGAGAAAACCTTCTCTTCACCAGCAGACCTTCAGTTTCATCTGCACAGATTCATTTGGATATGACATGTGGGCTGGTTTTGCTTTCCCTTAACCTGTTTCATCATGGTGTATGAATATCCTGTCTAAAATGTGGGATCATTAATCATTAGCACTTATGGCATAAGCTCTGATACTCTAGATGAGATATGAAATAGCCAGAGCCCCATTCTTTTTTTTTCTTTTATTGAAAATAGATTCTTCTCTCATATAATGTGTCCCAACCAAAGTTTCCCTCCCTTCACTCAACTCAGTTTTTCTCACTTCCGCTGTTCCTCAGGTCCACGGATCCTCTGTTTCCTCTTCTGAAAAAAGTAGGCCTCAAAGAGACAACTACCAAACAGGACAAAATAAAATACAGCAAAAGCCCTCATATCTATCTGGACAAAAAAAAAGTGTCCCAGGAGCAGCAAAAGAGTCAGAGAAACACTTGCCCCGACTGTTAGGAGTTCTACAAAAGTGACAAGCCTAACAGCCATGAGACATAAACAAAACACTGGTGCAGATGCATACAGGCCCCATGTTTGCCACTTCAGTCTCCGTGAGCCTTAATAGCCTTGTTAATTGATTCAGTGAGTAATTATTTTTTTAATTATTAAACATTTTTTTTCATATATGGACGGTCTAATTAATGTATCCCCCAAAACTGATAATGATTAGGGATACAGTGCTCTCGGGAGCCAAACAGGGATGCTGATTCATTTTTAGAGTGAGTTTTTCTTTTTTTTTTTTTTTTTCGTTTTTACATATACATTTATATTATTACACATATATAAAATAGACTACCTATAGCAAGAAGAACCATGACACAATCAGGAATTATATAAATGTTACATTCTTAGTGTTCTGGCTATTTCTATTTCACAGTCTTGATGAAAACATCTTTCCTATCTTGGTGCATCTAAAATTCTGAATATAAACCAATCTCCATCACATCTTGTCATTATCAACTTAAAATATCTATCTATACCAAAAAAAAAAAAAAAAAAAAAAAAAAAAAAAAAAAAAAAAAAACCTCTTATCCCCTAAACAACTAAGCTTCATTGTAAAACTCAGCTACCTGGTCTTCAATTCCATCAGAGACTTATGGTCATCTCGGTTACTAGCCTACTTTTACCACAAGATAGATATGATTCTATAGAAAGATAAAGCAGGATACTTAGATATGGTTTTCAAAAACCTCAGAGACATGCAGAATGTGGCAGTTAAAATGTTTTTATTATTTTAATGATTCACTGACAATGAGACAGGTTAACTCCTGGCAACACACAATCTAACTCAAAGAGGATGATGAGCATCAAAGAACTTCCTTATAGAGATGGTTTCAAATGTGGCAAACAAGCCACTGGCCAAAATGTCCTTGTTTCTACCACAGACAGAATTCTGCCTGAAAAAGGGCAAGCTTGAATACAAATAGAGTTGATGACCCAACTCTACCTAGACAGGGTAAGCAAACCCTCAGTAGTTCCTGCCTCACAAATATGTCTCTCAGAAATGTTGGGGCAGAAGGCTGAAGAAAATGCTCCAACATTATAGAGAGCTTTGGGTGACTATTCAGGTAGCAAACTGTCTCTTTCATCTTCTCATTTGGAAATCTACTAACCTACACTCCTGGCATACTCAGGAGGCCAATTCTTAATGTCATTGTGCTAATTTTCCTTGCTAGATTGAAAATTACAGAGTAACCGTTTAGCAAAATTGAAATGTCAGATGTGTGAGCCATGACCAGAAAAGTTTAATGCTCTTTGTACAATTTTATTTGGATTGTAATTCAATCTACTCAACTGCACCTAGATTATCTATTGACTAAATCTTGCACCAAAAATATATTTACATATTGCTTATACAATGAATTATTGCCCGTTTTCTTCTATATAATCTCAAACCAGTTTTCAACAAAATATTCTGTAAAAGTGAGCCCAGAATTTGGATAATTATTGATTGATTGATTGACTGATTGATAGATGGATTAGTTTTTGGAAACAGAGTTTCTCTGTGTAGCCTTTGCTGTCCTGGACTTGCTTTGTAGACAAGATTGGCGTAGAACTCATATTGATCCACCTGCCTGTGCCTCCCTGAGTGCTGGGATTAAAGGCATGTGCCACTATGACCGGCTGAATTTATGATTATTACTCAAAATTGCCAGACTCAGACTATTTTATTTTCTGTGTGACATAATTTATTGTTTATATATTTGTCCAGGATTTTGACATTTGTGTTTACAGTGGAGTAGAATACCCCATTAGTGAAATGTGAAAATAAGTATAGGCATATTATTGATAGGACTCATATAGACATACTGATGTTTTGAAATTGTTTGTGTTTTGCTTCTTTGTAAATATTTTTGTGTCCTCAAGTCTGTTGTCCATGTGATTTCCTGGCCAATTTTTATAAAAGTCTTTACCCTTATAAAGTCAAACTCATGGAATTATGCAATACAATGGTGGTCATCAAAGACTGCATATACCATAAGGGTCAAGCCTTACAAAATTTTAGGCAGAAAAAAAGGATAAGTTCTAGATAGCTGTAACAAAACAAGATGACAATTATTAATAACAGTGAATTATGTGATTGACAGCTTCTGAGAGAATATATTTTATATTTGGGAAGCACACAAAAATGAGACAAAGTATATTATTTGGTTTGTCTTGGCTACTTAATAATGTGTACATATTTCAAATATTTTTTCATATGTTACAGATAATTATTTTTCTCATTTCTCATTTTCATTTTAAAAAATCCCCAAGCAGAAAATTCAGTGTAGACTTTTACATAGGTTGTTTCTTTACAAGATCTGCTAGTGAGAGACACTAATGTAATTTTTAACATAGATGTGTTGTGTGTATATATGTTTTTAATTTAATTTTGTCATACAGTATTTAGTGACCATGTTTTTCCTTCTCCCACCTCCTCCCAGATCCTCTCCAGCTCTACACTGACATAACTTCATGTGTTTTCTCTCTCTCAAAAATCAAAACAAGTGCAAAAAATTAAAACAAAACCACCAAAACAAAAACATAATAATATAAGCATACCGAATCAAAATAAAATAAAATGAGAAGTGCCCACAAAAAAACAAGCCAAAACAATAATAAAAAAACTATGGAGTCCTTTTTGTGTAGGCCAACTACATCTGGGCATGTGGTATGCCCTGGGTTGCAGTTCATATGCCCAGTGACACTTATGGAGGAAAACTGACTTTTCCCAGTAGGTATCAATTGCAATAAAAATTCATGGTAGAAAAATGCATTATACAATTTGCTATCTTCACCACATCAGTGTAGAGTTTGACAAAGCAAGGCTGGGAGAAAAAACTTCAAGTAGAGGCACATTCGGGATAACCTGAACCAGAGAAGAGTGACTGGTAGCTTATATGAAGAGTTTATTTTGTTTTCTAGAAGGAAATTGAAATGGACAGTTATTAAGGAGAGAATAGAGGTGACTAGTTATCAAATTATTAGAGCAGTTAAGGAAGAACAAGCAGACAGGGGTGAGCAGTACTGATACAGAACAGAAGAGAGGACCGCAGAGACAGTGACGAGCAGGATGGAGAGAAAGATGGACGGCACTAATGCGATAATAAACACTCCACTCTTTGACTATGGAGATAGTATCTCTGTTTAGTTATTACTAAGTACGATAATTTAGCAGAACATTTTTTCCTCACAACCTACATCTTATGGTTACTGGAGTAAAGAAACATATATAGAAGCAAATGGATCTCATGAGTCGTTTGGCATGGTACTGAGAATTCCTGCACAATGAGAATCTACTCCCTGTTTAAAATTTCCCTGTCATGTTGGAATCTTAAAGTGAGAATAACATGTGCTATACCAATGCCTGTGACATCCAAATTGAAACAACGGTGCAGTACTTATAGGGAGCCAGTCATACCCGTCTTTAGAATTCCACTGGGGAACGGTACCGAAAAATCATTGTTAGCATGGAATACTTCACGCTTGCAAGATGATGAGTTACTCCTTCAGTGAAAATAAACCTCCAAAAACTGTGTCTCAAATTAGAGTAGGAGGCCTGAGAGGAGAAATCTAAACAGTCAATAAACAAATAAACAAAGGTGATCGGAACATGCTGAGAATCTGCCAGCAGCAAACAAAGAGACAGGGTTATGTTGGGGACACAGCAGCATAATTGGATTCCTCTGCCAACCCCGGTAATTAAAATGGAGACACTCAGTACCTTAGTTGCACTGCAATCCCATAATATGTTTGAGATTAACAACCCTTGAATCTTGGTTTCATTGCTGTATTATTTGAATATACAATGCGTATCTCTTGCCATTTTCAGAACACACACAGAGGCCTCTGCAGGGCCATGACAGCATAGGAACAGCTGACAAGAGCTGGCCTGTTTCTCCAATCACACTTCATTGGTTGCTATTGATATTTTGACCAAAACTAAACAGTAAACAAACAAAAATGGGAAAAGGCAAGCTCTCCAGTGCTTAAAGCTCCAAATAACTGTTGGAGAGAGAAATAGGCAGTTGTTCTGAAGCTTCACACAGAGACTTCTCTGTTTTGCCAGCATTTTTATTCTTAGATCCTGCCAGTACTGTGTATAAACTACAAAATAAAACAAAATAAAATAAACATAAATTGCACTGTAGGTTTGAGCTGCATAAAGAGGGCCGAGTTATCTGCAAGAGACTCTTGTCTTCATTGATGCATAGTTTAAAATCCCTGTGTCTCAAATCTGTAACTACATTCATCTATAGAAGGGCATGGGGACCTGAGTTGCCTCATGGTGTATGATTTTCTGGCTGATACCCATAGCCTGTGTATAGGAGACTGAGCACAGCTCCTCTCCTACTCAAAGGCATTTCTTACTCTGGAGATGGTAGCTTAAGCTGAATTTCTGGCTATAGACTGACAAGGGCTCCTCCAGGACCCTCGTAGAGGTGTTTATCAAGTGTGAGACATCGTTAATGCACAGGGAACAGGAAGCACACATTGGCAATTAATGTTATATTGTGTTCCCAAAGATGTTCCTGGTCCCTTTATATGTTTGTTGACTGCTCTGTTAATTCCTTTGTGGGGTAACATGAAGTTGATATAAATAGTGAACAGTTTACCTACTCTCTACTATTCAAATGGCGGAGAGAGGCAACAAGCACACACACTGCAGATTGGTAATACCTAAAAAAAAATATTCAGGATACCCACTAGGCTTGTGGTAGAGAGGGAATCAGGAGCATGTTTTCCTGGCTGAGATGGGCTGTTTCTGTCAGCTCTGCACATGGTGCTGGGTACTGCAAATAGCCTGGAGGAAAGGGTACAAACAAGAATAATACAGCCCACAGGGCTCTACTTCTGCTTTATTCTTGGACCAAATTTTTTTCAATGCCAAATCAACCATCCCCCCCCCCCCCCACACACACACACACACCAAATCATTCTAACAAAATTCAGCCTTGCTTCAGTACAACATGGTAGGAAAAAGAGACCAGCTTCCAGCTCTGGCTCATGGGTGGCTATACATGTGAAAGATTAAACACATGGTAAAAACACTTTTACCATGGTGCAGAATTGGTCTCTCTTTTATGATCCTTTGTTGTTGCAAAATGACAATGGAAAATGTACACTTAAGAAAATGACTTAAGTTTCCAGCACCCTCCCCTTGATGGAGAGGCCTGGTGGCACTCAGAGGAAGGATAACAGGTCATCAAGAAGAGACTCAATAACCTATGAGCATATACAGGGGAAGAAAGTCCCCCTCAGTCACAGACATAGGGGAGGGGAGGAAGGAGGAAGTGGGAGGGAGGGAGGAATGGGAGGATACAAGGGATGGGATAACAATTGAGATGTACTATGAATAAATTAATGAAATAAAATTTTAAAAAATTTAAAATTAAAAAAAAAAAAAGCAAATGACTTAGGGATAGGCAAGATGGCTTAGTGGGTAAGGGTGCTTCCTGCGAAGACTGAAAGCCTGAATTCATCCCTGGGACTCACACGTCAGAGGGAGAGAATCAACTCTGAAAGTTCTCCCTTGATCTCCTCCAGTGCTCTTTAGCATGTGACACCACTTTGCCCTCCAAATAGCTTTTAAAATTCTATAAGTGGTTTACAGTATACATCACGAAGTTGATGATTCCAAGTTAGCGTGAAAATAGTAGAAACTCTTAAGGCAAAGCATGTGAGATCCCTATAATGAGCTCTCTTGTTCATTCACTAAGACACTTTTCTGTGGCCCTATCAGTCGTTGCATTGCTGAATGAAAGGTTCTCATTGTTCTCAACAGCTTTATAACTTCAGTGATCAGGTACTTTTGATAATGCTTGAGACACACACACACACAGACACACACACACACACACACACTGTCTCAGGAACTTGGCAGTGTGTCTCAGTGTCTGCTTGTATCCCCTGCTGGGTGGAATCTTTCAGAGGTCTTCTGGGGTAGGCTCCATTCCTGCTTCTTCTCTTCAACTACTTCTGGTGTCTATTCTATTTGTTCTTCAGAAGGAGAATTAAGCATTCCCCCTATGGTCTTCCTTGTTATTTGGTTTCTTTAGATCTGTCTATTGTAGTGTGCTTTTCACATATTATGTGCTAACATCCGCTTAGAAGTGAGTACACACCATGTGTGTCTTTCTGAGTCTCGGTTTCCTCACTCAGGATGGTCATTTCTAGTTCCATCCATTTGCCTGTAAATTATTTGATTTCCTTGTTTTTAATAGCTGAGTAGTATTCCATTATGTAAATGCACCACAGTGTCTTTATACATCCTTTGCTTGAGGGGCATCTAGTTGTTTCCAGATTCTGGCTATTACAAATAAAGCTACTATGAACATAGTTGAACAAATGGTCCTGTTGTATGGTGGAGCATCTTTCATGTATATGGCCAAGGAGTGGTGTTTCTGGGTCTTGAAGTAGAACTATTCCAAATATTCTGATAAAGCACCAGATTGATTTCCAAAGTGGTTGTACAAATTTGCACTCTCACCAACAATGGAGGAGCATTCCCCCTTTCCCACATCCTTGCCATTAGCCATTCTGATCGGTGTGACATAGAACTCCTGAGTTGTTTTGATTTGCATTTCCCTGAAGACCAGGGACATTGAGCATTTCTTAAGTGGGAAAGAGTAATTTTAAGTTATGAAAGAAAGAAAAGCTCAAGCTTACTTACTTATAGGATATTTATGAATTTCCATAATTCTTCCACTTCTGGTATATAAATTTGCTAGTTATTTAGTAACATATATGCTTTTGTTTCTTCAGGTATAAATATAAGTAATAATTGTATGCTGTGATTTTGGTTATGAATACTAAGTAAATTATTATACAAAAGTGCTAAAATATGTTTAGTACCCTGCAGTATATCTATACTCAATAGTGTAATTTTTGGGTGGTGGATGATTTCTGTATCAGTGTGTTATATATTCATTAGGGAGCTGTCATCTTCTGCCTATGTTTAAGATAATCATGCAGATTTGGTGCTACAGAAAGAAATTTTCAAAGTCTATTGAAGAAAAAATTTAAGTCATAGTTGTATCATAAATTTTATTTCACTTTTTCTAGCATAACCAGTGAAGGGCTGATGCTATCTTATCAGGAAAAAAAAAAAAAAAAAAGAAGCTGAGGACGGACACATTTCAGAAGCTAACTTAGTACCTGAAACAGAGTTAAAAAGCACTGTGTTATGAATACTTTAAAAAAAAGCACTGTTTTACATACCACTACTATCCTATATAACATAGAAAAGTTTGAATATCTCTGAATAACATCCACCAAGAGAGTAAAATAAAAATTCAAAATTGTATGAAACATGGTTCTATGGTTCTATAGAACCCAAATTTTATTTCCTAGTGGGAGTACCCAAATCATGGCTTAGCAACAGTGACTTAGTTCTGGTAAAGTAGGGTTATAAGCAGTAAACAAATAATATAGTGTCATAAGAACATAAATGGACACTTGACTTTTGTGTAGTTCAACCAAACTCTCCAAAGTAGTCAAAATTTGTCTCCCGAGGGAGATATAGAGATATGGAATCATTTCAGATGATGGAGTGGTGGGGATGCCTTTTAGATACAGGGAACAAAATATAGAGAGACCCACAGACGACTGAGACGAGGAAGGGGTACATGGCTCTATGTGATTTGGATATATCTTCTATCTTAGGCTATCTGAGAGCTGAAAGTAAGTTATTCTTTCACACATACTAGAAATGTATCTGGGCTTCTGAAGTCTAATCGTGGTTTAAAAGCTAATATCACGTGGCACCCATCTTATTTGTGGTTCTCACTAAATGAAGGTTTTATAGAGTCAATGGTAAGAAAGTGTTTCGTGTGTACCAAATTTGTCTGTTATTTTAAACATCTGTGCAGGAGAATATATTCAATGCAACTGTATAATTATAGATGTTATAAAATTAAAAACATGAATATAACAAATCTAACTACAAAATAAGAAAATTGAGTGATTACCATAAAGGAATGATTGCATTTGAATTTGAATTCATTTCCCATTAGGTGTTCCCATTTTTCTCTATTTTTAAAAAAAAATCATAGTATTTATAATGTACAAAAATAGTACAAACCACCACATTTGAATGTATACAATTAAATTAAAAAATATTAAAAATAAAATTTATTTATGATTTATATGTTAAGTTTATGTGCGCTGTGTGCATGCTGTAGCTCATAGAAGCAAATGAGAGCATCAGATTCCCTGGAATTAGACTTAGTTGTGAACCGTCCAACATAGGTGCTGGGAACCAAACTAAGATCCACATAAACCCCAGTAAGTGCTCATTAGTGCCCCTAGAAGGACTACTTTAATGTGATATATTCCAATTTTTAAAAGTGTAGCTCTATTTTTTATTCTCATATTTAGAGCAATTGATCTTTGATATTATTTTCATCTTATGTTCTCCCTTTAATTTTCTACTTCCTGGTGATTTTTTAAATTATATAGCTTTATGAAATTATTCTAGACTTGACATTTGCAACTAAACACCATGGCTCACTCTCCAGTTATTCTACTGTAAGTTATTAAAGCAGTTGATTTCTTCTTTCAGTAAGATGAGGAAACTAACTTGAATTTTCGGTTATGATACCTGGTGTTGTAATGCAGTTTATTTTTCCACTTTACCAATATTTTCCAGAAACACTTTACTGTGGCGTTCCTTGAGCATTCTCATGACAAACACCACCTGACTTTGATAAAAAGACAATGAATAGACTGACAGATATGTCCCAGAACCCCTCCTTCACTTGTTTAGAACATTCTGTGTCTTCAGTAGAATTTTATTTGGCCATATGGAAAATTGAAATAAATTTGTAGGTAAAAGGACAGAACTAAAATATATTGTACTGAGTAAAGCCACAGAGGCCAATAAAATAGATACCGTCCTTTGTATCTTATTGTGAATCTTAGCTCTAGATACTTAGATGTGAGTTTGTAACGTGGAGTAATTGGAGAAACCAGAGGAGTGAAAAAGAACAGTGGTAAGGTGTGGGGAGAAAGAGGTCTGGAGAGGAATGTGGCCGAGTGTAGTTCTTATGGATAACTGGGTGGGGCTTTAACTGGGGAAGGAACAGAAGGAACAGAAAAAGTAGGTAGAAATAACATTAATAAAGTTTGAAAAAGTCATAGGGATTCATTATGTATAAAGATTACACTACTTGGGATAATGGTGCTCCCCTCAACAGCCATAGACTATATAACAGGTAAGAGAAACATCCTTGTGAGTTACTGGTTAAAAGAGTCAAACAATATAGGCATTTGTATTGACTTTGGTTGCTTCATAGAACTTGAAGATAACTCTCTGTTGTTGAAGACATCACATACTTTGAACATAGGATTGGCAGGAATCAAGCTGGATCTGACCTGGAAGCCTCTCAGAGCAGGAAAAGGTACTGTGCAAGGACCCAGAGAGAAAAGCCATCAATAGTCCTATCCACCTATAATTCCTATGAACCACAAAAGGTCCATTATGGCAACATATAACCAAGAGCAGCACTATCATGGGTGAAGCCAACAGCTATCTACTTAGAATTAAGGCCCATTGAATAGGAGGGGATTTAGGCCTGGCATTATAAATGTAGTTAATTACTGTATGGAACCTAGAGAAGAGCCTTCCACTGACATTTTCCTAAACCAGTATAATCTTCAACTGAATTCTAGACATATCCTTGTATCCAGATACAAATGTAGCTCTCATCCTTCATCAATGAAGCAGATGGGACCCTTAAAAATCTACAACTGGTCAAAATGCAGGAAAAAAATGACAGTGTAATTTCTGCCTCCAAATGATACATCTACAACGCAATTGCTTCTCCTAACGATCATGATATTGTGTGTTGTGGAATGGTGTCTCCTAGATATGAGAAGGAACCTACATGCATGAAAATTCTATAATATCATTGCCATGTAAGAAAATGGATAAAGGAAAATCTTACAAGGTCTCATGCCTATATGAAGAGCTACAGGTAGTTAATGACTATGGATAGAGGGAGTATTACTCTTTTAAGGGATGAACCCCCTAAGTGGCCATACAGTATCAAATAGTCCTAAAACCATGTACATATAAACAACTTTTAGTTGACTCAGGAGGATATGTGTGTGTGTGTGTCTGTGTGTGTGTATAAAATAGTGTGTATGTTTGAGATAATAGTAATTAAAACAAAATAAACCATCAATTTGTAGAGGACCAATGGTTTGGGAGACACAGGAGAAGGTGGTGGGAGGAGAGGGAGGGGTAAAAATGATATAAATATAGTACTCATATAAAATTCACAATAAAATAAATTTAAAGCGTAAAACAAATCAAATTATACTCTTAAAAAAACTGTGAAATTACAAACCAGGAAATATTTACAGTTGCTGTTTTGGTAAACTCCCAATGTTTAAAATATGCAATGAAATTGTGTAACTCAGGGAAGAGCTTACCCAATGGTTGTCAGTGCCAAACACTCTGACATGAAAAAAATACCAAAAGTAGCATTATATGAGCTTAACAGGTTATATTTGCAAATATATAAGTATACACAAACACAAATATACATGAAAAAAGAGGAAATGAATTTGAAGGAGAGTGAGGAAGGTTATTTAGGAGGCTTTGTAAGGAGGAAAGGGAAGGGAGAGATGTAATTAAAATACAATCTCAAAAATAGGCAAAAAGTAGTCAAATGGAGGGAGAATAGAATCATTTGTGCCTATTTTAGGGTTCATCGTTCTCCCTTCATCTTGGGCTGATTCCTACTTACGAGACTTGATTAGTTTGTTGGCACTGCACAAAAGTACTTATGATTTGCTTTTGGCATTTTAAACAAGAGATTTTCAAAAGAAATAAATAGCCATTGATACTTTTGATTCGACAAGAAGTTACAACTTTACTTTTTAAAATAGATTTTTAAAAATGTCATCATGGACAAGCTCAATTTCCAGAAAGTTAATTAGACACAAATTCAGTGAGTGAAACCATCTGAGTTGTGTAGAGGCAACATTATTATTCTGAAAATGAGCAAGGAACACGTTTCAAAGGTGCGAACTTGAAGCCATTTCATGGTATTTTAGTTTGATGAGCCATGGCTGTTGTTGCCACAGCATATTCAGGGTTAAACAGCATGCTTCGTATAACATGTCTTACTTGACACAAACAGCATTCTTATTTGATTTCTTTCTGCCATCGTTACCAGCTGTCTTGTTTTACTAAGCAACATGGTACCAACCTAATAGTCACAGTCCCCTACTATGTTCACTAAATTTATTTTGAAGTTATTTTTCTGCCCAAAATTTAATTTTCAACCTGCACCTTAAGAATTATTTTTAGTTTTTAAAGTAAAACCTTCTATACCCCAAACTTTTCATTCTGTATTTTGATTTGTCTCTGATACGACTGTAGTTTGCTTTTTTAAAATCAGTAACTGAATTTTCTTTTTTAAAATATGTTTTATTAATTTATTCATATTACATCTCAATTGTTAGCCCATCCTTTGTATCCTCCCATTCCTCCCTCCTTCCCATTTTCCCCCTACTCCCCCACTATGGCTGTGACTGAGGGAGATTTCCTCTCCGCGTATAGGCTCATAGGGTATCAAGTCTCTTCTTGGTAACCTGCTATCCTTCCTCTGAGTGCCACCAGGCCTCCCCATCCAGGGAACATGGTCAAATATGGGGCACCAGAGTTCGTGTGAGAGTCAGACCCCACTCTCCACTAAACTGTGGAGATGTAATTGATTTTTCACTGAACAAATTTGTATTATATTTTCTGAGCTCTTGTTTATGTATAGTTTCACTAATTTTTCATGAGATTGCACAAATGTCATATTCTAGGCTGTATGTGACAAGGCCTTGGTTCAACATCTGACAGGTTGCTCTCTCTGAGTATCATACCGAGAGGAGGGAAAGCTTTCACATGGAATCCTGGAGAATAATCAGAGCTTGGTTGTAGTTCCCTTAATTATATAGTGGGTTTTGTGTTCAGGACATGAAAGCTACCTTACCCCTTTCTCTAGGTGAAAAAGCCCGATTCAATCCTGTAAAATTTTAAATTCACATTGGAAAATCCTCAGCCTACCTTAAATTTTTCCTCTGGCTTTCTGTGTTGGATTGTCATTTTTCTTTATTTGCAGGGTGTTACAGCTTTATTTTCATTCTTCCCTTTGAGTTCAGATATGTAATGTTTGATAGTTTGCATGTGTGCACCATCCTATGAATCTAGTCAAAGTTAATTCTGCTAGATTAACTGAGTGCTAAGTCTCTTTCCACTTTCTTCTCCCTCCCAGGTATGTGGGCCATTGATGTTTCTCAAGTGTCTGGTGAGTTAGTCATTTTAGACGTGTAAAACCCTGTAATAGTCACTATGCATTACACACTGTACTCCAGACAAGCAAAGGAAAGAGGAAAATGAAAAAGAGAGTATTAAAAAAACAAAGAGACTACCAAGGAATAAAGATTATAGCTTATTAAACTGCCTGGAAGCACATTGTGATACTTAGGAAGTTTTATTTTCACTCTAATTCACTATTTTTTAAGGTTTTTTATTTTTTATTTTTTTTATAAATGATATATATGCATATGTCAGTGTGTGTTTGAGTGTGTGAATACAGCAACCAAGGAGGCCAGAAGATGGTCCCTTGGAGCCGAAGTTGCAGGCACTTGTAAACTGCCTGACTGGAGATCTAGGAATCAAATGCTGTCCTCTGGAGGAACAGTCCTTGCTCAAAACAACTGAGCCATATCTCCAGAACCCAGAGAAATATTTTCAATGTCATCCCTATGACACTAAGACCCTAGTTTTAGTTTATCAGGATTCTGTATTATTAAACACAAGCCATAAAAATTCTATCAAACAAAGGAAGACACCAGTGGAAATAAATAAAGAAAATAATATGCCACACAAGTTTCTAGTGGCAAATTCCTCTCAATGATGCTCCCAGCTTGACAAATTTGGCTCATAGTACAGATGATTTTTTTTTTTTTTTTTGGCAATAATTGCAGTTTTCTCTAAAACAGAAATGATGTGTTCACCACTCTCCAGATGTACAACTCCCTCTGGTTAATTCCTACAAAAATGGATTTCATTGTTCAAAAGCAAAACAATTGGAACAAGTTTTGTGCCTTTGTGTTTATTGTTTCTCTTGATGAGAGGCAGTTTATCTATCCAGCACACACACTGCACTCTCAGAGCACCTTGTGGCAGCACAGCTTTCTTTCTTTCTTTCTTTCTTTTTTTTTTTAAACATGTAAAATTGCATTTGCTAAATTTAGTATGAATGGCAGGATAATCCTTGCTAGGAAAGTGGATTATAAAGATAAAAGAAAGAAGCATTAAGTTCTTTCCCCAACCGGTTCCAAATGTGCCTTTATGCTGTAATATCCCATAAACGCCAGGGCAACGGCACCAGCTGCACTTGGCTCTCACAGGGCATGGCGTTTCCTCTCATTCTGGCACCAGCCTTCACCCCAAAGGAAAGAAACTCTTAGAAGCCAGAAAGAGAAGGCATAGCTTTCACTTGTCCTGTGGGTGAAACACTGAGACTGATAGCTATCAGTGGCCAGCGAGTTCTCATAAAATTAAAGGTACATGGAAACATATGCTAAATCCAACAGTAAGATGGGATTTGGCTATTGTTGTTGTTTTTGTTGTTATATTCTGAAATTTTGTATAAGTATGACATCTATGACTCCTAGCAATAGGGCCCTAAGTGGAATAAAAAAAAATTTCAGAGATTTCATTGCCAGAAGTATTCACTGTTGTGGCTCAAATGGTCCCATTGCTATGAGCATATTATTTCCTCTTATTGCATTTTTGTGCAGCTAAAACTAATATATTTTGCTTTATCAAAGCTGAAAGAAAAATAATACCATTCAAGGAACATAAAAATAGGTGTTCATTTTATCTTATTTTTTTATGCTACCACATGGTAAGCCATTTTCATTTGTTTTCAAGACAAGGATTTTCTGCATAGCCTTGGCTGTCCTAAACTCACCTTGTAAACCAAACTTGCCTTGAACTCACAGAGATCCACTTGCCTCTGCCTCCCTGAGTGCTAGGACTAAAGGTGTGCACCATCATGCCTGGCAACACTAAGCCTTAACAGCAAGACAAATCTCTAGTCCCAAGACAGACTGGGAAGCAATGTCCCACACAGCGTTGTATTAACTTTGATACTCAACAGAAAGCCAGAGACAGCGGAAGTACAGGGTTGGTGGCCAACTGTGATGACTATTCCAAGTGCTTCAACTTCCTTGGAAGTTCTTTCCCCATTCTTCATAGTTAGTCCAGTAATCTGAAATTCCCCCATCGTCCCAATTTTCTTCTTCATCTCTTCCACCTCCCTGCTCCCCACCCACCCACCTCATCCTTACCCAGAATTTGGCATGAAAAACAGAGCCACTGTCTGCTGGTGGTGAAGGTCAGGAAAATCGCAAGCTATTAGCTCCACATTCAACAAAAGAACAAAATGTGTTGACATCTTTAAAGCAGAAGATATTTCTAAAAATGTTCAGAACAAATATCTATTTTTATCTGAGTTCTGAGACTTAGGTTCTTAATGGCAGTTACTTATAAATATTACCCCATTATTTCTTGATGTATAAAAAGGTTCAGCAACCTACAGAAAGAATATTATGATAGGCAGATTTGGGCCCAGGGGTCCCGCTCAAACTATGGCTCCAGCCAAGGACAATACAGGCCATAAACTTCAAACCCCTACCCAGGTCTAGCCAATGGACAGGACATTCTCCACAGTTGAGTGGAGAGTGGGGTATGACTTTCACAGGTACTCTGGTGCCTCCTATTTGACCACGTCCCCTGGAGGGGGAGACCTGGTGGCACTCAGAGGAAGGACAGCAGGTTACCAAGAAGAGACTTGATACCCTATGAGCATATACAGGGGGAGGAAGTCCCCCTCAGTCACAGTCATAGGGGAAGGGAGTAAGGGAAAAATGGGAGGGAGGAAGGAATGGGAGGATACAAGGGATAGGATAATCTTTGAGATGTAATAAGAATAAATTAATAAAATAAAATTTAAAAAAATAAAAATAAAATAAAAGGGTTCAGCTGCTCTGCATTTCATCTCCCTATATTTTTCTTTTTGTCACAATTTGGTGAATTCTGTATGTGAAATTATGGAAATAAATCCATTCTAGAAGTAAGATTTTTTTTTCGTGATTATTTGTGATTCTTCTTGTTGTATGTAGTTTTTTTTTACTTATGTGTAATAATATAAATGTATATGCCAAAATAATAAAATCTTTTAAAGAAAAAGATTTTTCCTATTTTGAAAAGTCTCTATTTTATATATACGGCTGTTGCATTGCATCCTACATATCAGTGACTGTTAGAAGAGACTTGCGTTTTTAAGTCATCCAATCCTCCCAACCATATTATGACATGGACATGACCATCTTCTTCTCTTACCCACTTTCAACAACAGAAGCACTGGCAGTCCTGGTGACCTATCTGCGCTGTTGGCTCCTGCACCATTCCCTAATTAGTTCATTCATTTTTATGCTAAATGGTAAATATATTGGTATGTTTTCAGTTATAAAATTATGAAGAAATATCTATTTATAACTCTTCAAGATATATTTCAGGCCAATGCCACAATGAAGTTAATATATAGGAAGCATAGTCTTCCTTGTGCAAATGATAATGAGTTATTATGTGTGTATTCTTATGTGTGTGGTGACACAGTTTAGACAAAGGGTCCAACCCCTGAACACCTCCCACTACACAAGGAAGGACTCTGCAGACGTCCTTTCGTCAATGTCATCATTATAGCTCAGATCAGAACACTGAAAAGGAAAAATGGCACAGAAGAACTTAAGATCGATGTGCCCTGCAGTTAAAATTAGGAGGTAAAGCAACTGAGTTAAGTAATGCAGGAAAAGCCTGGGAATGGGCAAGAAAAAAAGTGCTTTTAAATTGGTCACATGACCCAGGGTGATCAAGACATGAATTCCCATCATTCTACTTACAAGATATTTGGTTACATCACCAACACCCCAAGGGTTGCCCTAAGAAAGCAGTGGATAAAACATCAAGCCACATCATGACTGTCCAACTACATTTTCTTATATTCCCCCACTATATTGTCAGAACCTACCAATTTTCCATCATAAGAAATAACGCCTCAGTTGTCAGTGAAATTTCTCTCTTTTCTATATAGATATAGTGTCGGTTATCTGTTCCTAAATAAGAAACTGCACCAAAGTGTCATGTTTTAAAACCACCTGGGTCCACTCACATACCTCAGTTGAGAACACTCTTATCATTAAGATTCAATCTGGTGCCAAAACAAACACACCGAACAAAACACTGAATATATCCCAGTTGCTCTGGGTTGGGTATGTGGGTTCAGGTAGCTGTTACATGTCCCAAGCCTGTCACTGTATTCTTTCTCCCTCCCTCCCTCCCCCCCTCCCTCCCTCCCTCCCTCTCTCCCTCCCTCTCCCCTCTCTTCTCTCCCCTCTCTCCTTTCTCTCCCCTCTCTCTCCCTCTCTCCCCCCCCCTCTCCTCTCTCTCTCTCT
This sequence comes from Acomys russatus, assembly GCF_903995435.1. Lineage (NCBI taxonomy): Eukaryota > Metazoa > Chordata > Mammalia > Rodentia > Muridae > Acomys > Acomys russatus. The sequence goes on from NC_067168.1 coordinate 19,125,761, forward strand.
CTCTCTCTCTCTCTCTCTCTCTCTCTCTCTCTCTCTCTCCCTCCCTCTCTCTCTCTCTCTCCCTCTCTCTCCCCCTCTCTCTCCCTCTCTCCCTCTCTCTCTCTCTCTCCTCTCTCTCCCCTCTTTTCTCTCCCCTCTCTCCTTTCTCTCCCCTCTCTCTCTCCCCTCTCTCCCCTCTCACTCCTCTCTCTCTCTCTCCCTCTCTCTCTCTTTCCCTCCATCCCTCCTTCCTTCTTCCCTGCCCCCTCTGAAAGTGCTAAGACATGCAGTGTTTATTCTCACACTGGCTCCCCCACATTGTCATTATCTGTTCAACTTAGAGCCTTGGTTCTTTGCTGGTTAGTTTGATGTTTAAAGCTGGAAGTCTGTGGGTTTTGCAAATCCTTTTGGTGAGTGTTGATAGGGCTTGGAGTTGATAAAGTCAGTGAGGAGCAAATGAGAGATATACATTTTAGAAAGTGCATCTGACCATGATATTGGGGAAGAAAGCAGGATCTGAGACATTACTCTGCATGTATAATATGAGACGCACAAGGGTTTAAGATGCATCTACTTTCCATGACCTTTAGAAAGACAGTTTATTTCATGTAAGAAGGCGATACTTTTAGTATAGGTCTGGAATGTTGAAGGAGTGGGCCCCCTACTGGCAGGGATATTTTGGAAACTATAGTAGCTTAGAATGGTCGATGCTGTAGACTTTATAGTTTGAGGAAGGAAATCACTGTTAGTGTGTCAAGAGTACATTGAGTCCCTGTCCCCGTCATATCTCCCCATGCTTAATTTATAAAATCTGTGATGTGACCACCTTTACCATGCCACATTCTCCTTGCCATGATGTTTACCTTGACCCTGTTCCACAGTTGTGAGATCATGCCGCCATGGCTAAAACAATCGACGTCTTGAACCAAAGTTTAACGATCTTTTAGGTTGATTTTCTGTTGTTGTCTCACAGGGATGGGAATCTGTAGGCACAGATGTTTCTTTATTTTAATTGTTCACTTCCAGAAAGGTCCAAAGCAATGGCAAACAGTAAAAGCAAAGAAAGATCATAATAAGCCTTGTTGTTTTTGTGCCGTATTTCTCCCAAGTCTCGTGTCCTGTACAGTATATACACATTCTTTTCAATGCTAGGTCTGTTCTGGAGCACTCAAGCAAAGACAAAGATTTAAAGTTATCACATCATCTATGTAATTAAGAAGTAACTTTTTAGTGATGAGAAATATTATTAAAAAAATAAATAAAACAATGAGCAGGTAACTTACTTTGGAAGAAAATTATAAATGATTGTATGCATTAGTTTCCTAGGGAGCCTACAATGAATTCTCATAAATCGAACAAGAAATGATTTCCCACAGCTTGGAAGTTAGAGGTCTGAAGTCGGTGTCTTACGTGAAGACACTGAGCCTTCTGAGTGGTTAGCAGAGAGCAATGGCGTTTGTTGGTTCTTAGTTGCATACTCCTTTGTCTCTCATCATCATCTGGACATCTCTTCTGTGTTCCTGTTTACAATTTCTCATGATGTTTATTTAATTTTCATGTCTCCTAATGAACCCATTTATAAATCAGGAAATGCCTTCCCAAGTATGGGTAATGACAGTTTTCATATATTGCATTTGTGTGCGTGTGTGTGTGTGTGTATGCGTTCATCCTTGTTTGCATATTGTGCATCATAACATGAGGGTAGAGATCAGAAGACCACCTTCCAGGATGAGTTCTCTTTAGGTATGTCCTAGAGATTGAACTCAGGTCACCACACTTGGCAGCAAATGCCTTTAACCACTCAGCCATATCACTGCACACTTACATAGACTTTTTATGAAACATAATTCAACTATATACTGAATGTTTTCAAGTAATTATTGCAATGACTACATTATTTTTACCACAAAAACCTACTACAAATGTCTATTTGTAGAACTAATAGAGCAACTAGAGAAATGAGAGAGCAAATAAATATGTTTTGTTCAGGTGAATGACAGACTCAGATCATTGAACAGTCACTTAAAAATTAAAAAAAAAAAAAGCCATAGATAGGCATGGTTACTAACACCTTCAGTTCCAGCACTTAGGAGGCAGAGCCAGACAGATCTCTAAGTTCAAAGCCAGCCAGTCTACCTTGTGAGTTTCAGGAGAGCCAGGACTGTATAGAGAGTACCTGTGCCAAAACAAACAAATAACAATACAAAACTTTCTTTTCTTAACCACCAGTAAGGCATTGTTTTTCTATTTTAATTGGGATAGCCTCTGCTTTTCAGAAAATGGACAATCAATCATGTAAACAAGTGGAAAGGTTTTGAGTCAAGCTGATTTTATCTCTGGTGCTGTCTTGGTTGCACTCTGCCATCCATGCTGCTGGGATTGAAGTGCTGAGCAATCAAAAAAAGAAAAGAGAGGGGCAAAGCATCTGGGCTGGTTTCCATCTTCAAGTGACTAAAAGTTGCAGTTTCTGGCTGTCTAAAGTTCTTCTGGATGGACAGTATACAGACACATCTTAAGAAATAAGAAACAAGACATTTTTCCTTGTCATGAAGAAGGCTGGGAGGGAAAATGTCCCTAGATTGGCAAACATCTAGGTACAAAGAATGTAGGAAAGCCAAGAAATATTTCCCCTGCAAATATATGTTGTCATATAGAGTGCCTTTAGACCATAAGGTCCTAGGAAGATTTGCCACACACAGGAAACACAAAAGGATAGAACAATCTAATGTGGTTGAATGTAGATTATTTAAATGGTTTTTTATTAAAAGCTCATAAAAAATAGTTAAAAAGAATTCTGTATAATTCATAGGAAAAATACAAGCTTAGTCTATTTAATCTACTCATAATAATAGAAACCAAAATTTTCAGGTTTTGATTTTCTCTTTGATTGCAAATGTTTTCCTGTTTTACTAATGATTTAAGTGTTTGTTGAAAATTTGGAATGGACACTACTTGTGGCACGAGGATATTTTTAGAACTTAGCATGTAACCATGTAATGCATGTAGTGCATGTTTGTCTTCATCACATTTTTACGTAGATCAACTATCTTCTTATCATTATCTGTATCTTACTCTTACCTCAGCTACAAATTAATATGCATAAAATCAAAGGCCATCATTTTCTAACAGGTCTACTTTCCTGCTGTTGGTTCATTTTGTTGATCAGCGTTGTTAGAAACGATGTAGTTAAGTCACTGTGTTAGCTTGTCTTGACTATAACAAAATATCTGAGACAAATGAGCTTATAAAAAAAGATTTTTTTCTGTTTTATTTTTGTTTATTGAGAATTTCAAACAGTATATGTTTATCATATTCTTTCCCACCTCAAACTTCACTTAGATCTCTTTCTTCCTTATCCACCAAACTTCATCTCCATTCTCTCTCTTAAAAACAAGTAGAGCAAAGAGAAACTCTAATCAGGATATATTATTTGAGGAAATAATCTACTTCCAATGAAACCAAACAAATAAAAAGAAAAAGAAAATTAAAAAGCAACTAAAAAATGAGTCCAGTTTATATTAGCCAACTTACCCAAAGGGTAAATATCCATAAGGCCTGTCCTGGAATATCATTGATAGACCCAGTGTTACCTCATTTAAGGAAAATTATTTTGTCTTTTGAAGCAGCTATTATTTGAATAGCTTCTAGAGTAGGAGTGGGACTTTTGTGCTCACTACTTTCCCTTATTCTGTGAATTTGGATTGAGCTTGTACAAGGTCGTGCACATGTTGTGCGCTCACAGTCTCTGTGAGTTGATATGGACACTTGCTTTGCTGTGTCTGGAAAAGCTATTTTCTTAAAGTCATCTGCCATATGTGGTTCTTAACATCTTTAAAACTCACCTTCTACATAGAACCATGAGCCTTGAAGGGATGGGTGTGATAAATACATTTACAGAGCTAATCACCCCCTGGCGCCATAGTGAATGAATTTCAGGGGAGTAGACAACCACTTTTTTGTTGGCGTTCCATAAGATAAAATCCATACCTAATATTGCTAATTAGGAAAAGTTTTCTGTAAATATTTTTGTTAATTCTTTGAGGATTCTATTTATTTTTTTAATACCCACCTCCAACTCTTGTCCTGCTTTACCCTCTATTCCATATTGAGCTAATTTTGTGTTTGTAGTTTTTTTTTAATCCATTAAGTCCACATTGCACTACCCATACATACTTTGGTGGTTAGACATCCATTGTCACATGGTCAACCTACCACACTCTTAAAGAAAAATAACTATTCTTCTCCTGAAAGGCACTGAGTATTAATACCTCCCCAGAAAGTAACTGACTTTGTGTCCATCTTCTTGATCCATGCTAAGTCTTTTTCTGTCTTGGGTTCCATATATCATGTGAATGCCGTCATAACCACCGTTGAGTTCACATTTGCAACTACTTTTCTGCACATAGAAAAGTATCCTTGTAGACGTTTATTTCTATGGCTCTTATAATCTTTCCACCCCATCTTCCACAATGATCTCTGACCCTTGGATAGAGGGGATGTGGATGGAAAATTCTATAGTCTCTTATCTCTGTATTTAGACCAGATGTAGGTCTCTGTTTTAATCAACATCTATTGAAAAAAAAAAAAAAAAGAAGCTTCTCTGACAATGTTTGAGACTTGCTATGGATATATAAAGCAAGCCATTAGGGCTTAGTTTAATACTATGTGTCTTCAGTAGAGTAAAAGTACTAATTTATCTCTTAGAGCCTGTGATTGGTCTACCCACAAGGTGTCAGCTCCAATAACAGTGCTAAGTATAAATTCCATCCTGTGGAGTGAACCTTTAATCTAGCCAGAAGATATTTGATTACACCTATAACTCAATCTGTGATTGCTTACCTCTACTACTTTCCTGAGGCTCTTGTGTTCTGCATTCTTCCTGTGCCTCACTTCTGGGTAGGGATCCAGACTCATGCCACAAGTTCTACCTTGACCCATGGCCTATCTTAAGAATTAATGTTTTATAATGCCTGACGTCAACCTAAGACTCATGCTGCCAACCCCAGCTACCTCTGTTGTCTGCCTAATGGCCACATGTCCTTTAATTTCTGACTGGGCTCTCCTTCCTAGATAGGAATTATAGACTCCATCAACTATTGTTACCTAAGAAGGAATCCTGAGCAACAATTAAATGAACAGCATTTGAATGGGGATGACCTACAGTTTCAGAGGCTCAGCCCATTATCATCATGGCAGAAAGCATGGTACCATGTAGACCGGCATGATGCTGGAAGAGCTGAGAGCTGTACATCTTGATCCAAAGGCAGCTAGGAGGAGACTGGCTTACACCAAACAGAGCTTGAGCATGGACATGAGACCTCAAGGCCACATCTCCTTATAGTTTGCCTCCTTATGGGCCAAGCATTCAAACATGGGAATCTATGGGGGCCAAACCTATTCAAACCACCACAGAAGGTGGGTATTTTCTAACTCTACAAGTCTGTTCATATGCTTAGAAATATCACCTAGACTATACCCGAGCGAAAACTATCTCTGTTTCTCCAACACAGAGTGGTCCTGAGACTGACCACCAAGTACCATTCATCTGGTTCACAAACAGAAAATTTGTAACAGCAAAAAAGGATCAAACCACTCAACAAGAAGAACAGATATTTCCATTGACCTCAGTCCAGATGCTTAGGTCTTATTCCAAAAGCACAAACAATATGAATAACTGAAAAGATACATCTTCACCAGGAATTAGCCCCTTCATATAATGTGTCCTAAGAAATACATAAGACAGTGATTTCTGACAACCATTATAACTGTGTTCAAGGGACAAAAGAGGATATAAACAAACTACTTGGATGGAGTTATTAAAAGCACTGTTGAATGAAATGAATAAAGGAATGTAAAACAGAAAAACAGAAATTAATGAAGGCATAAAATCTCTGAGAAAAACCGAAAGTAAAACAAAACTTGAAATAAAGATAAGGAAACTCAAATAAAGAACTGAGAAGATATCTCATAAATAAATCAAATGAAAAGGTATTATCAAGACTTAAAAACAGGATCACAAGAATTGTATCACTCACCCAAACCCCGAGAAGTAAAATCTAAGACAAAAAGTCTGACGAACATGAAATATGGGACATCATAAAAGAGCAAACATAATTGATGTAGAAGGAGACGAAGTGCTAGTTAAAGTACAGAAAATGTCTTTCAATAAAATCAGAAAAGAAAACTTCCCTAATCTAAAGAAACAAATGCCTAGCATGGTCCAATAGAATACCAAACAGAACCAGAATACAAACTCTTCACACCATATAATAATCAAAACAAGAAATGTACAGAACAAAAGCCACTTAAAGGTACAAGAAAGAACTATCAAGTCACATGTAAAGCCAGGCTCATTAGAACAACAGATTTTTCAGTATATATTCCTTAACTTAAGGACTTAACTATTATTAACAAATAAGGCTATTTTTAATTCATTCGTATAGAATTTTGTATATTGATACAAAATAAGTTTAATTTTGATGCATTGGTATAGAAATCAAATTTAAGATTATTCTCCACACACATTATAGGTATTTCTACTCCAATATGAAGCATTGAACCCATACAACTCACTTATAGTACAAAATTTACTTCCAGTACCTTGAAAGTGCTATTGCAGGCAGTTTAGGATAATTAAGTAATACAAGCTAATTATTTGTTGATCAAATCATGGTCATGTCAATTATTAGTCTATTTTTATTACAAGAATATACATCTTAGGTTTAGCAAATAGATATGATCCTATGCATAGATAAGGTAAAATAGTTAGATAAGGTCTTCAAAAGCCTCAGAGATCGACAGAATATTGCATTTAAAGATGTTTTAATTATTTTAAAGATTCTTTGACAACAAAACAGGTTAAAAAATGAAAAAAATTTAAAAAATTTTTAAAAATTGAAAAAAAAAAAAAAACAAGACAGGTTAACTCCTGGCAACACCCTCAAGAAGAAGATGATGCTCCAACGTTATAGAGTTTTGGGTGACTGTTGAGGCAGGAGACTGTCTCTCTGTCTCTGTCATTTTTTTTTTTTTTTTTTTTGAACCTGCTAACCTGCACTTCTGGTTCATTCAGATAACTACGTTTTATTCCTTCTCAAGTCCCTGATGGAGTTGAAGACCAGATAGTTTAGTCTTACAATTAAGCTTAGTTGTTTAGGGGTTACGATATTTTTAGGTCTAGATATATGTTTTATATTGGCAAAGATGAGGTATGGTAGATGTTGATTTTCATTCAGAATTTTAGACTCACCAAGATAGGAAAGATGTTTTATTCAAGGCTGCCAAATACAATTAGCCAAAACACCATGAATGTAACATTTATATAATTCCTAATTGTTCCATGGTTCTTCCTGATGTAAGTACTGTTTTTTATTTATGTGTAATGATATAAATGTATATAAGGGAAATTTCAAATAAAATATTTAGGAACAAAGAAGAAAATCAGAAGAACTTGGAACAGTGTTCTAAAATTTCTAAGAGACCACAGACCAGACGCCAGCCCAAACTACTAAACCCAGGTGGGAGGAAAGGTTTACTCTGACTATGCTTCAGGGGAATCCATCTACAGTTGTTTTGCTTTGTTGTTGTTTTGACCTGTGATGTCAAAGTATGTCATGGATAGTATTATTATTTAACTTAGAATGACCTGTTCATGCCATACAGCCAGGAAGCAAAGAAATACGAAAGAGGCCAGAGTACTGCTTCATCGTCCCCACCTCCTGGCTGCCTTTTCAGGATCTACATTCTAAAGGTTTTATCACCTCTCAAGATTGCACATCCAACCTTCAGAACATGCTTCTTTGGGAATATTCAAATATAGAGTGCAAAAAGAGTAACAAACACACTGAGTTGCTGACAGTTTTTAACCGGCTTCCCTTCTTCTAGTAAACAAAATACAAACTTTCACCAACTCCAAACTTGCACCATGTACCTTAACACTCACCCCTAGGGAAAATACTTGTTTGTTGTTGTTGTTGTTGTTTTAAGAAAGAGTCAACAGGGAACAGTGGAGATTAGGGGACACACACACATGCACACACACACAAAGAGTTACTCACATTGTAGCCCAAACTGGTCTTCAACTCATGAATAACTTAGTATATGAACCAATACATCAATAGTGAAGTTTCTCTAATTTTATAGATTAAGTCACCATGCCTGGCACCAGTGAACACATATTTACATTATTTTTGAGTCACACGCATTTAGCTAGGAATAGCACCTACTTATTAATTAATGGCATTGTCTGGGAGATATTTCTGAAACATTAGCTGACCCTAAAAATAAAAGGCACTTCCTAACTACTCTGCAGTCACTATGTGGTCCTCAGTATTTTTTTTTTTAATCTCTGAAATCAAAAGCTGCAATAATTACAGATGTCCATTAGCTTGAATCTTTTGTGGCTCTGAAACTTGACACAAGTTCTATTTGTTAAATGCTACTCTGTCAGTCTTATGAAAAGGTAATAAAATGTTAAAGTTGCCATTAAAAAAGATGTTCTTGTGTAATTTAGAATCTGGCCAATTTTTGAAGTAACATAAATGTAAAAATAAAATTAATCTGTAAAATTATTTTTTCTAAAAGTATTGTCTTTCAGCCCTTCGCTAACACCCTGTGAACTTAGCTGTTGCTGGCTCATTCCAAAAGGTTAACTATTAAATTTTATTTCAAATTAATACATTTTTTACAGTTTTAGACTCAGCAGTAGTATCTGGTTAAGCAAATTCTAGACAAGGATGTTGGTGGTATTGTGTAAGGGATAAAAGTAGCAAATTACACAATTCATATTTCTTTTTATCATTATTATTCTGTGCAGAAAAGGAATCAAAGCTTCTTAAAGTAGACACAGTAAGGGAGAGCCCCTCCCACTATTTTGGGGGACAGAATGATGCAGAATGCGTCAAATACAGTGAGCTCATTAAAGCAAGTTACTGTCCATACAATGGATTTATTATATGCTAATGCATGAATGCATAATTTATAAACTTTTGGAGTGAGTGAAAGTTTTGAAATAGTCTTACTTTATAATAATCTGAAGCCAGAGGTATAGTCTATTGTGATAACAAATTTTCATTTTATGTTTAAATTATGAATTATCACTGATAGGGGGAAATATTTTGGTGGTTACAAATTTGCCAAAAAGACATACATTGCTAAATATAAACTATCTGTTTTAATGAGATTGCTTGAGATAAGCTATTTAATTAGTTTTAATTTTTAAATACTGCAGATTTGCTACTTCATCACTTTCAATCACTGCCACATCTCAGGCTAAATTTTTAAGATTTTTCTTCTTCATAATTACTGTGATAGTGCGATGATAACTATACTGGCTAGTTTATATTGTCAACTTGATACAACCTAGAGACACCTGGTGAGGTGAAACCTCAAGCGGGAAATAGATCAGATCAGATTTCTGTGGTCATATCTTGAAATAGTTCCTTGATTTGTGATTGATGTGGGTGGTTCCAGTCCACTGTGGGTGGCACAATATCTACACAGGTGGTTCTGGGTTATCTAAGAAAGCTAGCTAAGCACGAATCAGTGAAAATTAAATTAGTGACTATTTTTCATTAAATCAAGTATATCAACTCTACAAGTTTATTGCATAGGCACTGCTGGCACTGAATACTGACATATGAGAAAATACATTTTCATGTGCATTACAGTGTGATAATTGGTGAGATGTATATACCTAGCTGTGAGAGCTTACACTAACTTAGATTTGCAGTAATGTTCCCCCTCCAGTTCCTTTGTCAAAACCTCAACACCCATTTCTTCGGAATGCTGTTCTATTTGGTGAGAGGAACTTTAAGGAAAGATTCAGATCCCCGTAATCCAGTCCTGATTGATGACTTTTTAGGAAGATGAATTTGCACACACACAAGAATTCCTGACATGTGTGAGCATAGCACAAGTCTATGTGAGAACACATGGACAACGGCCACCTATTAGGCAAGAAGAGGAGCCTCTGTGGAAATCGTCTGGTGCCATACCAAACTATCAGAGATGGGTGCTGAGCTGAAAGAACTTACAGGGGTTGTTTCAGAGAACTTGTATTTACTATGAGGGCTCAGTTCAGCCAGACTTAGCTTGAGACCACCATATTGGCTAACACTTGTTCAGCAACCTCGTGTGTTTTTCTTCAGCCACCTACACCTTACAGCCTCGTTTGTTTTTCTTCAGCCATCTACACCTTACAGTGAGGACATATACTACCTGGACTATGTTCTGTCCTTATCTCCTCTGTTCTGATTTTCTAGACTCCAATTTTGTTCTTATCAAGTACTGGGTACTATTCAGAGACACCCAAAGTGGTCAGACTTCAGTAGGCATCGCAGTTGAGAAGTAATGCTGCTAAACTTATCCCAGTGAGCTGACAAGCCACCTGCTTCGTGCTGTCAGGAGCCAAGACTGAGATGTGGTGGCCTTGTCCTGGAGGCCCTTCAGAGCGAGAACTGAGATTTTTAACATTAAGAACTTCGCACTTTTTTGTCAAGTTCCCTCCTTGATGTTGTGAAACCCTTCCCACGTATTGCCAGGAGTGTGTGTGTGTGTGTGTGTGTGTGTGTGTGTGTGTGTGTGTGTGTGTGTGCATGTGTGTGTGTTTGAGAGAGAGAGAGCACGTGAGTGTGTGCAAAGGAGATATCTACATATCAGAAAACAGACTTAAAATATATTCTTTTGTGTTATGATACCACGTAATAACATATTTTATTAATTTATTCATATTACATCTCAATGGTTATCCCTTCCCTTGTATCCTCCCATTCCTCCCTCCCTCCATCTTTCCCTTACTCCCCTCCTCTATGACTATGACTGAGGGGGACTTCCTCCCCCTGTACTTGGTGGCACTCAATGGAAGGATAGCAGGCTACCAAGAAAATATATTCTTATTACACAGTCTAAATAAATTCTAAAGGACATCTGAAGAAGTTTGCTTTGCCTCAATGCTATAAAGATATCTTCATAGACAGTGGAGAACTTGAAAAACATGAATGATTTTTGATAATTCCTAGAAAGTATAATCTTCAAACAAAATTGTATAAACCATAAGCCATCTATATCTGGCTTATAAACTCCAAAGAAAGTATGGCTGGTAACCCTGCCTATCCTCATACACCAGCTGTGTAACACAGAGAAAAATATAGCAGACTCTGAAACTCTATCTTCATGTGTGTGTTTAGATGACTAGAAATAGTCTCCATGAAATGAATTACTTCGTGTCAGGCAAATGGCCTCTGTTCACTAAATGGTCCTTTACTCATTATCATCTTTTCTTGATTAATGCAAATCTAACCACCATCATCTCAGCAGGCCTCGTTTTAGCACTCACATGACAGACATCAAAATCAAAATTGACCTTAGCAATGATTTAGTCCAGTCTCCTTGGTTTTTTTTTTTCCACAGAAAATTAATGCCCAGAGAAATTAAATGACTTGCCTGAGGTTACAGAGTCAGTTGGTGGCAATGACAGCCTCAGCCATAGAACATGTGGTTTTCTTTTTTGCTCAGGTTCAAAATACTTTTCATTTTAGAGTATGTTATTAATAGCAGTACCCGTAGCCTCATAAACAAGCATCTGTAAATGTGGACTAATTACATATGGACAGTCAGTGAACTGAGATGGATAGAATGATGGTTAAGGCTAAGGATTATGGGGGCGCTGCAAATTCACACTTAGCCTAACTCTGATGTACAAAGTAATTGAGGGTTCTCACTCATCTAACAAATCCAACCTTCCTCACAGGCCGCAACCCTACCAAACAGGGGCAGGCCTCCTGGTGGAGACTTTAACTGGCTAATTAGCAGTGTCTCACACTCTGTGTTAATTTTTTTTTTTTTTTTTTTTTTTTTTTTTTTTTTTTTTTTTTTTTTTGGCTTTGTTTTCCTGCAAAGTGTTTTGTTTTGCAGAATGATGCTCACATGAATGGCACCTCGCCTTGGCAGAAACTGAAGGGAAAATGGCAGCTCATCATCCTCTTTGCCCTTGGATAATCCTAGGCCGTGGCTATAGAGTGATGGGTTTTATTTTTGGAGTTCTCACCATCTATTCTGAATTGTATTTGAATTTGTGATTAGGGTTTTTTTTTTTTGTACACTTTAAGACATAGTTGTCCTGTATAATTGTTTATAAAATATCATCATCCATGTGGTGTTGGAATAGGATATTTTTGCAGCAGTTTCTGTACCACCAACATCTGCCCTGCACCAGGAAAGCCCTCAGCAGGCCTCTGGCTCTGAGATCGGATCCTTTTTGGTACCCGGAGGCAAGTGTGAGTTCCATTCCAGAGCACCATGTTGGGCAATGCTGTACTTTGTCTTAGTCCCCACCCCACCCCCGCCCGTCTCTCTCTCTGCCTAACCCTGCCATGGGTCCTTTGTGTGTGCATGTGTGTGCGTGTGTGTGTGTGTGTGTGTGTGAAAGTTGACCCATACCAACACAGACATCCCATTATGAATTCAATTACTCAGAAATCGAAGTATTTCCTTCCAGTTACTTTCATGGCACGGCCTGAAGTTTGAAGGCAGCTCTGTGGATGATGTGCCCTCAAGTCCTCATTCACATCCTAGAATCTGATTTTAAATAATGCATGTATAGCAAAGTTTCAAAAATAAATACCACTGGCCATTTAAATTTTACTTTCTCCTTAATTGCATACTTTTCAAAATAAAATTCCTATTTGTACATGTTCACGTACTCTGGTGCCTCACATTTGACCAGGTCCCCTGGAGGGGGAGACCTGGTGGCACTCAGAGGAAGGACAGCAGGTAGCCAAGAAGAGACTTGATACCCTATGAGCATATACAGGGGGAGGTAATCCCCCTCAGGAACAGTCATAGGGGAGGGGAATAATGGGAAAATGGGGGGGGGAGGAATGGGAGGATACAAGGGATGGGATAAACATTGAGATGTAACAAGAATAAATTAATTAAAAAAAATAAATGTAAAAAAGAAAAAAAATGTAAATAAACGTATTTGATGAATAAATATCAAATGCCAATATAGTCAAAACTTCCCAATGTCAATCTAATGAAGATGTCACCTTTTATACCATAAACAAATGTACATCTTACTGTAGTATTCACATTCTAGGTATGAGGGTCTACTGAAGCTTCACTCTAATCCTGTCTCTAATCTTTTGTTGTTGTTGTTGTTGTTGTTTCACTACAGACTATTGACTGTATTTATTTCAAATGCTAATATTAGTTATGTTTAAATGTTTTAAGTAATTGAAACTTATTTAGATGTATTTCTGGCTTCAAATTTTGAACAGTTTATGCAGTTGTTATACTGCAAAAAATAACTGCTCAATTAAAGGGTCAAGTAATTCATGAGTATATTGAAGAAAATTTCAAATCTCTTTTTCTCTCCTTTGATTTTTCCATCAGAGGGCATAACTGAGAAGATGTTTTGTATTTTTCCAAATGTTTCAATAGATACAGACATCACACAAACACACACACACATACACTCATATATATATACATATATATGAGCATGCATGCATATTTTAAAGCAAAACTGGAACATAAAATATATATTATTTTTCAATAGATTTTTAATTCATAATTTTTATGGACATTAATATCTTCAAATTATTTTAAATTAAGTTGCCACAATAATTGGAATATATCAAGCAAGTATTATAGACACAACGCTCATATTATACTTAACAATAATAATAATAATAATAATAATAATAATAATAATAACAATTTTATTAAGATAGGGTCTCACTGTGTAACCCAAACTGGATTTGACCTCATGATCCTACTGCCTCAGTCCCTTCACTACTATTGCCATGCCACGGTTTGCATTTATATTATTGGTGATTTATAATCTTAAATTATTCAATGGTGTGGCCAAGTAATGCCAGAAATTTAAGTATGGTTAGAGGAAATTACAGTATATTGCAAGATCAGAGGTGTACTATAAAAGCCTAGAATAATATAGTTTGTGGTCTTAGCATCTTCACTGGCATGGTAAGATGAAAAAAACCTTGTCTAACTGATTTCATATAACTGTGTTGATGACTTTTGCTGATTTTGTCATAGAATCTATTTGTAATACGAAAGCAGTAATTGCAGAATAAGTAAATAGTATTATGCATTATTAAAATATCATTTTAGTATCTGTTTTCCAAATTAGCAGTGCTCTACATAAAATGCAATTATAATTATCTTTGACTTTCTGGGATGATGCACTTGGTACAGTCCTTAAAGATGTCACACCAGTTTCCACTACTATTCTTCTGCCTACCGCACAAAGTGGATCTATTAAGTGGTCCAAGAAGACCCTATAGCTCTTTCCGAGCTAAATATTGGAGACATAAGATGGCTTCCTCTTTTTCTAGGAACAATCTAGAAGCTGCACAGATTTCCTTGTATGTATTCCACTTGGCAGATATCTACCATACATATATATGGACCATACATCTATACTGGATTTATACCTGATTTCCAACAAAACTGGAGCATGAAGTATTCTCTATGTAGCTGTGTGATTAGCCAGAAAATCCATTTCACTAAAAATATGAGATGCCATATGAGGGATAAAAAATCATCTCTGTTGTATGTTGAAATAGTCTTGAATAATTCATAAAACACTTTGAGATGCATTCTCTTATTTGATAGAAGGATGCTACCAGTAGCCAAAGATTGAAGTCTTTCAGTATTTATGAAAATCTAGAATTTTATATAGAAAATTCTTTATCTAAAAGATTCTTGGATTAAAAATTTTACTTATCTTCTTTTATCCTGTTAATGCATCTCCTTTGCCAATTATAACTGAACTCTTCTTTTCCTTTGTATATGGCACAGTGTCTGTTCATTTTATTGCAACAGCATGCTTGTGGCCAAGCATTGCACCTTTTTCTTTCACTCTTAGTTAAAACACTTCATTGTTCGGAATTATAAAACCTGTTAAGTGATTCAAACAATGCCTCCACTGTTCCTTTAGAGAATGAAACCATTTTACATGAAAATGATGATAATTCAAACTTTAAATTAATTTGTAAAATGAATTGAACCTAAAAGTAATTCCAGCCATTAACCCTTACTGCTTACTGTAGGTCAGAAATTTCCTTGATTATTTATATAATTTAATATATTCCTCTCAACAAGTCCATAGTATATTTCTCAGTTTTTCTGTTTCCAAATTGAGAAAACTTCAGCTCACAGGAAACAAAATGATCTTTTCACAACGCAACTTATATTAAGCTCAGGATGTGTTAAAAATACTTGTGGGGTTTTGTTTTAGCTTTCACATTTTGAGCAAAAATCTAATATTCATCTAACTTGTTTAACTGCCATGAAGAACTATGAATTTATATCAGATGCTCACCAGAGGGAAGAACTGTATCTGAACATTTGTTTAGAGTGGTGATGATAAAATCGAGTGCCTTGGTTCTTCTATTGAAGGTCATTTCTGCTGAATTATTTCTATAGTGTGACTCACTCAGTGACTGACAGGTGATATTGCTTAAAGTCTACTGCACTTATCTTTATGTTGAATTGTCATCGGTTTCAGTCCACCCCTTTTCAAAGACAACACTGAAACCCAAGAACATCTTGGCATGCTCTTGATGTGTTTGAGTGCCTGTTGGCACCCATAAAGACATGGAGGTTGAATTCTCATTTCTGAGTGTTACCTACCAAAGCAGACAATGTGCACTGACATGGAAGCCCGGAGACATTTTCATCATGTTAATGACAGTGTATCTAGCCAGTGGGTCATTATAGGCCTTCTCCTTGAGTACCTCACAGTTCTTAGAATTAATGTTTATTCATAGCAATGATACAAGGTCTATGACATCTTTAAAATTCTTTCTACATGTGACTCTAAGGACTGATGAATGGCCTCCATGCTTTCATGCTTTACTAAGCAGATTTGGCTTTTCAAAAGCAATTGAATCCGAAAGGAAAGGTATTCACAGTGGGTGCAAGAATGAACCCATATTAATTCTATGAAATCAAGTAAAAATTTGCATCCAGTTCTCCAGGAGGTGACACTGAGTCTCCTAAGTGCTAAGAAGTAGATGCGAAGGTGCTGGTTTCATTGCATCGATACATGCGGTGTGCTTGATCTAGTTTCAGGCAAGAAAGCTAGAAAGGTGGCTCTCTCGCATTTTAGAAACCTTGTGTAACAAAGGTTTTGAAAATTTATTGTACTGTCTGAAAGAATCCCTTCAGAGTCTATGAAGAACTTTGATGGTATTTCCACAAAATAAGTAAATCATGTTATGTGTTGCTAAAATATCGTTTTAGTTGCTGTTTTCCAAAATAGAAGTGTGGTACATATTATAATCTTCTTAAACTTCCTAAGCTAAAGCACTAACTACAGTCCTTAAAGACACCACGCCTAACCCCATTAATATTATTCTACCTATCTTAGAAAGAAGATAGTAGTGTGTTGCTTGCATTATTAATTTGCTATTTCCGTTCCTTAATTCCTTTACTTCTCAAACAAATAATTAAGTCATCTAAAATGTTTATTGAGCACCAACTGTTTGTGCATCATTTCATTACATTTTAGGGTAGAGACAAATAAATTAGGCAGTATCTCCTGCCTTCAAGGAATTTGTACAAAATTAACATCACTGTGTGAGGAAAGAGAATGACAGTTGTGAGTGTGGTAATGCAGAGGTGAGGCACTTGAGAGTTTAGGAAACAGTTACAGTGTGGGAGACAATCACCTCTTAGAGAATAAACAACAGGGAGAAGCGATTTGAGAAGATTTTGAATGATATACATAGAAATAGATATCTTTTCAATAGAGAAGGCACTAATGATAGAAAGTGTGCATTATGTGTGAAAATGGGCATAGTTAATTTAAAGGCAACTGACTGAAAATGGAACAGAATGGAGAAGAGCTTTATTCTATAGACAAAGAGTTTGAAAATAAAAAGTTTGTAAAAATAAAACAGAGAACTTGGAGGATCCTGAAAAAGGACTAGTTTAATAAGGATATAACTTGATGTTTGTTAAGCTTATTGGCCGACACCACATATCATAGAAGCCACCAATTTATTTGTATTAATGATTTTAGTAAATCAAATTAATTTACTTTTTAAAATTTTTTACACAGTATATTTTAATCTTTTCCTTACCTAAACTTATCCCACTTCCCTAGCTCAACACCCATTAACTTTCATGCTTCTGTTTCTCTCTGTCCCATTCTTTCTTGTATTCTCTCTCATGATTTCACCCTTACTATAAAAAAAACCTGAAACAATCACAAATAAGTAAGCTAAAAATACACTACAAAAACAAAACAGAGCAGCACACATACACACACACACACACACACACACACACATAAACAAAAAGAAAATGATGTTCACCTTGGGTTGGAAAACTAGTTCAAACCACAAGGCCTATCTTAGAGTGTGGTTGTGCATATATACAGTGACAAGCCTTTGGAGGAAAGTGGTTTTCCCTTCTCCAGGAGGTAACAATTGCAAACAGCTTCTTGGTTAGGAGTAGAGTGTTGTGCCTACTTGCTTTTCTCAGTTGCTGGCACTTAATCTCGTTTGAACCTGTGCAGGTCTTGTGTCTGTTGTCACTGTCTCTGTGAGTTCACATGCATATCAGTCTTACTGTATTTGAATAAAGTGTTTCCTAGGACTCAAACACTACTTCTTGCTCTTATGATTATCCTGCCTCCTCTTCCTCATAGAGCCTTATGCCTTGAGAGGGGTTTTTCACTAGCCAGCCTGATCTACAAAACAAGTCCAGGAAAGCCAAGGCTACCCAGAGAAGCCCTCAAAAAAAAAAAAAAAAAAAAAAAAAAAATCAAACAACAAACAAACGAACAAATAAATAAATCGATGTATCAAACTTAGAGCTGAGTCATCCAAAGTCTCTCACTCTCTGTATATATACTAGTTACGGTCTCTGTGCTAATTCTCACTTGCTTTGAGAGGAATATTTTCTAACGTGGGTTCAAACAATACTTTGTCATTAGAGTCATTTTGCTGCTATGTCACTTTAATAGAAAGATTGTGGTAAGTAATAGCAGTAATCGGTAGGCTACCATTTTGACCTATCAGTATCCTTTGCCTTACAGAAGCTCTTAAGTTTCATGAGGCCCAGTTTATTGTTGATCTTAGAGCCTGAGCTGTTGGTGTTCTATTCAGGAAATTGTCTTCTGTGCCATTTCCTCACTTTCTCTTTCAATAGGTTTATTATTCCAGATTTATGTTGAGGTCTTTGACTCTCTTGGACTTCAGTCTTGTACAAGGTGATAAATATGGATCTACTTGAATTTTTCTACAGGTAGACAGCAGTTAGACAGCAGCCTTTGTTGAAGAAACTTTCGTTTTTCCACTGTATGGTTTTGTCTCCTTTGTGAAAATTTCAAGTGTCCATTGCTATGTGGGTGTATCTCTGGGTCTTCAACTCAATTCTATTTATCAGTAGTCTACTTCTATGCCAGTACCATGTAGTTTTTATAGTACAGCTTAAAATCAGGATTGGAGATACCTATAGAAGTTGTTCTTTTATTGTATCAGATTGTTTTAGGTATTCTGGGTTTTTTGTTTTTATATATAAAGCTGAGAAGTGTTCTTTCAAGGTCTGTGAAAAATAGTGTTGGTAAAAAGAAGGACATCATGGAATCGCAAACAAATGGATGGAACTAGAAAATATCCTGAGTGAGATAATCCAGACCCAGAAAAACACATATGGTATGTACTCACTTACAAGTGGATTTTAGCCATAGAAGATAAGTAGCAAGGAGGACTCAAAAAAGGATTCTTAAATCTCACTCAGAAGGTGAAACAGAATAGACACTGAGAGCAGTTAAAGAGAGGGAACTGGGTAGGAGAGAGAATACTGAGAGAAATGAGAGTGAAGAGCAGTGGCACCAGGACAGAGGACTTGCAGAGAGAAGAGAAACCATGGGCAGAGATATCTCTGTGACAAGCTGAAGACCTATGACAAGGTATACTCATGGGAAGGTATGGGTGTGACTCTAGCTGAGACTTCTAATAGCAAGGGTAATGGAGACTGAAGAGGCCATCCTTTAACTAGACAGGACTCATAGTTGAGGGAGGGAAACACCAACCTACATCAAAAACCACTATGACAACTTCTCAAAAGTTGTTCAAGTTTTCAAAGGGGTTATTGCTGCTCAGAGGTTTATAGATTTTAGTTCATGACTGAATGGCCTTTTTGCAGCACAGTTTGATAGGAACATGTAGCTAAGAAAAACTGCTTGCCTCATGGCCAGAGGCAGGAGAGAAAAAGAGGAAAAAACCAGTGTCATAGCATATGTCTGCCAGATTCCTTCTGGACCACTAGGATCCATTCCTTACAGGGTCAACCATCTCACAGCCATTCACAGTGGATGACAATTCTCTGCCATCAGTATATTTGGGACATGATTAATATATAAACTCTAATATTAAGAATAAAGAGGACTATCAAAATACATTATGTACTTGTATAAAATATCATGGTAAAACCCACTATTATATGTAATAATGTAACAAAAACCCTAAAATAAAAATGAACAATGACAAAAAATGATGATTAAGTGACTGCTATTATTTGAAATAAATGGAATAACCCTTTCTATAAAAATACAAATTTTTAGAAATTTTATATTAAGGCTGGACATTTCTCAAATGTATAAAGAAAAAAACCTTTATTTTTTCTTAAAGTTGTTTGACCTTTTTGAGTGACATGAAACTCAGAAGAGAGAAGAGTCACATAAGCAAACCAACTTATTCCCACACCTCCCACCCCTCTCCCACACAGAGAATTAACTCTCCATCAGCAACATCTGAACAGGGAATCTAGGGTCTCTGCATGAATTTTTACTGGCTGTCACATCAGTTTGTCAGGCCCCCTTGGGTCCAGATCTGCCAGTCATGATAGCATCCTTATAGAGCTCCTGACCCCTCTAAGTTCTTCCATTTCCCCACTCTTTCATACCACTCTCAGCACTCCACCCAGAGTGAGTCCCAGCATCTTTCCTGACACTGAGTGGAGTCTCTTATAGGACATCTATGTTGGGCTAATATCCACTGCCGCTGACATGAACTCTGGTGTCCGCAACTTGATCACTTCCCCCTTGGCAGGGCGGCCTTGCTGGCGCACACACAGACCAAGGGGATGCAGGCTATCCTGATGAGACCTGATAGGCTGTGGTCAGATGGTGGGAGAGGAGGACCCCACCTGTAAGAGGACTAGGGAAGGGGAGTAGGGCAAAAGAGGGAGAGAGGTTTGGAACAGGAAGATATGAGTGAGAGGGCAACAATTGGCATGTAATATGAATAAAGTATTTAAAAAGTAAAAATAAAAAAAAACAAAGTCACGGCAGAAGTTAAAAGGAAAAGAAAAAGGAAAAGAAAAAGAGAAAAAGATCAAGGCATAATAAAATGCTCAATTTTCACTTACCTCCTTGTTTCCTTATTCATAATGGTATACAATATATGAGAGATAATTTTTACCAGTTAAGAAAGACTTTCGCTGTTGCTCACAAATGGACTCTGTGACTACTCACTTTTCTACATCCTGTAGTGGATGTAAATATGTTTTTATTTTGATCAAAATTGTAGGGTGTGAAACAGACTTGTGTGAGGGCGTGTGATGTTTGTCCACTAGAAAGGGAACTATCTCTTGCAGGGGCATGGTCTTTTCCAGTTGATAAACCTCCTGGTAGATACTCAGAGAGGAGATAAATATGAGCCAAAAAAAAAAAAACAGAGGTTGGGCTTTCGGCTTTTTGCATTGTTTGACATCACACCACTTTGTGTGTCTCCTAGACAGAAATGCTCCAGAGAATGTGTCCAAGTTCTGGCTGCTGAGATTGCAGTCACTTTTACTCTTTGCTGTTTAATGGGTCTTCTGGAGTCCTGAATACAAAGAGTGGAATCTCCCCAAGGAACTGAGTGTGAAAAAGGTCTGTTTCTCCTGATCTATTAATCTTCTTTCTCTCCTATCTAGAATAGGTAGGTTGGAAGGGAGGTAGAGGCATAAAAGAACCCCAAATAAAGTAAGTTTTAGAAAAGATCAAAGCCTATAACATTCTCTATTTACCCAGTAAACCTGACAAGGGAGCTCTCCAAATATTGATATTTTTGTCTTTAGCACTGCACTGTGTAGTCTGGTATCACCTTCTTTCAGCATTCACAGGCTCCTCCCATGTTGCCACATCTTGCACCACAGGCTTCTCTCACACTTCACCAAACCTTGTCAAGTATGGTGACCACTTGACACATCAGCACACTAAACCTGGTCATGAGGTTTGTTCAGCCTCACCTGTCCCTTGGACCTCCCTGACTCTGACTCTACTGAGTGCCTTAATACTCAGGGGCCTGCAGTGCCTCTAACTTTCATGCATAACACACAGACAAAATGCTTTTGGTCGTCTTTCCAATAACTTCACTGGCATATCAATTAACTGTCTGTGGCATTCCTGCCTAAGGTCTTGCAAGGTCAGGGCCGGAAAAGTAAAAATTGGATAGAAGGACAATGTCCCCATCAGAAATGGCCCTGAAGATTAAACTTGACGTTGAGTTCACCTTCTTTTATTTTTCAGCTTCTTCCTGTAAATATACTTTCTTCACTAAGTCCTAACCCTAAAAGGAAGTTCATAATTTTCCCCCTCAATATTCTTCCATGTGTTTGTGTCTTTTTATACTTATTTGCATGTCTCTTCAGTACAAAAGGAGTAAGAATTTCTTTATTTTCTGTAATATTCCACTATTTCTTTCATCCCTCAGACTAATACAACAAAGAATTCGCTTACATATAAGGCAACTCTGTAGCTTACAAATTGAGATTTTTTTAATAGTTATACACACTCAAATAGTACAATGATAGAAGGGACTCCATGTAGTAAGGGAACCATCAAAATAGGTTTTTAGAATTATTGCAGACTCTAATGTCTTCTCATGTCCTGGAAGAAACTGAATATTACTCACATAATGATAACCTAAAAAGACTGCTCTTAAGTAGTGTTTCAGCGATTGTATTTATTATTCTACAGAAATTTTAGTAATATGGCTGATTTACCTTATTTCTTTTCTTCATATTCATGTATTACTTTAAAAATGCTCATTATTTTCCTTTTCTAATACACTCATTGGAACGCCACTCAGTTCTTTGGTTTCTTTTTTTTTTTTAATTTTTTAAAATTAATTTATTCTTGTTACATCTCAATGGTTATCCCATCCCTTGTATCCTCCCATTCTTCCCTCCCTCCATTTTCCCATTATTCTCCTCCCTTATGACTGTTCCTAAGGGGGATTACCTCCCCCTGTATATGCTCATAGGGTATCAAGTCTCTTCTTGGCAACCTGCTGTCCTTCCTCTGAGTGCCACCAGGTCTCCCCCTCCTAGAAACCTACAAGTAGAACATTATGATAGGCAGATTTGGGCCCAGGGGTCCCGCTCAAACTAAGGCACCAGCCAAGGACAATACAGGCGGTAAACTCTAAGCCCCTACCCAGATCTAGCCAATGGTCAGAACATTCTCCACAGTTGAGTGGAGAGTGGGATATGACTTTCTCAATACTCTGGTGCCTCACATTTGACCATGTCCCCTGGAGTTCTTTGGTTTCTGTTGCTATCTGTAAACAGTCACTCTTGCAAATTCATCCTACGTGTTCCCTGTAAGCTTCTTTTCAATAGACCTTTCTTTCTTCTCTGGACTGAAACTCATACAGCTGTGAACGCTACGAATGTACTCCTTTCTAGTACCTTGACACCGCTACTTGCATACTTCAAATAACCTTTTATCCACTTTGCTGGTAACATATATGGATTTTTCTCTTCCTGTTCTGGGCCTACCTTAGAAATCTATACCCCAGTGATGGGCAGCACTCATCATTCAACAAAGCATCCAGAAATGCTGGCATCACTCTGAGATTCTGGTTTGTTTATATCCCTCATATGCAACTCTTGCTGAATAGCTCTGATGATTTTTCAGTGGACATCTCAGTTTTATCCAGTTCCCCACTTCCCTTGCCGTTCATAAGCATCTTCATCTTCTGCCTAGGCTCTTCAATAGCATGCCACCTAGTCTTCTGGCATATTCTTTTCCCACCCCTTGACTGATTCTGTACATAGCTGCTTGGATACTCTTTACAGTCCCATATTAAGGTTACTTGTGGTTAACTCTTCCCATCTTCTGCTATTTTTACCCTCATTTTCTGAGATAAGCCATCTTAACATCACATCATCTTTGCCCTAAGAGATTTTATAGGCTGAAACTAGCTTTTACAGCATTCCTGATCTGTGTAGCATAGTTTTCAAAATTGATCTGAAATATAAGCTTTTGAGAAAAACATATTTTGAAACACATAATGGCCCTTTGTAATAAATGCTTGTAACAAAAAATGCTTGTAACTTATTTTCACAGAACACTACAAGATTACAATAGTACTTTTATAACTTCTTGCCATGGTGTCTATGTACTCTTTAATTCCTCTGAACATAAGTATGTAACTGTTTTTTATAATTGTAGTCAAAGTGACTATTAAAGGATACGCAATATGGTGTGAAACAAATAATTGTTTTAGGTTTAAATCCATTAGATTGAGTGATTTGGATTTAAATAGATTCATAATAAGTAGTCCGTGGTGATGTCACAGTGAGTAGAGGCATAGAGTATGGTGTGAATGTTGCTTCTCTGTCATATATTAAATTAAATTAAATATTTTGTGGTGTTTTTAGTCATGCATAGTTTTAAATAAATAATTCCTAAGGTAAATTTACATAAGTTCAATGAGTTGTGATAGTTTCGCATAAGGAATTTTGAGAATTGTAATAAGCTTTGCACATTAAGGAATTTAAAACTTTCACATACATACACACATGTGTATATGTATATGGTTATTGAGTAGTCATTTATTATGTTTTTATTAGTACTGTGAATGTTTTGGCATACATGTACAAACAATTCCAAGTCCATGTACAAATAATGTAATGTCTTCTGCATTTTTTATTTTTGATATTATCAGTAAATTTCATAGACTAGAGTAGTTTTAGTTAATAAATAAATTGAATTGTTATTATTCATTGGTTGCATGTAGTACTGAAAAGGTGCCCAAATTTTTAAACTAAATCCTGAAGAGATATAACTGACTAAAACTATAACTTTACTAAAGTTTTTCTGTGAATTTTATAAATACTCATTTTTCCAAAATAGTAAAGCTTGGAAATGAGTGAACACAGATTATTTTTACTTTGAAAAAGATTAGGATATTCCCATGTTCCTTTAATTTTGTCTTTGATTAAAATACGTAATAAATTATTTTTTAAAGAATGTCTACAGATAGTATTGATAAGTTAAATATTAAGAAAATAATATGGATTTTCTTGGTAAGCTTGGAAAAGGTAACAGTCATATATTAAATAGCATACATTTCAGTTTAATTTATCACTATTTAAAGCAGAATTGAACCTTTTAAAATTAATATTAAATTTCTGTGTAGCTTAAGACAGTCTGAATACTAATAATTAAATATATTTTCACCACACACATGTATATGTGTGTGGATCCAAACTAAAAAGGCTTATTATATTAGTGTTTATCTGTAAATGTTTTCTTATGTTTCAAGGTACACTCATAGACTTTCCCCCAATGTACATTCATTTGCATCTTTTAAAGGGTTACCCATAACTCATGCATAAGTAAGGATATGAAGTTTGCCTTCTTAGAAGTGTTTTCCCATTGAAAACAAACCAAAAAAACAGATGTGCCGTAGCCTGTTTCACAGTCAGAGACGATCTGAAATGGCTGCTGTTCGCTCAGGGAAGTCATAAAGAGATCAAATGACTTCTGGGCCAATGGAAAGCCTGACTGTCTCAGTGCTTTGCAGACCAATTTGAAGCAGTAATTAGACTGACTGGAAGCCTGTGTGAATGATGCTCCAAGCACAATTATGAAACGCCTGGAAATACTGTTTTCAATATTGAAGACCTTGTCAATTGATTCTGATGAGGAATAAGGAAAAACTCAAGTTTCTTGATATTCAAAGGGTGATATGATGGTGAACCACGGTGCATTATATATGGTAGTTCATTTCTGGAACTAATTTCATTTGAGAAAAGCCCAAATATTAGACAATTCAGATAAAATTATGATCTCCCAGCTCTCCTTAGCATGTAACATTTTTTTTTTCTAATTTCAGAAATGTCTACAAATGTTAGAAGTTTACAGATAATAATTGAAAACGCTTTTAAGAACTGAAAATTGATAAACACACGGCAACGGAAGGCCATAGTGGTGCAATTAAGGCATGTTGAGTGGATGCTTCTGATACGCCCACAAACAAATGTGGCTTCAGTGCTGCTGCCAAATGAGTCCGATGTCCCACAAATGAACGGAAAGCAAAGTGCTTCCCATACCGCGCCTGCAGTCTCTGTCTAAGGTGACTGCTGTGAGACATTACCGAAATGATTTACTGGAAATAGCATACACATATATGCACCAAGATACTGTATTTAAGCCTCATCTTATTCTAATGAAAAAACGTGCTTACCATTCCTGAGAGTATGTAAGCCATCAGGGGCAGAATACAGCAGGACTAGGAGAGAACACAAAAGACGTTTCTTTGCAAGTAGGCCCAGCTGATTCTGACATTAACTTTATTTATTTCAAAGTTGCAATTATGAAGAAAGCAAGAAAGATCTGGTAACTACCAGGCTTTTAGAAGTCATTTTCAAATGGCAATACTCCCTTGTGTTATCTTCGGTGCTGGGGTGTTTTCTCGAGAGTTTTTCCTTTTCTAAGGAGATTCCTAGGAATACTAGCATAATCTTACAAGTCTAATAAACAATTGCACTCACAAACTTTTATTTTATCTGTTTAATATATGGTGGATCCTAGTTGCCTTACAAGTATTTACAGTTTAATCCTTATAAAAATGTAATGTAAGTGAGTCAGCTTAATTTTCAATCACAGAAAGTGAAGCATGGTAAAATAAATAATGACCATTTGCTCACAGAACTAGTGAGCAAAGGAACATGATTTAAACATAGTCTTCTTTGATTTTCTGTTAATGTTGATATGAAGTGAGTGTGTTAGTGTGTGTGTGTATGTGTGTGTGATTTTGTGTGAATAAAACACAACATATATAATAAATCCTCACAAACATATCTATCTACATATAAATACATATTATCAGCATTGCATAATAATACATAGAATTTGGGTTTGCTTGCTTATGTTTATTTGTTTGATAGCCCTTTATCATTCCTATGAATTTTAGATTAAATGAGTCTGGGGTACAGTCCAAATATGTGCTACTCTTTGAGAGAAATTATATAGGCTATATATTTAGTAATAAAATAAATGTTTAAATATGGTCATAGGTTTTCTCACAAACATCTATCTGACTGACATGCGAAAGCTACAGTAGTAATTATGTAAAACAAATTTAGATTTTTAAAATACTTGAGTAACTTAGTGTCAGTCTCTGCTATTATGAGGTACAGCTTTTATCAGTAAAACTCTCAGAAATATGATTTAGGAGTCTAGAGTTAAATTAATAAGCCAAATAGTACGTGAGTTTGTGAAACAGTCATGAGCCCCTTTGCTGCTGTAGGTGTTTAGCCTCCTTCACGATGGTCTAAGCTGGAAACTTTCTAAATGCCTTTCAGGTGGGTTCTTCCCAGTAGCACTGCAATAGTTAATCGGCTCTTTACATTTTATAAAAATACCTTTGAATGTAATGATGGCAAGGAGTTTGCTGAATATTCATTAGCCATCCTTCCCTCCGAGACCACATAAATCCTCAACACGCAATACATACACACTTTAAACTTTGACAGAAAGCACTCATATTTCTACAATAAAGGAGTTTTTCTTCTTCAAGCGCTCTCTCAAATCATATATAACCAGGAATGCTGGCAGCACTGCCGCTGCAAGAAGGACAGAGAGAACATCAAGAAATCCAAATGAATTCAAACCCATTAAATGTAATGGTGTGGTGAATCTCAGTATACCATCTGCTGGGGAACAGGGGTACCCTACTGGAATTCTACATCTTATTTACATAAGAGATAAGAATGTGTTGGTAGATTAACATGGCAAATAAGTACCCAGAGACAAAACTTAAGTTTTTCCTATGTTTGCATCTGAGGATAGCCACATCTGTATAAAATTTAATTTATTTTTGCTTTGCTGTTGTAGAGTAAAACTGAAAATTTCACCTTATCCAAATATTCCCAGAAATATTGTCAATACAAATAATTGAAGACTTCATATCCAAGTCCATGTAAAATGTGAAATTTGTCTAGATCCATCTCTTCTATATTGACCTACATATTTAAGGCATAGGGTTTATATTATTGAAAATGATTTATTTGTACCAGTTAATTTTAGAAAACAACTTGATAGCAAATCTTTGGAATTCAGCTTTGACTCGTATTTATCGAAAAGCACTTCACCACTTAGTTCAGTTGTTAAAGTCACCTAAATTTATTGAACCAACTAATTCTAAGCACTTTTAAGTATGTAGTATTTAAGTGCTATCACCAGATTCAAATTAATATTCTTCTTTGGTCTTTTACTCCTTACCAGTATTTTTCTGAAACATCACACAGCTAGCTTTAGTTTTCATGAAGCACTCCCTGGGCACCTAGTAAGAATACACCATAAAAAAGATCAGTGTTTATCTTCAGCAGCTAGAATCACTCACAACGTAGCCTATGAGCTGCACATACTTAGGCTGACATTAAAAACATTGGTTTGTTTGTTTGTTTGTTTGTTTGTTTGAAGGAGGTCAGGCAGAAATTTTTGTTTTGTTTTGTTTTTGTTGTGTTGTTGTTGTTGTTTTTCAGGATCATTTCTTTAAAATCTTGAGATACCAAGTTCTTCTGGAACCTCTTCAGTGACTTCCATCACCAGGAATGTTGACTAATTAAGCATTTTTGCATTTACATTCAGCCACCAGTATTTAATTAAACACAGTACTTGTCTCTTCAACTGCTCTCACCAAGCTTCCAGAAGTTGAAGAGTATTTGCTGTTGACAATGGTAGTCCACCAAGTGGAAAATTATGCAAAGAAAATTGAGAAAGTAGGAAAAATGCCAAGTCGGTTGCCTTAGGGAAAGTAGAGAATATGAAAGTAAATACAGTACAGAGTATTTTGGTTCTTGCTGTTGGCACTCTTGTTGATTATGTAATTGACTTTGTAAATTGATATATTACATGTTTATCACTCTTTATCAAATCACAGAAATAGGGAACAAATTTGTTCTTGAAAGAATAATGGCCCATTACCCGAGTCCCATCAAGAATATATTTGGCTATGTAATTGACAGTGGTGTTGAATTGAGCTAATTCTAATCCAGACTCATAAAGCAGTGCTTATCTGTGATCACCAATAGTGAGAAACAATTTCTTTGTTATGTTCAAATATCTCACATCATATGCAGACTCATTTTTTCACACAATTAGAGAGCCTTACAAATAAGAACAACCCACTACTTTGTGAATAGTAGACACATGTGTTACAACGCGGGAAACCATGGTGCTTCTTGATATATCTGCTAACTTTAAAATTAGCACCAATTTTTAAACTTCCAGAAAATTTTTAATTGCACATTACAAACACGTCTTTGAGTTTCAAAATAATTAAGCTTCTACTGAATATGCAGAATGACACTTAGAATAGCTGACCATTGTCGCCCATATATCACCAAAATGGAACTTTTAAAAGGGAATCCAGTCATCTCCTCCAAGGAAAACTCATATCTATTTAATGGAATATGTGACTATGACATTATTTCAAGGAAAACAACTTATAAATGAGGCATTTGAAGATGAATCCATCCTGGATGAAGGTAGGTATTCGTCATGTTTTTATAATACAAGATATGTGGACATGGGTACATGTACATGTGGGCAGAGACTATATTTGTGCCATTCAAACCAAGGTACATTTGTGGTCATCTGCATCAGAGAAACCAATGAGTCTGTCATACGGTTGGCATGGAGAGCTCATTTC
The DNA here is from genome assembly GCF_903995435.1 of Acomys russatus. Taxonomy (NCBI): domain Eukaryota; kingdom Metazoa; phylum Chordata; class Mammalia; order Rodentia; family Muridae; genus Acomys; species Acomys russatus. The sequence goes on from NC_067168.1 coordinate 19,154,710, forward strand.
CAATATCAACAGTGTGGTCTTACCAGGTGCCCAGAGTGTGCTTCATGGAAACTCCAAGTAGCTTTGTGATGTTTGAGGAAAATACTCGTAAAGAGTAAAAGAATAAGGAAAAATACTAATGTAAATCTGGCATTATCACTTAACTCTTGCACACTTAAAACTGCTTAGGGTTAACTGGCTCGATAAGTTTAAGTAATTTTAACAACTAAAGTAAGTACGTGGCCTCCAGTATGGTCACAGAATAATCTTCTATTGTCTTAAGTAACCAAATGTGGACAAATGCAGCCTTTGGCAGCTAGTATAGGTTTTTATTACCAGGGTGTGATATGCTGTTGCAACAAATTGTGTACAAACATTTAAATTACTTTGGAATAGAGTGATGTGAATTCTTAAGGTATACAATGAAAGAGATCTTAAACTACTGATAGGAATATGCATTTTAAATATTTTGCTACTGAGCATGGTGACCCAAGCTTTTTTGCAAACACAAAAAAAGTTTGAAAACATAAAGACAAAGGTAAAAGCCTGAAATAATGAAAATTGCTTATATTAGTCAAAACATGGAATTAGAGAATAGCCATACATGAACAAATTAAAAATCAACAAAGAAATCAAGGCATGATGGTGTACATCTTTAATCACAGAATCCAGAGGCAGGTGTATCTCTCCAAGTTTAAGACCAGCCTCGTCTATATTAACAAATTCCAGACAGTCAGGGCTACATGGAGAAACCATGTCATTAGACAGACAGGCAGACAGACACACAGAGAGACAGAGAGAAACATAAGCATAGAAATAAATCAATTAACTGCTAGTGGGGCTGGAGAGATGGCTCAGCAATTAAAAATGCCTGTTTTTCTTACAAAGAGACAGATTAGCTTTCCAAAACTCATCTGATGTTGTTTAAAGCCACCTGTAACTTAATAACTTCAGCTCCAGGAGATTCAACATTTTCTCAGGCCACTACAGGTACCAGTTGTAGAATATTTGATCCCATTGTGATCCCTGGGATTGTGAACTTTTACAAATCTGTCTGTTGTTTTACATGATTGAGCCCTAACATACACTTTTAATCCATAATCTTTCTGTTTATGGTAAAAGGGTGATTATGGTGTGGTTCAGCCAGCCCTAGCACACACCTTTAATCCAAGAGCTTTCTGTACTTAGGATTTATTAAAGTAAACCCTAGGTCAAGAAACCAGCTGACAGGGATTAAAGAGTAGGGGGATCTTTCAGTTGAATGGTATTTAAAACAGCTCCTTGAACTAGAAGGAGCTCATTAGCTTTTAGCTCTTTGTCTCATTGGTTCTTGAGCTTCTTGATTTCCTTCAGCTCCTGGGCCTTTGGCTTTCGAGCTAGCAAGCTTTGGCCTTGGGTTTTTTTTTTTTTTTTTTGGCCTTTTACTACTGGGCTGTCAGCTGAGCTGGGGAGCTTCTTCGGACTCCTCCATCTGGACATGAGCTGATTAGAAAGGTCAGCTGGGTGAGTTCTGAGCTAGCAAGTTTTCAACCCAGCATCTAGTAAAATAGAGTGTTTGAGATTTTCATGTAAAACAACAGGTGTCTCCACACACATACACACACACACACACACAATTAAATCTGAAAGATATTGCTTGTGAGGCTTTTAAAGGAGAATAAGTAATTGGAAAATATAGCAAAGGCTATCTTTGCTACAGTCCAGAAGAAAGCTAGGCACCCAGTGTTTTTTGGTCTTTTATGTAAAATGGAGCTTCTAACAGTAAATTTAAACATACAGCTGAGACATCATACAAAGTATTGGAATTTGAAATGTAGCCTAATTTATAGTATGTGGAAGAAATGATGAAATTTAAAAACTTAAATTAAGAATATATATATATATATATATGTATATATATATATACATATATATATATACATATATATATATATATATATATATATGTATATATATATAATCTAATACTCCAAAAGATAGTTTGGGCAGTATTGACTATCCAGTTTGCAAAGCACACTACAATTTAGTTATCCACTGAAAAGCACATTCTTAGAAACTCTCCAAGGCAGAAATGAATGCTGTGTGATTTGTAGATTCACTCAACTATCTCATCAGAAGCCTAAGATAGAGATGAGTGATTCAGGGTTGCCATGTGATGAGACTTTATGCAGTGTCATCTCTGAAATAAACAGGAGCTGTAAATGGGTTGAGAGTCCCAGGTCAGCAAAATTACTACCAGTCTGAAGAAAAATGATCAAAGACCTGATAAAAAGAGAAAGATACAACTTTTTAAGAGGTTGTGCAAAATGAACTAAGAGAACTCCCTGGATACCAATATATTCCACATTTAAAGAAAAATAAATAATGACTCAAATTATAGAGTCATTATGAATAGAAACCTTTTAGCCTAGTAGGACGAATGTGAGCCATACAGAAACCTATAATAGCTGGATAGGATTAAAGCCATAAAACTGGTGCAGATACAGTGGCTAGAGTTGCAGAAGACAGATGTTCTGTAGGCATAGAGGGAAGACCCTAAAGCCATGACTCACTATTCTCACATCTTGAAACCTTGGAATATTTCCCGTTAGATTTTGAACTTGCTTGAACTGGTGACCCTCTAGCATTTTCTAATATTTTTCTGTTGCTTTAGGGATGTCTATGCTTGTTTTTTTTTTTTTTTTTTTTCTTTATGGCAGGTTGAAAGCAAATAACTAATTTTGATCTGCTTTGTTTCACGGTCCACAAAATAGAGAATATTTTGCCTCATAGTTCATACCCAGATTCTTTCCTATCATAATTTAGATGAAACCAAAATATAGGGGTTGGAGACTTTGAAATAATGATTGATCTTTGGATAGAATTTTGAACTCACTGCTGAGGCATTTGAGAATACCAGCACAATCTTTGTGCATTTTGCACATGGAACAGATATGCATTTGGGGAATTGAGGTTAAACTTAGCTGAATAGTAATATCCTTGCTACTCTGCTGGAATTCTTAAGCCTTCTGTACAAGAAACAATTTCTTTGAACCATGTAGACATCTTTCTTTTATATTTTTAGGCCCCCTCTCCCCCCAGGAATAGTGGATTTAACTAATGACTCCATCTATTTTTAAATAATTTATACTCTTGTATGTAGTAAACTGGTGAACAAAGTTCAAGAGAATTGCATGTCATGAAAGGAAAAACTATGCTATTCATAGTGTTTGCTTGCCCTCAACCTGCGCAAGGCTCTTCTACTGTTCTATTTCAGACATCTTGACTATTACTCTGGACATTTCTATTCTTAGTGCCAGGTGATAATCACTCTGCTATATATCCCATGTGTCTAATATTTAAAGAAATCCAGGTTCTTTGTGTGTTTTCCTTAAAAGTACTTATATTGAGTTATGCTGTAGATTAGTGATGGACCATTAACTTTTTCTTTTTCTTTCTGCCATTATTTGGTCTTACCAATGTTGTTGAGCAGCGTATTTATAATTCATTCATAGCAGTCGATGTGTTTTCCCTAACGACTCACACTACCTGTTTTACTTATTCCTTTTGTGACAAGTAACTGTAAACTTCAAATTCTTACTTGTAAAATATTAGTTAGAAAAAAATGTTTTTATTCCTTCCCTTATGCCTCCACACAGGTATTTAGGAGCTACCATTGGTGTGTGGTTTTGTGCACTGTATATTCAAGTGCAGATTTCTCTACCCAGAAATCTCATTGCACTCTGCATTTTGGCATTGTCATTATTTTTGAAGCATCTCCTGTATAAATGTTGTGTTAAGGTTGTTCTCCATCACCTCTGATTGGTTAATAAAGAACTCAACATCCTACAATGGGATAGGAGAGTTGGGGTGGGACTTCTAATCACAGAGAAGTGGTCCCAGGTGAAGAGAGAAGGGAGAGGTTGACATGATGGTGTTGCCATGGGAACACAGGTAGAGCAGGAGCAGCCAGGAGGATGAGACTAAATTGGCAGGTAATGGCACACATGGCTGAGAAGTAGGCCAGACGAATGTAGTTGGGTTAGAATACATGAGTGCCTGCCCAGCTATAGTGCTTGAAGATTACTAATAAATATGATAGGTCTTTGTGTCATTATTTGGGAACTAGGATGGCTATTAGAAAAGCTTCTACTTTTAATTTAAAAGCTTATTCTGAAAGTGGTGTAACAGGAAGTTAACTTAACTACAGAGATATTTTACTTAAAGTACATCAATCTATACATAAACCGTTTTCCAACCCATGAATATGATACTTGTTGATGGTATTTAAGTCTGCTGTAACTCAACTCAATAGTCATACTAGATTTCTAAAAGAAAAGAAATCTTACATAATCAGATTTACATCATAGTGTTAGTTAATTTGTGCTATTAATACAAATGCTAAAATGTAGCATTTTCAAATTTCCAAAAATTATTTTGGGCCTCTTGGGAGAGTGACAGCTCCACATTCACCTTGTGTGGAATAAATAAATGTGTTCAGACAGCTCACTTCTGGGACTTATCAGCTCCTTGTTGTGGTACCAAATGATAAATCCTTATTGGTGTTTTCCTCGTTCTAAAATGGACATGATATGTATAACTCTAAGTTGTTTCCCCAAAAACTAGAAAGATATATTACCAGTCTAAAAGAAAAATCATTGCCTCTACTATGAGGTAAATGAAAAAAAATATAAAAACCATCACTTAATGACTGACAAATTCTGTTCAAATTGACATCCTTGAAAACCTTTATAAATTATCCAAAAGTACAAATAAGGCAATGATTTTCACAAAGTAGTATTTTTAAACTAAAATAAAAGCAGAGTTTTGTCTATGAGAATGTCTAGGAAAGTAATTGTCAGCTCATTTTATTCAGAGTCTAACAGCCCATTGAAAGTTTAAATTCTTTAAGTGCACTTTTTCACATAATCCAAGAAACAGAGAATGCAAAGAAGTTGGTAATGGGTATTAAGTAAAAGAAAGTCTATGTGACTACTCAAATGGAATATTTGGTGCCACTTTTGGGGATGAAGTATCTGCCAACTGTCAAATGTCAGGCTAGATGAGGACAGGGCAAAGGAAAATAGAGCAGGCTGGGGAAGCAGAGCTGCTATGTTTTTACCCATCATGTTTCAGCACCATCCACTCACTGCTGTCAGGAGTCATCAGTGTATTTTGCCTGATGCTCAGTTCTACCATCTGGACACTTCATTCGGCTTCTGAAAAATAACATCTCAAATCACTGTGGTTTGGGGGGGGAGGAGGGAGGTAGAATTGCTGGTTCTCATGTTTTTGTAATTCTTGGATACTGAATAAAATTTAGAATAACGGTCACTTGCTTTATTTTTGAGGAATATGAAAAAAGAATAATTTAATTCATTTGATTAAATAGTGTCCTCTTCCTCACTTTTGTAATATCCATGAAGTTTTTGAAAAATAGTGTCTTAACAGTTTTTAAATATTGCATTTCCTTCAAAACTATTAAGAAATGTATGCTGTTGTCATCTCACCAGAAACATATTTAGCAAACACTCTGAAATTAAGTACACTAGTTGTAGTTTTGCCAGGATTAACAGATTTTGTAAAATCAAGCCTTAAAAGAATAAACTAAGTTATAAATGTAAATCTTTAGTTGTCTAACTGAATGTCTGTTTATTAGAAAAATTAAAAATAATAAATGAGCTCTTTCATTGAATATGGCTCTGGCTTTGTCAAAGCAACATGAAAATTTGTACTAATGCTGTTTTATGGGATAACTGAACTTTAGGAAAATAAAACTTCCTTGCTGTTCGTGCTGCTTTCTGACTTTTTGAGTATGTGAAAATGTCTTTGGATTCAACAGTACTCAATTAACTCATAGATCCAGTGGTGCCTTTCTGGTAGGTCACTATCACACAATCCTACTAAAATGCCCTTAGGATCATCTTGTCAATCTGACACAGACACATGAAGACTTCTCAAATGCACAACATGATGTCGCTACAGGGTATCTTGAATAATAAAGAATTGTTATGGATATAATAAGTGGCATTATTATATACTCATACACTCAATATTTTCCTATAAAATTCAACTATACAAGATAACTTAGTACTGTATTTGGCTGTATTCAAAATAGTGTTTACTTTCCTTTATATTATCACAGGTATGATCATCAGTAATCATTACTTTATTCTCTTTAGGAGTAAGTAATGCGTTATCTTCTAACAGGAGGATATCACTGGCTTTGCTCTTCAATACATCTGTAATTCTTTAGGAGAAGCTGTGGTAGAGTAGGAGAAAACATCCTGTGTTTCTGGGTTGTATGATGGAAACAAGCAAACTAGGCACCAAGTCTAGAAAACGGAGAAAGCCTGACAAGTGAACAACTACTGATTTCTCTGTGGAAACTTTGAGAGTCAGAAGAACCAGAGCAATGTGCTTCAAGTTCTACAAGACCACGGGTGTCATCTTAGTCTACCATACCCAGCCAAACTATCTTCTAGCGGTAAAAAAGATAGAATAACTTTTTAAGGATAGCATCTAAGAGAGATACTAAAATAATTCACGCCCTTCAAATCATCTCTGCAAAGAATACTGGAAACATTTTTTTTCCAAGTGAATAGAGAAATACGTATAGATGAGAGACTATGGAAAATGTGAGTAAAGGTCTTATTTAACACAAGCAACAACTAAGATCACAAACAGGAAAAAAAAAACATAAATAAAATAAGGCTATTGCTAATGCTAGTGTTTACCCTGCACAACCTGTCAGTAAGGCCCTATTGTTGAAGACAGCACATTCGTACGTCATCAAACTTGGAGAGATCAATCTGGTGCTCAACTGGAAGCAACCCCTACTGATAAATGTTCATGGTGCTGTAGATACTACACATGCTACCTGAGGAGAAATGTAATCATCAGTCTCACCCAGCTACTAATCCTGTGAGCTACAATAATGAGCTCCCTACCAACTATGCCCTCTGGCCTAATACAGGCACAAATGTTATGGTATAATCAAGCGCTTTTGATACGACTTAAAGCCCAGTGGATAACATAAAACTCTGATACCATTAATGAGGTCAAAACCTGAGACTAGATAGGTCACAGCCTCAAGGGGTAAAGTGGAAATTGTAATAAAAGGACTCTTGACAATATTTCACTACACCCATAGATCAGTGCAATACTTAACACCCACCAAAGAAGTTTCTTCCCTTCATAGATGGTAATTAACTGAACAATGGAAACAGAGTGAGAAGCTTTGGAGCCCCTCTTTTTGACTTCTCTTCTCTAAAGGCTAAAAGGATCTGAGGAAAGGAGCATGAAAAAAAAAAAAGGTTATAAAAGGCTGAGGTAACGGACAACTTCAAGAAAAGAGTATTTCCTGGATGTATTAGAGCTGATACACTTGTGAATTCACAAAAATTGTGACAGAATGCACAAGACTTGCACAAGTTCAAGCCAGACAGAAATCCCAGCATGGAGAGAATGTGGTAGTCACAAAGTCCCACCCGTGGCCAAGACGCTATTTGCAATATGTATGTATGTATGTATGTCTATATATACGTGTCTATAGATACATATATATAGAAAGATGTTTATGTGTGTGTGTTCTAAATATTTACTGTGGGTAGAGGGGCAATGATCATGCCTGAGCAATTTTCTCTGGAGTAGAGATTTTGAGGCATGTGCTGAGCAGAAGGGTAGCTGTGTTATACCGTATATTTATTTTAATATTTTGGGGATTCTCCATGATGATTTCCAGAGCTGCACCAGTTGTATACCTACCAACAATAAATGGTGGTCCCCCTTTCTTACATGGGTGCTATCACTTCATGTTAGTTGTTTTGCTAATCTTTGCCATTCTGACTCGGGTGAGATGAATTCTCAAATATGTTTTCATGTGTATTGTCCTATTTCCTAATAATTATGGCTCTCTTACTCTCTTGTACTTTGTCTGTCTCTCCGGGGCTCTCTTCCCCCTCCTTTCTCACCCCATACTTCTACAATAAGTCTTACACCTTAAGAAACAAAGTTTGGATACTTTTGATATATTTCTTAGCTTTTTTTTCCCCTTCTATTGAGGACTCTGTTTAGATCAGTCCCATTTTTTGACTGGGTCATTTGTACTCTTTGTTTGTTTAATTCTTTATGTACTTGAATATTAATTATTTAACAGATATAAAGATACACAAAATCATGAGATTTGTTGGTCATTTGTACTAAGTATGTGGTGTCTTCAAGCCCCAAGAGGCACTCAAATGATACATCGATAACCCGTTATTTGGGGAATCACTTGGAATAACATGATCATTAGAACAGAAAGTTTCATGTGCCTGATACTGGGCATTTTGTTAGTCTGTGGCTCTTATGGGAAGCATTTTCAGCTCCCAATGTGGGGCTTAACTTCCACATATATATGGAATATATATATGATTCCTTGAGCCTTTTTCAAACAACTGTGATGTTATTAAACCTTAGTCTTTCCTTTTTCTTCTGTGCTGATTGACCTTCCTCCCCTCTCTCCATTTGGAGCCACTTTCCCAGTATTCCATCTTCCACTTAATATCACTTGTATCCAACCACAGCTACTTTTCTCCAGCTATATGATCCCTTCATACATTCCTAATTTTTGTGGTTACTCCATGCTGTATAATCATGCTTGAGGATTTTCAGATGAGAGTGACTATGGGGTGCTTATCTTTTGAATCTGCATTACCTCACCCAATGTAATCTTTTCTAGGTCGATCTATTTACATGCAAATTTCATAATTTAATTTTTCTTTACAGCTGAATAGTATCCCTTTGTATATATGCACTACATTTTCATTATCTATTAATCTGTTGAAGGACATTTAAGCTGTTTTCATTTTCCAGATATTATGAATAGGGCGGCAATGAACATGACTGAGACAGTATCCGTGAAATAGTACATCCAGGATCAATCAAGTGAGTGAAGAAGAAATGCACAGAGTGGGCAAGAATTCTGCCATCTTTACATCTGACACAGGGTTGCTATTAAAAATATACAAATAACTTAAAAACAAAGAGACAAGAGAACAAATGACACAGTTTTAAAGTGGGCTCAGGATCTAGTCAGAGAGCTCTCAACAGAAGAAATTAAAATGGCTAAGAAATACCTCGAAAAGTGTTGATCGTTATTAGAAATGAGAAAAAATGCAAATTAGAACAACTTTGAGGTTTCATCTCACCTCAATCAGAATGCTTAGAGCAACACTAAAAAGAAAAGCCCTCATTCACTGTTGGTGGGCTTGAAAACTGCCATAGTCACTATGGAATTCAGTATGGAGAATCAATCAAAAAAATGAAAATAAATGTACTGTATGACCCATCTATACACTTTTGTGACCTATGCCCAAAGAACTCAAGATCCTAAACATGGGCTTTCACAATATGGAAAGTTGTTATGCAAATAGCCATGGAGGAAAGCAATTTGACCAGCTGCTACTCCTATGAACCACAATAATGACCATTACAGTAAAATTTCCCTAAAGGTGCAATTGTGGCACTTATATCTTTGCACTAGCCAACAGATGTCTAATTGGACTTAAGGCCTCCTTTACAGGAGGAAATAATGCCTGATACTGGAAATGTAGCAAACTACCCATGACTAGTGAAGTTGTGTATCTTAGAGGCAAAAATAGTACGTTCCTAAACCAATATAATTCTTAACCTCATTCTAAACACTTACCTGAGACCCTACAGACAAGTTTAGCTTTCACCGAAGACGTTTCTTTATTTCAATCAACAGATACAGTTAATTGTTTCCTATATATGAAAAGAAAGCTACACCTCTTAATTGTCAGCAGTGTAGCTGCATAAACAAACCTGAACAATCATAATATGTGTTACATAGTGTATGGATAGGGAAATCTCTTATTGCTCATCCCTAAAAGACCTAGCCAATGGTCAGAACATTCTCCACAGTTGAGTGGAGAGTGGGATATGACTTTCTCACGTACTATGGTGCCTCACATTTGACCATGTCCCCTGGAGGGGGAGACCTAGTGGCACTCAGAGGAAGGACAGCAGGTTACCAAGAAGAGACTTGATACCCTATGAGTATATACAGGGGAAGGTAATCCCCCCCAGGAACAGTCATAGGGGAGGGGAATAAGGGAAAAATGGGAGGGAAGGAAGAATGGGAAGGTACAAGGGATGGGATAGCCATTGAGATGTAACAAGAATAAATTAATAAAAAAAGAAAAAAAAAGAGCTATGGGCAAATAATGAATGCTGAGAGGTATGAATAGGCTTCCCTGGGAATGAGTCCTCAAATGATTATCCAATATCAAAGTCTACCCTAAAACTTGCAACAATAAATGAGGTGAGAAGGTGGTGTTAATACATTTATTCACATATGTATGTGTGTGTAAATCATAAAAAGAGGCAATAAATCTGGGAAAGAGAGTGAAGCAGAGACATAGTTAAGGTTCAAGGAGGATAGGGAGAGGCGATGAAACTATTTTTTAGTTAAATATAATTGAAACTATTCAAATTCTATTTTTATATCTTATTTCTATGTCTTTCTCTTCTTTGAGTTGTTTGATCACAGTTCATTCTTTATAATTATTTGTCTGACATTGCTTCCTGGTGGACTTGTATGTGTATATTTCTTTGTTGGAATTACAGTACTGAACACATTTTCATTAGGTTTGGATGTATGTTTTTAATGTAGAGACTGGGCTTCAGCTGGGTCGCTTGCACCTCCCATCTACTTATCCTTGTCCTTTGAAATGCATAAATGCATATGCAGTGAGCGACCAGAAGCGCTTCTGAGTGCAGGACCCTGTCTTCAGCGAGCACATGCTGCTAGACTGCGTGTTGAAACAATTCCATTTTAACACCAAGATTATAGATTTTTTAAAAAGTTACATCATGAAAATATCATCCTGGACTTTAGTAGCTTTCTAAGCACTTGCAATTAAGCATATAACATTGCCTTGTTGGTGTCTTGCTTTAAAACACATCCTCTAGTGAAATACAGAATTGAAACTCAAAATTCTACCCTAAGTTCTTGGCTTAAAAACTCTAGGGGAGAAAAGCATTTTGTTATTAAAATGTTTTATAGTCATATTCTTTAGATCTCTGAAGTGGTTGATGGCCACTTATTTACCTACAATTATATAGTGCTTAATCATATATATATCAATCATCTATCTATCTCTCTATTTCTTTATCTATCGTCTATGTATCATTTATCTTCTATAGCATATTAAAGCAATGTTGCTCCTTTCCAGCTATGTACTATTTGCTTAACCTTGAAAACATATACAAGAGACTAAATAGAGCTTATTTATTTTATTAACTAAACTAGCATCTAACAAGTCTATAAGTAAAATTATTTCTAGGTCCCTAACTACTAATATGTATCTCCATCATCCTGAACAATTAGCAATAGTTAGCTTTCATAAGACTAGAAAACATTTTTCAAATAAGTTGCATATGTAAATACATTTAGCAAAAGTTGAACAAAACGATAATAAATTTCGATCAATATGCAATAATCCAAACCAATGCACAATATTTGAGACTAGTAGATTCTGGCAGTATCTCTAATCTACTTCAAGGAAGACAATGGGCATCAAAGTAACAAATGTGGGAAGATCACCACTGTAGAAAAAACAAAACTGTTCTAATAGACTGGCTAAGCAAACTGGGAACAAGCAAGGCACTGGAAAAATGAACTGTCCAACTTGACAGAGACTAAGTGGTCAGTCCTTCAAAATTTCTGCTTCACAGAAAAGCCTGTAAGATATTCTGGGTAAGTAGGCTAAAGATTGGATGGTTCAGTGATATAGAGAAACCTCTCATGACTGTCCAGACAGTCACCTGTCTCTGTCATTTTTATAGCTCTGGTAGCCATTTGCTCTATGCTTCCTATATACTTAGGTGATATTGCTTCCTTCTAAAGTTTCTGATGCAATTGAAGACTACATAGTCATAGTATAACTAAAATTATGTTTAGTTGTTTAGGAACTAAGAAAATGTTTTAACTCTAAAAAAGATCTTTTAAGGTCTAGATGAAAGTTTTAGATTGATAGATATAAGAAAGTCATTTAGGTATAGAACTTAGAATCTATCAGGATAGGACAGACAGTGAAATACTATTTGCAAGATGCCAAATACGAATGGAGTGGACATTGTAAACATAATTCATTTGTTGTTGTTTGGTTTGGTTTGGTTTGGTTTTTGTTTTGAGACAGGGTTTTGTGTAGCATTGGCTGCTCTGGACTCACTTGGTAGAGCAGGCTGGCCTTGAAATGACAGAAATACTCGTGAATCTGCCTCCTAAATGCTGGGATTAAAGGCATGAGCCACCATACCCAGCCTTTTAAATATAATTTTTACCTTATAATTGTAATAGTTCATCTTATTGTACAGTTTATTAATATTAGAGAAAAGTCATTTTTTTTACACAAAAAGGGGATATTTGATAAAAAGTTTTGGTTTCTTTGTTAAAAATGAAGCTGTTGGGGATAAGTCCTGATGGTGCAAGACTGTAATCATAGCTATAGAGGAGGCAGAGGGAGGAGGATTACATGTGTAAGATACTTTGCAGCAACTCAGAGACCCTGCCTACAACTAAGTATTGGAAGAAAATCTGGGGATTGTATGGCTCAGTAGCAGAGCAATTGCCTAGCATGCATGCAACTCTATGTACATTACAGTAAAGAGTAAAAGAAAATATATATTTGGTAAGTAAATATACATTTTTTTTCAATTTTAGTAGCCGACAAATATCAAATTCTATGAATTCTGGATATCAAAATATGTTATATGAACTGTAATTACATGTTTCATTATTTTTATCTATGGGTTAGTAATTTGGTTCAGTAATTAGTAAATTGGTAATTTGGCTATTTTGTGATTAATTGATTTTCGTATTTTTGTAATAATAATTCTGTCTTTCTTTTTATTATCATTTAACAGCTAATCACTGCTAATGTATGTCTTAACATACTTTCTCCAAAATTAGCATCATATTTTCTTTACATTTTTTGACTTTTCCTTCCATTCTGCTCATAGGACACTGTTGTGCTTGGTTACCTGTTCAATTCTCTACTTTTATGTTATTTATACTCAAGTGATGAGGTTTTTTATCACTCATTGGTTTTAATTTTCTATTTACTTTCTAACTTAATGGTTCTAAAATGGATTTCTATAAACCAAATATAGTTTTCTTGTGCATTTTAGAAGTCTGTCTTTGCTCATATTCCTTTTTAACTTTTGGGTTTTGTTTTGTTTTGTAGCTTGGGTTGGCCTGGAGCTCATTGTGTCATAGACCAGGCTGGCCTTGAATTCAGAGATTTGCCTGCCTCTGCCTCACTGATTTTGGGATTAAAGGCCCGAAGCACCATGCCTGGCCTTCTTTATTAATGGTTAGGTTGTTCATGTATGGCCTTTCTCTAGTTACATGCTTTTATTCATGTAAGAGATTCTCATTATTCCTGGTTTTACTTTAGGCTTTTTATTTTTAAACTTTTTTTAATGTGCAAAGGTAAATGTATATATAATTCATCATTTTGCCCAGTCTCCACTTCTCTTATAACCAATGGATGAAATGTGTTTTTAATATTTAATACAATAATAAATAATTTAAAATATTGTCCAGCCTTGTTGATAATTTGATGGAGCAAGAGTAGCATTGTTAAATTGTTACTAGTATTTTAAAGCACTTTTAATGATACAAACATGTTCATTTTTTTCTAGTTGTAAAAATTAAATAATTTTTACATTGGATAATCTGCATATTAAATTATTGTTTCTGCTTTTGATTTGATAGGATATCATGGCCCAGACTAGCCTCCATTTTCATATGTAGGCAAAAACAGATCTTGACCTCCTGATCTAACAGCCTCTAGTCTCCAGGGATCATGGGTATATGCCACCACACCTGGCTTTTTCCAAGTCAAATTGTACTGCAATATAAGGTCATGTGCACCTCTCTGGTTCTTTTGAAGGAATTGTTCCCTCTACCTGCAGTTCTCATTCTTCTCCTCCTTGATTGACTTCTATTCTTTAAGACCAGATTGAATGTGGAACTCCTGTGTAATTTCTCTTGTACTACCAAATCTTTGCCAACAGCACCTTGGGTGTCAACACCAAATAAGGGTGTGTCCTTCTTGACTAGCTGAAGCTATGTTCTATCACTCCATTTACTCCATTGCATTGTGATTATAATTCTCCCAGGTGTGGCTGTGAGTATCTTGACGTGAACATTCTGTGTCCCCAGTGCCTGACATGTGCTAGCAACAAACTGCTAAGCTATATAATTTCTTAGAAAAAAAAAGGGGGGGAGGACTTGGCTTTTTCTTTTTCTGGCTCATAATAATAATGAGTATGCTATGTATAGTAGCCTATCCCTACTCTAGGTAATACTCACTTCAATCTAAGAAATATATAACTTTTCATGTAGGTTAAAGAGAGTGAAGATGAAGTCCTAGATTGATCAGTAAAGTCAAGGTCACACAACTAGTGTCAACGTCAATATTATTACCTAGGAATTTCAGCTCTAGAGTGTGGACACTGAAGTACAAGCTTGACAGCTCTGATACTTAGTGAATAAATATGTACCTAAAGACTAGAAAACATATACCAAATGTTTCAATGGTTATAAAGTTGTATTCAATCTTTTTGTACGCATTGCTTTCAGCATTATTCATCTGGATGAAGCCAAAAAAGTTCCTCAAAGCTATGCGGCAAGTTCTTGTGATATTTATGTATATAAGACTAGAACTTCCCAATAATTTTAATATTATATATTTGAGAGATCATCTGAGAATATAAAAATTGGATTTTGTTAAGTTGTGATACTATATGCAAAAATGTAACTTGTTATTTACAGTCACTTTAGATTGATATGATATTACATAACCTTCTTAGATTTCAGGATAAAGTTAACTTATTCTTTGAGTTAATATTCATAATTGAATAAATATTAAAATAATCCAGCAATAAATTTTGTGCTATATTACAAGAAATGCTTTTGGGTTTTATCATGTATAACATTTCAAATTGCATAAGATAAAATAATTTCTTTTTTTACTGTTGTTATTATTTATAAAGATTTTAAATTCATTTTTATATTTTTAATCATATTATTTATTAATGATACATGAAGAAATATATAAATGTCTTTTATATTAAAAATGTTTTATAAATCTAGGAAAATAATACTGAAAAGAGCAATTCAAATACAAGCTAAATTAAGTTTTGATAAGAAATAAACTTGTAAATCAAATCACTCACAACCTGTAAATATCATACACATCAACACACACACACACACACACAGCCTTTTTGTATGTTAAAGATCCACTGTAGCCTACCTAACTGTCTCTTCATTTGAAGTAATAATACTGCATATCCCTAGGTTTATTCCACTTCCTTTTTTCTCCTCTCAAACATTGTCGTAAAAATAAATGAATATTGTTCCACTGTGCGTGCTTTTACACTCCTCATGATGAGAATGGATTCGTGATAACTCATTTATTTTCTTTTCTTCTAACAATCTTTGCAGCAGGAATGAGATGCCTGAATTTTAATGCCTAATATGATCTTTGGAAGACTATAAACTTTTAATAGACTTTACACATAAAGTGAGAGGAAAGATAAATAGCAGAGAAGTCTGTGGTTTGATCCCCGGAAATCCTGATTAATAGCTCTCAGATTGTGTTAGACCACCCTGAATATTTCCTGAAAAAAAAAAAACAAAAACAAAACGGTTCATTTTATTGCCAAATAAATTGTAATGGAAGATACCAACATCTGACCAAGTAGAAATATAAATGGAAGAAAAGAAAATAAGAGCCTTTCTTCATTTGACATAGCATTTAAGACAAATCTCACTTTATTTGCTGTCTGTTATGTCTATGGCTGCTAATTTTGTGTGATAAACAGAATAGGATTAAAGTAAGGGACAGTTTCCTTGAGACTTATCCTCTGCAATTTTTTCTCCAATAATCTTGTTTACTTAAGGTCTGAAATTCAGCATTGTCTAAAATCTGAAGAGGAAACATATGCTTAAGCTGACACATTACATTGGCTGGGTTGTCTCCTGCAAAGTTTACTGTGTGGTTTTCCCATTTTGTGTCTTAATTTTCAAAAGCATCGCTCATACATTGTTATGTTCAGGGCACTTTAAAATAAGTCAGACTTTGGAGGCCTGAATGTAGTGAAAATGCAAGTGTGCTCCAGAGTCACGAAAGGATTTAGACATTGATAATCCGTGAGAGGTTTAAATCATATGCATTTGTTAATTTTATTTTATTAATGTCTTAGATACAAAAGGAGTATTCTATTATTTAAAAGAAAAGCTAGGACTCAGTCTGTTGCCACAAAGAAATATTAAAAGCGATTCTGGCAAAATTGCATCACCTTTTAAATGAACAGGAGGAGAAATAGTTTAAAGAATTAGATGGTAATACTGCAATATACACAACCCCCCCGAGCTTTGCCTTTTAAAGCAGCATTCTGCTGTTAAATAATAAAAGGAAAGTCCTATGGTTCTCCCAGTTTCGCTTGGCTTAAAGTGATTGATGCAGAATTTTACTGCCATCCAATGGCAGACGACTAACATAGCTCAAGTAAATGTCTAAAGCTTTCTGATCAAATTGCAGTCTAGGGAATTTAACTTATGTAGCACACTAAGATCTAACATCAATACATCTCTGTTCGTTACATACTGAGAAAGAAAGATGACTACAGTTTCAATTTATTGTGTGTTCTCCAAATTCAATTTAACAGTGAATTACTAATATTGCTGAACATAATTACCTAAATGAATAAATCAACCCGGGCTGCTCACTAGAGAGAACACTAGAGCATAATATTAATTTTTACATGCACCTCATCATATTAGCTTAAAAGGTTTCTTTTATAACTAACAATCCTTTCCTACCAGGCAAAATGGCCTTTATTAAATGATTGTTCTCAGATTTCTTTCTGTTGTTTGGAAGTCACTTGAATCTTTTTCCTTGATACTGTAAGTCATAATTCCTGATTAACATTAAATTGCATACTGCTTTAATTATGATCTCAATTCCTAAATGATTGAGTATTTAGTTCATTTCTCAAAAAGGCAAAATAAAAATTATGTTGATTGCTATGAATGAGTTTCTGCTTTAAATATTCAAGCTTAGTTATTTACAGTTCCTGATTTGAGGTAGAAGAGCTGAAGGGTAACACACTAATTTTACTTTTCATTAACATTAACTAAAATATATTTAAAATTACAGTAAATTGCTATGACAAAGTGATTGAATAAAAGTTTATGAGAAAATATATTTTGATTTATTTACATATGAATGGTATTTTATTAAAAAATTTAAGTTTAGCCATTAATTATTGTAAATAAAGTCAATTAAACACGTGATTCATATTTATGAAAAGTCACAGCTTTCCCAGTGTTATTTTATTTCATAAAATTCTGTAAAGGGAGCATGGTGTGTGTGTGTGTATGTGTGTGAGTGTGAGTGTGAGCACGTGCCTGCTCACTTTCCCTAACAGCCTCTGGCCTGTTTCATATTCTTACACATCTGAAACCAATAGTTCACTGAAACTGAAATAAATAACCTATTTGTTTTAACCAAATTTGCATTAGGACATTTAATTCTAACTCTACTTTCAGTTCCATTTTATGCCATTTTTTTTCTAATATATTTCAAATTGTGTACAGGAGATCTGAAAGAAAAATGGTTAGACTTTATACAAAAAGGGGTTTTATAAAGAAAATAGAGTCGGCTCTTTCCTCTGAATCAGTGCTGGGGACAGGCGGCAGGATCCTTACAGCTGATTTGGAGATGCCTCAGCCAACGTTAGACTTCCCAGGAAAACACTGCACCTTCAGCAGACATCAGCGTTAAACTGGACCTTTCATCCTGGAAATGCTGGGGCAACGAATACCAAAAGGGAGAGTGCTTTTGTGTGTGTGTGTGTGTGTGTGTGTGTGTGTGTGTGTGTCTAGGGGGTGGTCTGATGGTTTTAATTGTTTTCATTGTCTGTAGTATATTTAAATTTATCTCACATATTTCATAATTACCCAGATATTTAAGTCTTCTCTAATCAGATGTGTTTGCTAAGACAGCTGAGAATCTCAGGCTTTTTTAAATGTATGTGTAAGAATTCTAAGTCCCCTGCCATCAGCTTTGATACTGACAAGATTAGAAACCTAACTTCAAAGACAATATTGCTAATAGAAAACTCAGTAGCTTATGGTTTTCAGACATTTTTTAAAGTTTGGAATGAGTGGCTTGGTCAAAAATACAAATCAACACCTAAAACTTGGATGAGTTAAAGTAATTCTCACCAAAGTCAGTTCTACCTACATTAATTTTTAATATATGTTTGTGTAGCATACATTTATGCACTATATATTTAACATGTACTATATATCATTAAAGAATATTTTAGAGACATTTACATTTGAGCACTCATTACATCTGAAAACTCAGATTACATTTATGAGTAATGTTTTTAAAAGGCTCAGATACACTTTCTGTGTGTAACTAATATTGCTTTTCAGATTCTCTTACCCATCAGGTTACTTGTTTGCTACCAAACAACAGCCCTGCCTCAGAGGCTCAGGTTTGTGAGTTCGTCTCCCATGAGCACAGTGACACAATTAAACAAGGTGGAGAAACTATCTGCAGTTTCACTACATGTGGGAACTAAGTCCATTTCTACGGAGAGTATATTCCTATTCCAGTCGTCTCTTTTTGTAACGAACAAGTCAAACAAATTTAATTTCTTTGCATCAATAATGAAGAGATGAGAAATGTTTCAGTCACCTAACACATTTCATCCTGTAATGATTTCAATCTCATTTCCTTCAACTCAAAAATCAAGAAATAGTTAAATCTAATTTATAAAATGTACTCATTCAGCATAATTTGAAAAATGTCTGTTCTTTTATAAGTCAAACCATTAAGAAAGACTTGAAAACTTCAGTTTACATATGTGTATTTGGCTTAAGTGAACAAAAATACTATGAGAATTTTTATAGAATACTTAATAAATTTACAATTGCTCTATTTGCATCTAACTTTACAGAAAATATTTCAATGCTAAACTCACATTAAAAAGAAGCATTGGAATTATCTTTTTGACTAACTTCAGTGACTCATTATCAATGGTATGTAGGCTCTGTAGCAGATGCAGAGAGGCAGTAATAAACAAACAAAAAAACAAAAAAACAAAAAAACAACCAGTGCCATGCAAAGCACAATCTGTGAGTGATTGACCTGCCAAGCTCTGGATCACTGATAAGTGTTACAAACATGTAAAGTATTCTTTTATCTATTACAGAGTTTCCTAAAGTCATACTCTTTCATTGCTGATCACTGATAAGTGTTACAAACATGTAAAGTATTCTTTTATCTATTACAGAGTTTCCTAAAGTCATACTCTTTCATTGCTTTAAAAAAATTACTAAGAAGAAAACCTATTAGATAGAAAGCTGTGATTAGCTGCAATCTTCGGTTGAACTCCTTCCCGAGGACAGAGAGTCATATGCCATGAGGAACACAGTCCCTCTACCGCGATACAGAGGTTCCCACAGCTTTCCAATTTCATCAGCGGTGGAGAAAGCCATTAGGCTTCTGCAAGACAGCACTGCTGAAGGCCTCTGCCAGCCTTCTAATGAAAGTGAGAGCTATTTGAGCCAAGCATGCTAATATCAAGTCTGATCAAACCAAAAATTTTGAAAGCACAGAGTTTGGGGTTTTTTTCCCCCAAAGACAGCATCAAAATCTGATCAAGATGAAAGCAAAAACTTCTGATGAATATACACCACATGATTAAAACCCGAAGTCCCCATGGTTTAAACCTTGAAGACATTTTAATTATCTATTTAACATCTTGCTATTTCTGGAATTCTGACTGAGAATGTTTCTGACATACTATTTCATGGAATGTCCCTTTCTCATACTGAGCTGCTTTTATACTCCAGATGTAAACACAAAAGTTTTCCTTTCATCTTTTTACACTCCGTCACATAAAAGGGAAGGTAAAAAACTCTGCAGACCACTTTTCCTGTAGATGTGACTTCCAGCATAAAGCGAATAATTTTCTCTTACATATGTAAATTAGTTACTTCAGTTAAAATGTTTTTGCTCTTTTAAAGAGCATCTTTAGCAGATCTTCGATTGTTATGACCAAATTTCTTTAATGGTACAAAAGCTTTGGGCACAGTGACACTGAAGTGTGGTCTTCAGAAAAATTAAGTCATTATTCAACATTTCAACTGATTTTTAAACTTGACCAAATTAAACAAGCAAGCAATTTTAAAATTGTTTCCTGAAACTTCAAAAAGTAGTATTTGCTAAATTAATTTTCACTTAAAATAGCTTTGGGTGAGTAAACTGAATTTCCTGAAAACCTTAGGGAAAAAAACGTGAATTACAAGTACACATATTAAGAGGGTTAGTTTACTGTTTAAATTTACTAAAATATAGCATTAAAGAAAATAATAAATTTGATTCTTATTGTGTTGATACTGTCTGATCTCTTGTCACATGTTTGTCATTTCTTCAGTATCGCTGCTAAGAGGTTTAGCTGCAGGTACACTTCTTTATTTTTCTGCAATCTGCTGAACTGTAACCCTATAGTTCCATGTTGATTTTAAATTTTAAAATATAAATACAATATACTATAAGTTTCATAGTGGTATGCACAGCACATGGAAAACAAGACACTGGACTTAACAACAGGCAAAACTCAGCCTATTTAGTTTATAATAGGATTTGGAAAAGGAAAAGATGCTTTTGTTTGGGTTTATCACCTTATGGTGCTGATGATCCCTCATAGAGGACAGATTTCATCTTGGAAGGGGGTGTGTGCTAACTCGGGTTGAAAACATCATGGTGTGGCAGGCTCCCATCCCAGATCAGCACTTGAGAGCCATCCTGGCTGATCAGTGAAGCCACCCTGATTGCAATTTCACAAAGCCAGGTTCCTGCTGTCCTGGCCACACGATTTGTTTTCTTCTGTTTGTAGTAGGAAGTGAGGTGATGCTTGCTTTTATAGCTATTTTTAAGGCTTAAAGCTTAATTTGGGCCAAAATAAGAAAGTAATTCCTTAAAATTGATTTTTTTTTTTCTTTTCCTTGGTGCTGTTAAGCTGGAAAGTGAGAAACAGCCTTTCTGGTTTTGTTGTTGTTTTTCTTTTTGTATTCCATCTACTGACTGCTGGATTGAGTTCCTTTTCTACTTTAGAATGCCCTAAGAACCAAAGGAATAAAATACATAATGTCCTGAGATCTGAACACCATGAGAGAACATTGTGATTGGAAGGGAAAACATACAGCAGGGCTGAGGTGTTCATCAGTTGGCTCTAGATGTGGGCTGGAAGGCTGAGAGCTTTCTGAAGGTCAGAGTTGCACGCTTCTTCGAGGACATCAGTCACAGGCCTCTTCCTGCATTCTGGACTCTGTACTTCCTTAATAGGACTTCCTGCTGGGATTGAATGAAATATTGAGGAGGAGCATAAAATAGTAATAGAAGGTAAATAAGAAATTTAGTTGCAAAGTGATATATAGAGAAATAGAAATAGGATAAAATAATGTATAAGATATTTTACAGAGTTCTAGAAGAGATGGCTTGGCAGTGAAGATGAAATATAATTCTTCAGGAAGACTGAGGTCAGGCCCCATCACCCATGTCAGGCTGATCAGAACCACCTGTAACTCCTATTGTAAGGGAGACAATTTCTCTGGCCTCTGTGGGCACCTCCACATATACACACAGATGTACATACAATTAAATATTAAAATTTTTAAAGTTATTTGAAGGAATGTTTAAGATTTTATCATAGTTAATATATTAAAAAACACTGAAAGTGTATTTTGTTGGATGTTTAATTTACAAGATGAGGTGATATTCTTAACATATTTTATATCAAAATATTAATTTCCAAATTCTAAATGTATACCAATATTCACCAACTTGCCCTTGGACAAAATGGCTTATAAATAAGAATACATATTTAGAATATTAACACTACTAAATATACCATTCTGACCATTTTTTACCTGTTAACATTCAAAACTGATTGTGAGCTCAAGCCTATAATTCCAGCACTCTGGGAGGTAGAAGCAGGCAAATCTCTTTGAGTTTGGGGCCAGCCTGGCCTACAAAGTGAGTCCAGGATAGCCAAGGCTACACAGAAAAACTGTCTCGGAAAAAATTCAACCTGATTTTATTTAAGTAAACCACTGAAAATGTAATTTACCTCATATATGATTATTTGTAAAATGAAGAAGTTATTAGGATAATAGCAAACATCTTTAGTTATTAAATGCATGGTATATGCAGTATACTTTCAGACCAAGACACTTTTCACATAATCTGGACAACCCAAGTTTGCTCCCCAGGGCCCATGTGAAAAAATAATGTGAGAAGAAACTTCATGAAATTGTCCCTTAGCCTCTACATGTGCACTATGGCATGCAATTCCACAAACACAAGTATCATGCAAACATACACACAATTTCTCTATTTAAGAAAAATATAAATAAGAGAAAGTATAGTTTCTGTCCATTTGTTCCTATAAGAGACTCAGGAATAATTCTTGAGGTTTATAATATGTGAAATTGTAGAGGGCCATCACTACATTACACACTGCACACATTTGATGAAGTAGTTTAAAAATTAGACAAGTACGCACTAGGAAATGCACAAAAAATTTAAATGCTGACTATTTTTTTTTTTACTAGCCAAACACACATTGACCAATCGGTAGGAATTACTGCTGGCCATATGTAAGATGTGTGGGGTGGTACTGAATCGGTTTCCTCACTTCGTGACCTCCAGAGACAGACGTGGCTCTTTTTGTCAAGTCACAGATGCATGCCTGTGTGTTATGATTGTTTATGTGAAATCATGCCCCCCCCCCAAAATTTGAAAAATATGCATACCTTGCATTCATTAAAGGTAGAGGGCGACTCACTGAGGAATTACGTGATACCCCTATTAGGCTTCTTCTACCACTCATGTAAGCTTGAAGAGCAAGAAAGTTCTCATATATTGCTATTTAGTTTGTCCAGACTTGTTCAACTTTTTCAGAATTGTGACTTTCTAGGTGCGCTTATGCAGGTCTTTGATTATGTACTCTTAGGAAGTCTTGGTGGTTACCACATGTCTAATTCACTATCTAGAATGTCCCAAACAAGGACATGTTTATTGAGAGTGATCAGTCTGTGTTTAGACTGGCAGATATGTATATTGTATATATATTGTATTTTTAATCATTTGTAGAGAGCTTGGTGAATAATGATTGATAGCAAGATATTCAAAATTCATAGTATTCCTTCTCAGCCTTTGCCTATGTTCACAAGCACATTATGGACCTGGGGGAACATGCATCACTGTTTTATATAGCAGGGGTAGATAAGTGCAGCACACTGTCCATTGCATGTCTCACACAGAATGCTTATGGCATCCAACTTTACCATAAAAATGTAGATGCAAATCTCTATATATTTATGCACTGTGAAAATGACTCCACAATAACAACAGTGGTGGAGAAATGATTTATTGAGCATGTACTAGAAGCCATCTGTCAAAGATAAACTCAGAAACAAAAGCACCAGCAAATAAACTAAATTTGTTTGCATGGAAGTTTTTATTTAGCACACAGGTTTAGTATTACAGATATATACCAAATATTAGTGACAAAATGTCAATAAGTTTGTCATAGGTTTATCAAAAGTAAAAATGATTGTCATCTATCTCCAGAGACCAACAATGCAGAAAGAGAATCAGGACACTTGTGTTTAGAAATTCACAAAAAAATGCCAGGCATAGTGCTGATTGCCTGTACTCTCAGCACTCGGGAGGCAGAGGCAAGCAGATCTCTGTGAGTTCGAGGCCAGCCTGGTCTACAAACGAGTCCAGGACAGCCAAGGCTACACAGAGAAAAACCCTGTCTCAAAACAAAAACAAAAAGAAAAACAAACAAACAAACAAAAAAGAAATCCACAAGAAGTTTCCAAGACTGGCTTAACAGGATGATTTTTTGACTCCAACTTCATTACGTTCATCAGTTTTTTTTTCTTTGGTTGTCCAGGTACAAAGTACGTCTTCCTCTGTCCTAATAGGAAGTACAATGTAATCTAATTTCTTACATGGAACAGACTAAGCTGTTCATTTATTTTATTCACAGGCATTGTGCTGGGCACATGATTTTACTTAATTCTAATAATAAGCCTATGATGGTTATAGGGTGCTATTTACTCACCAAATTTACAATTACACTGGAGGTGAAGTTTAATTTGAATTAATAGTACATTAGGCTTAGTAAATAATTTACTGAGCCCTCCAGAGAATGATCTAAAACGCCAGCACCCACTTGTACCATATGGATGGTCAATATTACTTTCTGTTGGAGACTCGTGATGAGATTACAGAGAAATTAGAAACTAATTAAGCATATAGAACCGAAGTTTTCATTCCCAAGTCCGTTATATGCAGTGTATCACTCCTCCAGGAGCTCCTTCAACATCACTTTAACAAGCTCCAAAGGCATTAAAAAGATGAATATATCAACAGCCCTAATACATATTTGCATATGATTAACAATGCAGAATAAAGCACTCTCAAAACTACACTTGGATAGGCATAGTACTTTTGCTTCTGAGATATACCTACTGTGACTATTAATTGATGAACAATATAAATTCATGCATTGCCTTATCTTCAATATTGAAAAATTGAGCCAAGAAACAGTTTGAATTTAAACAGAAAGCAGTCTAAATTAAGCTGGCTTTATATTTTCAAAGAGGTAGCTTATTAGTTTTTTTTTTTCAGATCTGTATGTGAAACAGTTAACAAAAAATGTTTTCAGCTGATGAGCTCTAGCTACCATCTCTGTATGAATCTGATCCTTTCATTGGCACAAGTTCAGATGGACTTAATTGAAAATACTGTTAGCTGATTCAGGCAAGTACTTGAAAAAATTACATTGCATCTCTTAAAAAAAAAAAAAAGGAAACTTGGCTTAATTCATTTTCTTGTATTTTAAGTTAAGTGAGGTCTGGTGGGGCCAGACTTTCATTGTTTGTAAAACAACAATTAACTTTCCCCTTGCTACAATTTCATTACCAAATCTTTCTTGTTCATTCCATGTAGAAAAAAATTTATGCATACAGGCCAGTTTTCTGGGAGTGGATTGCACAATCAGAGAGAAGATGAAGGGAGTGTGCTATGCCACCGAGCAACTAACTCCTGGAACTTCTACTGGTATTTTTAAGAGTTAGGGGTTTTAATTATTTTTTTGAAATTTTTATACAATGAATTTTTATATTCACCCCCCCATCCATGTCTTCTCAAATTTGCCCACATTTACATACCAAGCCAATATCTCATACTTTTTTATTTTTTAATTTTCAGCCATGATGTAAGTCCAATTTGCACTGCCCATATATGGCCTCCTACCAGAGCATGATCCACATACCACGGGCCAAACACTTAAAGAAGACACATCCTCCCTCTCTGAGCAGTTATCAGTTTCCTAATATTAGGGGTGGGACTTCCTGTCAATGCCATTTCCCTATTTTCACACTGGAATTTTATCTGGCTTGCGCTTGCACAAATCTTGTCCATACTATCACAAATTCTGTGAATTCATATGTGTATCTGTCCTCTTTGGTCCTGAACATCCTTTGTCCTTGTACTTATTCCCTGCATCTGGCTCTGAGAATTACTCTCTGTGGGAGTCCCACAGCCTTGGGAGGGAGTTGTAAGATATAGATATCTCCTTAGGGCAAGTATACCAGAGATTCTTATTTGCTGCACTTTGACCAGTTGTGGGTCTCTCTATTAATCACTTTCTACTGCTAAAAGAAGCTTCTCTGATAAGAGATGACAAATGCACTTATCTGTGAGTGTAACAGTAAGTCATTAGGAGTTGGTTAATACTATAGTAATTTAGCCCTAGATGCTATGACCTGTCTAACAACAGCTTTTGGGTACCAATAGGAGTGCGAGGTATGAGTTTCACCTTGTGGAGCTGGTTTAAATCCAATCAGAAAATGGTTGGTTAGAGCCATGACTTATGTCACAGCTGCACTATTAAGCATGTCTTGACAAACAAGTCATTGCTGTAGCTGTTAGGATTTATAGCTGGGCAAGACAGATGATTACTTTTTTCTTATCTGCTGGCATTTATAACATCACCTGGCGCTATGAAAGCCAGTAGAAGCGAACCTTCCAGGTGAGACGTGCCTTGATTTCTCACCACTTTATGACTCCTGGATATTGCGTGCAACAGGATCCTTCTGTTAAGTTTAGGGGGTAACCAAGAGAATTATCAATAACTTTTTATGGTTTAGAGTCTATGGAAACTCACTGGCTAACAATTCAAACTCCAAAAGAAGTAATGCATTTCCAGTACTGAGATTTTTGTTGTTATTTTGTGAGAATTTAATAGGTGCATTGTCACCCCTTATAAGGTACTATCACTTACTCTCTTTCATAAGAGTGTGTGGGTGTATATTTTAGAGGCTTCTTGAGTAGTAGTTTTCCATACCACTTCTTAGAAAGGACTTTAGTGTTCATTGTCTCTCCCTAAATGTTCCCTTCTGTACTTTGCAATCCCACCCCAATTTAATACTTCCTGCTCAATTATTTCCATTTAGTACTTTATACAACTGTGCTCTGTCTTGCCTTTCTTGAAAGCCCACACCATTAGAAACTCTGTGGCCTCTATGGGTATTCCAAATAGAACAGATATATTTAAAATTCAAAGCTGAGATGAAAGGAAAGAAATATGTGTTAAATGTTTTTATAAGCCTGGGTTACCTCACTCAAAATGATTCCAATTTCATCTGTTCACCAGTGAATGTAATAATTTTCCTTCTTTATATCTAAATAATATTCCACTTCATGCATGTATGACTTTTCATCATCCATTCTTCAGTTGATGAGCAATTTACCTGTTTTAATTTATTAGTCATTATGAAACAAGCAGTAATGTACATATTTTTGGCAAAGAGGACAACAGTACACATTGGGAGAAAAACAGCATCTTTGACAAATGGCAGCCAGATATCTCTATGGAGAAAAATAAACAAGATCCTCACATTTCACTCTGCACAAAACTCAACTCCAAGTGGACAGAGTACTTCAACATAAGACCTGATACCTCGAATATAATACAATACAAAGTGGGCACTCAGAGGAAGGACAGCTGGTAGCCAAGAAGAGACTTGATACCCTATGAGAATATACAGGGGGAGGTAATCCCCCTCAAGAACAGTCATAGGGGAGGGGAATAATGGGAAAAAGGGGGGGCGGGGGGAGGAATGGGAGGATACAAGGGATGGGATAAACATTGAGATGTAACAAGAATAAATTAATAAAAAAAATTAAAAAAAAAAACAAAGTGGGAAATACACTTGAGCTTATTGGTACAGAAAAGAATTTTCTGACCAAGACACAAATAGAAAAAGGATTAAGATAAATAATTAATAAATGGAAGCTTCAACGTTGAGCACCTCACCCCTGGCAAGGCCACCTTGCCAGAGGAAGAAGACACAGGCAGTACAGGTGACACTTGATAGGATGAGGTTGGGTGCTAGCGGAGGAGGGCTCCCCTTTCTGATGACTAGGGGAGGGAAGCAGAGGTTATGAGGGATCGACCGTAGGAATGGGAGGTGATGAGGGAGGAGGCTACAATCGGGTTGTAAAGAATTCAAACTGGAGAACAAGCAGGTAACTTATATTGCTAATCCTACTACATGGGAATAGCTCTGAGACAGGCTGAGACAAGAATGTCTATGCATAGACAATGCTTCTTGGTCACAGAATCCCTGTGACCTATTATTAGATGACAATCTTCATATGTCATGAATGAAGATCTCCAGATGTCTTACTTCTGCTCATACAAAGAGCAGAGAACCAGCCTTAATTGTTCTGTGCATCCCACACACATTGTACATCTATAATTTTAGGACAGTATAATGCTTGTGAGAAATTAATATGTTTTCAGAAAAAAATAACTGGACACTGATGCTGGATCAGACCTGACAGGATTCATCCTCTCAGCATGCTGGACACTGACAACCTGCATCCTTCAAGTTCCAAACCCAGGAACTTCAGTTGCTGTTAGTTGCTGTTGCTCATCAGAACAGGAAAGATTCCAATAGAGCTTTGAAGAAAGCTTCCAGTACAAATTGATCCATCATTTCAGACTGTTCCACACAGGACTCCTATTAAGCATAGAATTTCTCAATATTTAGAAACTGGACGACAAATGCTATTCCTAGTTTATTTAACCACTTTCCCCAATTTTATTTGGGCCTCAACAAAGGTATTATTTGCCCCAAATCAACCAGAAAAAAACTTAAGAGAACAATGCCCATTTTCATTAAGAGGGGATGGGGGTTGGGTAGGTTTTTGTTTGCTCTCTTGGGCTACAGATGAATATTTTCATTAGGAGTTGGTTATAAGTTATTATTGGTCTTATTCAGAGAGAAAAACTGAGGCTGGAGTAAGGGATGTCTCTCTTGTCCTTTATATTTTTTCATAGGTATGAAGATAGGGGTTGAAAAGAAAGAAGAGGGAATATAGAAATATAGAGAAATGATAGAAAAAGTAGATTATTGAATCTACTCCTCAACTTAAGGCCTTAGTTGTTACTCACAAATAGGTTATTTTTAATTCATTGGTATAGAATTTTGTATATTCATGCAAAATAATTTTAATTTTCATGAATTGATATAGAATTCACATTTAAAGTTATTCTTCATGCATATTATATATATATATATATATATATATATATATATATATATTTCTACTCTAATATGTGCTATTGTATTCATACAACTCAATTATAATATAAGATTTACTTCCAATACTTTAAAGTGCTACTGCGGGATGTTTAATATAATTAAATAATACAAGCTAATTGTTAGTTGATCAAATCATGGTCATATCAATTACTAGTCTATTTTGATCACAAGGATATATATCCTAGGTTTAACAGATAGATATGAATTTATATAGAGATAAAGTAAAATAGTTAGATAAGGTCTTCAAAAGCGTAAGAGACTTACAGAATATGGCATTTAAAGATGCTTTTAATTATTCAAAAGATTCTTTGACAACAAGACAGATTAACTCCTGGCAACATCCAGCCTACCTCAAAGAAGATGATGAGCATCAGTGAACCTCCTTATGGAGATGGCTTCAAATGTGGCAAACCAGCCACTGGACAAAATGTCCTCCTTTCTGCCACAGACAGAATCCTGCCTAATAATGGACAAGCTTGGATGCAGGCACAGTCAATGGCCAAACTCTGTAAAGACAGGGTAAGCAAGTCCTCAATAGTCCCTCCTTCACAAATATTTCTGTCGGATATATTGGGCCACAAAGCTGAAAATTATTCTCCAACATTACAGAGAGTGCTGGGTTCAGGCAACACACTATCTCTGTAATTTTCTTATTTTGGAAGCTGCTAACCTGCACTTTGAATTAACTCAGGTAATTAAGTTTTTATTCCTTCTCAAGTCTCTGATGGAGTTCAAGACCAGAGAGTTTAGTCTTAAACTTAACTTTAGTTGTTTAGGGGTTAAGAAGTTTTAAGTGTAGATAGATGTTTTAAGTTGATAGAAATGAGAGATATGACATATAATGATTTTCATTCAGATTTTAGGCTCACCAAGATAGCAAAGATGCTTTCTTCAAGTTTGCCAAATACAAATAGGCAAATCACTGTGAATGTAACATATAATTCCTGATTGTTTCATAGTTCTTCCTGCTGTAGGGACTGTTTTGTAATTTATTTACACCTGCCTATCCCCCTTTTATATATTCCTCCTATATCATCTTAAAATTTGTGGATTTTTTTTATTAATTGTGATTCTTTCCTTCTCGCATTTTTCCACAAGACTCCCTATGCTTTACTCAATGTTTAACAGTGAGTTTCAAAATCTGTTTAGATCCTCTGCTGGGTGGAGCTTCTCAGAGGACAACTATGCTAAGCGTAACACACCTTTAATCTTTGTCATACACCTTTAATCCCAAACAATGTCACCTAACCAAGGGACAGACAAAATGTCTAATCAGACAAAGATTTGTAAGAAAATGTCAGAGATAGAATACACCCAACTATCACAAGAACAGAAAGGATAGAGAAGCTACTTACAGGCAGTGCAGAGAAAATAGAGAGTAATAGAGTACAGTTCAGGAATACAGTAGAGTTCATGCAGTCAGCACAGTACAGTTTGGTGCAATTTGGTCAAGATTAGTGCAGGCAGTTTGGTGCAATTCAGTTCCTGCAGTTCTGAGGCACTTTTTCCAGAACAACTCAGTTGAGACCCCAGAGAATCCAATTTTAATCAGTCAGCTTGGAGAGGAGTTTTAAACCAGAACAGCTGAATTGAACCAGCTAGCCATAGTTCATTTTTTTTTTTTAACTGGAAAGGAGGAAATAAAACAACATTTACGTGTGACTCCCAATGTGACTGGAGAAGAAAATCACTGACATTGCAGAAATCAGAAGACATCTGACAGAAACATTGCAGAGGACAGGAGAGATCTGAAGAAATCCCACTAACATTGCAGAAAGCAAAGGACATCAGACAAAAACATCACAGAGGATAGGAGACATCTGACCAAAAGCCACAGAGGAGAATTTGGCCTGCTTTCATCTAATGCCAAGAGAGACCCAAGAGACTCCAGAGCCATGGGAGCCTTGAACCCATAGCTAGGATCATCTCCAGAGGAAGCATCATTTCTTCAAGTTTGGCTGGATGCCCAAAGAGATTCAGGAGACTCCAGAACAAGGAACAACGTAGGGACCTCTGAGACAGCGAACTGCAGTAAGCCACCCCAAAAGACAATTTTAATGATATAGACAGACATTTCTGCTTTCAAAAAAATTGGAAACCTCATTTCACATCTGTTCAGACCAAGTGTGAGACTTGAGGGAATATTTATGTTACTAGAAAAAAAAAAAAAATAAACTCACCGTCCCTATTGCAGCCATGACCACAGGTGTAAACCAATACCTAATTTCTGTTATAGTCTTTATATATTTCCTCTCAAAAAAGGATAAAAAAATCACTGTGGAACAAGAAAAATTAGCAACGTAATACAAAGGCCTGAGAGACAAGAGACAACAAAAGTAAGATAACATGAATTGCTTAATTGTGAACCTATGCTAGCTAATAAAATTAAGAATCAAGATAGAGAGTCAATTGAACTTGCTGCACCATCTCTTAATGAAATTGAGGAAAAGCAACCACTACACTAGCTTTCAAGTTACCAAAGAGCAAATACCAGAAAATGGTAAAAATTCACAAAATGAACAGCTAGCCCGGAATCCTATTAAAGCACAAGATCTTAAACATTTCAAAAAAACACTCAATCATAATTTATGAAGTGTGTTCATCTTATGTGTGACAGATGTTAAATTTGTGGACTACCCAAATTTAACAAATATGCAACACAGAATTACTTTGCAAGTGTGGAAAGATTTAGCAGCAACTGTACTGGAAGCTGGTTCTCAATGACAATGGCTGACCTAGTGGTGAGAAGAAGCTGCTATTATGGAAAATTATAATAGGTCTAATGGTGTTAATATCATGAAAGATCAATTGTTATGTGAAGATCATTATGGTGATTTAAGAAGGCAGATGCAATTTGATAACTTTATTATTATACAATGTATTAATCATAGCTTTATGAACTTTGGATAAGGTGGAGGAACAAGGGAAAACATCTATGTCATTCACAAAAATTGTGCAAATCACAAAAGACAGTAAGAATGGTTTTAAGAAGTAACCTATCATCTCAAGTATTCATTGTGTACCCATGAATTACAGATGAAGACTTCAAGTGAGAGACTGAGATCATGGCTTACATAAAGAAAAATATGCAGTTTAAATCAGGAGATAGGATTGCTCAGCCTTTACTGTTTCCATATTTCAAATGCAAAGCAGCTCCAAATGAAAGAGCAGGGGGATTTTGAAGTACTAGAATACAGGTTTGTTTTTTGTTTTTTTCATTTGTTTGTTTGGCAAACTGTTATCAATGAACAGAGACCAAAATTAGGATTAAAATGTATAAAAATTGAAGATTTGGTGGACACAGAGCTAATGTAACTATAATCTCATGAGAATATTAGAATCTATATTGACCCCTTCAGAAGGTATCTACACAGTTTGTAGGAATTGGATCTTTATTCCAAGTACAACAAAGTATAAGATAAATTAAATGTGTGGGACCAGAAGGTTAAATAGGACTATTAAAGCTTTATGTGCCAGAGATCGCCATAAACCTATGGTAAAGAGCTCTACTCTAACAATAGGGACCTCAGATTAATATTTCTTTGGTCTCAGAAAATGGATACCTATTTTAACTGACACTATATATTGACATCTTATTAATATGGCTTTATTGTTTCTGAGCTTTGTATGGGTAAGAAACCCAGCTCTCTAGAATGGAGCCAGCCATGGAATGTGAATGCCTTTGTGTTACTTCATAAAGTTCTAATTATACCTTGGTAATCAGAAAATAAGAATAAGATTAGCTGAAAGATCATTGTAGAAAAAAACTGCCGAATTAGATCAAACTGTATACTTTAAGGAGATTTTTTTTTTAACATCAGAATGGAAATCAGGGAATGTATTACAGTAGAAAAGAGGCTTTGCCTATACTTCCACAAGTAATGAAAGACTATGGGTTCCATCGATATTGATAAAGACCTGGTCTGAGTAAGATAATATTCCACTTGAAAGGCATGATTCAAGAAAGGAAGAGAAGCATAAAGACAGCAACACAGACAAGGCGAAAAGCTGATCCACCCTGCATGGGGACAACTCAGCAAACCAGCTGAAATGGCACAAGTCATTCATGAGACTGACAAACTTGAAAACCTTGATACTGAAATGGGCATTTGCTGAAGGAAAAACAATCAAGATGTAGTTATGAAGGATCATGTCAATGCATCTTCATAAGGACATCCTCTTGTATCGTGGGGGTTTTTTTGGTTGTTGTTTTTGTTGTTTGTTTGTTTGTTTGATTATGTTAATAAATAACCTCATTCAATGAGATTCTGCCCATTCACTTCTTCCTTCCTCAATTAAACTTCCTTGGAAACACCTCCAAACACATACCCAGAAATGTGGGTGATTTAAACACTCATCAAGTTGACAATCAAGGTTAACCATCACATTTCCCAGTGACAGATACTTGCTAATTTGAACCATTAAGGCCTACCTAACCACAGTAACACTGAGAAAAGGTGTCATACACAGACAAAATGTTACAGCAATCCTGACAAGTAGATTTATCTTTTTTTTTTCACTTCCGTTATTGGAGAAACTTAACCTTAGTAAATAGATGAACAAGCTGATCTGAGGGGAAGTACAGGTGCCCAATTGATACGCTAATAAGACATCTCCAATTTAGTAAAGTTAAAACATTCAATTCATCTTTTAAATTGTATAGATAGATAGATAGATAGATAGATAGATAGATAGATAGATACATATACATACACATATATGTGTATATATATATATACATATATATATATACATACATACACATATATGAGAAATGGAAGTAACACACACAATTCTGCATTGCTGGAAGATGCCAGGAAGATCATCATCATAATAATAGTAAACACAACTCTCTTTGGATTTCCTTGAGTAAGCATAGTTACGTGTTTTCTATACCAAATGTTTCCTTAAAGTAACTAATTTATTTGTTTAGTTAAAGAGAGTACCAGTTGGAATACTGTTGCAACAATATTGCATGATTACCATGCAGAAACTCTGTGGCATTTTATAAGCACGGAATTACGATGGTGTTGCTATATTTCAACTTTGTAGCAGCTTATGAGTTCATCTAAATTAAGCTAAACTGGGCTCAAATGCATCCTCTTTAAGCCAACAGCTAAGTATTTTCATATGAAGAAAAAAACATGACAACTCCAATTGCCAGCAAATTACAGCCTTCATTTTCTTTCATGTGCCAATATCCCATCAGCATGCCCAAAGAAAGGAGCAAGGAAGTGTTATCCTGTCCAAGGAGCTGTAAACATGTTTAAAAACAGAGTTACTGCTGTAATTTTATATGATGATCCAATAGCCCCTTTGTATGAACAGCAGGATGACAAATGGCTGGCATACAACACTTCTCTTTCTTTCTGAAATCAGCATTCACAGAGCTTTCTCTGATGCTGAGGCATTCAAGTGCCAACTCACCTCCACTGACAGCTCTCTTCCAGTTCTTAAAGGTTCTTCCAAGTTATTTCATCATCAAAGTGAATCATGTCATGAATGTCAGGATTCACTAGGCAAGTCCTGTAAATACACAAACTTCTATGCATTATTTTGTCATTAACTAATGTGTGTAGCATTAACTTTATATGAAAGATAATGTATTAAAAAACTAAAGTCTTCTGTAACATAATTCTCTCTCTCTCTCTCTCTCTCTCTCTCTCTCTCTCTCTCTCTCTGTGTGTGTGTGTGTGTGTGTGTGTGTGTGTGTGTGTGTGTGTGTATCTGAAGAGCATATTAAACACATACTGCATTGCTGTACTACACCCCCAACCCATATTACCACTTTTTAATAACTGAGGAAGAGAGATACAAATGTGCCAGTATTTGTGTATGTTGTTAAATTTTGAGGTGAAGAGTATCATAATTAATTTGTTGTTTTAATATTATATTTTAGTAAAGTTAGGTATTGGGAAATCAATCAATATAAGCAATAGAGAGATTTCTGGCAAACTGCTAAAATGTTTGATCTGTTAAAATTTTATTTTAATTGCAACAATTTATTTGATATTTATGAGTGACTTTACGTCTCATATATTAACAGCCATTTTATAACATTTATATATAATACCAAATGATTTCCATAAAACAAAGTTTGACATTAATATTTCATGTGCCACAAGAGAAAGGTGGGCATTATGACTTGATCAGCTTCATAAATTTTACAGCTCTTGTTAATAATGAATTAAAAATTTAAATATATTTATTTAGTAAGCTTGTTCTTAGAGTACCATTTATAAGTAACCATAGTGTTTTTAAAATTATGCTACATTATTAATAGATAACATAGTTTCCCAATATTTAACAAACGGTGATAAGATGATGACCAGAGTTCATTATGGCTAAAAGGCAGGAATTAATCAAAACATCATAGAGAACTAAATACTCCAAAACTGAATAGTTCCTAAATTCAAATCAAGTAAGTTATCATGGAAAATTATGAATAAAGTCCTCACCCAAAAGGACTACAAAAATGATACCTAGTGAGAATTATAATATAAATATGGTACAAGGACACAGAAGTGCTCTATATGACTCACAGTGACGATCAATTCTTCTTTGTTGCTACATGGCATCGCATGAAGGAAGGAGAGTGTCCTCCTCCCATGTGAATGGAAGAAGGAAAGTCTGGAGGAGGATTTTGCTAATGGAAACAGGATGTGTCTATAGAATTCTGAGCTGTTCCATAGTGCTTAGTCGTCTTCCACAAGGCTGAAGATTCAGCTTAAAAACACAACATCTTCTCTGCATCTTAGTATTTCAACTAAAAATATCCTCCTCTGAAGGTTTATTCTTGAATATTGAGCCTCTTAAACAAAATATTCCTCAGCATTACAGAGGCACCCAAAGGTAACTAAATTCACTGACAAACACTGAAATATTAAAAAGTGTTCCAAAATACTTAACAATTGCATTCATAAGATTATCTCAGGATTCCATTTCATTTTTGTGTCTACGGTACTTTCTATTAAAAAGGACCAGGGAGCAGATGAACCAGTGAAGTCCAAGCAAGCTGAAATGCTTTATAAAAAAAAAAAAAAAAAGACTTTCATGTTCTTTCAAGAATGTGCTCTTTGACACTTTTCACAGTTTGTCACAAATATCTGAAGACAGTAAACATCTCTTAAATTCCTAAATGTCTGACTTGTATCATTTTTTTGTATGGAAGCCATTTTCACTCATCATGAATTATTCATGCACCTACCTTAATTTTAATTATCAGCTCAACATAGTTAAAAATCACACTGCACCTAAAAATATAAGCACTCTCACCCTGAAGCTGAGAATGCATTATTCTTTTACATGATTGCTACCATGCTGAGGTCGGGTTGCCACCTTTTCTTGTGAAACCACAAAGAGGTTCTGTGTGCTGTTGCCTCCATCGGAGACACACGCTAGTTTCCATTACTCTTGTTAAAAACAGACCCTTTGGCACTCTTCTTTTTTTCTAATACTTTTTATCCTGCAAAGTTTATTTTATTACTATGCTCTCTTGAACCATTCTGCGCGCAACACCAATAACAAACTGAATGACATTTCACAGGATAATTGATTTGATAATTTGAAGGAAGGGCAAAAACTCCAAACATTGAAAATTAAAAGACCTCCTAAGAGTTGTAGTAATTATAAGTTCTGACTGAGTTTACTACTGACGAATTAGACTCCCAGATGCTTTGTGACAT
Organism: Acomys russatus; assembly: GCF_903995435.1. Classification (NCBI taxonomy): domain Eukaryota; kingdom Metazoa; phylum Chordata; class Mammalia; order Rodentia; family Muridae; genus Acomys; species Acomys russatus. Next base: position 19,191,145 of record NC_067168.1, read on the forward strand.
GTATCCTCCAAGATGCTGTGTGAAGCAAAAATATGGGCTACTAAAACATGCTAACAATTCTCTTTATTCTGGCCCATGTTCTTCAAACATTGAAAGACTTCTTTCATGTAACAAAGAAAACACGAACCTGTAGTATATTCCAAATATATTAAAAGCTAACTATTGAAATATTGGCCATCCTTTTTTTGCAATATAATATACAAATATAGCAACTCATTCAATTTTCAAAAAAATCATATGAAGTCCTATGAATAACATAGTGCCTATTTAAGCATAAGTAACTGAAGCACAAATGGTTTTCTATAGCACTATCCTGTCCTTAAATTGCCAACTTCAAGATCAGGCAAAATTTAGTGTGCTAGCATGGTATAGATATCAGAGAAAATTTAACCCTGGCAAATTGGATTCACAGGCCAATTTTATTAGTTCAACCATATACTTTAGTGAAAGAAAAAAATGTGTGTAGATGTATCCATCCCAAGTTTACAAAAGTATAACATGCTTCAATATTCATTTATTATAAAGTCACTTCAAAAAGCCAGTGTTGAGAGATGAGTTAGCAGATAAGAGCACTGGTGGGTCTTCCAGACAACCTGTATCCAATACCGAGCACCCACATGGTAGCTCACAATTGTCTATAACTCAGCTTCTGGGGAAATCTGATACCCTTTTCTGACGTCCTCATGCATTCCTGTTCACAGCACACAGAAACCCATGCATGCTAAACACTAATACATAAAAAATATAAATAAATAAACCTCAACTGTTTTTAAGCATATTAAGCTGACATAGGTTAATGTATATTCCTGTATCTTTACCTGGATGTGTCAAATTCATGAGAGCAGTCCAAGCAAATGAGGCTTAAATTTCACTTTAAATAACAGGTATTAGATTTGTCAGCACTAAGAGATTTAAAAAAAATCTGTCTTTTATTTATTGTATGGTTTGTTAGGTATATGAAAGATCATTTTTACAAGATTTGTAAAACAGAAAACATAGTGCCCATGATCCCTGTAGTCTGTCCTGTTCTGTCTTCCCCAGAGGATCTCTGAAACCTTAGGTTCATCACCGTTTCCCGTGCTTATCAATTTTGATGTTGCTGTTGCCAGTCAAAGTCACCAAATGTGCATAGCTGTCTGTTTGTGCTTAAATTCCAACACACACAAATACATCACCAATTGACTCTCCCCTTAAACCAGGAGTTGGAACTGCTGAGATGAACTAGTTACCTGCTATAGTTTTTGAACTTCACATGAGGCATAATCAGATAATTTTCACTTACAGGCCTAAGCTACCATATTGCCTAAGGCTTTTAAGCTATCTTAACTGAATTTTTAGAAGAGAATTCCTATGTGACATAATACAAAAATGTTATTACTTATTTTAAAACAGCAGTAAAAACTTGAAATGAATTCCTTTTCTGGGTGTCTTTGCAAGATTAACTTTAAAGAATGCCATGCAATTTTATGTGTTATATCTTTCCCTCCAGAGCTTTGCAAAATAAAATAAAAAAGGCAAAAACAAAAATTATTTCTTCTCCATAGTTCTGTTAAAATCCATGACTATCAAAAAACAAAAACAAAAACAAAACAAAACAAAAAAACCAAAAAACAGTTATATGAAAATGTCCAAGTGTGACCTGGACTTCACTAAATTAGGGTTCTGGTACCTGAATTTAAATATTTCAGGATTTCACAAACCAGTGCGTAAAGCCTTGATAACTTTAAATAGGTTAAAAGTAACAGCATGAAACTCCACAAAGCCTATAAATCAGGGCTTCCCCACCTCAGAAGACAGGCCTACCAACACGCCTATGGGTCTTACCAGATGTAGTCATTTCTTAACCACGCTGTCTATCAATTTCACTGAAATAGAGGAATGATGGGTCATATATAAACAGAGTCTCTTGGGCCTTATCACTCCCATGCAAGTGGTTGAGGAAAGTTTTAAAGCATCATTTCCTGTAAGTCCCTGGAGTCAGAAATGGATTTCAACAGTCCCTCCATGCCTGTTCCTTCTACCTCATCACTTGTGAAGCAATCAGAGAAAGTCATGCTGAATTTAAAGTGATGCCTTAGTCACCCTCAGATTTCCCCTTTCTGCTTTAGGTGAAGGCTTATGAGCCTATAGACATATTCAAGATAGTGTGCTGTCTGTTTATTTTAGCCCACCTCCCCTCAAAATTAGTTCATTTTAAAGTTAGATATCACACAACAGAACAAGGCCCTTTGCTGCTCAGTTAAAGATCACATAGTTCATGAGTGCTCTTACACAAGATTTAGTGAGCAGATGGGCCAGTGAGGCAGGCTGTGGTGAGTAGCCATAAAAGAGTCCCTCCTGGGGTGTCTTAACAACAGCCAAAGCATCAGAGGCATTTCCTTTAGAACCATCTGGCTTTGATATTTTTAGCTATTTTTTTCTGTCGGCAGACAGAACCACAAAGTTAAGGAAGTAATAATTCTTCTCTGGTTACTGTAACTGTTGATGCAAAATCGCAAACCTTTCTAAAGCCACTTGTAGAATCTAGAGACCCATCATAGATAATCGTTCAGTGATAAAAGCCCGTGTTACCTAGAAGATACAGTGCAAAGAGCTATCCTTTAATGTCAGGGGCACATGTGCCTCAGGTGTCTAAAGTATCTGTTTTAACACAGCTGTCACCGAAGGTGCAGTTTTTCTTTTCTATCGCTTGATTTTTAAAACATGAGGCAAAAATATACGTAGATTGTGTGTGTGTGTGTGTGTGTGTGTGTGTGTGTGTGTGTGTGTGTGTGTGTGTGTGTGATTATTCCTTTGGAAAAGCCTTTCTGCCTTACTGTGATGATGAAATTTATTCTACGGGTGTTGTACCTTTTTGATAAATAACTGCATCAAAATCATAGCTTATACGTGAATGTAAATATAGAATTTATGGCCTAACAGCCAACCATGGTACCCAGAAAAACAGAAAGCAAAACCAACAGTAGAAGAAGACATCTCTTCTAGGACACAGTGTCTATAAGAAGACTGGAAGACATAAACAGTAAATCCACCAGTTGAGAGTGAATTATGGGTAATAAGGCAAGCTAGATAACATGAAAGCAATAAATCCATAAGCAAACATTATACCATATTCAAGATGTTATAGAATTATACAAGTTGGGCCTGTTGAAATCAGAAACTACTAGAAAAAAATAAGATGGGATCTTTTTTTATGTTATGCTTCCTGCATTGCAGAATTCTTGGATTTATGATTTAATAGAAAAACAAAGCAAAAGAGTTCAGCTGATTATCATTTTGTTTTAGTAGCTCCTTCAGTCCCCTTTCCTAGTGTTCAAATAAGTGTCCAACTGTATCTAACTTTATACTTACTCTGATATTACACACTGGTTTTTAAATGCTCTTGATTGGGTCAAAGTACCATGTGGGTATGGGAAAGTGTAATGGAGTCAGTCTGGCTGAGCTTCTATTTATTTTAATACCTAAGATCTTGAAATGTTATATGTAGAAACCTAATGTAATACGACAAGATAGATCATACAATTAGATGACAGTTAACTGATTAAGCCTCAATATTGAAATATTGAAGAACTTAATCCTCATACAGAATAAAAAATACTTATGAAATGAGTTAGGACTTTGTGACCAAGTAGAAACCATACACTAAAAATTTTGGGTTGCAGATGGAAAATTAACAGAGTGGATAAAGATCTTACTGTGCAAGAATGAAATCTGAGTTTGTCATGCCTGGGACCTAGTAACAAGCCTGATGGAATGGTATGTGCCTATAATCCCTGCTTGGGCCAGGCAGTCTAGGCCAATTGGTGGGTTTCAGGTTCTTGACAGGTCCTGCATGAAGAACTAAGGTGCAGAATGATGGAAGGAGATAGTCCAGTCCAACTTGTCACATTTGTAGGCACATGAAGACCATCATTTTTGACTATGCATTCAAAAACATTTTCAGTCTTTAGAGATGATAATATACTACTAATTTCATAGAAAATGTAGTGAAAAAGAAACAAATTTAGAAATACCAACATAAAAATTGTACTTGAATTAAAAGGGGGTGGTCCTGGGGAGGTGGCACCATGGTTAAGAGCACTGGTTGCTCTTCCAGAGGATCTGGGCTCAATTCCCAGTGCCAACATGGCAAACCATAACTGTCCATAATTCCAATCCCTGTGATCTCTGGCACTCATTCTCACCCACAGATTTAAAGTGAACCCCTATGAGGATGCTAGCCATTAGACCTCTAAGTTACATAAAAGATTCAGAGAAAGTGCATCAAACAAGATTCACAGTCCTTTCAAGAAGACAGCACCCTGAAAGGCATGCAGGGATCCCTTCCTTTGGAGTACTGTGTCTTAGTGTGCCTCTTCAGCCGTGTTATACTCTCGTGTTGTATGAAGTGTTCCACAGTGGCTGAGAACATTGGACTAAACAATGACAGTGTACACGCTGCCTGCTTGTAGGACTGTCAATTGGGTTTTAGTAGAATGGAGACATGCTGGGAGGAATTGAACCACTGATCTAAGGACACTGAGAAGCAACTTCAACCTCACAGTTGATAGCAGATCTTCAGACTAGCACTTCATTCCCAGGCAAGCAATCCTCTAACCTTGGAGAAACACACAAATGCCTAGGATGGGCAACACACTTACATTCTTGAATATACATGAAATTTGCCTTTGCTGAGGCATGCTTACTAAAATAACTGTGAGGTTATAGGCAGGCCAGTTGTATGTATATTAATATTCACTGAGATCAAATATTTCACACAATATGTATAGTATGTGTAAAATATTTACCTATATGTAAATATCACATTGTACATTTTAATTTTTTCACAACCATAATAGCTTTTAACAAATTCATGAACTAAAGAGATTTTCAGAGAACATAGTAAAAAAAAAAAAAAAAAAAAAAAAAAAGTAACTTATCACAAAAACATGCTTGCGTATGTTAGCTCCCTGTCTCAACATCAATCCTTCCTCTCTGGGGCTCACAGTCCTGCATTGTTGCTTAACTTTTCCTTCTCATTCCTGATTGGACAGATGATACATGTGCACCCTGCCTGACCCCCTGGCCTGTTTTCCACCTGCACATGTGAAAATATGTATGTGGCATCTTTAATTGGATCTTAGAAGGTGAAAAACATATATTATACATATTATATATCCTAGTTTATATATATATATATATATATATATATATATGTATGTATGTATGTATGTATAACATCTGTTATCAATGCTGGAAAAAATAAAAAGATGAAGTTAAAAATTATAACCAAAAAGGAGAAATTGTTGTTTCCTAGCTCACTTTCTTAGCCTTCATCACACCACAGTTGATCAACAATTATCCAAAAGTAGCTAATTTAAAAAAAAAAAACTGTGAAGATATGAGAAGGAATTATTCGGGGAAATGACAAGCAAACAACTAATGGGAAGCTCACAATAGAGTAATTATATAATGAAACAGATTAAAAGGAGAAGATACTTCATAATAAAATCTTAAACTTTAACTAAAGCATGGCCTTTCTGAATATTCAAAGGCAAGTAAGAATAGCTCAAGTACCATCAAAAACTCTCTGAAAAGATGAAGACTCGAAAAACCTTAGGAACAAAATGTGAATGAAGAGGGATGAAAATTAGAAGAAAAGAAAGAAAGAAAGTCACTCTGAAGTTGAGAGCCATAATAAAGGTGTTAAAAGACAGACACCAAAGCAGATGAGAAACAGACAAATGAGAAAAAGATGTGAGAAAGGAAAACATCTTCACACAGTCTGAAAGCAAGACCAAAGAATATTCTCATCGCTCATAATTCTTTATCTTTCTCTACCAAAGACATGCAAAACAAATAAGATAATATCAAAGATATAAAAAGAACCAACCAAAATCAAAGAGAAACTTAAGGATATATTGAGCTAGTGGTCTAAACTCTCCACGAAAGGATTGCCTAACAAATCAGGTAACTGATAACAGATGTTTTTAAAACTGAAAGCACTCGGTAAATACCTGAATAAACAAAGTATTGGTGTCAAAGAAATTAGAGATAGTAGGTTACAAACATTGAATTCACATGAGAGAAAAGTCCTGAGAATTCGGAATTGCTGCAGAGACACTGAGCAGCACCGAGTGAGGAAGGAGTGTCTGAACTCTTCAGGACATTGGCCTTGGAGAAACGAATGAAGTAGATTTCCCCTTTCAAGGAACACAAGAGAGTAGATCATCAGGCCTGCATGATGTGACTCCAAATAAATGATCATCTAAACACTGGTTCTTATTGGACAATAAAGAGAGCCTGAGATTTACAAGTCTAGAATTTGGGTTCAAATCAGGAGCAACTGCAATTTCCATAGTTATCTAGAAGCTGAGTACCACACAGCTCTAAGAGATTTGTTTGAAAACTACACAACCAGCTCGAAAATGTATTCTCACAAAATAGTCATCACACACACACACACACACACACACACACACACACACACACAACAACAACAACAACAGCAGCAGCAGCAGCAGCAACAACTAAATATGAGTTGTAATGTGAAAAGTGCATTATTCCAAAGGAGATTGCTATGTCATGTTTATTCGCCTTTAATGAATCTGCTCATATTTATGGACAGCTGGTAACAGTGGAGTATTAAAGTTACAATCAGCAAGTATATTTGAGGACAAGAACATAAAAGTACATCTAACAACTGAAAATTTCTATATGAGTTACAATATGGATTTCCATAGTGAAGAAAATCAAGGAAGCATCAGGTACCTTGCTAGAACAGGAAATATTTAAAAACGCTAATCTGAAAGAATGTGGCTAACAAACTAGTGTTACTACTTTTAAAATAATGAAGACAGTAGGAAGAGCATAAGACATGAAAGGAACCAGGATTATTTTAATGAACAAAATATTAATGTATATGAAAAATGAAGTGTAGAGTAAGCAGAAATAAAAATATTAAGAGGAAGTGAATAGGCTGAAGATAAAGTTAAACAAATATAAAAATAACACAATCTTGCAAATAAGTTAATTAAAAGTATACAATGTAGCTGAATGTATAAAGGAAGACAGGACACTTTAACAAAAGACTAAGAGGAACAGGAGAAGTCACTACAAATACACTGTCAATGGGAAAGCCATGAAAAAAATAAATTGAGCAAATGACATCAAACATTTAAAGAACTAGTCATTGAGCGTTTGCCTGATGGAATGCATTAATTCTCTGTCTCATAATCACAACTTATAAGTAGACTGGAGAATAAAAACTGATATATATAGAGAAAGCAAATAGAAAGAATAATCTTAAAAATAAGTAGACTCAATAATCTACTTTTTGTCCTATCATCCCTATATGTTTCTATATTTCCCCTTCTTTCTTTTCACTCCCTATCCCCAAACCTAAGAAAGAAAGATAAGGAAAAGAGAGACAACCCTGAGTCCAGCCTCATTTTCTTTCTGAATATGACCAATAGTAACTTATAAACAATTCCCAATGAAAATAGACATCTATCATCCAAGAAAGCAACCAAAATGGGGCATTGTTCTCTTAAGGATTCTTCTGGCAGATTTGGCACAAATAATACCTTGGTAGGGGCCCAAATAAAATTTCAGAAAATGGTTAAACAAGATAGGAATAGCATTTGTAGTCCAGTTTCTAAATGTTGAGAAATTCCTGTTTCCTCAGGTAATTAATTTTATTCCTTTTCAAGTCTCTGAGGGGTTGAAGACCAGATAGTTTAGTTTTACAATTACGCTTAGTTGTTTAGGGCTTGAGATGTTTTTATGTCTAGATAGATGTTTTAAGTTGATAGAGCTGAGATATGATAGATATTGATTTATATTCAGAATTTTAGTCTCACCAAGATAGGAAAGATGTTTTCTTCAAGGCTGCCAAATACAAATAGCCAACATACTATGAATGTAACATAAATATAATTTCTGATTGTTTCATGGTTCTTCATGTTGTATGTAGCTTATTTTATATATGTGTAATAATATAAATGTATACTTAAAAATAAAAATATATTTTAAAAAAAGCTAGAGAGAATATATTATATTAAAATCTGTTTTCAATAAAAAGATAAAAAATACCTAGAAAAACTTTTATAGATGGATGGCATTTACATTGATAAATAACTACCTCAAAATTAACTCTCCTAGAAGTAAGAATTAATTCTCAGATGTAATAATACCATTTTAGGAGGCTATTGGGTTATGGAAGACACCCTCTTTGTTCCAGGTTCCTGTGCACAGAAACAACAAATTATATCAGGATGCTTGGGAAGTGATGGAAACAGAAATAGTTTATTAAGGGAGAAAAGCACTTCTGAAAAAAGAAACGGATTTCACCTCAAAAAAATGTCAAAGACCCAATGGCCTTACACCAGAACCCCATGACCATTTCATGGGTTATTTATACAGTCCCTTTCCCAATACACACTTTTCTTTCTGTTTAAACTCTGTTTTGATACATAGAGTGAGGAGGCAGTGCTGGAGTTTCAGGCTTTGTCACTGTCTTATGGGGTATGCTAGCCTCAATTCCTCTTGAACTCTCTCTACTCTATTCTCCTGCCCCAATACTTTAAAAACAACAGGATGAAATAATATAGTGCAAAAACTATCCCAAAGTGAGGGTAAAATAAAGATTTTTTTTCCTGATGGAAAAATAATAAAATGATTTTCCACTGACATTTTCTTTCTTTTTTCTTTTTTTTTTTTTTTTATGAAAGAGTTTTTCAAGACTGCAATTGTAGAACAAGAATATTCAGCACAAGAGGAAACGTCTACAGACTGAAGCACTACAGACATCAGTCGCTTCCTAGTACACGAAGGCGGAGGCTCAGAACAGGAAGTAGTCATAAACTGGAGCTAAAATCTTGCAAGTTTCTTGGCCTGTTGCTAGTGCAAATCCAAGTTCCAAGTCTGAAGAATCTGGAGTTTGATGGGTAAGGACAATTGTGAAAGGGCACAGAAGTTCAAAAAGCAGTGTGGGGGTGGGTTTGTGGGTGTGTGTGTGTGTGTGTGTAAAAAGAAGGGGATAGAAAATTATCTCAATGACAATTTTTCAATACCCAGTTGAAAAAACTAAGTAAGAAATTCCCAAACATGAATTTTTAATGTATGAAAATACCTTGCGGAACACAAACATTTGTTGGTATAGGTGGAACTCTCCTATTACTCTTTTATATTTGACATGTAGTATTATTTAATATGTCTCGAAAAAAGTGTAATAATCACCCTCCCTGAAGCCACATGTTCTCTATCGTGCACTTAGTTACAACGAAGACAAACAGCAATAATTTGTTTAAATCAGTTAGTCACAGAACAGCATGTATAGTATGAAATCATTCCACTTTAAAGTGAGTATACATTTCATTAAACAATCAAATTACCCATATGTAAATGTTTTAATTCTTAAATTTGTTCCTTTTGACTATATTTCTCTGAACTAATGAAAACAGTATGCAGAAAGCATGGGGCAGAGTTTCTGGTAGAGAAAGGGTGAGTTGGGACTCAGGGGTAATTCTGACTTCACTGCTTAGCTCATTTAAGATCAGATTACAAGCTTTAAACTCACTGAACATGGTTTAGTTTTTAGGTATTTTTTTTATTATGACAGAAGAAAGTCACAAATGAACAATATTCTTTGATATAATATCTAGTCTGAGAGAGAAAAAAATCTTTATCCTGAAGAAAGTGAATAGAAAACTCACTTAGATGACAATAATGCTATTGAAATCTCAAATTTAGAAGGTTCAAATCCACTTAATATTTTTAAATACCAACATAATTTTACTTTTACCACAGTTATTACCATCAAGGGATAATTTTTCTGGAAAAAGTAATTATAGAACTCTAAAAACAAAAAGAGCTGATAAAAATCTCTTAAAAGGCAACATTTCAGAAATCCAATTCAGAAAAGTAAAACATTTACATATAAGTCCAAATTCAGCATTTCTCCTCTACTGGGAAAGCTAATATTACACATACTTAAAAGAGAAGTCAGAGGGGATTGTTGAATAAAAAGTAATACTTGAGGCAAGAGAAGTCTTTGGTGAGTTTAAATTGCATGAAAATAATTTGAAAAGCAAGAGAGTAACAGAGAGCATGCAGTAGCTGATATAATAATTTCATTTTTGCTTATATAAGGTTGTCTTTAAACTTGCTTTAATTTTATATATTTGCCTCTAACATGCAAATGTGGTTGCCTTTTTATATGTGAACCTGATTCAGAATATTAATGTTACTTGTCTCTCCAACGGGCTAGCTAATAGCTAATTTCTCTTAGTAATTTTGTCTTTTTCTGTTAATGCTACATTGGATTTGATATTGGATCAGGCTCTTCTACCTGATCTCTTCATCTGGTATAGTCCAGCTTTTAATCATGACTGTCTTTAGTCATTCCCAAGATGTTAAGCACCATTTTCTTGCTGCTCATTCCTGAATTTGTATTACTGAGCCAGAAGTTACTTTGCATTTGCATTTGGGATGCCCAACCTCCCTATATCTCCAATTGTCAGTTCCACAATCATTACTTTACTGGTGTTACATTTCTCTTCCTGATGTGCTCTACTAGAACAGAAGCTAACTATTCTGCGTCCACCTATTTTAAGCAGACACTTAGAATACTCATCCCATATCCCCTGGGGAACGTTATTCCCAGTTACACTTGACCTGTGTCACTGTTCAGTATGGACCATGTCTCCTGTCTGAAATTTAGTAAGTAATGGCAGCTTCATATATAAGCTACATTTATCCCATACAACTTACTATATTTAAGATATAGATGTTTCAATTCAGAAAGGTGGACCATTGTAAAAAATGTCATACTCTTCTAGAATAACAATTTTTCCTTTGTAAATGAGAGGATGTTTTTTTAAAAGCATTCACATGAATATATACCAAGGAAAATGGTCAAGAGATATAACAGGAGGGAAATGAAAAGAAAATGTAATCAATTGACATTAATTTAATATCTTTATAGCCACTTCCTGTCTCTATGTGTTATTTGAGATTCAAAAAACTTAGCTAATCCCTCTAAAGTCTATTGTCTGACTAAAGTTGACTCTTCCTCAAACCTTCTACTGAAGAAAAAAAGACCAGGTGGAAACTGATTTACTCCAACAACTTCCAGGTGAGCCATATTTAATGGTCCTATGGAGAGATTGCCACCAACAACTCACAGACCTTCTACAACTTTGGACCTAGGCTCCCCTACACTTATGTACCCGATGGGTCCCTTGCTCTTCATGTGGGTAAGTTGATAGGTTGCTGTCTGTGACATGGACTCTGTTGCCTGCTTTCGATCACTTCTCCCTAAGGGACTGCCTTGACTGGGCTCAGTAGATAAGGATGAGCTCAGTCCTGGTGCTATTTAATGTGCTGGGGTGGCTTGTGTGTCTTGGGGAGGGAGAATGTCCTCTTTTCTGTGGAGAAGGGGGAGGGGAAATAGAAGGAAAAAGGTTGAATGGATGAAACCACAAGAATGAAGGTGCTGTGATGGATGTGCAAAGTGAATAAAAAAATGACAAATAATAAGATGGCCCTCCTGTTGCAAGCACAAAGAACGGGGAAAAAAAGTTCCCAGAATTCACAAAAGACGCTGGGCACAGTGGCATGTGCTTGTTGTCCTAGCACTGAGAAAGTGGAGATAAACATACACTTAATCTTTATTAGTTAATTAGCCAAGCCTACTTAACCAACCCCAGCACAGGAAGAGAAGCAAAAACAAAACAAAACAACAACAACAACAACAACAAAAAGACTGCAGAAGGTACCAAGGTTGACTTCTGGCTTCCTTAGGCATGGCACATATATGAATGTGCACTCACATATGCATACTGAATTATTTGTTTGTTTGTTTGTTTGTTTGTTTATACATGACAAGAATAAAGCATATGTACTATACTATATTATAATAAATAAAAGTAACAAAACGCATAAATAAGAAAAACAAATTTATAATTATTTTCATTATTTAATTTCCTCATTCAGTAATCTGAAACAGAATTTAGAAAATCCTGCATGTTTAACAAATTACAAAATTAGAGGATCTTTATCAGAAAGACAACTTGGAAGTATGTTGTGGGTCACTCACATGTTGGATAAGTCATACAGTTGTTTTAAAATAAGATTACCTTGTTGAAATGACAGGCTATGAGTGTCATTGAGAGTGAGCAAAGTAGGTAGAAACCTTAAAATGAAAAGACTAAAGACTTGACATACTGAGTATAATAGCTCCAGTGACTGTGACTCTGATCTCTCCTCTGGGCAGGGGTACACCTCAAGAGTTCAAGGCATATACAGAGAGCCCTAGTGGCCTGTGTCACTGCAGACTGCAGAGACCTTAGAAATCAGGCAATTTTATACCATTACAGACTCAGAAGCCATTTAGCAAAGCTACTTTGCTTCAAGGAACAAGCTTAGATTGTCACTATAACCATCATATTCCACGTTATTGCATCCAGTGACATTTTTAGGGCTGAACCACAATAGCAACCCTCTATCAGATGTCCTTGGCCACGTTCTGAACAGCAGCCCAAACCAGTGTTGTGCCTGGCCTGTAGTCAGTAAGAGAATTTTCTTGGCTTTCAGGCCTTTGTTCTGCTCTTCATAGTTTCCCTCCACTGTTGCTGATGAGAATACTCCATATCCACAGTGCAGTGTCACCATTGTCACTCCTAAAATGGACACTGTAACAACTTTATGTAGCATATCTGCTTGGGGGACTAGAATCTACTTCACCTTCCTTGAGGTCCTAGAGACATATATGGTCCCTGACTACACTGCCACTTGCTTCATTATCAACACACACACACACACACACACACACACACACACACACACACACACACACACACCTCATCTGGGAATAAATTAATTTCAACAACAAAGTGAAATACCTCTGTATTAAATGTTATAAAACACCAATAAAAACTAAAAGGACAAAACACTGGAAATACTTCCCATATTCACACATTGAAAGAAAAAAATTGTTTTAATACTTGCACAGCCAAAGCAATCAACAGATTCAATTAAACCATCATTAAAACACTGTTGGCTAAAATTTGTTTACAGGCGCAAAAGTCCCTGAACTACTAAAGTATTCTCAAATAAAAAGATTTCGGAATATCTGATTTCAATCATAATACAGAGCTATAGAAACTAAACCATCATGAAATTGATTTAAAACTAAAAATATAGAACAATGAGCCAGAATAGAGAGTCTAGAAATAAGCTGATAACTCTCTTCACGGATAAAAATGAAGACTCCTTGATGAAAGTTGACAAATTCTTTAATAGAGAAAGGGCAAACTCTTCAATATACTGGAGAAACTAGATATTCACAGGCAGGAATCTGAAACTGCATCTGTCTCTCACCTGGTACGAGAACTAAGTCTCAAAATAGATCAAAGGCCTAGATGGGAGCTCTGAAACTATGAAACTTCTACAAGAAAGCAAAGAGGAAAACCTACACCATACCTAAGATAGATACAAGCAAACTATAATTAACATATCAAGGAAACATGTTAATTTGCATGCTTATATCAGCGTTATTTACAGCCGTCAACATGGGGAATCAATTTAAATGGACATCAGTGGAAAATACGATAGGTGCATATGTAGTATTTTTAAGCCACAACAAACAAAAAAATCCTCACTGGGAAACCATGGATGAAAATGGAGTACATCCTGTTAAATGGAATTTCAGAAAAATAAAGCGTGCTGTCTTTAATATGTGGAAGTGAAATGGGCCGTTCTGCATTATGGTGATTGGCAAAGATTGGAAAGTATGGGGATGAAGTAAAGAGGTTGTGAAATAAAAGAGATTAAAACAGAGACAAAAGGAGTAAGTTATAGTGCTGTTCTGCAAGAGAGGTGCTAGTAGGTTCTTAACCGTTACTGATAAGACAATTAAAGACTTATGATCATGATTTACTAAGAATGTTATATATACATGTATATACATAGACACACACACACACACACACACACACACACACACACACACACACACACTACTGTTCATAGCTCCTCAACCTCTCCCTCAGCCATGCTAGAATATAGATTGGCTTGATTTTGTGCAGGTCTTCTGTGATAGTATTCATATCTTGAATTGACATTGGTTTCCTGTCTGAAGTGAGTAGATGTTTGTTCGCCTCGTCCCAATATAGGATCACACAACACCAACCATGTCTGTATTAATGTCATGTGCAGCTTTTTTTCTGTATGTCTTCCTATTTTTTGACTGACATATAACAGTTTGGGGGTTTAAAATTAAACTACATCTCACACAAACACACACACACAGACATACACACATATATATTTCTCTCAATATATGGATATATATATATATATATATATATAGAGAGAGAGAGAGAGAGAGAGAGAGAGAGAGACGGGGGGAGAGAACAGAAACATTGGTAGACAAGAAAGTTGGGGTGTGTCTAGGAGAAATTGGAGAAGTGAACATGAACAAAATACTAAGTATAAAATTTTCAAAAATTTAAAAATATTTTAATCATCATTTATATTTGACTTTTTAGCTGAACTTGTTTTAGAAACAGGGTTTCTCTGTGTAGACTTGGCTCTCCTGGACTAGTTTTGTAGATAAGCCTGGCCTCAAACTCACAGACATCCTCCTGCCTCTGCCTCCCTGAGTGCTGGGATTACTTTTAGCTGAACTTTTAAAGCCATTAAATTATCTAATATTTCATTTCTAGAAGAACAAGCTTCTAAACACTTTATTTTAGTGCCACTAATTAGAAGAAAATTAAATCAATTTTCAAAGCAAATTTTCTCTTGGGTGTGAGTGTGGGTGTGTGCTGAGGGTCAAAAGTCAACACTAGGTGTCTTTTCTCATCATTTACCACCGTATTTTTTTTGAGACAGAGTCTCTCACCGAAACTGGCACTGATAGACTAGGCTACTTGGCCCAATAAACTTTGGGGGTCTGCCAGTCCCTCAACTACCCTTTTCTATACCCACAACGCACTGTGGTTGTAGATGCTTCCTGAAGAAACTGGCCTTTTACACGAGTGCTGAAAATTCTAACACAGGTATTCATTCTTCCATGGCAAGAATTTTATTCATGAGCTATATCTTCTTATCCTCAAGGGTAGTTGTCTGTGTGAAATCTTTAGATAGACTTATTTAGATGTCCTTTAGTTCACTTGCTCCTCCATTCCATCCTTCCTTCCTTCCTGTCTTCCTTCCTTTCTTCCTTCCTTCTCTCCTTTCTTTCCTTTCAGCTGAGCTAGAAATTTAGTTAGGGCCTCATGCGTGAAAGGTTAGATTCCTTCCATTGCTAATGATGGGACTAATGTAATGACAACCATGACTAGATATTTTGTGAATACAAAAACTAGTTTTAAAAAAAGTAACAATACTTTAAAAGCTAGTAAATTTATCTCAGTGAAAAGCCATACTTTCAAATATCTTCTTTGGGTGTGAATCACATTGTCGGAGTGACGACGTTCCTGGAAGAAAAGTTGAATAAGTGGTCTTCTTACAGAAGAGTCTGCGCCCAGCTGCTTTTCTAGTATGTTCATAAAACTCCCTTACGCATGTGTGCCTATGGGGAGGAAGGGCCTTCATTGTGTGTGAATTACATTATGAAATACAAGAGAACACGACAGCCTGCTCTGCTGGCAACAGTGACTGCCAGCAGGAAGTGCGGGAGAGCACATTTCCAGCCCATAGATGCCAGTAAGAAACAATACACTCCAGCGAATGTAATAATAGAAAGGCAAACCCCAGTTTCATCATGATGACCCTCCCAGAGAGGGATAAAAGAGAGTGGATCTGGGGTGTTTTCTGATTTTTAACAGTGTGTAATATAATCAGAACACATATACACTAATAGTTGCTTACTGCTGGAGTAGGTTGATTCTGTGTTCATGTCTTTCAAATTTTACTCATAAGCAAAACTAAGTTCACAATGAATAATAGCCATTAAAACAGTCACAGTCAGCATCACTGAAAATGGCCTTATTGAGTAATTATTTTGCTTTAAAATTCCCACAGCCATTTCTGCCTCCTAGGGATTCAGATCATGAAAATTGCAGTATATTTTTATAAATTATATAATAATAAAACATGTAACCAGCACTTTACTTATCTTGGCTTGTTATTTCTATAAAACATTTGCATGGGAGAGAAGAATGTGTTTAGAATATGGTTCATGAATAGGGGAAGTAATACTCTTTTGTTTAATTACTTAAAATGTCTTGAAACAATTACATTTCACAGTGGACATTATTCGAATCATAAATGATTGAACCATACTAACAAAATCTATATAAGCTTTATGGAATGTATGAATATTTGCCTTTGGGATCTGTGGGGTGTGTGTGTGTGTGTGTGTGTGTGTGTGTGTGTGTGTACATGCAGAAGCCAGAGGCTGAAAAGTGAATAACAGGACCCACCTCTATCTACCCGCTGCTGGAGTTACAGACATATACCACTATGGATGGCTTTTCACCTGGATCCTAAGGATCAAGACTAAAGTATTTGTTTGCACAGTGTGTACTTTACCCACTAAATTTAGTTGTTTAGATGTTATAGTATAAAAGGTCATTTTCTCTTGGAATGTCAGCAACCACCCTATAGAAAGCATGGGATTATAGACAAGGGAAGGCTTTGTATTGTGGAAAATAAAATAAGCAGCATTAAACATTTAACTCTCTATGATTCAAGTGCATTAGCCAGGCATGATGCTTTGCAAACTCCACCAGACCAGAAGATTTGGTGGACTAGGAATAACAATTAATCAGTCAATACTTATTTTATTAATTTAAATTAATTTTTAAAATTTATTCTCTTTATCATTCCCCATTTTTAAAAATATATAAAATAAAAATGACTTCTTTCATGGAAATTAACTAAAATCTTAGTTACACTAATTACAAGAACCATAGCACCAAATAAGATAAGAATACATAAATCATAATAAATGTCAAAACAATATTTTATTAAATTAGCTGTGGCATTTTATCTTAATTTTATTTTATTTTAAGAAAAGTCATTTTGTGAGAAAGATGGAAGTTCTGCAGATTAATATGCTTCCAGTAAAAATGTTTCATCTTCAAAATCTGATAAGAACTTTTCTATCCATAAAACACTGTAAGAAAAAAAACTGTGAATCAGAATACACACACATTCCAAAGAACTGATGAGGTTGCAAATCACTTCTGCCTCACTCTCCAGTTACCACAATGATGCTTAGCACTTCCTTGGTGTTTTCGAGCTTCAAAGAGACTACAAACTTTAACTAATTAATGCTTCCACTACCCAGGGAGACGGTGATAAGAACCCCCTTGAAGAGAGCATCTAACTACATATTAACACTTGCTTATGCAGAATTCAACATCTTTGCTGTGCTGTCCTTTTCTATCTTCTTATTCCAATAAAGCTTCTGAGGACGATACTCACATACGGGGTACATGTGGATAAAGTGACGTACATGACACTCAGTCATGAAGGAAAAGCTAACAAAGAGAGATACAAGTGTAGCTAGTACAGGAAAACCACATGGTACATTCTTGTTGTGTTCTCTCTCGTTCATTTTACATCTTATTTGCAATTATTCTAAAGTGGAGTTGTCGGACTAGAACATTACAATGCAGAATATATGATTGTATTATTGATCATTTTATAAATGTACAGATTCTGAAATACCATGTTTTTAAAAAATCAAGTGTGTAAATTACAGTGACCAGAAGAGAAGACCATATGTGAAAGCTATACCCAAGTGAAAAGAATATTTGACTATTTTATTAACAGTTCCCTGAGCCGGATTCCCTCGCCTCTGCAGGTAGCTGGCTACAGGGGTCTACCAAAACAAATCTATTCCTGCCGTCAAGGTCAACATCAGGTCATTGAGGGAGAACAGTCTGGAAAAGTACTACACATCTTTTCACGAAAACAGGGGGTGTTCTTATTCAGTTTCATTTTGAAATTGAAATCTCATTTGAAAAGTAATCATTTCCTGTTTTAATTATACAGACTTTGTGGCTATAGTCTAGTTACTTGGCCATACCTAATCTCTAAGAAATACATACATATTCAAACACACATAATCATTTGCACATGTGTACACAGGAGACCACACACACAACCATGCACATGTATGCACATATGTTCACACATTCATGTTTACATATGCATACACAATACACACATAATCATAAAAACAGTCACAAACACAAACACACACAAGGCACACTTAACACCCATATACTCATGTGTACAAATAGAAGCAAAATGTATTCGATAAAGCCTCCTGGGACTCGAGAGATGGGCTAGTGGTTAGGAGCACTGACAACTGGGGGGAATAGAGGGAAAGGAAATTGTAATTGGGATATATTTTATGAGAAAAGAATCTATTTTCAATAAGAGGGGGGAAAGAGCACTGGCTGATCTTCCACAGGACCTGGGTTCAATTTCAAACACCCACAGAGTAGCTCATGAAAACAGAGTTATAACAAAGAAAGATTTATGTATAGCTAGCTCAGAAAAACGTGAAGTTGGTAACTCCAGTTCCAGAAGATCTGATTTTCTCCTCTGCCGTCTGAAGTTACTAAGCACTAGGGTGTTGTGTATATATATATATACTCAAAATAGCCATATACACAAAATAAAATAAAAATAATACAAAGGGAAAAGCAGCCACATGCACTCCCTTTTATTTCATACGCTGTTCTCATTAAGCTGACATCTTTCAGTAGAGAACCGACTTTACTATGGACTTCATTAGGCTTGTCTATCCTTGGTTCTCAGGCGTCATGCAGCACAGGATAGCAATGAATGTGTTTAACACAAGATAAACACAAAAATTAGGAAAAGTTTGGTTTTTTTTTTTTGTAACTTGACAGTGTTGTTCTCAAGAGTGAATTCAGTAGATGACATCCTATCACAATGTCAAAGAGCTGGGCAAAAACAGGTCTGAAAAAGATAAGAAATATGATTCTTTATACCTACCCTTTCCTTGTAAACAAAGTGGTATGGTTAAAGTGGTGAACTCTAATGTAAAAGACTGATGCAAAGTTTGACTTTTAAAAATATTCTCTACTATTTTTTGCTAAACCAATTGAAATATTTTTCAGAGATTTAGGTTTAATCTGAGCATAGATACACCAAGAGTAACAGAGAAAGTCACATGCTTGAAACACAAGCAAAGCTTCCGTTGTTTTACCAATCCCAAGCTTGTTATGGGAGCAAAAATATGCACCTAGTTTTGTTCCTTGAGACCTAGTTTATGGAGAGAGATCACAGACTCACAAGCATTAGCCTAATTACAACCACTGTAAAGAAGGATTCTATATGTAGTTGAGATCTTAACTAATGACTTGTAATAATCCCTGATACTTTGGGCAAACTAATGTCAAAACTTAAAGACGATTCCCTGTTATGAAAGCCATTGACGATTTTTGCTCTATTTTGGAAAATAATATGGATCATCTGGCTATGAGATGATTTCTAAAGTCTCAAATGCTCACAGATAATACTACAAGATTTTGAAGAAAACAGTTCATATTACTATGAATGTCTGACCACATTCTGACAATTTCCACATTGTGGCTATTGTGTTATATTATGTAGCATTTCTATAAGTCTTGTTTGTTTTGTGTTGTTTTGGAAATGCTTAATTCTTTATTGTGGTTTTGCCACTACAAATGATTATTGGTTCTTGGGCCGTGAACATATATGAATCCTGCAGCATGTGCCAATAGGAGGTAAAAAGAAGAAACCTAAACCGGGCGTGGTGGTGCACGCCTTTAATCCCAGCACTCGGGAGGCAGAGGCAGGCGGATCGCTGTGAGTTCGAGGCCAGCCTGGTCTACAAAGTGAGTCCAGGACAGCCAAGACAACATAGAGAAACCCTGTCTCGAAAAACCAAAAAAAAAACAAAACAAAAACCTATAGAAATTATGAGGCAGTGGTGGGTCTTCCGTGACATCTTAGGATTGATTGAAGAGGCACAACTGATTCTTCCCTTGGGGTCTCTAATTTGTGATAAGGAAAAGCACGAAAGGCTGAAAGTAAGTGCTTTTTGTCAGTTGCTTTCTACCCTGCAAACCATTTATGCTATTGATATGACTTCATTCTCATCCATTAAACTTTAGATTCTGGCTCTTATGCACTAAGCAGAAGGACTCATGTAGCAGCTGTCTGGAGCATCTGGCCTAAAGGTAGCAGTCAATGTCATGTGTCTGGCTGGCTATGCCAGATTTCCAGGCTGAGACACAGATCGACCCTTTAGGGACTCTGGGAAATATTAGAAGAAATGTAACTGGTCAGCCAAAGTTACTAAGAAAGCTAAGCAAATGGGCATCAGAGCGGGGAGATCCTAAACCGGACATTAAGAATATGCATATAAAATCAAGTCTCCGGTGCACCACAAATTAAAGATACACTACAAAACACGCTTTAAGTCAGTAAAATAAAATTCACAAAAGTTTTTGTTGTTTTCTATTAAGTAAGATGAAGAACTCTTGATAATCAATTTTTAGTCAGACAACAATATTAACATCTATATAATTCAAGTACAATAAATATCACTTTTGTATTTCCATCAGATGATTAAATATTTCCTCAAAAATTTTTTCTTCATGAAATTATGATTTCTCTACTAAATAATAAACCTCACAAAAAACAGCACAAAAAACAAGTGAGCATTTGAATGTTGTATAACCTTTAATGGGCTAATGTTTCTTCTCTTCAGAGTAAACATCACATTAAGGAAAGAGCTTAACCATTATCAAGCATGAAGAGTGAAAACATACCATTTTAAAATATGATTAAAGCTCCCCAGGAGAAATGTTGTCCATAGATATTACATACTTATGGAGATGCTAGGAGGTAGGAGAAACAAAAGTCCTTACTGCAGCCATAATCTCAGAATTTTGCTATTTTTTGACACTGGTCAGTCTGTGCCCTACCTTAGCTTTGGAAAAAGCTTTCCAACTACATTATTTTCTTCTTTATTTGAAAATTGGACAAAATGAAGTTCCAGAAAGCTTCAATTATTTCAAGACCCTGTACTCCTTCTGAATCCTATGCAGAAATTAATATGAAACACACTGTGGTATGGCCAAGAAATAGTGCAATGAAAGGATGACTACAAGTATGATTTGATCACCCGATGCTCTTCATTAGTATTTTTAACGTGAAACATTAAACTTTCAAAATGCACTTCTCTAAGTCAGAGTAATAATTAAACTTCCTTCTCTTTTTATTGGTAAATAAAATGAGACGTTTTCTGCTTTTCTGAAGTCAGTTACACCTCTTTGCATAAATAGAAATGATACTGACTTGAACCTTCATTACTGCTCACTCGTTTTGTTTTATTTTCTGTGCTTGGACTACATTCTCTCTATGAAGATATGCACTTTCTACATTTGTTCTCTGTAGGTTCATTAAAAATGATTCTAGCAACTTTATAACAGTTTGAACAGAGGTCCCTCCACTAGGCCATTTTGCTTTATTTTCAGGTGCATATGAACAGCTCAGAGTTATAACTGAAACTGATACAAATGTGCCTGGAACAAATGCCTAATGTTTTCCCGGGGCCAGAGTGAGTCTTTAAATTTCTCAGGATATGATAACATTCCCAAAAGGTGTTTTCAAAGTTTATTTGATTTGAAAACGGTTTTAATTTTTAATTATACACAAATAATAAAAGCATAAAGGTTAAAAATATGACAATGGAAGAAATTTTAACTATGAGAGCAGTGGAAACATAAAGTGTCCTTTTCATAAAAATACATATACACATGATTTTTGAAAAGAAACAGCTCCTAATGTACATTTTTGGCTCATTCTCTGTAATTATGCTAACAAGTATCATGCTGAGAAAGGATTAGTCCTGATGGACAATCAAAGACAAGGCTTCCTTCCTGATAAAAGGTGAGAAAAGATGGAGGCATCTGCACTGTAGTTATTAGGCATGACAGCAGGAGGTCCATATGACCAGTTTGTGAGTAAGATCAGTGTCCTGACATCTAGCTATGCCCAGCAACTTCCCAGGCTCCTCAGTGCCATCATGGAAGGCGTGCTTTTGACTTGGATGGTTGGGACTGCTCTGAGAACATTGCCCTGGCAGTTCTGTTAGTGTACATCCTCAGCTAAGCATCACAGTGCTGGCAGGGCAAAAACTCCCTGCAGGATGGAGCATTTGGCAGCGCAGCAGGATTTGGGATCCTGTAATTCTGAAAGTAGAGAAAACATCCTTAAATTGAGAAAAAAATCTTGGAAAACCTAACCATTTTGTTTCATACTGGGATGGAGAGAAGGGAGAGAGAGAGGGAGAGTGAGGGGGAGAATAGGAGGGAGGGAGGGAAGGAGAGACAAAGACACAGAGAGATGAGAGGAGAGAGACAGAGACAGAGAGACAGAGACAGAGACAGAGAAAGAGAGAATGAAAGATTTTATACACAGGATTGCATCTTTTTGAATCCCCATGAAGGTGCATACAGTAACCAGTATAACAGGATGATGGGGGGAAAATGGAACTAAATACCCTCTCAGCAGCCAGTTCAGCTAACGACTATGATGTAGCTTGACATTCAGTTACCATGTTACTCAATGTTACCATCTGAGAATGCATTTAGTGTCAGAGTCTTAAACATTTGAATCAGGTAAGATTTATTTTCTTTCTACTGTTAAATGTTATCATTAAATGTCAAAATTCAATCATAAGCTTTTCAAAATATTCATTTCAACAGCCTAATCAGTGTGCATTAGCTTATACAGATTGCACAGTATCCTGATATTAATAAGAAAACTACAGGTCTCCAAGTGAACTAATCATATAATACTAAGTAAACATGCCTGAGCAGAGAGAATACGGGTTAGGTTACATTTCAAATGGACAGTGTGGAATAAAAACATGGCATCTTAGAAATGAGCATCTCACACAGTTATTATTAATGTACCTCCCAGAGATTGCTTAAAGGCAAAGGTGACCATGAGGCCAGTGGTAGATGGTTACAATCCATCTCCCTCAACATCTGTGTAAATAGATTCAAAGAACCATAGGCTGCAGCTTCAAAACTGAGACTACAAAAGGCCATATCTATAACTGTACACAAACAGCCTTGTCTACCTCTTCTTCCTACCCCCTACTACCTCTGGGGCTCTTAAATGAAAAGACTGGCTGAGGGACCACCAAGGAGAAAGAGGGCAGAAGGAGGACAGGAAGATAATTATTTTCAAGAGTGCCTTAAACAATAGTCTTCTTTTTTCTATACAGAAGTAGTATCTGTGCATGTAAATCTAGTTTATAAGTTCAAATCAATTAGTGCATAAAGTGTTATCATTTATAGTGTGTGTGGTATTTATTTTTTATTATTTTTCCAGTGTCTCAATTTGTAAAAGTTCATTAAACATTAAACATAGTTATAAGATGTCAGTATTTGTGAACACTACATAAAACTGTAATTGTTTCTTTTCAACAAAATCTCACAAGGAACGTTTTCTATTTTTTTTTAACTTAACAATCTGAAATAGATCTTCAATGATGAAACATGAGGAAAAATTATGAGGAGGTTAGGTATAGTAATTCAGTGATAGATTGTTGGCCTATCATGCTTAGGGCCCTGAATTCAATCTTCATTGAATCCAAGAGATGAGGGACAAAGCAAAGGAAAGAAAGAAAGGTACAGGAAGTGAAGAAGAGAACAAAAAAGTAAGGATATAAGGGTGGAAGGGAGAGAGGGAGGGAGACAAAAAGGAAAAAGGGAAGGAAGGAAGGATAGAAGGTGGGAAATAAAGAAGGAATCAAGATTTTGATAAAAACAGAAAGACTGTGTCTTAGCTGCAGTTTCTATTGCTGTGAAAAGGCACCATGACCACTGCATCTCTAATAAATCACTTAGTTGGGAGCCGGCTGACAGTTCAGAGGTTTAGTCCATCACCATCATCATCATGGTGGGAAGCATGGTGACACACAGACAGACATGGTGTTGGAGAGTAGCTGAGAGTTCTACATCTAGATCCACTGGCAGCAGGAAAAGAGCATTTCAAGCCTCAAGCCCACCTGCAGTGGCGTATTTCCACCAGTAAGGCCAGACTTATTCCAACAAAGCCACAGGCTCTAATTCCTCAAATTATGTCACTTCCTATGAGTCTCTGGGGCCCATTTTTATTCAAACTACCACAGGCTCTGTGTGTGTGTGTGTGTGTGTGTGTGTGTGTGTGTGTGTGTGTGTGTGTGTGTGTGTGTGTAAAATGGTGGAAGTTTAATGGTAATATTCCTCTCTTAAGACACTTATCTTTTATTGAACTTATCTTTCATTGAATTTATATAGATATATAGCAGAAAATTTAACCCCTTCAATAAAGATGTAGAAAGACAGATTTCCCTGAGAACATGCAGCAAAGTGAAAGCTAAAATAATTTACAACAGCATTTTTCTGTCCTACAGACCCTGTTATATTTCAAGGTTATTGACTAACAAGGTAAGGATTTTGATGTGGAGATGATTTAAAGTTAAAGTTTAGAAAAGGCTGTATTTTCATATAGCTTCCCTGAGTATCAATCTTGCTGCTTCTTGACTAGAAGTCTAAAGTTTATTGTGTCTCCTTTGCTCACTAACTTATTTATGCTTTACTGGTGTGTTACTACACTCAGTGATACGTTTATTTCCTCCAGCCCATGGTCAGTTGCTTTCTTTGTAGCTTTGTGGTGATATTTCTCCCTTAGTTTCTGAAAGACTCTAATTATGTACATATATGCACCTCTGTGGGATAGTATGTTCATGAGTACTCGTGCCAGCAGAGGCCAGAAAAGGAAATTGCATCTCCTGGAGCTGTAGTGACAAGCAGCTAAAGGTCTCTTGACATGGGTGCTGTGAACCACACTCAGACCCTCTGGAAGAGCAGGACGTGCTCTTAAGTGCTGAGCTACCTCTCCACCCCTCCCTTCCTTTTTGAAGCAGCTAAAAACTCATTTTTTGTCAGTGCTATATAGGAAACAAAGACAATAGGTATAAATATTTTCACATTTCCATTTAATTATTTACCTTTCTCTTTTCATATACTCTATATGGATAGTTCTGCACTTGATCTTACATCTCCTCAGACAGCCTTCAAGAACTTAGTGCCCTTCTCTGTTTATTACAATTACAGAGGTTAACTTCATGGTGTGATCTTTTGAATGAGTGGCCCACAGTAGTATAAGAATCTTAAACTGCTATATTTTTATTCAAAATGGACCATAAAAATTGACAATTGAAAAGGCAAGTGTGCTTTTTCTCCATTCTGAAATACATGTCAAAATTATAAGCTGTAGGTCATAAATATTTTTGTTTGTCTATTTTCTTGGTTTTTTTTTTTAGAAGACCACATGCACTAATGACAAAGCATTGGGGTGCATAAAATATACAGAGAAAGCAACCTTGGTATATGGGACAGTGAAGGCTATAACTGTGGCCCAAGAACGTTGAAGACATCCAGATGAGAAGAAACCTGCATAATCCAAGGATCATCTAGGCTGGGGAGTAGAATCCTTGCCTAGGAACATAAGTAAAACTGAGAGCTGTATAATTGTTTCTTCACTAAATAGTTGAACTCTTACCTTATCCCCTAATCTGAGAATATCTGCAATCTTAGGAGTGTCTCTCCTCTTTTCTACCAGAGAAAATCATATTTTCTATTATATGTCTAGATTTCTGCTGGCATTTTCCTGCATCGTTCTTAAAGATCACCAAGAAAACTAAGAGAGCTAGACATCGGAAACTTTCCAAGCTGTCTTTATAAAACTATAACGAACACACAGGGAACTCTTCTTGGAGTCTATATTTAAGAAGAATCCAAAGTAACTGCTAAATTTTTGCAAGTAATTGCTTAAAATATAATTGGGATGAGAAGCTAGTACAAGCTACTAGTGCATTAAACTTTAATCCTGCTGAGGAATTCAGCTTTCACATTATATATCAGTATAGTTTAAAAGCTATTTGTTCAATTTCTCTCTCTCTCTCTCTCTCTCTCTCTCTCTCTCTCTCTCTCTCTCTCTCTCTCTCTCTCTCTCTCTCTCTCTCTCTCTCTCTCTCTCTCTCTCTCTGGATGAGATAGCACTAACTGCTTTAATTCTATAGAACAAGCTCAAGTCACAGAGCTAAAAACTCAATCAAAAGAAGAAATAACAAAACTTGGTTTAATTTAGGACATCCTATTGGGACTCTAGATGAGAGAAGCATGGGAGATGGCAAAGTTGAAGGATACAGAGGATCCTAGAAACCTACAAGAAGAAAAATATGATAGGCAGATTTGGGCCCAGGGTTCCTGCTCAAACTGTGGCACCAGCCAAGGACAATACAGGCGGTAAACTTCTAACCCCTACCCAGATCTAGCCAATGGACAGGACATTCTCCACAGTTGAGTGGAGAGTGGGGTCTGACTTTCACACGTACTCTGGTGCCTCATATTTGACCACGTCCCCTGAATGGGAAGACCTGGTGTCACTCAGAGAAAGGATAGCAGGCTACCAAGAAGAGACTTGATACCCTATGAGCATGTACAGGGGGAGGAAGTCCCCCCCAGTCACAGTCATAGGGGAGGGGAGTAAGGGGAAAATGGGAGGGAGGGAGGAATGGGAGGATACAAGGGAGGGGATAACCACTGAGATGTAATATGAATAAATTAATAAAATTATTTTTTTAAAAAAACTTTGTTTTATTTTAATGTTCTAGTAACACATATCTTAATACTAATTCTCTGGATTTGATTAAACTCAAAACAAGAGAAATCAATGTCCCCTGTAGGGATGGTGAGGTGATGGTGATCTTGTTTCATGGTCTCTCTTTTAAACCTTTATTGTTTAGTTATATGTGTATGTCTTTGTGAGGGTATATGTAGTGTGGGTATGCTGTCCACAGAATCCAGAAGATCTGAGATACCTTGGTGCTGTAGTTAAGTTATAGTCAGCCCACGATGGGTGTGAGGAACCAAACTCAGATCCACTGCTAAACCACAAAATGTTCTAAATGCCGAGCCACCTGTCAAGCCCTGCTTTCTTTTCCTCATCATCACTTAAGATCTTACCTGAAGGAGAGATAAACATGTTTTTTTTAGATCAGAAGTGGGGGATGAGAAAAAGACTTGTGAGACAGCAAATGATGATTATCCCCTTAGGAGCCGAACCACCCTGTGGGGTAGATTGGTTGTTAACCTGCTCAAAAACATCCTTGAACAAATTCTGAGAAGGGGTATAAATGTGAGCCAAAAACAAGAGGTGCGGGGTGGGGTGGGATGGACTGGAGAGATGGCTCAGAGATTAAAAGCATTGACTGCTCATCCAGAGGCCCTGAGTTCAATTCCCAACAACCACATGGTGGCTCACAACCATCTGTTATATGATCTGATGCTCTCTTCTGGTCTGCAGGTGTACATGCAGATAGACTACTGTATGCACAGTAAATAAATAAATCTTATAAAAAAAATCAAGAGGTGGGACCTTTGGAGACTTGGGATAGAATTGGCTGTTCATCACTCCACTTCAAGGCACACCTAGAGAGAACCACTAGAGGGAAGGCTTCAGGGCTCCCAGCTCCAGCTGAGGTTCTGGGTTCTGGTTGACCTGGTTTCAGCAGAAGAAATCCTGCTGATTACGCCAGGAGAATCATTCCTGGGAACTGATATCCTTACGGTTTTGTTATTGTGTTCTTTAACCTCCTTTTCCTATTGTTTAGGTTAGTCAGGTTATAAGTGAGGTATTCCAGAGACAATTTTGAAAGCTGGAGCAATCATCCCTTTGACCAGATGTTACAAGGTAGCTCTAAATATTATTCATAGAAATAGTCACATTTGCTCTGCTTCTTCCTTGTAATGTCATAGACACAAAGAACAAAAAGATTTGTCAGGCAAGGGTACACCAATGGTTGGGTTTAGTATTGTTATCACTTCAGAAAAAAAAAATGGATTAAAGAAAGTGACCTCGGAACCCCTCCCCTGCCATGTAACACTGAATAAAGAATTTTGAAATACGGATCACAACAGCCTCAAAGGTAAGTTAAGTTTAAGCAAAGAGCAAATGATTTAAAGTTAATATACAGAGTTACACTATTTTAACAAAGTTGTAATTCAACATTGGCTCTCTATCATCTGGAGAAATGTCTTGTGCTTTATTATCTTACATACTGCAAACTAAATGAGGTGATTTATATACTATGTATAGTTTCTCAAATAAATTAACTGTATAAAATCTGTCCTGTTCCACCTGTTGGTCCTGTGACTAGTTCTAAGCTCAACAAACCAACTAAACATTATTTTTTTTCTTGAGACAGGGTTTTTCTGTACAGCCTTGGCAGTCCCGAACTCACTTTGTAGACCAGGCTGGCCTCAAACTCACAGTGCCTCCCTGAGTGCTGGGATTATAGGAGTGTACACTGTGCCCAACTTAAACATGAACATGCATGGTTTGGACCTAGGACCCCTGTACATATGTAACTAATGGGCAACTTGGTCTTCATATCGATCCCCTAGCAAGTTTAATGGGGGCTGTTTCTGACATGGACTCTATTGTCTGCTATTAGTTTCCTTCCCCTTAGCAGGGCTGCCTTGCCTGACCTCAGTGGAAGAAGATTCATTCAGTCCTCATGAGACTAGAAGTGGTGGGGTGGGTCGAATGGGGAGTGGGCTTCCTATATTCTGAGAAGAAAGGAAGGTGGAAACTGGAAAGAGGGTGGGAGGGTGGGACAAGGAAGAGAGGGGAGATGGAGCTGCGTTTGGGATATAAAGTGAGTAAATAAATAAATTTAATTTTAAAAATTTACTTTTAAAGACAAAAGAATGATGTTTCTTTGTTTCATTTAATTCCAGGTATATGCTACAATATCAGAATACTAAAATTTGGTTACATATTAAAAATAATATCAAATTGTACAAATATATCAAATAGATGGTTGTGCTAATACAGTCTCAATATATAACTGTAATCTATTGAAATAAACATTATATATGAAAGCTTTCTTCTATGACTAAAAGTGACTTTTAAGTGTTACTATTTGTTTTTTAAAAAAATAGTTTTCCAAATTTAATAATGCGACTGTGAAGCAAGTGTTAGGTCCAAAGTAAGGCCCTGAAAATGGCGGTACTGGTGAAAATGTCCTAAACAGAACATGGTGACTGGGTAAACTGAAAAATTGTTATGGGGTAAACAAAAGTTTGAATTCAGCATTCCTCAGCAACCTCATAAGACATGACTCTGCTTACCAGGAATTTCCCTTAATCTGTTCCCAAAGGTCAGCTATCTCCCTTGGACAAGGCCATCCAGTTAACAGTCAATCTGACCAACCTGTATCAGCTCAAAAGCCCCCACTCTGCTGACTGTCACATAAAATTTACTTGCTTTTCTGTCACTTTGCTTCATAATATCACCAAAAAGATGGCCTTACCAATTTGATCCCTAATAAACCTTTCATTCCACCAAAGAAGTGATCTAGTTAACTGGTTTCACCAAGCCCTGGCTCACAGAAATACAAATTATCAGAACAGAATTCTAATACTTAAATTTTTAAGGTATCTTGAAAGTTTAAGACATATTTTAAAATGTTAAAAGATTTTAAATGTCAGAATTTTAAGGGTTCAATAAAGTTTGGACTTTGTAGAAATGGAGTCATTCATACAGTGATAGCATTTTTTTAATTAATAGCTACCCAAATAAATTGATAATAAGTAAAAAAAAAAAAAAGCATTGTAAATACACATAAGATTCATTGTCTCTGACCTTCAGAAACAGGTGGTAATTTCCTGATCTCCCAGAGTCAAATTCTCATTGTCGTGGAGATAAAAGTAAAATTTACCGTGGAAGAATTTTTTCAGAAAACTTATCTGACCCAATACTCTGCCAATTCCCATTTTTAGTCCTTAAAAGTATCTGTCAGATCCTAAGGTGAGAGAAATATATGAGATAGGGAAATAGATGGATCCAGAGGGTCCTAGAAATCTACAAGAAGAACACTGTGATGGGCAGATCTGGGCCCAGGGGTTCTGCTTGGTCTATGGCACCAACCAAGGACAATATGTGCAGTCATCATCAAACCCCGGCCCAGTCTTGGCCAAGGGACAGAATATTCTCCACAGTTAAGTGGAGACTGGGGACTGACTTCAACACAAACTCTGGTGCCCCTTATTTGGCCATGTCCCCTTGATGGGGAGGTCCGATGGCACTCGGAGGAAGGATAGCAGGCTACCAAGAAGAGACTTGAAACCCTAGCATCATATTCAAGGGGAGGAGGTCCCCCTCAGTCACAGTCATAGGGAAGGGGAATAGTGTGAAAGCGGGAGGGAGGGAGGAATGAGAGGATGCACGGGATGGGATAACAATTGAGATGTAATATGAATGATTTTATTTTTTAATTAAAAATATTTTTAAAAAAGAAATAAAGTATAGTAAACATAAAAAAAAGAGTATCTGTCAGTTGTGTTGGGGAAACAAGAGATAAGGGGAGAGCATGGTCTCTAGTCCACCTTGTCTGGTAGCCCACATAGCCCAGCTTATATATCTTAGATGGATGCGTGGGGTGATCCTTTACTTGCATGGCACATGGGGCAAGGAAGCCTTAAATTCCTCCGTCTCAGGCTGTTTTACCTGCCTTGTGGGAGCCTTGTTACTTATCAAGGGAAGGAAAACGCTAGTGGAATAACTGAGACTGACAAAGAAACATCTGTTTTGAGTTAGATAGCAGACTGAAAGTGGTAGAAACCGTAAAGTTAAATCAAGACAGGAAATTTAGTAACACTTACTAACAGAATGAACAACATATCAGTCAGATTTACTGTGATTTTCCATTGCAGAACTTAATAGAAATCATCAGAATTAATTGTGTATAGTGCACTTAGAAGACAAACCACTGTAATTTTGTGCTCGAGGGAAACGGTGAGCCAAAGCATGTGTATGTGTGTATGTATTTATATATATATTTATATATGTGTGTATGATGAGGATGATGATGATCATACTGTTTGGGGAATCACTCCAATACTAAAATTTATTGTCTACAATATGTAACATTAAGAGCTATTTTTACAAAGTTTCACTCTTAAAAAAACTAAACTAGAGAGCCAGGTGTGGTGGCGCACACCTTTAATCCCAGCACTCGGGAGGCAGAGGCAGGCAGAATGCGGTGAGTTCGAGGCCAGCCTGGTCTACAAAGTGAGTCCAGGACAGCCAAGGCTACACAGAGAAACCTCATCTTGAAAAAGAAAGAAAGAAAGAAAGAAAGAAAGAAAGAAAGAAAGAAAGAAAGAAAGAAAGAAAAAACTAAACTATGATTATTTTTCTTATTATGGACATTTCACAGATAAGTGGAAATTTTTCAATGCAAAGAGAAACTTTAGAGTAATAAAAACTACTGTTAGGCCTCTGAGGTAATACATGGCTTGTTTATATTTGTGAAATGATATGTGTACGAACAGGAGCCTCAAGAACTGTTTGTCATAGCCACACCTTATAGTCTGTTTGAAGCCTTTGGGATTAAAAGGAGTCTTGAAAATTAGCATTCCATTTGTCAGATTCATTAACTTGGACAGTTTGTTAAGTTCACTTAGCATCACTGTAATTGTGAAAGCACTTCACGTATGTCATGATTTGTCCAATCCCTTTCAACTTCATGTGTCAAGATGGAACCACCATCCAAATTATTCTTTTAGTGTCAAGTGTAAAAACATAGCAGCAGCCACATTTCCAACCCTCATGACTGGTGTACCCATCTCCTTTAAAATGACCTCTCCTTGTCATCCTCTGATGCGTCTGTCCACCATTCATTTTCATCTATTTCTCAGTTTCCATGTTTCATGAGGACCTTCAAAACCATAAAGGTTTGTTTTGTCAGCCTCCACTGATTACCCTAACACAAAGTCCACTAAGAGCTCTGGAAAATCTTTTTCTTCAAGGAAAAAAGAAATAAACTTTGGTGGTATAGACTTCGTCCTCTTTTCACCCTAACAATGAACATAACCCTGGTAATTACACAATTCATGGAGAAGCAACAAAATGACTAAAATAATGTCACCAAGTAGTAAAACAAATGAGCCAAAGACAGGGCCTTCCTGCCCAAGACTGTGAGAAGTTTCCTCTGGTTTAGTCCAAGATTAATTCTTTGATACATTAAGTCAAAAAATTCTTAGTAGCATAATAACATTTTGTTATTGCTGTTTTTGTTCCCTAGTCTACATTTTTGTCTTCTCGTGAGTTACAGTCCATAATTTCTTTGTCATACATATTAATGAGATGACATTGCTATGTTATAGAGAGCAACTGCAACCGATTCAAAATAAATAATTTTGCTTATTTGTTTACAGTATTACAGATTAAATCTAGGACCTGGTGTTCTAGGCAAGAACTCCACCACTGAGTTAATAGCCTGACTTTTTTTTTCCCCCTAATATGTCCAGGCCAGCACTGAACTTTCAATCTTCCTGTCTTAGTTTCTAAAGAAGTATTTAATATTTAAGCCTCCAAAAATAACCTCTAAATCTCTAGAGGAGACAACTCAATGAAGTGGTGCTATCAGAGCCCTGGGTTAGGGAAATCACAATGTGTCTATCTTGTGGACTCTGTGATCACTGTGAAGAAATAGCCCTGCTGCTCTTCTCTTCTGTTCCCCTGCACTGCCTCTCCTTGAATAGACTACACAATGAGATGATCTGCATTGGATCAATGGAGGCAGGTATCACCAAGGGAGTAAGCTCCCCTGGCAGAAGCAGAAGATTGACAAACAGGATGCTCCTGATGCAGGCCAGTCAGTCCCAAGGTGGACTATGTTGTTAACACTATAGATAAACAGATCCTGAAATTAGGTTGGGGAATTAAAGGAGGGTGTTTCTTGAATGGTTTGCAGATAAAAATCTATAACTCACACGTGTAAAATAAAACTTATGAGGTAAAATAAACAAACAAAAACTTGCTAGAAAATAAGTGAAGGAAACAAAAAACAAAAACAAAACAGAAAGCAGACTTTAAAGCCAAACATTTTTTCCTCTTCTTCTTATGGTACTTTTTAAAAATACTTATGGAACAATTCTCTTACTTTTTGGAAATTCGTAATTCACACATTTAAGGATATTTATTGAGCATCTGTAATATTCCAGAACCTGAATACATAGAATTATATGCATTCATATTACTGTGTACACTTACATATCTTTTCCCCATGAATGTTTTTTCTTGCAATCATTCTCTTTGAAATTTTTACACTTCAAAATCCAGTTAACTGTCCTCTGAAATATAATCTGAAGTGGCAGTTTAGACATTACTTTTGTCCACTAAAGATGGTAATTTTGGTTCTGTTTTAAATCTTTAGCTGGCATATTGTGATTAAGCTCTCCAATGGAGCTATGAATATAT
The DNA here is from genome assembly GCF_903995435.1 of Acomys russatus. Classification (NCBI taxonomy): domain Eukaryota; kingdom Metazoa; phylum Chordata; class Mammalia; order Rodentia; family Muridae; genus Acomys; species Acomys russatus. The sequence goes on from NC_067168.1 coordinate 19,224,478, forward strand.
TGCTAGTAAAAGCATAATAGAAACATTCGTTACTGTTACCTGTTTCATTTTATACAATATTTTCATGTGAAATTTTAACAGATTTTAGAAAATGAAATGGTGAAAAATATCTCTCAGTTCCTTTTGAACCCACTCAATTATAAATACCATCAATTTGAAGTGCTTGTACATATTTTCAGAAAAATACCTGGAAATATAATGTTTCAAGTTTAGAATATTTTAATTTATCAGTTTAGCTAATTTCCTAGTTTGTCTGCAGTTTAGGTGGGACTTGGAGACCATTATACACTATTTCACAACTACCTAGCCATCTACTTTCAAAATCTTATTCTGTTTACTTGAACTCTAACAACTGAAATTCAAGTACAAATAATGCATATTTTGCTTCTTAAAATTATTATTAAAGATTCTACTTTAATTTATGAATGATAATACAGCAAGATCTTTAAGAATCAGAGGTCATTTATTTTGTATATCAAAACATTAATCTCTGTGTCATGACCAGAAAGAGTCATGTGTCTTATAAATGAAGATGTTTTGATCAAATGTGGGTGCTAGTAGCATTGTAATGGTCCTAATCTCACAGTACAATGCATTATTCAATGTTACCAGCCATGCTTATATTAATTAACCTTCTTCAGGAGAGTAGCACAAAGATACAGCACATATTTTTACTTATATATCATATATTAATGATGATAGTAAACCACTAAGGTACAGACCTATATTTAATATACTCTACTCTAATCATTACTTTAGGATGTTTCTGATTATTATAAAAATCAGTTTGTTTTTCTTGTCACAATGGCAGCAGCCTGATAGGCCTCATATTTTCCTACATCTCTGTCTTATACCAAGAAGCCATGTCCCATGTCCTGTCATGAAAGTGGCAGCATTTGCTTTCCTGTTCTACAGAGTGTACCTCTATCATTAAGTGACCTGAGTGTATCTGAAGAAGATGTCATACAAGGCCATCACTTATTGCTTACTTCCTCTTAAGCACTAAACAGTTATGCATACTGCGAAATGTTAGCATTCAGTACAGCTTTATGAATTCACAAGGATGCTCTACGAATGCACACGCAAGGAGAGTGGAAGTTATCTAAGAATTCATAATTTATCTGAAGACTCAAACAGATCAATAAAGCATATAATAAATACCTAAAGCCAAAAACTAATTCTCCACTCGCATGTTCCCAAATTTTGTAATTTTTCTAAATAAAATAAAAACCAATAGCTAAATATTGCTTTATTGTTGACAGTTTATATCTTTTGCTTAGAGAAGCAAATATGTATTTGAACACAAGGCTAAGATTCTAGAATGCCAGTGTAATTTAGAGTCCTCTTATTTTGAAACCTTCCTATCAGAGCTTTATCTTTTTTGTCCCTGCATCTGAGGCACAGTGCATGGCATGCAAAAATAGAAACCCTGAAATACATATTTTAGTGATCAATTTAGCTTTTGCAATTTCCAAAACTTTGTTTTAATCAGGGGCTAATGATGTATGGCACTTCTACTAAGTAAATGAATGTTTGAATTGCTGTGAGTTATTTTAATAATTGCTCAGCTAACCATTTAAATTATCAAAGATCTTTACTTGTGCAATGTCATATAAATGGTGGAAATTAAAAATTAATCAACACGATTTACGTAACTAAAAGCTGCCTTCTAATGGGATATTTTTCAATAAGATGACAGCAATAATTATGTGGAAAAATATTCATTCCTGTAGTTTGAACGATTATAGCAATTTCTACCAGGGGATTTCACAGTCAGATTCTCATTCTGGGCAACAGTGATTAATATAATGGTTATTAATGAGAAGTCATTTGATACTTCTGGCAGTGTTTAGGTGTCAATGCCTTGAAAGCAATGTGTTTAGAATTTTAATAATAAACATTACACTGGACTGGCTACTAAGCAATCATCAGCTTCTCTTGTCCTCTGTCATATAAAGAAGGTCAGTGAAACATCCAGCAACAATGGTGCTTTGCACAGTATGTCCTATCTCTTCCCTGAGATAGTATCTCTGTATCCTTGTATATAGTTCATTAAATGTGCAAGGGTAGAATTGTTGCAAGAAGACAGTGACAGGGTTAGAGGTTACGATTCATAGCAAGGTCAACCTCTTGTACATGGCACCCCAGGAGCTGAATTAAGGTGAGAATTTCCTTTCAGCTTGCCAACAGAGGATGGGAGAACAAAGCCACCAGCAGTTAATATCACTGAATTAATTAAAATGTTATTAACAGAGATTCAGTGGGATATGCATCACACTGAGTTCTGATAAAGTATATTTTTATTATATTGCACAAATGTGAAAGGTAGACCAAATGATACAATAAATGAGCTTGCAATTATGATCATATACTATCTGTAAACATATAGTATACAAATGTGTGTATTTGATCAATGCATATGACATCGCTAGGCCATAATTTAATATAAGGCGTTGTTGTCTCATACTACCATGTTGTTTCCAAGATTTTTATGTCACATTAATTGCAGATCTTCATGGAGTGTACTGTTGTCCAGCAGTTAACACATGTATACAATAAATTACATCAATGCTTGTGTCAGGGAAAAGAACAATCAAATTGTAGGCTTTGAGCTTTTACAAACCTTCTTTATTTGGGGATCTTTAATTCCTATACCCCCCTTCCAACACACCTACCCTAGATAGGAGAAAAAAAGAGGTTAAAAAGGACAGGAGATGTAATCTTTTTAGACTTAGTTCCTTGGAGATATTCCAATCTTTGTTGTCAGGATTCCAGCAGATCCATTAAACAGCACACCAGGAATTCAGCAAAAGTGACTGCAAGCACACAGCCAGAACCCATAGCAGCAGTGGGAACCTGGAACCTTGAAGCATTCTCTGGAGAATTTCTCTCTAGAAGTGTCTTGAACCAGAGCGATGAACAGCCAAAAGACAGGAAGCAATGCCAAAACCAAAAAGCCAAGCCTCTGGTTTGGGGCATATATGTATATATATTCAGAGTCCATGCTAGGATGTTTATCAGTTGACAAAGACCATGCCCCTACAAGAGACATTTCATCTTCTATTGGACAAATACTACACGTCCTCTCACAAGTCTGTTTCCAGCAGACAAACACAGCACACCTTCACACCAATCTGTTTCACATCCTACACTTGAGATCAAAACAAAAACCTGTTTACATTCACTACACAATGCTATAAGTTCAACTGTAAATTACAGAAATTATAGGTTCTATCAATACTATAAAGCTATTGTACATGACTAATATTTCTAATGTACTGTTGAAATGGGAAATTTGGAGCCTGAGAAGTTGGCTTTCTATAAAGTTCTAGTTATACAAACATGAGGACAAGAGTTTGGATTCGTAGCATCTATGAAAAAGCAACTACAGGATCCTGTAATACCACTGCTAAAGGATCAGAGACAACAAGGTCCCTGGAGTTTGCTTGCCAGCCAATCTAGTCAAATCAATGAGTTCTGGGTATGGAAAGAGACCCTGCCTCAAAATATAGTGTGAAGCAACTGAGCAAAAGACCAGGTACCAACTTATGGCCTCCATATGCCAATGTATACAAATGCATATGTACCCTCACACACATAGGAACATATGTCATGTGAAAAGGCACTGCTTTTTAATTAAGCTTTAAATCAATATGTTGGGCTATCTTACAAAGTAATGAGTTATATCATAGCGTCTTCGTACATGTTATGACCCTTGTACTCATTCACTCTTCTCCTTTACTATCCTCCGCTATGCCCCCTCTCAACCATTACAAGGTTCTCTTTTTTCCTAAAGTTAGTTAGCCCACTTTCTGCATTCCTGTTACATGTATTACATTACTTAATTTCATCTCTTTATTGATAACTCTTCCTTCTATAATGGTCTCCACACTTGTATGCCCTCCTCCCACATACATACAAAGAATTAAATACCTACACCAACATGTACATATATATATATATATATATATATATATATATATATAAATTTTTAAATCTTTATTATTTTTTTTCACATAAAATTTTAAATAAAGGCTACACATACTCTTACTAAACATGGCTTGCTTTGCTTAAGAAAATAATTTTCAGTTGAATCCGTTTTTCTTCAAATGTCATGGCTCATTTATTTATGACTGTATTAAATTCCACTGTGCATCAGTACCACTCTACATTTTGTTGATGGCAATCTGCCGGTTCTGTTGTCTGACTGTAGTGAGAGTGCAGCAATAAGCTTCAGTGTGCCAGTGATGCTAGAGCATGTTGGTCTGAGTCTTTGAGCTTGTACCTAGAAGTGATAAGGGAGGCTTACATGGTAGTTTAATTTTCTTCTGTTAGTGTCTTAGCTAGAGTTTTTATTGCTGCAACAAAACCACATGACCAAAAAGCAAATTGGGGAGGAAAGGGTTAATTCAGCTTGTTCTACCACATTGCTGTTTATCGCCAAAGGAAGCCAGGACAGAAACTCAAGTAGGGCAGGATTCTAGAAGCAGGAGCTAATGCAAAGGCTCTGGAGGGCTGCTGTTAACTGGCTTGCTTCATGTGGCTTGCTTATCATGCTTTCTTATAGATCCCATTACCACCACTCCAGAGATGGCCACATCCAAGATTTCCCCCCTTCTCCCATTGATGTTCATTGAGAAAATACTTTACATTGGGATTTCCATTTAAGCATTTCCTCAACTGATGCTCTTTCTTCTCTGATGACTCTAGCTTGTGTCAAGTTGATACAAAAAAGAAAACATCAGACAGTACAATTAGGAAACTCTATAGGCGACTCATATGAAGATCAAACTGCCATCAGTTACATATGTGTAGGAGGCTTAGGTCCAGACCTTGCACGCTCTTTGGTTGGAACATCAGTTTCTGTAAGCTCCCATGGGCCTAGGGTAGTTGACTCTGTTGGTCTTCTTGTAGAGTTCTTGTCCCATCCAAGTTCTTCTATCCTTCCCCCAACATTTCCACCAGACTCCAGCTCATGTTTGGCTGTGAGTCTCAGTATCTGCTTCAATTGGCTGCTGGGTAGAGGCTCTCAGGGGACAGTTATCATAGGATCCTATCTGCAAACATAGCAGAGTATCATTAATAGTGTCACGGGGTTTCTGAGGAGGCCAGTGAGGCACGTGAGCAGTGTTCAGATTGGAGCTCTCTCTGCTTTTTCATCACCTGTCTGCCCATCTGGGACACAGACAGTGAACCCAGCAAAAGGATAAGTGGATCTGCTAACACCAAAGACAACCATATGGCTAAGGTTAGTGTAAGAACACAAGCAACAAAATTCAGGGCTGTATAACACCACTGGAAACCAATGGTCCTACCATAGCAAGCTCTGGAGATATCACATCTGAAGTACACACACAAAAAAAGATTTTAAATCTGAGGTTATGAAAATGATAGAGGTCTTAATAGAGGAAAATAAATCTGTCAAAGAAATACATTCAAAAAGATTAAAGAATTGAATAAATCCTTTCAGTAATTACAGGAAAATACAACGAAATAAAAGAAAGAAAGAAAGAAAGAAAGAAAGAAAGAAAGAAAGAAAGAAAGAAAGAAAGAAAACTATTCAAGACCTAAAAATGGAATTAGAAGCAATAAAGAAAACACAATCTGAGGCAGTCTTGAAGATGGAAAACCTAGGGAAGAGAACACCAATTCCAGTCAAAAGCAACACCAAGAAAATAAAACAGATGGAAGACAGAATCTCAAAGTAAGAATATAAAGTAGAAGTAATCAATATATCAGTCAATTTGTGGTTACTGTAAAGGGTGACATCCCTAGTTATCAGGGAAATGCAAATCAAAATGACTCTGAGATTCCATCTTATACCCATCAGAATGGCTAAGCTCGAAAATTCAAGTGACAGTACATGCTGTCGAGGATGTGGAGGAAAAAGAATACTCCTCTATTGCTGGTGGGAATGCAAACTTGTGCAACCACTTTGGAATTTAATCTGGTGCTTTCTCAGACAATTGGAAATAGCTTTACATCAAGAACCAGCTATACCACTCCTAGACACTCCACCATACAACAAGGACACTTTCTCAACTATGTTCTTAGCTGCTTCATTCATAATAGCTTAGAAGCTGGAAACAAAGTAGATGACCCTCAACCAAAGAATGGATAAAGAAACTGTGGTCTATTTACACAATGGAACACTACTCAGCAATATAAAATCAAAGAAATAATGAAATTTGCAGGCAACTAGATGGAAATAGAAAATATCATCTTGTGTGAGGTAATCCATACCCAGAAAACCACACATGGTATGTACTCATTCACTTGTAAGTAGGTTTTACCTATATAGTACAGAATAACCACACTACAATGCCCAGACCCAAAGAAGTTAAGTAACAAGGATCCAAGGGAGTATGCTTAAACCTCACTTGGAATTTGACATAGAATAGACAAAGGTAGTGGTTTAAGAGAGGGAACAAAGTAGAAGAGAAAACTCAGAGAGATACGAGTGGGGAGGTCAGACCTAGAGAAAGCAGGGACAGAAGAACAAAAGTCCTGCAGAGAAAAAAAGAAACTGTGGGCAGGGGCATCTCTGGCACAAGCTGGAGACCTAATAAGGGTAGGCTCCCAGGGGGGAATGAGAGGGACTCTAACAGAAACTGCTAGTAGCAGGGGCCATAGAGACTGAATGGGAAAAATTTTTTAAATAGACTACTTCCTATTAGAGGGAGTGGAACACCAACCCACCCACAAAAACTTCAACTCAAAATTTACCCTGCCTATGAGATGTTCAGGGATAAAGAGAGAGCAGAGATTGAGGGAATGTCCAACCAATGCCTGGCCCAACCCAAGACCCATTGGAGAGAATCAATTCCTGACACTATTAATGATATCTTGCTTTGCTTGCAGGCAGGAATGAAGCAAAGATGTCCTGCAAGAGGTTCTACCCAGCAGCACCTCAAAACAGATGGTGAGACTCACAGGCAATCATTGGGCAATACTTAGGGAGTCTTGCAGAAAATTAGAGGAATGACAAAAAAAAAAAAAAAAAAAAAAAAAAAAAAAAAAAACTGGAGATGACAGCAGTTTCACTAAAAGACCAACAGAGCCAACAAACTAGCTCCCAGAGAGGCCAGCTGAGATGGAAGCACCAACCAAGGACCTTGCATGGACTAGACCTAGGACACCTCCAAAGTTGCAGCTGAAGAGCAGCTCAAAATTCATCTGGGATCCCTCCTAAGGGGAGCAGGGCCTGTCTCTGACATTGACTTTCTTGCCAGCTTTTCAATTACTTCCCCTGCAAGGACTGCCATCTTGGGCCACAGAGAAAGAGGACACACTCAGGTCTTTATTTTATTTTATTTTATTAATTTATTCAGATTACAGCTCAATTGTTATCCCATCACTTGTATCCTCCCATTCCTCCTTCCCTCCCACTTTCACCTTATTCCCCTCCCCTAGGTCTATGACCGAGGGGGACCTCCTCCACCACTATATGGTTATAGGCTATCAAGGCTCATTTTAGTAGCCCACTTGTTCTTCCTTTGAGTGCCACCAGGCCTCCCCACCAAGGGGAGGTGGTCAAATATGGAGCACCAGAGTTCATGCCAAAGTCAGAACCTGCTCTCCATATAACTGTGGAGAATGTCCTGTCCATTGGGTAGATCAGAGTAGGAGTTCAATGTTTACTATTGTATTGTCCTTGGTGAGTGCAAAGTTTAGCAGACCCCCACGGGCCCTGATCTACCCATCACTATGTTCTTCTTGTAGGTTTCTAGGACCCTCTGGATCCTTCTATATCCACATCTCCTATATTTCTCTTACCTGGAGTCTCAGTAGGATGTCCTCACATCTCTCCCAATCTCCTGGTAAGTGAAGACTTTCGTGGGACATGCCTTTTGGGCTAGTGCCCAATTATAAGTGAGTATATACCATGTGAGTCTTTCTGCTTCTGGGTTAACTCACTCAGTATGATCATTTCTAGTTCCATCCATTTATCCACAAATTTCAGGATTTCCTTGTTTTTAATAGCTGAGTAGTATTCCATAGTGTAAATGTACCACAGTTTCCTTATCCATTCTTCAACTGAGGGGCATTTAGGCTGTTTCCCAGTTCTGGCTATTATGAATAAGGCTTTACAAAACTCAAGTCCAAGTGGATTAAAGACCTCAAGATAAAACCAAAGACACTAAATCAGTTAGAAGAGAAAGTGGGGAAGAGCCTGGAACACATTGGCACAGGAGACAACTTCCTGAACAGAACACCAACAGACCAGGCCTTAAGGTCAACAATTACTAATTGAGACCTCATGAGGTTGAGAAGCTTCTGGAAGGCAGGAGACACTGTCAACAGAACAAAGCAACAGCCTACAGACTGGGAAAAGATCTTCACCAACCCTACATCTGACAAAGGTCTAATATCCAAAATATATAAAGAACTCAAGATATTAAACACCACCAAACCAAATAACACACTCAGGTCTGAAACAAATTAATGACCTAGGGTGAATGGGAAGGGGAGCTCCCCTCGTCTGAGTAATAGGGGAGAGGGACATGGGAGAGGGATGAGGGTTGATTAGGAGGTGAGGAGGGATAAGTCATTGACCAGGATGTAAAGTGAATAAATAAATTAAAAAATTAATGTCAGGGTTTGGCTCTTTCCCATGAAGTGGGTCTCAGGTTGGTCCAGTCATTGGTTGGACATTCCCACAATCTCTGCTCCATCTTTATCCCTGCATTTCTCTTACGTAGAGTACATTTTGGGTTGAAGGTTTTGTGGATGAGTTGGTGTTCCCCTCTCTGTACCACAAGTCCTGCCTGTCATACAGTGGTAATAAAACTGTCAACACAGTGACCCAAAAGAAGTTTCTTGAATCTCATCCAGAAGGGGAATTAGAATAGAAAACTGTAGTAGCTGAAGAGAGGGAACTGGGTAGGAGGTAATGTGGAGATGAAAATGAGGCTGGGGATCAGATGTGAACAGGGGCTGGGGGTAAAAGGGCTGGGAAAGAGAATGGAAACTGAGGGGAGGGGACACCTCTGAGATAAACTGGAGACCTGCCATGGGGTAGGCTTCCGGGAATATATGAGGATGACTCTCGTTGAGACTCCTAGCCATGGGGGACATGGAGACTGAAGTAGCCACCTTCTAGTGAGCAAGGCACTGACTTAAATGTAATAGGATGTCATTAGGTATCATTTAATTGTTATGTTCTTTTTGCAGAAAAGTAGTATTTGGTTTTACTTTGAGTTTTTGGGCTATATATTCTGCTGTATTTTCTTTATGGCTACAGAATGTTGACCAAAAGGTCAAGTATTTACTGTAATTTGTATGAATCTCTTGAGAACTGTTTATTCAATTTATTAGTTCACTTAGTGATTGAATTTGTACATATTTGGTTTTGGCACTTTATATGCTCTAGATAGTATTCTAATATACACTTGTCAAAGACAGCTTTTTGCCATTCTATAGGCTTTGACTTCATTTGAATGATTATACATTTTGCCTTGCCAAAACTTTTAACTTTGTGATATACCAGTTGTCAACCCCTGAGATTAATTCCTATTTCACTGTAGTCTATTTATATCTGTATCCAGTGTTTTTTCTAGTTGTTTCAAAATTTAAGATCTCATATTAAGATCATTGATTCTTCTCTCTCTCTCTCTCTCTCTCTCTCTCTCTCTCTCTCTCTCTCTCTCTCTCTCTCTCTCTCTCTCTCTCTCTCTCTCTCTCTCTCTCTCTCTCTTTCTCTCTCCCTCTTGTGTGTGTGTGTGTTTGTGTGTGTGTGTGCCAAATGAGAAAAAATTTATCCAATATCCTTATTCCACATGTGGAATTCTATGTATAAGTAACATTTGTTAAAGTGTCTGTCCTTTCTCCAGCATATATTTTGACTGCTTCATCAAAAGTTGGATGTCCAAACTGTTTAGATTTATTTAGGTGGACTTATTTCTGTCCCACTGATCTACATGTCTCTGTTTCTGTCTCTGCCTCTTTCTGTCTCTCTCTGTGTGTCTTTATTTCTTTCTGTCTCTCTGTGGCTCTGTCTCTCTGTCTCTGTCTCTCTGTCTCTCTCTCTGTCTCTGTGTGTGTGTGTGTGAGTGATTATCATGCTGTTTATGTTACAATGGCTCTGTAATATAATTTAATATGATATAATAATAACTTTGATATTGATTTTTGCTAAGGATTGCATTAGAAATTTTGGTGCATCCATGTAACATCCTTTAAATACAGCTCAATGGCAGAATACCTGCCTAGCATACACTAGGCCCTAGGTTTAAAACCCAGCCAAAAGAAAAAGAGAGAGAGAGAGAGAGAGAGAGAGAGAGAGAGAGAGAGAGAGAGAGAGAGAGAGAGAACACCAAGAACAATGACCAAACTGTTGACATTTCAGAGACTCAAGTTTAGTTTAACAAGCACAAATCAAAAAGTACAATGCAGTCTGGTATGGTGGCACACACCTATAATCCCAGCACTTGGGGAGAGAGACGTAGGCAGATCTCTGTGGATTTGAGACAAGCCTGGTCTACAAAATGAGTCCAGGACAGCCAAGGCTACACAGAGAAACTCTATCTCAACAGGGAAAAAACTGGAATGCAGCACATAGTCTTAACTATAGTTATTGTGAGGTCATCTCAACTGAGTCTTTCTTTTTTTTTTAATTATTTATTTTTTTTATTAATTTATTCTTGTTACATCTCAATGTTTATCCCATCCCTTGTATCCTCCCATTCCTCCCCCCTCCCCCATTTTCCCATTATTCCCCTCCCCTATGACTATTCCTGAGGGGGATTACGTCCCCCTATATATTCTCATAGGGTATCAAGTCTCTTCTTGGCTACTTGCTGTCCTTCCTCTGAGTGCCACCAGGTCTCCCCCTCCAGGGGACATGGTCAAATGTGAGGCACCAGAGTACGTGAGAAAGTCGTATCACACTCTCCACTCAACTGTGGAGAATATTCAATTGAGTCTTAAAAATAAAGTTGAATAGACTTCAATATCTTTTCATGATAAAAGCCCTGATGAAACTAAAAAGATAAAGAACATAGTACAACATACTTAAGACTGTGTACAAAACCTGTAGACAATATTTCACTGTATGAGATGGAGTTAAGAAGAGAGCATTTTCTTAAAATAAAAATAAGACAAATTGTCCATTTTCCCCATTCTTACTAAGGACAATGCTTCAAGTTTTATCTAGAGCAACAAAATATAGGAAGGAAAGGAAGGAAGGAAGGAAGGAAGGAAGGAAGGAAGGAAGGAAGGAAGGAAGGGAATAGAATTGGAACAGAAAGGACTCAAAGTATCCCATCATGTTCACAGATGAGATGATATACTAAAATGACTCTACACCAAGAATAAGCCTTTATGTCTGATTTTTTTAAATTACAATATAGCAGAATAAAAATTCAACATAAAAATTTAAGATATCAAAAATTTAGAGAATCCATTAAATGACTGTAGGAATTCTTATGCTTACAGAATAATACAATATTGTGAAAACTGCTATATTACTAAAATAAATTTACAGATGAAATAATGCTTATTAAAATCTCAATGGCATCCTTTACATAAATAACAGAGTGTTATTAAAAGATTTCAGAATTTTAAATTTAAAATATTTGAAAATTTCTTTTTGTTGTTGGCTCTTTCAAATGTTTAAAAGATTTCAAATTACTATAAGTGAAATTACACAAGTGGTTTTTCTATGATTTTTATAAAAGAAATAATCTAAAAAGAATTTTTATGCATGAAATTTCTATGTGAATACATTTATTGTGCTTTCATTATTGGTTGCTTGTGTATCATAATTGACACAAATATTAGTCTATTATTTTATATTCTTTTATACTCTGCTAAGATAACCAACTGATAATGGCAGAGATAGTAGGGAGTTATGTTTGCTTGAAGAGATGCTATTAACCACCATTCTCTTAAAATGCCATGCAACTGAGAAGTGCCATGAAAGAAAATATAAAATCATATCATCCCATGACTTTACCACTAGAGAAGGTACTAATATTTACAAGGGAGCACACGGACTGTAAAGCTTCCTATTCTTTTCGCCCAGGCTTATTTTGCTTTATCACTGGAGTAGTACCTGCATTATTATCTGATATAATAGTAAAACTATAAATATATGGAGGCTTCCTTATTTCTCTTATCCTTTTGGGATGGTTAGAATAAAGCATCAAGGTAATTGTGTTACATGGTGACAACAGCTCAGCATTTATCAAGGAAAGCACGAAAAAAACAAGAATCTCATAGAAAATATAATATATAAAATGAATATCTTTACGTAACATAAATTACCATTTAAATTATGAGTATTCCTAGTAAGTACAAGTGTCTTTGGAAATTCTGTTTCCCTCTTTTTATTCTATGGAAATATTATCTTAACAGCAGGTCTTATGCAAGTAAGTTAATTCTACTTTAACAGCAATTAATATAAAACCATTTTTTATTTTAGAACTTTAGAAAGCATTTTAGAATTAATGGTCTACTTCTGATAATGTGATCTAATTCTAACAATTGGATGGATTTAGCTTATTATCTTGACTATAGTCTATTAATTTAATTAATTGTCATGATTATAGTCTTACCTTCATTTCCCTCTTTTACTTTCCTCTTAAAGATATGAATGCTGAAGTATTGTAAATTAAATCTATCATTTAAAAACTTGTACTTTCTTTTGTGAAATTCTTAACTTAATGGTGTGATTTAAACATGTACTGAGACAGACAAACATAAGAACACAGACTAAGATTTGAGTGTCACTTGAAGGATTATTTATAGGTACCAAGCAGTCTCAACACACCTTCAAAAAGATGTTGAGCCCTGTTTCTTACATGAGGCAACTTACGTGCAAAACAAATCAGAGATGTTGCCTTTCCTTGTGAACATGATATCCAATGAAGCACAGAGGTTCTATCTTTGAGGAAAGAATGCCAATTTTAATAAAACTGCAAGTTCTATTTTTATACAGTTTCAACACTTCATTAAATTTAAGTGAATCAGAATTGGCATCCTCAGCTCTACATGTTTGTGCATTTTTCCTTCATTGGAAATCTCCCTGCAATATTACTCATCTATCTTTTTTGGCTAGAATTTTACCATCAAGAATAGCCAAAAATGGACTCTTCTGATCACCTCACAGTACTAATCCTATATTGGAATTCATAAATCCTCTAAAGGATGTTTCCATTATCATAAGTGCAAGTGCTAGGTCATGTGATAACACTCTTTTATTTAATAATTAGGTTTGGTATATGTGGTATGCACTTGTGTGTACATGAATGAATGAAGAACAAGAGGTCAACCCCAGTGGTTCCAGGAGCCATCTGCCTGGGGCATTTGTTTCTTTGATTCTTTGTTTAAAAAAAAAAAAAAAAAAAAAAAAAAAAACAAGGTCTTTCACCACCGTAACATAGCTTTCAGTGATTAGGGAAGACTAAGAATCCACCTGTTTCCATTACCCCAGTACTAAGATTACAGAAGTACAACACAACACCCAAAATTTTTATGTGGATGTAGGGAATCAAACTTAGTCACCATGTTTGTATACTAAACGCATTATCTACTAAGTTATTTCACTTGCTCACTAGATATTTTTCTCTCTTTTAGTGAAAATAGATATTCATACAATATATTCTGATTATGTTTTCTCCTTCCTCAATTCTCCCAAGACTCTTCACATCTCTCCTCCTCAATCCATACCCATTCTGACTCTCCTTAGAAAAGAAACAGGCATCTCAAGAATAATAGTAAAATAAAATAAAATAGAATAAAGTCAGACAAAAAAAACTTGGAATAGGACAAACTAAACAAACAGAAGAAAAAGAGCCAAATAAAAAGCCTAAAAAGCCCAAGAAACACATCTAGATGCATTGACACATGTTATACACACAGGAATTTCATACAAACACAAAGCTAGAAGCCATAATATATACACAAAGAGCCTAGAAGAAACAAAACAAAAAAAAAAACAAAACAACAAACAAAAATGCCCTCACAGAATATCAGAGAAATGTCCTCCAAAGCTGCCATTGAGTTTGTATTGATTGGACTTCTACTGATAGACTCAGGGCCTGCCCTTAAGAGTAGTTTGTATTCCCAGTGAGACTTCACTGAAAAATAATTAATTTTCATTTGCAAGTATTTATCACCTGGAGATAGCTTTTACTGTATAGTACGGACGGGGTTTGTGCCCACTTCCCCTCTCAGCACTAGTACCCTATCTGGCCCAGACCCGTGCAGGCCCTGTGCAGACTACCACAGTCTCTCTGTGTTCACATGTTCATTGGTCCTGCTGTGCTTAGAAGGCATTGTTTCCTTGTTGCTCCCCATCCAGCCTCTGGCTTATACAATCTTCCATCCTCTTCTTCTTCAATATTCCCTGATCCCTGAGGAGAGTAATTCGAAGGGGACTTCCATAAGGGCTGAGAGTTTCAAGATCTCTCAGTCTCTGCACATTGTCTCACTCTTTGTCTCTGTATTTGTTCCCATCTGTTTCAGGGAGAAGCTCCTCGGATGATGTCTGAGCAAAGAACTGATTTAGAAGTATAGTAGAATATTTTAAGAGTCATTTATGTCTATGCTTCTTCTGTAGAATAGTAATATTTGATTTTTCTCTTAGGTTCCTGGCTTACTCTGTCTCAGGTTCTTAGCCACCTGAGCAGTGTCAGGGATAGGTTCTATCTCATGGAGTTAAGACTTAAATCCCATTAGATGTTGGATGGTTACAACCACAATCTATGTGCCACTATTGCACTTACACATTTTGCAAAGAAGGTCATTATTGTAGATCTAAAGCTTTATAGTTGGGTTGGTGTTTGCCTTTCCCCTCTGTCAGTGTTAATAGTACTCCAAGTACAATAAACATTATCTGGTTCATAGGGGTGAAAGCTCTAGGCTAGCACCAGCTTGACTTCTTTGTTACCAAAGAGTGCTGTAGTGTTGTCTTCAACAATGGAGCTTTATTGGCAATTTGTGGAGAGCAACCAACAGCCTTAGAAATAGCTTGAGGTGTTTCTGGTCTCTGTGGGACCCCTTTAGCCACAATTCAGTTAGATGTAACACATTTCCAATAGTGGGAAGATTCATTGAGTAAAAAGTGATGTTGGTTGGGATTCCGTCTGACCCCATTATTTGGTGATTTCAGTTAGACTGTCTTCATAAAAGATATTTACATCACAAGGTCCAGGGGTGGCTGTGGTGGAACAGGAGCATTGATGAAAAAAAAAAGGGGGGGTCCAAAGGCCTTTGTTCTAGGCCTACAAAAGCTAAGAGCTGCTTGCTTCTAGTGTTTCTCTCTGCACATTTAACTCTTAGGGTTTTAGGCAGGCAACCTTCCAATTTGGGGCTGCTGGTCATGGTGAGAAACTCGGAGGGTTTTTAAATCTTAACTGTCAGGCTGATGGCTCTGGCTACTGTACTTTAATTTTTAATCTTTCATATGGGTAGCTTGCTATTTGGGGCTGCTGTTAGTGGTGATAAGAAAAAGAGAGACAGAGAGAGAGAGAGAGAGAGAGAGAGAGAGAGAGAGAGAGAGAGAGAGAGAGAGAGAGAGAGAGAGAGATTCACATATAGGGAGCTCCCACAGATAATTCATAAAAATAGATCAGACAGATCGATACATTTTTTTGATGAAGCAAGGGACCTCCACAAACGTTTATTTCTGTCTTGTGTTTTTATACAGTCTAAGACAATAGTTCTCTATGTATGAAAAATTTACCAGATTCAAAAACAGATACAAGCATTACATAAGAAAGGAGTTACAGTAGAACTATTGATTGTAAGTTCTTTCATTAGAACTATATCTAACTAGATACTTTTCCTCATTATAAGCAAAAAACAGTGGTTTAATCTATATGCTCATTATGAGTTCAAAGCAGAAGGGTTTTTTTGTTTTTTGTTTGTTTGTTTGTTTGTTTTTTTGTTTTTTTGAGACAAGATTTCTCTGTGTAGCCTTGGCTATCCTAGACTTACTTTGTAGACCAGGCTGGCCTCGAACTCACAGTGATCCACCTGCCTCTGCCTCTCGAGTGCTGGGATTAAAGGCGTGCGTCACCACCGCCCAGCTAAAGCAGAAGTTTTACCTTTTTTCTCTTTCTTTCTTTTCTTTCTTTCTTTCTTTCTTTCTTTTATTCTTTCTTTCTTTCTTTTGACAGGGTTTATCAGTGTACCCTTGACTGCCCTGTACTTGCTTTGTAGCCCAGGCTGGCTGGCTTTTAACTCAGAGAGATCTGTCTACCTCTGCCTCCCAAAGTGCTGTGGTTGCAAGTATATGCCACCACATCTGGCTTATCTTTTTCTTATTTTGTATGTACATTATGTATTCAAAGGATAGTTTTTATATCGAGGTTTTTTTTTAAAGAAACAGATGTCTGTCTTGTCTAACATAGCTGGCCATTTATTCTCTCTATATTCATAGGGTTCTTCTTATTGTGGTTTACACCTGTGCCTTAGGGTTGGCCATTGATTATTATATTATTGATTATTAATTTTTCCATCTTGCTTTCCCTCTTGGCATAAATCAAGTGATTCACAAAGCTTTTAGCTATTTTGAAGGAGGGTAGAAATTACTTGAATTAATTCAGGAATCATCATCAAGAATTATAAAACTATCTTCATAAGATTCTGCAGGAAATCTGTCCAACAGAGAGAGTAGCACATATGGAGCTAAAGGCGGTGAGGTATTTTCTATTCCATGTCAGGTATATGAGACAAGCACAGAAAGGCAGTATAGTAACAATAAGTAGTCCTGGGTCAAAATTTCTGGGGGTTTGCCTAAACCAGGATGCATCCATTTGTCAGCCATGCAAAAATGAGTGGGTGGCCTCTAGGAAGTGCACTTGCTTGCTTTTGCCAATCCAGCATGTAATTGATCCCAACATTCATATATATGTGTGTGTGTGTGTGTGTGTGTGTGTGTGTGTGTGTGTGTGTGTGTGTGCACATTAAGAATTTCTAATGTGTTAGGTTTCCATATGACCCCATAAATGTCCCTTAATTATAGCTCTGACTCTGTGTATTCCCTCCCTTAACCCCTCTCCCTCAACCTCCCTATTTCATTCTTCCTTCATTTCTTTCCCCTCATCATTCTTCATAATAATCTATTCTATTTCCCTTTCCTTGGGATAGATATCCCTTCCTACTAGTTCATTACTGATTATAGCTTGCTTATTGAAGAGTAAACAGCGAACATCCACATATAAACAAATATGCAGCATATTTGTCTTTGTGGGTCTTGGTTACCTCATTTTGGATCATTTTTTCTAGCTCCATTCATTTACCTGTGAATTTAACGATTATATTTTTAGCAGCTTAATAATATTTCATTGTGTGTGTATATATATATATATATACCGCATTTTCTTTATCCACTTGTTTCTTGATGAATATCTAGAATTCTTTCAATTTCTGGCTATTATGAATAGAGCAGCAATGAGCATAGTTAAGAAAGTGTCTCCGTAGTAGGGTAAAATATCTTTTGGTTGTATGCCCAAAAATGATATAGCTGGCTCTAGAGGTAGATCCATTCACAGCTTCCTGAACAACTGCTACACTGCTTTCCATAGTGGGTCTACAAGTTTGTGCTCCCACCAGCAATTGATGAGTATTCCCTTCACTTCACATTCTATATAGCAGGGCTGTCATTTATTTTACTGATCTTGACATTCTGTCTGGTGAAAGGAGAAATCTCAAAGTGTCTGTTTGACACTAAGTCACTTAGAAGAAAAAGTGGGGAAGAGCCTGGAACATATTGGCACAGGAGACTACTTCCTGAACAGAACACCAAAGGCCCAGGCCTTAATGTCAACCATTAATAAATGGGACCTCATGAGGCTGAGAAGCTTCTGTAAGGCAGGAGACACTGTCAAGAGAACAAAGCGACAGCCTACAGACTGGGAAAAGATCTTCACCAACCCTACATCTGACAAAGATCTAATATCCAAAATATATAAAGAACTCAAGAAATTAAACACCACCAAACCAAATAACCCAATTGAGAAATGGGGCTTGGAACTAAACAGAGAATTCTCAACACAGGAATATCAAATGGCTGAGACACACTTAAAGAAATGCTCAACCTCCTTAGTCATCAGGGAAATGCAAATCAAAACAACTGTGAGATTCCATCTTACACCCATCAGAATGGCTAAGATCAAAAACTCAAGTGACACCACATGCTGGCGAGGATGTGGGGAGAGAGGAAAACTCCTTCATTGCTGGTGGGAATGCAAACTAATACAGCCACTATGGAAATCTATCTGGTGCTATCTCAGAAAAATGGGAATAGAGCTTCCTCAAGACCCAGCTATTCCACTTCTTGGAATAAACCCAGAAGATGCTCCAGCACACAATAAGAAAAGTTGTTCAACCATGTTCACAGCAGCCTTGTTCATAATAGCCAAAACATGGAAACAGCCTAAGTGTCCATCAGTAGAAGAATGGATAAAGAAACTGTGGTACATATACACTATGGAATACTACTCAGCTATTAAAAACAAGGAATTCTCAAAATTTGTGGATAAATGGATTGAGCTAGAAGTTATCATAATGAGTGAGTTAACCCAGAAGCAGAAAGACTCAAATGGTATATACTCACTTATATCTGCATACTAGCCCAAGGGACATGTCCCATGGGCTTACCAGGAAACTGGGACAGAGGGGAGGACATCCTATTGGGACTCTAAACAAGAATAAATTAATAAAAAAAATTTTAAAAAAAGAATCCTCTATTTACAACTGCACCTCATTTTTAATTGGGTTGTTTGTGTTCTTGATGCCTGATATTTGAGGGAGTTCATATTTTCTGATATTAGCCTTCTTTTGGATGTATAGTTGGTAAAAATAAAACCAGCAACCAGAAATGCACATTGGGCAAACAAACCAGCATCTTTAACAAATTGTTCTGGTTAAACAGATAGGTGCAAACAGAAGTAAGCAAGTATACCCACATTTATCACCTTGCACAAACTCAATTCCAAATGGATCATAGGCCTCAACACAAGATCAGGTACACTGACTCTTTAGGGTTTTTTTTTTTTCTTCATTTTTTTTCTTCTTTTGATAATTTCATATCTGAGTACCCTATTAAGTAATTTTCATCCTTCCCTCTTGCCTCTCTAACTTCTCCAATTTTCCCATCCACTCCTTCCATATTCATGATTTCTTAAGACTGTATATTTAAATATATATACTCATTCTGAATCTGTTTACTGTTGCATCTATATACCTGTGTTTACAGTTGACCAAGTTGTCAAGTGTTTATCTCTTGGGGAGCTTATTCCTGAGAAAAACTGATGTTTCCTGCTTGTAGTGACTCTCTGTAGTTTTTCATCTAGGGGTCAAGATTTTTTGAAATGTCTCCTAGCAGCATTAGCAAGCCAGCTGAAGCTGTCATTGTGCAGTTCCTGTTGAGTCAACCATATTGTTAAGATATAAGGCTGCAGCTTCTCTCTCGTATCTAGGAGACATTATCTTTCACCAGGCATTCCTCTGGGTCTTGCAATCTCTTCACTTCTCTCCCATAATTTTTTTTTCAATTTGTTCACATCACATCCCTGTTGTCGCTCACTCCCTGGTTGCCTCCCAATAGCGTCCTCCCCCTATCCCATTCCTCCTGTCCCACTCCTCTATTCCTCAGAAAGCAGAACCCCTCCAGCTTTATCATCTGACCTCAGCCTATCAAGTCTCATTTGAACTGTCTGTATCCTATTCCTCTTTGGCTTGAGCATTAGGTATAGCAGTTGCAGTGTAGATAAGCAGATTGAGTTTGAGTACCATGTAGTCCCTCGATTTCTGTATTTTCATAAGTTGTAGATCTTTGTAATAATTTCCATCTGCTGTGGAATAAAAAGGACTAATTTGACGAGAAGTGAGAGCTATATTGGTTTAGAAAACTTACAGTAGTAGTTTTTCCTCTAAGGTAAATAACCACTCCAGTCATAGGTAGTTAACCATGTTTACAGGAGTTCATCAGGTCTTAAGTATAATTAGACAGCTGTTGGTTACCCCCAAGATTATAGTGCCACTATTGGATTATGGGCTGTCTTTTCAGTATAGATGTTTCTGTGATTCATGGCTTTTACATCTGGGCAGGAATATTGATTACTTTTCTCACTTGGCAGATTGCACAGCATTTCTAACACCATAAGAGCTAGCCCTCAGGCAAAAGGAATCCACATCATTTCCAGCATAAATTTTCCAAGTCTTATGTCAAAAGTGTGTGGTATCTTCAGTGATAGGGCTTTACCTTTAAGTTCTGTGAGTCAACAAAAAGTAATGACAATAGCCTATATTATTTTTGGTCAACAGCTTGTAGAGAGGTTTCTCTGTGATTCACACTGAAGATTTATTGAGATAATATATGACTCATAAGGGACCATAATCACCGCACATGACATAACCCAATTTTTACTGTATATGCATACTTAAATATATTGCACATACATTTTAAGTGAGCTTATAGAATAATACTTTTCAGGCATTCTTGATGTTACTTATCTCTTCTTCTTCCCATTTGTTCTAAATCACATCTCTCTAATGAAAGTCCTGACTAATCGTTCCCACATCTCCTTTCATAGTACCTGTGTCCTACTATCTCCCACTCTACAGCTCTTTCTCCATTATTCCACCAGTGACTACCTACTTTCCTAACTTCAGTGGTTACTTTAGGTTATGGTTTTAAATCTAAAGATTCAAGAGACAGTATCCAGAAATAAGAGAGCATGTAGTGTTTATGTTTGTTTTTCTAGGTCTAGTATATCTCACTCAGTAAACTATTTTCCTTTTCTTTATTTTAATTTTGCCAGCTGGGAATTTATTGGCATAAATGCTACCATATAAAACATAAGTTATAAAAACACAGTCATGGACCCAAGCATGGTGGCACAAGCCTGTAATCCCAGCACTTGGAAGCCAAAGGCAGGAGGATCTCTTGTAAGTGCAAGGCCAGCTTGATTTAAGAAGTAAGGCCAGGACGGCCAGGACTACAAGAGAAACCCTGTCTTGAAAATCCAAAAGAAAAAAGACAAAGAAAAACACAATCATGATGTACCCTCCCATCTCTCAGGCCCAGCCCCTGATCCTCAGACCTCTTCTGCAAGAGGGCCAGCCTGGCAACTCCTCAGCGCATCCAGTAGTCAGTGGAACAAGAATGCTCACACAACTGACCTTTGACGGCTAGGCAGATGGTAAAGTCCAGGTCATTATAGTTTGGCACAAGGCCAATGGTGCCAAGTATCTCTTCTCCAGTCTTCATGATTAGGTAGTCCTCATGTAGAGCACAGTCTGATTCCAGAGCATGTATGGGGACTCAGGACTGGTACAGAAGCCGGTCCTCTTGTGACACTGGGTGAACTCTCTGTTGAAGTAGGCCACCAGTGTGTGCATGTAGTCATTTCTCTTCACTAGCAGGCAGAGGGGGGAGGTGAAGGTCAGGTCCTTCACCAAGACTGTGCAGATATCCACTTCCTTTATGACACAGGCATTGGTGACAAGCTGCTTGGGTCCACCACATCCACTAGGGGCTCCTGGATGGCCACATCTTTGATTCAAGGCATATCAAAATCATATACATTCTACAATCAGTGGATCTTCTAGTTTTCATACTGTCAGACCTCAAGGGCTGTCACATAAAGGGCAGTCCGGTCTAGGAAGATGAGGCCATCGGGTGCCAGGCACTTGTCACAGGAACACAGCACAGTGTTGAGAATGGACTCACAGAAGAGCCACTAAGCCACCCATTCACTCATGACAATGTCCACCTTCACCAGAAACTCCATCTCTTCCACCTTGCCCTTGGTGGTCGTCACCACATGACCTAATTTGCTTGCTTTGACAATCTTCACAGCATAATCGGAGATACTGAAACACTCAATCCAAATAACCTTGCAGGTACCTGCCTTGGCAGGAAACCTGCAAAGGAAACCAGTGCCCAAGCTCACATCCAGCACCAACTTGTCTTTGAAGAGATGCCAATTGTGAAACATGGAGGTGCAGTATATAAGGTATGTACTTCATCCTTTAGCAGCACCTAGTAGTTGCCAAAGTGAGCATAGAAGTCAAAGTAGCAGTCTTTGGATGTCATGTCCTTAGCGTTCGGCTTCTCAGTACTTTCTTCTTGGCCACAGGAAACCTCCATGATGCAGTTTGGGGCCTCAGATGCCACCATCTTCACCCAAATACTCTGGCCTCCAAGACCTCCCCACTTCTCCCAATAAACGATTTTACAAAGACTGTCTGTGTATCCTAAAAATTGCATGACATATTTTCATTATAGTAGAATAAAATTCTATGTGCATTATGTATCACATTTTCATTATCCATTAATCACTTGATGGAAATTTAAGTTCTTTCCACTACTAAACTGTTGTGAATAGAGTGGCAAGGAATATGGCTGAGCAAGTTTTTCTGGAGTAGTAAAAAATAGTCCTTTGGTTTCTTACCATGAATGAATATATCTGGGTCATTTGGTAGATCTACTGTTTGCTCTTTGACAATTTTCCACACTGATTTCTTTGGTAGCTGCCCTAGTATGCAATTTTACCAATAGTACATGAGAGTTCTGCTTTCCCCATATCTCTTCACCATCATTTGCTTTTAGTTCAAATTTTCTTTTTGTTTTATTTTAATTTTATTTAACTAATTTATTTAGATTACAACAAAAATGTTATCCCCTCACTTGTATCCTCCCATTCCCTCTACCCTCTCCTTTCACACTATTCCCCTCCCATAGGTCTGTGACAGAAGGGGAACTCCTCCCCCACCATATGGTCACAGCCTAACGAGTCTCATCTTGGTAGCCAGCTTATCCTTTCTCTGAGTGCCACCAGGCCTTCCCACCAAGGGGAAGCAGTCAAATATGGAATACTAGAGTGCATGTCAGAGTCAGTCCCTGCTCTCCATGCAACCTCAGAGAATGTCCAGTCCGTTGGCTAGATCTGAGTAGTTCAAAGTTTACCGCATGTATTGTCCTTGGTTGGTGCAATAGTTTGAGCAGAACCCCTGGGTCCAAATCTGCCCATCATGATGTTCTTCTTGTAGGTTTCTAGGACCCTCTGGATCCTTCTATCTCCCCATTCTCCCATACTTCCCTTACCTAGAAAAAAAAAACAAATGATCATCTCCTTAGATGCAGAAAAAGAATTTGACAAAATCCAACACCCATTCATGTTTAAAGTTTTGGAAAGATCAGGGATACAAGTCACATACCTAACGTAATAAAGGTTATATACAGCAAGCCAATAGTCAACATCAAATTAAATGGAGAGATACTCAAACAAATTCTTTTACACTCAGGGACCAGACAATGCTGCCCACTTTCTCCATATCTCATCAATATATTTCTTGAAGTTCTAGCTAGAACAATAAGACAACAAAAGGAAATCAAGGGGATCTAAATGGGAAAGGAGGAAGTCAAATTATCCCTATTGGCAGATGATATGAGAGTGTACATAAGTGACCACCAAAATTCCACCAGAGAACTCCTACAGCTGATAAACACCTTTAGCAAAATGACTGGATACAAAATTAACTCTAAAAAGTCAGTAGCCTTCCTGTATATGAATTACAATCATTCAGAGGAAGAAATAGGGAGACTATGGCCTTCATGATAGCCACAAACAATATAAAATATCTAGGAATAACTCTAACGAAGCAACTGAAAGACTTGTTTGAAAAAACTTCAACACTCTGAAGAAGGAAATTGAAGATGACATCAGAAGATGGAAAGCTCTCCCTTGTTCATGGATCTGGAGAATTAGCAGAGAAAAAAATGGCCATCTTACCAAATGCAATTTGTAGATTCAATGCAATCCTTATCAAAATACTTACACAATTTTTAAAAAACATTGAAAGATCAATTCTCAACTTCATATGGAAAAACAAAAAACACAGAATAGCTAAAACAATCATGTACAATAAAAGATTCCTCTTCTGGAGGAATCTCCATACATGATCTCAAGCCGTACTATAGAGCAAGAAAAATTAAAACAGCACAGTACTGGCATAACAATAGGCTGTTTGGTAAATGGAATTGACTCAAAGACTCAGAAATAAATCCACACACGTATGGACACTTGATTTTTGACAAAGAAGCCAGCTCTATTCAATGGGAGAAAGATAGCATCTTCAACAAATGGTGCTGGTCTAACTCGATGTCTCCAATGTAGAAAAATGCAAGTAGACCTGTATTTATCACCATGCACAAACCTCAAGTCCTATTGTTAGTTAGAAGCTTGACCGTAGCTATTGTAAATGGAGCCACATAAGATCTCAGAGTACCTTCAACTTGTATTTTTCTTATTGCGAATGCTGCTGAATATGTCCAAGCCATTCTTTATTTCTTCCTTTGGGAACTCTCTGTTTAGATCCATAGCTCATTTTTAATTGGGTCTTCTTTTCCTGGTTCTTTGTTTCTTGAAGCGTGTGTGTGTGTGTGTGTGTGTGTGTGTGTGTGTGTGTGTGTGTGTGTGTGTGTGTGTGTGCGTGTGTGTTGTCTGGATACTAGCACTTTTACTTTCTTCTTTATAGCTGGCAACAATTGTTTTCTTAGTCTGTGTTCTTCCTTTTCACTCAACTGATTGGATCATTTCCTACACCGAAAATTTTTCAGTTTTACATGTCTCATTGTTAATTATTTGCCTAATTTCTTAGTGAATGAAGTTCTATTCAGAAAGCCTTTTGAGATATATATGTCTATGTTGTCATCCACCAGTTTCAATGTTTCAGGTTTCACACTGAACATTTTAATCTATCTGATGTTCATTTTTGTGCAGAGTAATAGAAGTAGGTCCAATCTCATTTATCTACTTATGGACATAAATTCTTCTCAGCATAATTTGTTGTTGCAGATGCTGTCTTTGCTCCAGTATATATTTTTGTAATCCTTATCAAATATTAGATGGCCTTGCTCTTTATGCTTAAGAGTGTTTTTCATAGCCTAGATATATTATGCCTCCACATGAATTTTAGAATTCTATTTCTGTGAAGAATATTTTAGGTATATCTTTTAGGATTGAATTAAGTCTATCACTTCTTTAAATATGCTTAGCCTTGTTTTTTGCTAATCTATAATATAGCTTTATACTTTTATAAACTATGGACTTTTTATAAACTAAACCATACAGGAAATTGTTTGCAAGGTGAGTTTAGAACAGATAACTAATGACAAAGATTAACTCAGATATACTAACCCTCAAGCATGTCAGAGATCTACTTAATATTGCATTTAGCATGTGTAAGCTTATTATGATAAAGAGGTTTCCAAATCATAGCAGTAGCTCTCCATGATTTCTGAAGAAGAACAGGGCACCACAACAAATAACTTCAACCCTGATTGTGATGTGCTAACCATTAGGCAAGACTGCCCCAATGCCTAGCCCTCTGCTGAGGACAAGCCTGAACTGTGGACAAACTGAACACCCAGAGAGCTATTGTTTCATGTTTCTGACAACCAGGTGAAGTCAGCCTTTCCATGTTCTTCTTCAACAGAAAGAGCCTCTTGTTCTGTGCGCCTGATGCCCATGGAGCCATGAAAATCATAGGAGCATGGAACAACTAGGTAGTAGACAATGTCTGACTAGTCATTTCTGTCATTTTGATTAATACCTAGATTCACTTAGGTTACAAGTTATCCTTCTCAAGTCTCTAATCACATTGACCACTAAGCTAATGGTAGCTTGATAGCTAAGAAAGAGACAACTAGCTCCTTATCCCAAAGTAATCCACCATGTTAATTCATTAGTTCATTTGCTAGTTAAAACTACTAGATAGTAGATTGCTTACTTAAACAGTCAAGCAAGTTTGTTTTACTAACAAACCTCATATTAAAGATAAACAGGCTTCAGATACCCTTTCAGCCCTCTTCATATTCAGAGGACCAGATTTAAGTCTCACTCCTAGAGAGGCTACAGTTAGGTTTAGATACAGCCTAACTTGTTACCAGACTTTAAGAAGCATGTATCACCTGCAGCTTTTTACCATTCCTTTAGCTAAAGAAGTGATGGCTCTTATGAATAAGGAAGCTACGAACATGGTTGAGCATATGTCCCTGTTGTGTGGTAGTGCATCTTCTGGGTATATTCCAAGGAGTGGAATAGCTGGGTCTTGAGGAAGCCCTATTCCCATTTTTCTGAGAAAGCACCAGATAGATTTCCAAAGTGGTTGTATTAGTTTGCATTCTCACCAGCAATGAAGGAGTGTTCCTCTTTCACCACATCCTTACCAGCATGTGGTGTCATTTGAGTTACTGATCTTAGCCATTCTGATGGGTGTAAGATGGGATCATAGCTGCCTTATTCATAATAGCCAGAACATGGAAACAGCCTACATGTCCCTCAGTAGAAGAATGGATAAAGAAACTGGGGTACATTTACACTATGGAATACTACTCAGCTATTAAAAACAAGGATTTTCCGAAATTTGTGGACAAATGGATTGAACTAGAAAGTATCATAATGAGTGAGTTCACCCAGAAGCAAAAAGAGTTAAATGGTATATACTCACTTATATCGAGACACTAGTCCAAGGGGAAAAACTTTACCTACCAGGAAAGTGGGTCAGAGGGGAGGACATCCTATTGAGACTTTAGGTGTGAGAAGCCTGGGAGAATGAGGAAATAGAAGGATCCAGAGGGTCCTGGAAAACTACAGGTGGGTCTGGGCCCTGGGGTCCTCCTCAAACTATGGCACCAGACAAGGAAAATATAGGCAGTAAACTTCGAATCCCTACCCAGACTAGCCGATCGATGGGACATTCTCCACCGTTAAGTGGAGAAGGAGATCTGACTTTCACACAAACTCTGGTGCCCCATATTTGACCATGTCCCTTGGATGGGGACGCCTGGTGGCACTCATAGGAAGGATAATAGGTCATCAAGAAGAGACTCAATACCCTATGAGCATATACAGGGGGAGGAGGTCCCCATCAGTCACAGACATAGGGGAGGGGAATGGGGGGGAAGCGGGAGGGAGGGAGGAATGGGAGGATACAAGGGATGGGCTAACAACTGAGATGTAATTTGAATAAATTAATAATAAAAAAGGAAAAAATAAAATAATTACAAAAAAAAAGTGACGGCTCACAGAAATTCACCTGTTTCTCATGGTAAATAATTATATACAAGGTCTGATACAAAAGTTTAGGTTATAAAGGAAAGCTTCCAAGAAAGTAATTGAGGGTCTAAAAGGGTGTTTTTAAGGTTGGCAAATGAGAGCTATGAAGGTCAGAGGGTCTAAAAAGGTGATTTAAGATATCCCAAAAAATTTTAAATGCTTCAGATTTTTTTCTGCTGGTATGCTATTGTTGTATTGACTGTTCAGAGCTTTGACATTAATCACTGGAGCTCTGATTTATTAATCTAACTCTGATAGAACATTCCACTCTATGATGCACTATTTTAAAGTTCCTTGGTTTGTCTCTTAAATATATACTTAAAACATTTCTCATTGGGCTAGAATTACACACATTCATTCTTCTAAATAGAGGGACTCTTTTATGTTATGTAATCATAGTAAACATTAAGATCAAGTGAGTTTTTGCCCTTCTGCTCCACAGGAGGTTTCTGCCCTCTGTTAGGACACCCATGTTACCATTCCACAGATGTCAGAAAGATATGTAAGGCTTCTGCCTATCTTTAACTCTCCTCAAAGAGTATTTACGCTTTTAACCCAAAGTTTTTCTCCAAGCCTCTACTATGTTATAATACAAAATTATATGTCTACTACATTGTTCTACAATCTGTATTTCACTGCAGAGAGCAAACAATGGTGATGCTAACATATCTAAAGTTTATCTCCTTTGTAAATGTAAAAAGCTTCTTGTAAGCTGCAGGAAATCCACCTCTCAGGTCAAATGGAATCCAGATAAGCACTGTCAATCATCAAAGTTCCCACATATTACCTATCTCAGAGGGTGGGATTCTTCCCCTTACCCAGATTTTGTGGCTCCTCTCCCCCAATTTTCTAGTTATCCAATCACTATGTTCATGCATTCAACATTGGAAGATTGGTAAGTCCTTCCTTTTGGTTGGCATAAATGCTTCTTGTCATTCTTGCCAACCTACATCCAAACCCTTCATCTAGGACCTTCTCCTTGGGTGAGATTTCCCACTAGCATGGTTTTCTCTCTCCCTTCCTTTCCACAAGCACTCCAAATTATAGGACTAGGCAAACTGTGTCTGCCTGGGCTGTGCAGTTAGTTTCCAGCCAATGCTGAAGAGCCACTGGAACATATTGCTTCAATTTCCTCAATGTAAACCCACTCTCAGCATGGGAAGTCCCTTCACCCATCCCTCCAGATTGCCCTCTGGGATGCCTTCTGGAGAATTTTATGCCTGAATTAAGGACTTCCAAGCTTACACGTCTCTACAACCAAACTTGGCCTTAATATCCCTTAGACGACAGAACCAAAATGAGACCTTTTAATTACTGCTGACAATTGAGTAACTGGAAAGAGGTTACCTGTGTTCAATCTTTTCTCTTCTTTACTCCATACCTTCCCTCTCTGCTCACTCTCCCAAAAGTTTCAAATGTACACCTAAAAGTAATTTTCTCCCTAACCTACTTAACTTTGTCTTCTGGTCACATATTGGAATACTTAAGACAGGGTGTCTAAGATAATAAATCATATATTTACAACAAGCTATTAACTTAAGAAACATTATTCAGAGATCAAAGTTAGAAAAACTAATCTGTAACTAGCAAATTTGGATGTTTTAAAAAGTATCTGGAATTTGGGTTAGCTTGATCTTGCACAAATCTTGTGCCTGTGACCAGAACTGCTAGGAGTTCACACGTACAGCTGCACTGCTGAGACCAGAAGACATTGTTTCTTAGAAAAACCATCCTCTCCTACTGCAATTTGCAGCCTCTTAAGTTCACTAACTTTGATTTATTATTTAGATAACAAAAGCTTCTTATAAATTATAGAAAAAAATGGTGATATTTGAAAACATGAATGTCAATATTCACATCTGAAAGAAAACATCAAAATGTTCTAAATATGTGAAATTAAACATGCTTTAAATTTTTTTCTATTCTATTATGGATATACAGTATATTTACAAGTAGAACCAAAATTAGCTCATAGTAATATTTTACATGTTTGAGTAATGTTTTTAGAATTTGAATATAAACTATAGATTATACTATAAAAATGTAACAACTATAATATATAGTCCTTGAACTCTTCTAGAGATATAAATTATAATTATAAAAATACTGGTTATTTGGTTTGGTGGTGTTTCATTTCTTGAGTTCTTTATATATTTTGGATATTAGTCCTTTGTCAGATGTTGGGTTGGGGAAGATCTTTTCCCATTCTGTAGCCTGTTGCTTTGTTCTATTGACAGTGTCTTCTGTAGTACAGAAACTTCCTAGCCTCACGAAGTCCCATTTATTAGTCGTTGACCTTAAAGCCTGTGTTGTTGTAGTTCTGTTCAGAAAGTTGTCTCCTGTGCCAATGAGTTCCAAGCTCTTCCTCACTTTTTCAATAAGAGATTTAGTGTCTCTGGTTTTATGTTGAGGTCTTAAATCCATTTGAACTTGCATTTTATGTGTGGTGATAAATATGGAACTACTTGCATCTTTCTACAAGTATAGATCCAGTTAGATATGCACCATTTGTTGAAATGGTATCCTTTTCCCATTGAATAGATTTGGATTCTTTGTCAAAAATAAAATGTCCATATGTGTCCATTTATTTCTGGGTCTTTGATTTGATTCCATTGATCAACCAGCCTCTTGCTATACCAGTACCACACTGTTTTAATTACCATTGCTCTCTAGTACAGCTTGAAATCAAGTATAGAGATTCCTCTGGAAGATCTTTTATTGTACAGGATTGTTTTAGCTATTCTGTGTTTTTTTTTTTTTTTCATATGAAGTTGAGAACTGATCTTTCAATGTCTTTAAAAATTGTGTAGGGAATTTGATAGGGATTGCATTGAATCTGTAAATTGCTTTTGGTAAGATGGCCATTTTTTCTATGTTAATTCTCCAGATCCATGAGCAAAGGAGATCTTTCCATCATCTGATGTCATCTTCAATCTCTTTCTTCAGAGATTTGAAGGTTTTTTTTAAACAAGTCTTTCAGTTGCTTGGTTAGAGTTATTCCTGGATACTTTATATTGCCTGTGGCTATCGTTAAGGGTGTAGTTTCCCTAATTTCTTTCTCAGTATATTTGTCATTTGTATACAGGAAGGATACTGACTTTTTAAAGTTAATTTTGTATCCAGCCACTTTTCTGAAAGTGTTTATCAGCTGTAAGTATTCTTTGGTAGAATTTTAGGCGTCACTTATATACACTATCATATCATCTGTGAATAGGGATCGTTGACTTCCTCCTTTCCCATTTGGATCATCTTGATCTCCTTTTGTTGTCTTAGTGCTCGGACTAGAAGTTCAAGAACTATATTGAAGAGATATGGAGAAATTAAGAAGCTAGGATCACAACTAAACAGAGAATTCTCAACAGAGGAATATCAAATGGTTGAGAAATTCTTAAAGAAATGCTCAACATCCTTAGTTATCAGAGAAATTCAAATCAAAATGACTCTGATTCCATCTTATACCCATCAGAATAGCTACAATCAAAAACTCAAGTGACAGCATATGCTGGCAAGGATGTGGAGAAAGGGGAAACACTTCTTCATTGTTGATGGGAATCCAAACTTGTACAACCACTTTGGAAATCAATCTGGTGCTTTCTCAGAAAACTGGAAATAGATCTATCTCAAGACCCAACTATTCCACTACTTGGAATATATCCCAAAGATGTTCCACCACACAACAAGGACATATGTTCAATCATGTTCACAGCAGCCTTATTCATAGTAGCCAGAACCTGGGAACAACCTAGATGTCCCTCAGTTGAAGAATGGATAAAGAAAATGTGGTACATTTACCCTATGGGATACTACCCAGCTATTAAAAACAAGGAAATCCTGAAATTTGCAGGCAAATGGATGGAACTAGAAATGATCATCCTGAGTGAGTTAACCCAGACCCAGAAAGATACACATGACATATATTCACTTATAATTGGACACTAGCCCAACAGAGATTTCCCCTGAAAGTCTTCATTTAGATGGAGATTGGGATAGATACTGGAACTTCCCTTTGGGACTCTAGGTGAGAGAGGTAAGAAAGAATGGGTAAATAGAAGGATACAGAGGGTGCTAGAAACCTACAAGAAGACCATTAAGGCTGGCGGATCTGGACCCAGGCAGGTCAGCGCAAACTACTGTACCAACCAAGAACAATGCATGCAGTAAACCTAGAACTCCTATCCAGATATAGCCAATGGACACCACATTCTCCACAATTGTGTGGTGAGCAGGGACTGACTTGGACATGAACTCTGGTGCCCCCTATTTCACCACTTCCCCTTGTTGGAGAGACCTGGTGATACTCATATGAAGAGTAAGCACGCTACCAGGAAGAGACCTGATAGACTGTGATTTTATAGTGGAGGACAAGGTTGCCTTCTGCCACAGACCTAGGGGAGGGGAAGAGGATGAAAGACAGAGGGAGGGGGAACAGGAAGATACAAGTGAGGGGATAACAAATTAGATATAATATGAATAAATTACTTAAATATTTTAATAGTAGTGGCTATAATGGAACTCTCTTTTAATTCCAGCATTCAATGGAGGCAGAAGCTTTGAAAGTTTAATAGTAACCTCATCTACAAAGGAAGACTCTATTTTCAAATATCTCTTTTGTCCTAGACTATACCAAACATGTAGGACAAATAACATCCCTTTCCCTATTCAACAGACCAAATGTCAGTGGCATGCTCTGACATCCTGCCACCAAGATTAATAGTATCCTCACACTCGTTCTACAAGTCCTAGAGTTAATAGCCATAGCTAGAACATGTCTTAGTAAACGGCAGTCAACTAGCTGACCACACAGGTTCACCAGTAGTATCTATGGCAAAGATGCCAATGATAGAAATAACTACTGTCCAAGTTTTCTTGAGATGTCTGCCCTTGAAATTGAAGCATCATTCCCAGAGGTCTCACAAGTGGCTTTCAATCTAGTTTGCCCTGAGCCAGAGGTTGAATGGAGTCAGTTCCTCTCAAACATTCTATGACATCAACCTAAAGCAGCTTCCTATAATTGCAAAGAATAGGGATTGTTTATATTCTTTATATAACTGCCATTATAATTTTTACTACAAAGCAAATGTACATGAGCACTAAAAGAAGAGCTGTAAGCAAGAACAATACTTTGGGAAATAATTCACAAAGATTAAGGAGAGAAAAGGACCCTAAGCTGTAAAAAACAACCACCTTTCAAATAAAATGGCTTAGTATGTACTAAATATAGTATTAAACACATAGTCTTAAATGACATCTCATTTTCCTTATCTGTAGATCAGGTGCCCTTGTCATCTTCATCCTGTGTATTTATTTCTACTATATCCAATGGCATTATTATTTTTAAAATACTTTCCTTCCACACTGAGCTTGAAGTCTGGGAAGGATGGAGTAAGAAATAATGTTTTTGATTATTCAGTCATATTTCCAATACCTACAAGATACTGTCCCAAGATACCTTGAATTGTTTATGCTGCTATTGTGTGTTAACAGTCTTCATTGACCTACCCTTGGTTTTGTATTTTAGAATTTTTAGACAGGCATTGGAAGTGAGGAAAGAGAAATACAGAAAAGAATAAGGAAAAGAATGAAAAGAAAGTCTCACTTACAAAAGCAGTATTATGAATCAGGCACCACATTCTTGCTTGGTCTCTGTACACATCTTACTGTTGCAACGTGTTGAGAGCTGTTGTTGCTGGAGAGTGACCATATATGATTTCAAACTGGAGACCTGTAAGGGCTTTTTTCATTCCCTCTCTCCCTTGTTCACACATAGAAACAGACCATGCCTTCATGAAAATGAATAGGTTGCTTTAATCTTCTTTATATTTTAACTAGGGTTTCTATTACTTCAGAGAAAATGGTTTGTCATATGAAAATAATATGCTTAATTATGATGTTGAAAGTATGATTATTTTTCTTATGATTTCTGTCTTTTTATTATATAAATACATATTATACTTGTTAGTTTAGATGCATTACTTACTTTACTACAAGTTATTTATTAAAAAGGGCCTTGACATAATAAGAACATAATCTTTATATACAAATGTATATGTATCATAGAATCCATTTTTCTTATAGTAAGTTACATTTTTATCAAACTTACAAAATAAAAACAGATGGTTATTATGTAAAATGTTAGACTATAATATCTGATACATACATGCTTTGGACATCTTCTCATTTTTACTTAAGGTATTGTTACATGAACTTGGAGTTCACTGAAGAATAATTTGAGATTGTTTTGATTTATCTAAAAGAAAAAGGATATAGTTCTGGAAGTCTTTTGAGATATCAGAATAACTCAGACAAAGAATTACCATGTGAAAATAAACATGGCTTCTTGATATTTTCATCTTGGTTTGAATAGCAGAAAGAATATTTTCAAAATCACAAATATCCTCATTTTTATCATAGCCTGCTAATTGTATGTCAGATTTACATACACTTATCTTCATGAAGACATCATGCCAATATGATAGACAACCAATATAAGAGATATTAAACAAAGTCAAGAGACTATGTCTGTATGAATGCATACGCTGTAGATATGCTTTCATTGAAATCTTAGACTCATTTGAAGCACACCAAAGACAGAGAATTTTAGCTCTTTCTCCATGAATAATTCCTTGCCTTGGTTTTTGAAAAGCGATTGAATCCAAGGAAAAATTGATACTTATTCTGCTTTCATTATTTTCTTGTGGGTAGAGAGCACCCTCTACTTTCTCCTGTTTAAATAACACCCCTCTTGAAAGAAAAGAAATGGCTGCATCCATGTAGACAATTTACTCAGAACATCAGAAGAACGGATTTGTTTATAAGGTTCATTAGCGCGTGGCCTCTACTGGCAATAACCCACGTTCAGGAGACCACCATTGTGATACCCTCCAAAGATTCCCCAGAAAGAGGCAAAGTCTAGGATGAGAACGCCTTCTCTGAAGTCTCCCACTTTCCATGAACTGGCTCTGCGGAGCCACCCCAGGAGGGGAGACGGCAGCTTTGAAAGCTAACACCTTTGTTATTCCAAGTGTTAGAGATGAAGCTGAATTTCAGATGCCCCAAGGTCTGTGCATCCTTCACCAAACACAGATGGAAGCTGGACTCTTTGAACTGCTTTGAAAATCTGTTACTAAGCTTTGCTTCAGGTCTGCAGAGCAGCCATTGCTAACCTCTGACTGCTTGCAATTTTTATGGCTGTGTGATGACAAGGGATAAAATAGCTTCATTTTAGAAGCAAATGGTTCATATGCCAAGGATGAGGGGAAAAAAGGGCACCATCTTAGTAAGATTTTTATCTTAACTATATAGTAATTATACGTGATAGTATTTTTAAAAGTAACAGATTCATAAATAAATCACAAACATTAATATTAATTCATTCACTTTATTATGACAATATTTATGTTTATAACATCAATAATTTCAAATACCACAATATGCAAAGATGAATAAATCACTTATTGGCATACAGTTCCTTAGAGGTTTGCAGTGATGTTGAAATATATTGATTCTTGAATTCAGAATCAGAAACATCTGGTATAGTAAGTCAATGTCAAGCTCTGGCTTACACAGTGATTGCATTTAAAAGCATTTTATATTTATCACCACAGCTTTCATTTTCCTGTGGTAGGAAAAACATTCAATTAAAATCACTCTAAATAAACCATCGCTCTTAAGTCAGATTTAGCCAACAGTTTATCTTGTATCATTTTAGCCTGTTACATGTGCTAAGAGAGAGTTCAGCTGTTCTTGCTTTCCTTTCAAAGAACATTCAGTTTCTGCATAAAGAATCAAGAACTCCTTACAAACTTGAGGATTCCTGTTCTATTGTTCTTAATAGAAAAAACAAGATTTGATCAAGACAGAAAGCTGTAGACAGTGGTATGTTCTCAAAGTAGTTCATTGTGCTTTTGTAAACATGTAATACTGCACATTTGTGTGGAAAGTGAGTGTTTACATCTGTGTCCTCCCCATCCCCCCAAAACAGTAAAAACTACCCATTCAGTCAGCATCATATGGTTTTACTTGTAAGGTGCCTATGGAGACATTAATGCAACTGTTACTTATGGGCAACTTTTCTAGGCAGGGGTTTAACAGGACCAAAGAAGTCTCCATACAATATATATTTAATAAGAACACAGACTGTAGCCACAGCAGGCTTCCTCCCTGGAGCATGCTGAGGATAACTATGTGACCTGCTACCCTGTCTCAGCGGGTTAGCAACAGCAGGCTCTAGCCTACTCAGTAATCTCCACACAGGACCTCTTGAACTTGCTTGCCTGCTTGCTTAAAAAAAAAAAAATAGATGTATATATATATATATAGGGCAGGAGTATGAGCTTCCTTCCAGCTCTCACCCATAGGACACATCAAGAGACTATAAAGTTCTTTATCTTCTCCTTCCTGCCACAGCATTAGCCATGGTAAAAGGAAGACCCTCACAGCCCGAATATTTACAATCCCAGCCTCGTAGTTGGGTTTAAATGTTTGTTTAACTCACAAGTGGCACTGAAATATCAATGATGTTTCTAGAAAAGGTTATAGCGGCCATTGCTGGTGATTCATAATAGCTACCTCATGTGAGAAAAAGAATGTAAAAGGAAGGCATCCCATGGCTGAGAGGAAGTGAGCAGAGAGAGGAAGGGAAGAATATTTTGCCATCTATTTATTGCCTACTGCTTGTGGCACTAACAAAATCAAGTGTGTGAGAGCTCATTCTCCATTCTAAAAAACAAAACAAAACAAACAAACAAAAACAAAAAAAACAGAAAACAACAACAACAAATTTTTAAATCCACTTTAAGAAAAAAATAATTAAATGAAAATTTTAATACTCACACTTTCATTTTTCAATTCTTTTTATTTTTACTTAATTTAAATTAAAATATAATTATATCACTTTCCTGTCTCCTTCCCCCTCTCCATACTTTGCCTCTCCCAGAGTCAGAGAAATAAAAGAGATGATGAAATTTTTAAATGACAAGACATGCATAAAAATCTGAGACTTCTCTAAATACATGTACATTATTTGGGAATTGGGGCTTATCTCAAGGGCTAGAAGCAGAATTGTCTTGTTAGTGGATAGCGAGAAAGCTCCAAGCAAAGGGTAAATTAGGGCATGACACTCGTGTGTCCTGATCACCAAGAGTGGATTCACAATGTAGAGTTCATGGTGCAGATGATGCTGAGAGGGGGAGAGCCTATTTGTATCATTCACATACAGAAAGGAGGAAACTTAGGTTCACGCTCCCAGACTACAACTGTTTCGACATTGGGTTCACTCAAAAGGACATCGTTTGCCTGGGGGAAGCTTTGTAACCATTTCTAGTTCATAAAAACAGCTAGTTCCAGGTCCCCGGTTTTTGTTTTGTTTTGTTTTGTTTTGTTTTGTTTCCATGTATGTATTACTTAGCTCTTAGAAGAATAGGAGCTCTGCATTCACGGAGTTCAGTACTGTAGTCCATGATGAGTTCAAACCTTTCCTCTGCATGTATGCTCTATTTTCTCCCATCTTTGGGTGCTTTAATCATCCCCTTCTCATGAAGGCCTTACAAGTTACAAAGAAGTTACTGCTGTCAACCCTCGAACACTTTAGATTCATAGTCTTGTTGTCATAACTATACTTTACTTAAATTCTTTCCCCCAAATTTAAGTATTTAAAATAATATAATGTATTCTGCAAGAACTAGTTGGACATTGTCATGGTTTGAATACAAAGTATCCCACATTGTCTTAAATGTCGAATGCATAGTCCACAGACACTGGCACAATTTTAAAATCAAGGTTCTGGAAGTATCAGGAGGTGGGGACTGGCTGGGGTTATGCCTTTGAAGATTATGCTTACTCTACACTCCTTTCCTTCTCTCCACAATGAGGTAGAGACTAACCTTTCCCACCAGGTTGTTCTGTTCAAGTTCACAGATCCAAGTAACCAAGAAGCCATGAGATATAATTAATCTTCCCAGTATTTGCTCAAAATAAGTTCAAAGTAACTGACAAAGGCAAAATAAAATATGATATGATGATATGAAGTAATTTAGTAAAACTTTGTTGCTGTTCCATACAAAATCAAGGTTCATGCAGCTCCTGACTGAAAAATGCATTAGGCCACACGGAGCAAAGCATGGAAAGAGCTTGCGATATATTTAGCAATTTAGCTCTGATGGCATTGGTGGACAGCTGTGTCAGTTAACACCCCAAAACTGACACTGCTGTCTACTGACGCCACCAGCACCCCAGACTTCATTTATCTGTCATCACAGTCTCTCTTGGTAAGTGGCTTTCTCCCCCAAGGTCATAGTAGTATCTTCTCCACCATCTTCTGTCACGTGCTCCAGGAAGTATGGGGAGATATGCCAATACCATGTCAGTTTTTCAGAGTCTCAATGTAAAGACCCATGTTCCTATGGCTCTGATTATGTAGAAAGACACAACAAAAAAAAACACGCCTTTGGAGTGATGCATTTTCACTTCTATTGAAATCAGTATTGGGGCTGGAGAGATGGTTTAGAAGTTAAGAGTTCCTTGCATCTTTTAAATTTTTTTCTTTAGTCTGTATATTTTGTGTTTTGATTATTATATGGCGGGAAGATTTTCTTTTCTGATCTATTCTACTTGGTGTTCTATAGGCCTCTTGTATGTTCATATGCATCTCCTTCTTCAGATTGGGAAATTTTTCTTGTATAATTTGGTTGAAG
This sequence comes from Acomys russatus, assembly GCF_903995435.1. Taxonomy (NCBI): domain Eukaryota; kingdom Metazoa; phylum Chordata; class Mammalia; order Rodentia; family Muridae; genus Acomys; species Acomys russatus. The sequence goes on from NC_067168.1 coordinate 19,262,246, forward strand.
ATATTTTCTGGGCCATGGAGTCAGGCATCTTCTCTATCCTCAATGCCTATTATTCTCAGGTTTCTTCTTTTCATGGTGTCCTTGATTTCTTGGATGTTCTGTGTTAGGAATTTTTCTGATTTAGTATTTTCCTTGATGGTTGATTCGAGTTCTACAATTGTATCTTCAAGTCCCGAAATTCGTTCCTCTGTTTCCTGGATTCTGTTTGAGAAGGCCATCTCTTTGTTGGCTGCTTTCTTCTCTATGGTCTCTCGGTCACATTTTTCTTCTGTGTGTTCCTTTATCATAGATTCCGTTTTTGTCCTCAGATCTTGAAGTGTTTTTTTTTTTTTATTTCCTTCATCTGTCTGTTTGTATTTTCCTGAAATTCTTCCAGTGCTTTTCTATATGACTCTTTTATGTCCTCCACCTGCTTGGTTGCCTCCTCCCACAGTTGTTTACAGATTTCATTCCTTTCTTCCATTATCATCTTCCTTACTAAGGACTTGAGGTCATTTTCTTGTATTTCAATTGTTTTTAGGTTCTCCAGGTTGCTTTCATTGGGATTGTTGGGATCTGGAGATTCCAAACTGTTTTGGTTTTTGTTTGTATTCTTTCACTGTCCTCTTGTCATTTTGGTGTGTCTGATGTTGGGAGGTAGTTTCTGGTGACCTTCACTGGTTGAGAGTGGATAGTTGGTGAATGATTATTGGTCGCGTGCTCTTGCCTGTAGGGATCAGGTAGTTTTCCTCCTGACACAGGCAGGTGACCTAGTTTCCACTCCTGGAGACTTTGCTCTACACCTTAGGCTCTGGGCTGGGTCAGCAGAAGTAGGCTTCTGACTGGCTCCAGCATACAACAAGAAAATTTGCTCAACCATGTTCATAGCAGCCTTACTCATAATAGCCAGAACATGGAAACAGCCTAAGTGTCCCTCAGTAGAAGAATGGATAAAGAAACTGTGGTACATTTACACTATGGAATACTACTCAGCTATTAAAAACAAGGAATTCCCGAAATTTGTGGACAAATGGATTGAACTAGAAATGATCATAATGAGTGAGCTAACCCAGAAACAGAGAGACTCAAATGGTATTCTCACTTATAACTAAACACTAGCCCAAGGGGCAGGTCCCATGAAAATCTGTACCTACCAGGAAAGTGGGATAGAGGTGAGAACATCCTATTGAGACTCTAGGTGAGAAAAATATAGGGGATAGGGAAGTAGGTGGATCCAGAGGGTCCTAGAAACCTACAAAAGGAACATTATGATGGGTGGATCTGAGCCCAGGGGTTCTGCTTGATCAAAGGCACCAACCAAGGACAAAACGTGCAGCCATCATCAAACCCCTACCCAGATCTAACCAAGGGACAGAACATTCTCCACAGTTAAGTGGAGACTGGGGACTGACTTCTACAGGATCTCTGGTGCCCCATATTTGGCCATGTCCCTTTGTTGGGGAGGCCCAATGGCACTCGGAGGAAGGATAGCGGACTACCAAGAAGAGACTTGATACCCTAGCACCATATTCAGGGGGAGGAGGTCCCCCTTGGTCACAGTCATAGGGAAGAGGATTGGGGTGAAAGTGGGAGGGAGGGAGGAATGGGAGGATGTATGGGATGGGATAGAAAATGAGATGTAATATGAATTATTTTATTTTTCAATAAAAATGTGTTTAAAAAAAAAAAGAGTTCCTGTTTCTCCTGAGTATCCAGGTTCAGTTCCTAACACCCACATGGTGGCTCACAGGCATCTATACATCCAGTTCCAGGGGAGTCAACATCTTCCACAGTCACAAGGCATGCATATATGTACATACAGAAAATATATCCATACACATAATATAAATAAATAAGCAAATCGTGAATCAGGTTTGTTTATACAAGAAAGACAGCAACTGTCATAGAATATGTTGCTGTTGCTAGGAGCACCAGATTGTCAAGTAAAAGCCAACTACTGTGTAAAGGATTTTTCTCAATGAAGACTTTCACAAATCTTCAATTACCTTTAAATTCAATTAATTTCAAGATTTTATACAAATTTAGTTCACAAAGAACTATTCTGAAAATATTATTAGAAAACAAGATAAGAATGAACAAGGAATGTGGTCTTTCCCTAAGTATCAAGTGAAAGGAAGAAATAAATTCTCAGCCCAATTTACAATAAAGAAACATCAGTCCCAGTACAGAAGTATTATTTCATGTCCATCATATGGACATGAACTGATAAGTTGAGCAACATAGATTTACCCTGAAGTGAGACGATGACAGCCCTTAAATTGTAGCTGAGAGTATAAGTTACACACTTTTAAAGCAATCAAGTGCTACCCCTTAAAACTGAAAATATGCAAACTTTGCAGGCTCTAAATCTGCTAGGACCTATGCACTGTACAGAAACTTTTCTGTAGATCCACAATGTGCATGCACACAGACCACCTTGTTCTGATTATCCCCCTATGCGAATTGCTTACGTGAGCATGTTTTTGCTGCATCTGGAATTAACTTTTAAGCGCTTTCTTACTGGTTACCTGTATCATCCATCCATTTTATGGCTGGACCCAAGATAGCATGCCTGCCAATTCAGTCCTCTACCTATGTAGCAATACTGCTGTAGGGAGCATTTACAAGTAGCCCTTTTCAATTACCTATGCAGTATTGGAGTCTGAATAAATGTGTTCTGGTTTCATTACTGCTTTGAAAATTAAACACACACACAAAAATCTTTCCTCTGAGAAGAGTTTTATTTTCCAGTTCTGTGGGCTGAACCTAGTGCCTCAAAGATTCCAGGCAATTCCTCTATTTCTAAGTTAAATCTCAGCTCTAAGAAGCACTTTTAAATGTTTATGCGGAAACTTCTGTGGTCCTGAAGTCATCACTGAGCACAGTGATGATTCTTTTCTTTCATAAAAATGAGTTACAAATTTGGCAAAATTAATCTGTAGTGTGATGATGCAGGGCACACAGGTACCTATCACTCTATTGGGAGCTTGATTTTCTAGCTTCTATTCCCCCAAAGAAAGGATCAACATCTTGGGTTTTTTTAATAGATCTGCCACCTCACAATTTACGAGTTAATTATATTTAAATTTTGATGCTTATTTGTGTGTGTCCTCACTGCAGGCTCTTTTCTTAGAGGCCTGAGTGTTGATTTTCATACTCACTCGTAAAGTTGTCCAGTGGAAGGTATGGAAGAAAAATGCTCTTTCTGAATAGAATTTATTTTAATACATTTTTGGCATGGACAAACTTCTTTGTCTTTTATGTGTCATGCAATTTTGATTGCCACTGGGAAACCTAACAGTCTGCTTTAGCTTTCCCTGATTTGATAGTATTTAAAAGTGTAGACAATTGTTTTGAATTTCAAAAAAAAAAAAAAAAAAAATTCTGATGAGACTTGAATTCCCAAGAATAATACTCTTTTTTCACAATTAGTAAATCAAGATTCATTTTAATATTTGCATTGAGATTGGTGAGTATAAGTGTGGTGTAGAGTGTACTCTTGATGTACTCAGTAATTTAGAATCATGAACCTCAGCTGTCTAAGCGTGGCCTCTCTCAATACACTATCAAAACGCACTCTGTCTAGACAAGAGAAACCTATAGGTGGATGGACACTCAGCCTTCTGCAGAAAATGTGTCTGGCAAAAACAGCTTTTCTTTATGAGATTATTGAATGCTTTAAGAGACATTAATATTGAATCCCCCTTTCATGACACCTTAATCAGCTTTTTGGAAGAAGTTATGTACAGTATATATATATAGAGCTAAACGTTACATTACATTCCATAAAATACAATTTGCTTGTCAAATTTGAATAAATAAATTTAATATAAAAATATTAAGTGAGAAATCATAACTGGATAGTTGTATGTCATGTTGCAGAAGTTGCATAGGAAGGACTTGTCCAATGCTTTTGTGTAGTATCTATACATTTAGAAACATATATACCACATAGATAGGTGGTATATATTTGAGTATCTCTCACATGAGCTATTTGCTAAGTATTTATTATATTGGCACATAATTAATTAATAATCAGACATTTTTCTTATTTTTTGATTTTTATTTAAAATATTTTTCATACATTACATTTTGATCATATTCGTTATTCTTCCCAAACTCTTACCAGATGCTCTCTATGCACCCAACGTCATCTTTTCACTCTCTTTGTTTAAAAAAAGATAGCAAAAACAAATAAAAAAAGAAAGATCTAGACAAGCTAAGGAAACAACACAAAATGAGCACACACACACACACACACACACACACATACAAACACACACACTGGAGTCTTGTCTGTGTTGGCCAACTACTCTTGGGCAAAGGGCCTGCCTGAGGGCATAGTTGATATAGCCTATCACACTCCATTGAAGGGAGATGATACTCCCTTTCCCAGCAGGCATCAGTTGCAAACAGTTTCTTGGTTAGGCATGACACTTCCTCTCTGCATCTTACAGCTGGGATTTTTTTCTGGTTTAAACCAGCACAGGTCTTGTGCATGGTGTCACAGTCCCTAGAACTTTTTTTCCTGGAGTTACACACACACGCACGCACACACACACATACACACACACACACACACACACACACACACACACACACACACACACACACACCTGGTGCTTCCAGTCTTTCTCTTTCTCTATATCATAGGTCTCTGAGCCTTGAATCAGACATTCTTTTGTGTTTCCCTTCTCAATTCTGTTCCTGTTACTCAGATCAGGCAGCTTCAATGTTTATTAAATGTCTTAAAATGTTTAATAATAAATATCTCATTAATAAAATTTCCCAATTCAGCATTAAAACATACATTTTCCAAGGGAAACATTTAACAATTATTTCCATATATTGTGAAGATGCCTACTTCTATAAATAGTAAAACACACTGATGTATCCTAAACATCACAGCATGTTCAGGTATATATATATATATATATATATATATATATATATATATATATATATGAACATAATTCTAGACAATTGTTGAGTTGCCCTGTTCAGGATGGACCCTGAAACCTTTGAATCACAAATGTCAGCAGCATTGATTTGTTGTTGTCTTTTAGAAGCAGGAAATTCCTCAGCTCTCTCACAAGTTAAACACTGAGATGGGGACCCCTCCCTTTAGTCCAGTGTGAGTCAGGCGTATTGTTGATCTTCATCCAGCTTTCCGCAAAAGTTTTAGCTCCAGGCTCTTTTGATTCTCCGACTGTACATTTTGTATTTCTCTTTGCCTAACTTGCTATTTTTATTACAGACCTATCTAAGACTGATTATTAGTAGCCACACCACACAATCAATATTGGAACTGCCTTGAAATCTCTTTCACCAAACAAATGAATCCATAACTTTTTTTAATTTTCTTATGGACAAATTCTTCAGACAAACATAGAAAGCAGTCACATTCTTTGCCAAAATATCACTATAATGATTGCCAGTCCACTTACCATACTGTTCTCCTCGGAAGCTCCTTGAGTTGGTCTGCCACAGTCCATACTGGTCTCAACACAACTGTCTTCTGAACTCCAAATATGCTGGAGTTTGAAAGAAACCCCTTCATTAGGCTTTACAATTTCAGAGGGTTAGAGGGCATGATGGCAGTGCGAAGGTGCGGTGTCAGGAACAGCTGAGACTTCACATCTTGGTCCATGAATAGGAAGCAAAGAGAGCTAACTGAAATTAACATGGAATTTTTTTTTTTTTTTTTTGAAATCTCAAATTTTCCTTGAGTGGCGTATTTCCTCCAGCAAGAACAAACTTCCTGACACTCTCCAAGCAGCCACTGACTAGACACTAAATATTTAAAACTTATGAAGTGGCTATTCTTGTTTGCACCACCACATTGTCACAATTGCTGTTGGTTATTATGTGCAACTACTCTGGCTACTTTGTAGCCACCAACTCCAGCTCTTACTCTTCCGTAATGATCCCTGTGACTTGAGATTGGATATAGATGTCCCATCTACCGCTGAAAGTCTTTCAGCTTTTTATTGTGTGTACAATGGTCTCTTCTGAGTCTGTGTTAACCAGCATCTACTACAAATAGATGTTTCTGTCATGATGTTTAAGAAGTGCCCTGATCTATAAGTATAGTGACTTATCATTAGCAATCAGTTTAACAAAACACATATTTAGCTTCATAATGGCAGTAGGCTCTCATTTAAAGCCTATGACCCATCTAACCACAGGTTCTTGGCCCCACAGTGGTATTAGGTGTGGGTTTCACCTTGTGAGTAAAACTCTAACCCAATAAGAGAGCGATCGCTTGCTACATGGTGTTCATGCCACTATTGTACAAGTGAGCTTATCTTTCCAGACCTAGGACTTATTGTATAATAATTGATGATTCCTTCTCTTCTTCAGTAGCTTAGTAAAACTGACTCCTAGTTTTCTCCTCCAGCAGCACACATAGCTGCTTCCACCACAATGAAAGTTAGACAGTTTCTCCCGTTTTCTATTAATTGATTATGTGGTGCCTTCCTCTATAGTCATACTGTCAAATTCTTGAATATTCCAGGAATATTCTTAATAGGTTGTAATGTTTAGGAGTCTGTAGGTCCTCACTGGCAAATGCATTCATAAAAAAGTGACCTATTCCTGAAACTGATATTTTTATTTGATAGCCTGTGGTATCTTTCAGGGGCATTGTCATCCCATTATACATTAGTTGCATTTAAATTATTTTTATTATGTAAGTGTATGAATGTATTTTAGGAAGCTTCTATAATAGTAGTTTCCTAGTTGAGGTTTTCTACAATTTTTAAAGTTATTAATTTCTTTCCATCTTTACTTTGTCTTCCCATGCGTCACCATATCTAACCTATTCCTGTTCCAATATTCTCCTAGGTTCCACTAGTTGGTGAAATGTTTAGGAAAATTGGAAGGTGTGTCCTTGCTTGAATGGTCTCTCTGTCTCTGTCTGTGTCTTTCTGTTTCTGTCTCTGTTGTCTGTCTGTATCTGTCTGTCTCTGCTGTCTGTTATGGCTGTATGTCTGCCTATTCTGCTCTCTTTCTTGTCTCTCTCCTCTCCTGTCTCTCTCTGTCTCCCTATCTCTGTCTCTCTGTCTGTCTGTCTGTTCTCTGTCTCTGTCGTCTCTGTCTCTGTCTCTCTCTCTCTCTCTCTCTCTCTCTCTCTCTCTCTCTCTCTGTCTATCTCTGTCTGTCTCTCTGTCTCTCTGTCTGTCTCTCTGTCTCTCTCTCTTTCTCTCTCTCTCTCTCTCTCTCTCTCTCTCTCTCTCTCTCTCTCTCTCTCTCTCTCTCTCTCTTTCTCTCTTCCTGCTGCCTGCAGATGAGGATATAGCTCTCAGCTCCTTCTCCAATAGCTCTCAGCTCCTTCTCCAGCACCATGCCTGTCTGGGTAGCACCATGATTCCTACCATTATGATAATGAACAAAACTTTTGAAACTGAAAGCAAGCCCCCAACTAAATGCTTTCCTTTATGAGTTGCCTCAGTAATAGTGTCTCTTCAAAGCAATAGTACAATGACTAAGCCAGTATGTAAGATAATTAATATAAGTGTAAACATTTTATTTTACAATTCGTTCTTATTCACTCTCTCCTTCAATACCACATACTTTTCCTTGTCCCAATTCTGAGTTCATATCCCATATGTTCCTATGCCCTCTCCTCTTTTATATTTCTTCTTTTCTTCAGCTATCTTTTTACTCCTTTCAAGGGCTACTTTCTAGGGTTTTGTTTAATTCTAAACATACAGTATTGTATGTCTGTCATGCACACACTCACACACTATGCATACACATGCAATTATGCACATAAAATATAATATATTGAATCTGCATATGGGAGAGAAATGTGGTGTCTATATTTCTGAGTCTTTGAGTCTGGTTAATTACATAATAATCATTAGTCCCATCTATTTTGGGGGTCTTACCTTAAAGTCCTTGCTCCACTTTAAATGCATGTTTGTTCAGAATGAGAGGTATACATCTCAAGCCATTCATCTACCTGTTCACATCCAATTAGTATCACTGCACTGTTACATTTAGCTGACAAATAAAAGAATAAGGGATGTGTTTATGGACTTTCAATAAAAATAATCAAATGTATTCTTAAGCAAAATTAAGACCCCCCAAAATTGGCAATCCACATTGTATTCTCAACATTTATTTGTGAAGCCGAGGCAGAGGATTGTAGCAAATTCTCAGCCAGGCTAAACTAAAGCATTGGCAATAGAGTGAAACTCTGTCTTCAAAAATACAGAATGAGAAATTAAACAGAAGAAAATGATAGAGGTGAAATAATCTAGTTTAGTATAATTTTGTTTTTAAGTATCTAAATTGACTAAAACTCAGTACAAAACACTATGTTGTTAACTATGGTTAAGTATGGGTTATTCCACTTTTTTTGTACTCACACATTATTTTCTGACTTTATTTATTTGTTCATAAATTTTGTGTAGCTTTGAGTCTTAAAAGCCTTGAAGCTATTTTTAATATGGAGTATTTTTGCAACATGCTTACCTTTATTAAAACCCTATTTCTAACAGGAGGTACTATATCAGTACACAAAAGCAGAACATCAAAATTCCTTCATGTAAACTTGATGTGTTCCTGGCACAAGCTTTGTGAAGGACTAACATGATCCAAAATTATTTAATTTCAAAATGTAAACCAGTAAAAATAATATTTATTTTCCTGTGCTTTGAAGTTTTTGTTTATGTCATTTTCACATGGCACTGTGTTATATAAGGACATTATTTTCATACAAGCCCATAAAATGCATCAAGCATTACACCATACCTTATTGTTCTTTGACTCTTAGTATCCTAGAGAGTTCCTCTAGACAGTTTTATTTCTATCTATATTTATACCACTACTTATATTTATAAAATCTAGGAAGCACAAATGAAAGGAAACATTATATTGATCTTTCAACTTCTTTAATTCTCTTAATATGTGTGTTTCCAGTTGTATCCGTTTTCTTGATAATGACCTAACTTCATCCCTTACTTGAACTTGTGTTTTATGATGCCACGATCTTCAGAACTCCCTCATCTTGAACTTCAGATTTAAAGACAAGAGAATTTGAAAAAAATATATCATCTCAATTTTATATGCTGCCTCTATTATAAGACACATGGTTTTTAATCAGTCCCTGTACCTTTATGCTGTTAAAAATACCTGTGAATTTCAAGTGCAATATAATTGGCATTATAACAAATGATCTAGCAGAGTGTTGTTGAACATTACAGGACACAGAGCTATGATGTTCCTGTTGCTATGAATAGAAACACCCAGACACCAATTACCATCTCATTGCTGTGGCTGCTTACTGAGCCTGTTGTGCTCATCAGACTTACATCTTTCTAGTTCATATTTTGATTTCAAAAAGTTGTGCTAAGAAAAGATTAAATTTATTATGAATGCAAATAAATGTGAAGCACACAAAGCTAATTAAGTTTATAACCACTGAGAATAAAATGAATAGGAAAATTAAATTGCTTTGCTTCAAGGAAAATCTTTTATGAAACATTTGTTGAGTAAACAAAAACGCATGTAAGAATATTTTCTTGCACAGTTGATATTTGACTAGTTTCACCAGTGACAACTATATGAATTTCCTTTCATTTTTAAGGCACTTAAGTACCGTCTTTACATCATATCACTTCTGGGTTTTGCGGTATATGAGTGGGAAGAATTATACTTCCTAAACGTTTAAATAGAGCTTCAAAATTTCTCAAAGCTATTGATGGAAAAATAATACATTATAACAGTGAAAAACCTGAAATTAAGCAGGGAGAAAACTTACAAGAAGAACAAAATGTGCAGCTGAGAGTTTTCAGGCAGAAATAATATGAGGTAATAATGTTTTCACATTTGTGACACGAATATTCTCTTCATTTTTTATCTCTGTGATTTCCTAAACCCTTAGATATTTGGCACTGATACTTAATATACAGACACATATTTCAATCATTATGGAGGGGGGAATTTTCCATCTGTGATCATTTTTATTAGTTCTAAATCTTACGCAACCAATCAGTTTATTCAGCTGGACATTTGGCAATAATAAGATGTATTTTGTTTACCAGCTGACAGGTTTGTTGATGCCCCCATGACGCCTTTCCAAGGCGAGGCAGAGTTTACGTTGACTCTGGGGTATTTACACATGATGGAGGTAATCTCTTTCTTTTTCTGAGACTCACAAACAAAGCAGTTAAATCCCCATCACAAATGACTATATTGGGACTCATTACACTTTTCATAGGCCTGAATCTTTTTGTTTCTGAGTCCCTGAAACATTTATATAGGGCAATGAAATTTTCAAAGAACCTGAGCCAATTCCTTTAACAAAGAATAAGACTCATTGCTTTGAAAGATTCCATTTTCTTCTGATAGTGAGGATATAATCCAAAGACTAAGAATCAGAAGAATAAAGATTAAAAACTAGAGACAGTATAGGGACACTTTTCAAACATTTCTTATATTACTGAACTGTTCATTTCCTTACTATTGTCACAGACTTGACTCTAGGTACTACCATGTCCCAAGCTATATGTGAGGAACTTAGGTAAAACATTGAAATGACCTCAGATCAGTTTCAGCTCAGTCCAGCAGAAAAGAATAGCTTATGAATTGTTTTTTTCTAACAATGGGATAGAGTCTACACAAATGAGAGTACAGAGTCCCTATATGGAAAAGAGAAATGGCTGTGGAAAGTGCATTCAGATTAGGACAGAGGGGAAAGCTTGACGGACAAGCTCTGTGGATGTTTATGGATGTATATTCACAATTTACAAAAGGTAAAGGGGTTTCTGTTGAAACTTTTGTTCTGAAATTTCAGAATATTGACTTACAAGGTGAGATAAACACAGCTTTTTAAGAAGAGATTGATTCTGTAGCCATTTGCAACTCATGAGTACAAATTAGAGATAAGTTGGTATATACATATAGATTTGGATATTGGTGTGTATTCAAACACGTTTTTGGTACGCCAGGTGGAAAGCTAAAAGCATGGCTTGTACAGGTAGGGATTGACCTCTATGACTGGGTATATTGCATTAACAGGACTCTAGAATGAAAACCAGTACAGATGTTACTGAACAGAAATCTGGTGTTTAAATGTAGCAGACTCTCTCACCATGCACGCAACTGTGGTCCTTCTGAAAAGTAATATCTATTCATATATAAATACTATATATATTCCTTAAAGCCTCAAGTATATTTTAATTACTATTATTTCTTTGAGAATTTCACGCAATATATTTTTATCAAACTGCCCCCTAACTGCTGCTATGTCAACCAGCCTTCCCTATCCTCCCACAGTTGTGACTTTTTTTCTTCAAAAGCCAACAAAGTCCATTGTGTGCTGCCCACATGTTTTTGGGATGGGTGGGCATTCCGTGGAGTCTGATCAACTTACCAAAGGACAGATAAAGAAACTGATTTCCCTCTCTCCTGGAAGCAATCAATTACAAACAGCTTCTCAACTATGGTTGCATTTTAAGACTTCTGCCTACCATCTCCATGTTGAGATCACTTAGCTTAAACTTGCACACTCAGAACTGCTCTGTCTTCACATGAGCATCTGCCCTGTTTCTCCGGAAGACAGTGCTTTCTTGTAGTCATCTATTGCCTCTGACTCCTACCCTCTCTTCATGCTCTTTTTTTCAATGATCTGTAATCCTTGGGTGGAGGGTATATGATAGAGATGTGCCATTTAGGGTGGAGCATTCTGCAATTTTTTTTTTGTTCTCTTTTATTTGAACAGCTGTGAATTTCTGTGTTAATCACCATCTACTGTTAACACAAGCTTCCCTGGTTAGTGTTGAGATATGCATTAATTTATGTGTGTAATTTCAAGACTAACTTTAATATTGTGTCTGTTTGGCAGAGTAACAGTAGTAAGTTCTCCCCTAGAGCCTTTGACATATCGTTCTAAAACATTTTAGCCCCAGTGATGCTGCCAGGTATCAGTCTTATCTTGTGGTGTTGTCTTAAGACCAATCAGAAAGTTGATGGTTATTTTGATGATGTGTGTGCTATTGCTTCACTAGTATACCTGCCATTGTTATAGGTAAGATTGATGGGTAATTTTCTCTTCCAGTAACTGGGTAAGACTGATGATCGCTTTTCTCCTTTATGAAAGCTAAATAGTAGGGGATGAAGTTCCGAGTCAATATTAGCTTGATTTCTTCATCTTATATGGTAAAAGTAAGAGATGCTATCAGCAATTTGGTTTTACCATCATGTAGCCCAATAGTAATGGCCATAACTTGCAATGTTTGAGGCTCTACAGAACTCCACTGGGCAACAACTCCAAAAGAGGTAGCCCATCCCTATCACTGTTTGGCAGAGTAACAGTAGTAAGTTCTCCCCTAGAGCCTAGGACATATCTTTCTAAAACATTTTAACCCCAGTGATGCTTCTCAATTGTTGATCTGTGGTGTCTAGAGGGCACATTGTTGTTCCATTATAGAGTAACTAACTCCATTTTATCTATTTTTATAAATATACAAGGATATGGAGATATACATTAGAGAGATAGATGAATGAGATGAAAGATGAATACACATATAAGGAAGCTTCTACAGTAATAGATTTCCATAGGATCTCCCTAAAGACCTACAGTGTCAGCTATCCTTCCTTCCCTGTGTTCCCTCCTCTACCCTCAGTTCTCACCTCAATTTAACCATTCTTGTTCTATTGTTCCCTTTTAACCCCTTATAGTACTATATTTTATCTTTCCTCTTCGTCTCTTCCAACACTCAAATGGGCAGCATCTTTTATCTTTGATTGCTATCATTACATATATGCGGTTCTTCTCTTCCTTGGGGGAGGGGCAGGACTGTTGGCCACCAGCTCACCAAGGCAGAGAGAAGTAGAAGGCAAAGCACAGAGCTTGGAAGGTATGAACACTCTGGGAACCACTTCAGGGAGTTAGTTCAACTTTACTCATAGAGAACAATGGCTACGTAGTCCTTAGGGAGTAGCTCAGGGCTTCCAGAATAGGTGTACATAATTCTTCAAACCAGGCGCTGTAAGGATGCTTGTTTTGCATTAAAAAGGGACACCTTACCCCTCCTATAGGCACAGGGAGGGGAGAGCTTAGTGGGGATCTGTGTCAAGGGCCATATATCAAATGAGGTTAGGAGCGTCTATGTCTAAATACACTCTCCAGACGAAGTCAGGCAGAAAAGCCCTGGAGGGGAGGTGTCTTTCACCTAACGCTGAGCTCAGAATGTGTGTATGTGTGTGTGTGTGTGTGTGTGTGTGTGTATTCACATATGTATGTGTGTGTAAAAATACCTATAAATACAACCTACTGAGTACATATTTGTTGTTTGTATAAAAATGGTTTCAAGGTTGGCCACTCTGCATTGGACAATGAATAGAGCGCCTCGTCCTTAAGAAAGGCTAATTCTACTTTCCCAGAAACCATTAGTTGCCTGTAGTTCTTTGCCTAAGGGTGGGACCCCACTAAATGATCTGTCTTTGGTGTTAACATGTCCATTGATATTGTCATTTTTTTAGTCTTCTTTATGAGGCCATTTCTACAATAGGTAATTAGGATGGAACACATATACATGGAGAAGCTTAAAAGTGAGAAAAAGTAGCCAGGTGATGATGGTGATGCACACCTGTAATGCCAGGACTTTGAGGCAAAGGAAGACAGAGTTTGATGCTAGCTTAGTCTACAGAATGAACTATAGGACATTAAAAGCTGCACAAGGAAACTTGTCTCAAATAGCTGAGAGGGAGGGAGAGAGAGAGAGAGAGAGAGAGAGAGAGAGAGAGAGAGAGAGAGAGAGAGAGAGAGAGAGAGAGAGAAGAGATAGAGAGCGAGAGAGAGGAAGGAGAGAGGAGGAGAGAGAGAGAGAGAGAGAGAGAGAGAGAGAGAGAGAGAGAGAGAGAGAGAGAGAGAGAGAGAGAGAACGTGTACTATTTGTCTTAGTCTTTCTGGCTTTGCGTGATCACATTCATAACATTGCTTCCAGCTCCTTCATCTTACCTATGAATTTCACACTTGTTCGTTCTTACAAACTGAATAGCATTTCACTGTGTATTAAACATTTTTATTATTCATTCCTCCGTAGTGGATATATAAGCTGTTTCCATTTTCTGGATCACACGTGTAGAGCAGCAAAAAACATAGATGAGAGAGTACTTCCATAGTAGGATCTGGAGGAGTTCGTTGTGTGCCCATAAGTGGCATAGATGGCTCGTGTGGTAGGTCTACCTCCAGTTTCTTGAAGGACACCACAATGATTTACATGCTAGCTACACCAGTTTGCAGTCCTACGAGCAATGAACAAGCATTCCTCTCGCCACACCCCCATTCCTGCATTTGTTGCATTTGGTGTTTTTATCTTAGCAATTTTGACTGCAGTAAGATGAATTCTCAAAGCAGTTTTAACTGGAATTTTCAAGAAAGCTAAGGATATTGAGCATTTTTATAAATGTTTCTCAGGTATTTTTATTTTCATCTTTTGAAAACTTTCTATGTAGCTCCATGCCCCGTTTTAATTTTTTCTTTGCTTTCTTTCTGTTTTATTGTATATTCTAGATGATGGCCTTCTATCAAATGCATGTCTGGTGGAGTTTTTTTTAAGCCTTTCCCTTTGCCTCAAGTTGAAATTACTATCCCTTGTTGGTCTACATCTTTTCCTATGCCAATAAATTCAAGCATATTCCTTACTTCATATCATAATCAAGGTATCAGATTCAAGGCTCAGCTCTTGTTACACATGGAATTGAGCTTATTGTAGGATGAGATATAATGATTCACTTTCATTCAAATACTTTTATAAATATATTATCTTATAAGAGATAAGTAACTTCTCATATATATATATATATATATATATATATATATATATATTTAGAAAGTGTGGGTGGGTGGATGTGGTTTATAAAAACAATTAAAGGTGCACAATAGCATAATAACATTGCCAAGATTATATGGTCTCACAAAGATGGCAGTGTCATCAATTCATTTAGTTAATCAATTACTGGTCAGAGGCCCAGAATTTCTGTGTGCAAAATTCTGAGTTAGAACACCACATTGCATAAACAAACAATCAAACAATTAAATTATTACTACATTCCCACTGATAAAGTTGACTGAGAAAAAGGAATAAAAAACTATAAATAATCTCCCTTATGCAGAAATGAAAATTCCAAATAAACTTCTAGGCCAAGATTATGGGTAATGAAGCAGTACATGGACATTACAGTTTGTTATAATACAAGAATTGCCACAAAAACTACCCTAGCACCAACCTCAGTGAGATATTGATGGTTTATTAAAATGCCACCCCTCAAGAATGACCATGGCCAGGGCCACAGTGGACTCTTGCGAGCCAAACTGTGACCCTGGTCTGTTTCTAATAATAACCAGGTAAGAATCAGGTTATCAGGAGGAAGCAAGGAAGATGCCACCATTAGATCATTTTGATTAGCTAAACACAAGAATAGATTTTGTTCTGAGCATGACGTATCCATGTGGCTAGACAAAGCATTTTAAGCTGATTGGCTATGATATAGGTTTGGGAAATTTCCAGTTGCCCATCGTTCTTGGAGAAAGGACATTGTAGATTTGTTTAAATAGGATATATATCATGAATTCAAGCAGAACATTCAACAAGTATTGAATTGTAAGGAAAAGTCTATTCAAGCTCCCAGGCAGGTACAGCTGGAGAACCGGAACTTAATTTCACCTTATGATCAAAATGGAGACTCAAAAAACAAAATGGTTTCTTTTATGTAAAAGATGAAAGGGAATGTTAAAAGAAGAGCTA
Organism: Acomys russatus; assembly: GCF_903995435.1. Classification (NCBI taxonomy): domain Eukaryota; kingdom Metazoa; phylum Chordata; class Mammalia; order Rodentia; family Muridae; genus Acomys; species Acomys russatus. The sequence continues at coordinate 19,277,986 of NC_067168.1, forward strand.
CAATTTTAGGCAGGTTATAATTTGTGTTTCTGTAGAGCAACAGAGGAATCTACTCTGTGAGAATTCTAACAACCACAACTGTGGGGTCAACAATCAATAGAAAAGCATTGGGGCCATTGTAAATGTGGACCAAAAAAAAGTGACTTCAGGCCATTTCAAATACAATTGTCAGTAATGTGGGAATAGGAGGTAAGTAATTGCATGTCAGTGAGATTGTCAAAAATTACTTAACAAGCCTATTTTTCAATCATGAAAAACGAAAATTTCTACTGAAGATAGGAATGGGGTAAAAATGCTGAATTTTTTTCCTGATTATTCCACATTTTTGAAAGGTTTTAGAAAATATAATGAAATGAGATATTAAAATAAGTGTGCTTATATTACATTTAAAATACATAATAGTGTACATGGAAATTGACATATGAAAAATAAATATGTGGGGTGAGTTACAAACAATTTACTTACTAAATTACAATAATAGAGGTAACTATTTTGGGTGACAACCAAATTATGTTCAATAAAATTTAAATATATAAATTAAATACATAGATCCTAAAATAACTTTAAAATTGTTTGAGAAGAATCTCTAATAATAGAAAATCTAAATTAGAGTGACAATCACCTCATTCACATTAGGGAATTTAGTCAACTGATAGTATTTGCTGCTTGCCATGGTTCTTTTTTTTTTTTTTTTTTTTAACTACAAAGATGATTTATTAAAGTTACAATCAGGGACAGGTAATGATGGTTTATCGGTTAAGAGCTCATGTTGATCTTTTTTTAATATAGTTTATTAATTTATTCATATTACATCTAAATTGTTATCCTGTCCCTTGTATCCTCCCATTCCTCCCTCCATCCCGCTTTCCGCCTACTCCCCTCCCCTATGACTGTGACTGAGGGGGACCTTCTCCCCCGTATATGCTCATAGGGTATCAAGTCTCTTCTTGGTAATCTGTTATACTTCCTCTGAGTGCCACCAGGCCTCCTCATCCAGGGGACAAGTTCAAATATGGGGCACCAGAGTCTTGTGAAAGTCAGTCCCCACTCTCCACTCAACTGTGGAGAATGTCCTGTCCATTGACTAGACCTGGGTAGGGGTTCAAAGTTTACTACATGTATTGTCCTTGGCTGGTGCCATAGTTTGACCAGGACCCCTGGGCTCAGATCCACCCATCATAATGTTCTTCTTGTAGGTTTCTAGGACCCTCTGGATCCTTCTATTTCCCCATTCTCCCATGCTTCTCTCATCTAGAGTCACAATAGGATGTCCTCCCCTCTGTCCCACTTTCCTGATAAGAAAAGATTTTCATGGGACATGCCCCTTTGGCTCGTGTCCAGATACAAGTGAGTATATACCATTTGAGTCTTTCTGCTTCTGGGTTAACTCACTCATTATGATCATTTCTAGTTCGATCAATTTGTCCACAAATTTCTGGAATTCCTTGTTTTTAATAGCTGAGTAGTATTCCATAATGTAAATGTACCACCATTTCTTTCTTTTTTTTATTAAATTTTATTAATTTATTCATATTACATCTAGATTGTTAGTCCTTCCCCTGTTTCCTCCCATTCTTCCCTCCCTCCCACTTCTCCCCTTCTCCCCTCGCCTATGTCTGTGATTGAGGGAGACCTCCTCCCCCTATATATGCTCTTAGAATATCAAGTCTCTTCTTGGTAACTTGCTATCCTTCCTCTGATTGCCACCAGGTCTCCCCATCCAGGGGACATGGTCAGAAAAGGGGCACCAGAGTTCGTATGAGAGTCAGATCTCACTCTCCACTCAACAGTGGAGAATATCCTGTTCGTCAGCTAGGTCTTGGTAGGGGTTCGAAGCTTACTGCCTATATTCTCCTTGGCAGGTGCCTTAGTTTGAGGAGGACCCCAGGATCCAGATCTGCCTGTCATAAAGTTCTTCTTGTAGGTTTCCAGGACCCTGTGGGTCCTACTATTTCCCCATTCTTCCATGCTACTCTTGCCTAAAGTCTCAATCGGATGGCCTCTCCTCTGACCCACTTTCTTGGTAATACCACAGTTTCTTTATCCAATCTTTTACTGGGGGACAAAATAGGCTGTTTCTTGATGGATTAGAAGCTGACACTGCTTACTTCTGTAACAGAGAGTTTTGACTTAGTCTACCAGTTTAAATAGAAATCTTTTCAACAAGACTTTTCTTTCTAATAGACACACTCAGAAGTAAAATTTATTATCTGTAATGGAATTCCTTAGTTCAGCTTAGTTGAAAATATAAAATTAGCCATTACAAGATGAGTGGAGATGCAAAATTAAAAAAAATAATGAAAGACCCATATGTATGGTGCTGAAGAAGATGCATGGATCATTACAAATGCTGATTATTTTCAAAGTAGGAATTTGACTGATTTCCACTTTATTCTTTGTGTCATTAAACAGTTTTTTTATTTTTACAGTGTGTGTTTTTGTGCATAAATATATGTATATGCATATTTATATATTTTAGGCATAGTCAGGAGAACCCACAGCTGTTTATGTGGAGAATGGAAGAAGAACAAGCCTCAGCAAACAATGCTGATGAGAAGTCTTGACGCCATTGAACCTTAAACATCCCATAAAGAGGAATTCATTATCATTAAGCATCATTTGTAGCTGAACTTCTGTTCATCATTCTGCAGAGAAACATAAGTTGCTTAAATTCACAAAAGCCTGCAATTCACAGATACAGCTTTTTTGTCTGTGTTACTCTGGTAACATATCAGCAAATACATGTCTCTATATTTGAACAGAATAAAACAAATGCACACAAAAGACTACAAAGAGAGGGGGTGAGAGAGAGAGAGAGAGAGAGAGAGAGAGAGAGAGAGAGAGAGATTTTCTTATAGAGCAGAAGTATATATGCTGACCTGAAAGCATTATGATGGTAGATAGAATAATCTGAGGTTATTAGCCATTTATCATTTCTGATTAATATTGCCTCTGACTTCCACACTATAACACAACCATTTCCATTTCTCTTTTTTAATGACTATCAAACTTGAAGTGTGAATGATGATATCAGTCCCCTTTACTGAGCTCTGTAACATTTGATCAATTCTCTTCCTGGTCCCCATTCTTAGGTTCCTTAGATTTGTATGAAGCCTTTAAAGTCTAGACTGTTAATATTTTACCCCATTACCCACCTCAAAACTTTGTTCTCTAGAATTTCCCATTTGGAAAAACTGCATCAACAGTTGAGAATGTAAGATATAAGGAACTGTTCTTGTCTTATAATTTGTCTCTCTTCCCACAATGATAATTATTTTATATCTATACTTTGGGAATTTCAGACATGGCTACACTGCATATATGCCATTTCTATCTCCTATTCACCCACCTCCAATTTTTCCCAGCCACCCTATCTCCTTCTGTAATTCTTCTTAACTTCTTCAGTTTTTAATATTATTTACGTGTGTGTTTCAGTTTTTAAAATACATAGTATATGATATAGAGTGGATATGTATAACAATTGTTTCCACATACATGCACACACACACATATACATATATATAATTGAATCCACCTAGTGTTCTTCTCATGTACATGTTTATAGGGCTGTCTACATTGGATTTGATAACCTATCAGGTAGCTAGTCCCTGTGAAAAACTGATTAGTCTTCTCTCAGCAACCATTCACTGTCTGTAGTTCTTTATCTAGGGCTGGAGCTTGTAAACTTTCTCTTATACTCATTAGCATGTCCACTCCTCATTACACTAGATTGCTCTAAGCAACCACACCTGAGACTGAAAAAGTACAACATCCAAGTCACATCTAAAAGACACTATCTTGGAGTAGGAATCATTGTCTTCTGATCAACACTGCCCTGAAATATTATGTGTGGTCCAGGTGTAATTTTGTCTAAAAAAAATTTACTTTGAAATCTGTTTTGTCTTCTAAAACAGTCTATTTCCCATTTTGACTATTAGCCCTAATGAAATTTACACAGGGAAAATATTTTTCCACAGAGAATGTTGAAGGAAGGCATCTGACCAAAGGCTTGAGACAATAATAGATTTCTTTATTCAACTGTATGCAGTCAGGCAGAAACAGCTTGGAAGAGAGTTAGGACCTTGACATAACAGTACCTTACTAGATACTGTTAGTTAGAGAAAATTTTCTTTAGAATCTGCTTTGGAAGCACTAGAAGGTGGGATTAGAACATCATGCTTTACAGATATTTTATAACAGAAGACCCCTTGGCAGCTAGCCTAGCCTTAGATAGCACACCTGTTAGTTTGGGGCTGGGAGTAAGTCAAGTTTTTTCTTTATTAAAGAACTTTTAGTTCAAGCTATGATGCTATGACAATCATGTAAACACAATGGCTTTAGCCAGGAAAAATTTATGATTAAACTTTCCCAAGTATTGTTTAAGAAATAAAAATCAGGTTATGCTGTCCATTTCTTGGAAATTGATTGATTTTTGCTGTATGGTTTATTGCAGGTTATACAGAACTGTTTGTATTTCCTTGTTAGACTGTTCTCTTGTTTTATTGATTTTTGAATGCCCTATTGATTGTAAAAGATGAGAAAAATCATGATGTAATCCGTGATGAAAACAATTGAACTTCACTATAAATAAAATATTGGGGTTGGCCTAAGGAGTGAGAGAAAGCAAGACAGAGACAGACAGATAGTAAACATGTGAGAGAGACAGAAAAATAAAGTTCTCCTGAGCATTACAACCTTCAATTTTTGGACCACATATGCCTGGGTCTCAGTATTTTTTTTCCTCTATTCCTCTACCTCTCCTCAACAGCTGGCTCCTATAGGCACTTGTTCCTCATTGGTTTGTTTCCCTTAATCAGGTGTTCACCAACTGTTCAATTCTTCCTATTGTGGATCCACCAAGACTTTCACTTCTTTCCTCTTCACTGTTCCTGGAGCTGGTCTGTGGTAGCAGCAAGTGAGAAATGAGACCCACACTTCCCTGTTGTTGTAAGGATAGGCATTTAGGATATAGTTAGAATCTTGATTAATTAAAAGATGGAAGTAGTGGGTTCTTCATTGGGGTCCATTTCCTCTCCAGACATTAATAGGTATTCAAGACCAAACATGAGCCTTAAGTCCACTTATATAGTTGTGGATTATTCCCAAAATTAAAGTGACATTGTCCCACTGTTGGGGGTCTCTTGCAGAGCAGGTCACTGTGTCCCATGGGCCTTACAGCTACGTAGAACTACTAATTACTTTTCTCTTTTGGCAGCTTGCATAAAAACTTCCCATGCTATGAGAAACAGACCTCAGGGAGACATTTCCAGGGTTAGATAAAGCTTGATTCCTCCAGATTCTGTTTGCTGTCTTCAGCAATATGGTCTTACCCTAAAGTTCTGAGAGGAAACTGAGTGTGAAAGCAATGGTCTATATTCCTCTAAGGGTCCCTTGGACACTTCTGATCAATTTGAAGGGGAGAATTCATCTGTCTGGCACTGTGGTATTTGTTGCATGGTTTGTGGTTCTTGGAGTGACCAATTTTTCTTTTATTGAGAATCAGTTATTTTCTCACACAATACATCCTGATTATGACTTCCCTCCCTTTCCTGTTCCCAATCCATCTGCACCTCCCCTCCCTTCAAATCCAGTTCCTGTCTGTCTCTCATTAGATGTAACAACCAAACATAACAAGATAAAATATGATAAGAAAAAATAAAACCACCATATAATAAGATAAAATAAAAACCACCACATCAAAGTTGTACAAGGCAAATCAAGAGAAGAAACTGCCCCCAAGGGAAGACACAAGAATCAGAGACCCACTCATTCACATACTCAGAAGTGCCATAAAAATGCTAAGCTGAAAGCTTTAATATGTATGCAGAAGACCTAATGCAGACTAGTGTTAAACCTGTGTTTACTTCAGTCTCTGTGAGGTCATGTGAGACTTTTTCAGTTGATTCAGAGGTACTGTTCCACTGTCCTCTGACCTCTCTGTCTCTTACACTCTTGGCAAATGCTTTTAATCCTAGCACCCAGGAGCCAGACACTGGCAGATCTCCACGAGTTTAAGGCTACTCTATTATTCATAGTAATTTTCACACACACAGGGCTACATAGTGAGACCATGTCTCAAAAACAGAACTTTGGAGGGAGCCGTTTCGCCCTATGTGTATTAATATGCATATATGCAAAAACTTAAAAAACACAAAGACAAGAAAACAAATGCCTCAATCAAAAAACAAGTTATGGATCAGAACTGAGAATTCTTAAAAGAAATAAAAGCGACCAAAAAAAAAAAGTCTTAAGCTGTGTTATGTGAGCTCTTATTTGCTGTTAGTGGGATTACAATCTGTTGCAGCAATTAAGAAAATCAACATGGGAATTTCTCAAAAAGCCAAAAGCAGGTCCACCATATGACCCAGATATACAGTTCTTCAGTATACACTCGAAGGATTCAATATTCTACTACAGAGACACTTGGCTCACTGATGTCCATGGCCAGCTAATCACTCTTCGGCCAATGTAGTTTTGGACCAATAAGGCATGACTACCGCTCAAGCTCATCGCAAGATGTGGGATCATGCACATGACCCTAATTTTTCAAGTATGCAGAATGTAAGATTTATAGGTTAATTAATTCCACACATATTCCAAAGAAAAGGCAAGAAGACCAGGAATTAAAATGTAGGTTACTCTACGAGCCCCTGCATGAAGCTATGAAGGAAAGGCATGAGCTGCAGTGTAGACATCACCCCCATCTGCCCCAGGATGTTGGCAACTTTAAGAACATGGAACAACCTCAGAGGAGAGATGCAAGAAGTAAAAGCAAAGGCATCTGACTTGGAGGCAGCAAGGCATCTCTAGGCCTATGGAGACACGTCATGCCAACACATGCCTCAGATATGCCAGGAAGCTACAGGAATTAATGTTTGTGTAAGTTTTGTCTCATTCTTGATTCTGTTGCGTTTTCGCGACTGGAATGTTCACTTTAGTAACTTAGAAATATATAACTCGCTTTTTTAAAAAGAAATTCTACAAGTCTGTCTGTCTTGCGTCTCAAAAGAGACTTTGAGCTTTGACTCTTAAATGACCCTAATGATGCACTGTGAAGAGTTTGTAGATACTTGGAAATAAAATAAATGCATTTTGAATTATGAGATGGACATGAACATTTCGAGGCTGGGCAGAAGGTTTTGGTTGGACTATTAGCTTTCTTTTAAAAGCTCATGGCCTGATGGCTTTGTCACAAGTTGATGGTGCCATTTTTATAAGGCATAGGAGACACTAAAAGGTACAGCCTAGTTAGAAGATATAAGTAGGGGTGTCCTCTCAAGGAGATATTTTATGTTTCAGATCCCATCCTGTAAATCTTAGCTTCCTGAGGGTGGATCAATCAGATTGCTGCTAGATTGCATTACTTATCAAAAAGTATATTTACATGCTATCAGTTTCTCATATAGGAACACATAAAATACAGTAGGTGTTTTCCTTTACCTGCCTATCTTGTTGCACTACAAGTTTGACCATAATATTCTGCCTCTGCACAACCCACACTGACCACAACCATCTGAAATAGACCAAGACATTGATTGATCTTGGTGTTCTGACTAGTGTCTAAGATAAGTGGCTCCAACTTAAGGGATACTCAATCATACACAGTGATTTGAAAGCATTAGCTCAAAAACAAAAAGGACAAAAAAACCCATTTTGCCCAGAATTAGCATTTATATAAAGCAAAACACATTTAGCTAATTGTTTTTTTTTCCTCCTTCCACTTTGATTCAGCAAATGAATGAAGCCTAATAAGAATCCTCATGTGTAAGAATATAAATAACGCATCTCTACAATGATACATAGTTTCTTCAAGATTAATTTAAATGTCAACAAACTTGTGCATATGCAAATAAATTGACTCAGATTTAACATATTAACTGGGAATACATCAGACCAAATTTACTAGGTTCATTAACTTAGGGAATTAAATTTCAGAAATCTGTACTTCTTAGTAATAGATTCCAGGAGTAATATTTCACAGCCTATCTAATGCGTGCTTCTTATCAAGCAAATTGACACTAGTGATCAGAGTAAGCAAGTAATATGGGTGGGGTTTTTTTTTCGGACTCACAAAATGTTGACACTAACATTTCAGCATAAGTAATACCCTGCCGAACATGAGCACTCTGTACCTTCGGTCTCATAGAGATTCAGACACTTACCAAGTTACGTCATTACTATTCTTGATTCAGCTGTTGGGTCGGGATTCATTGGATCGCTGCTAGATTGCGTTACTTACCACAAAGGTATAAATATTATATACCATCAGCTTCTCATATAAGAACACATAAAATTTTGGAGTATTTTCCTTTAGCCCCCTAGCTTGTGACAGAGGCAGTAATAGCAGAGGAAATTACTCAGTGTTATATTTTTCTCGGAGGACCTCCATGGTTCAGAAAAATAACTCTGAAATGAACTCTTTTAATTTCCTGGTTTCTGCAGTTGTTCCAGCTTATGTACTCATGGCTAAACATTTGGAACTAGGAATTTCCGGATGAGTGAGAATATGTCAGGTTTGTGTTTCTAGGTCTGGGTTACCTTACTCAATATCATTTTTTCAATCAATTTCCCTCCAGTTTTATTATTTTATTTTTCTTTCCAGCTAAATAGTATTACATTATATATATGTACCATTTTTCATTAACCAGTCAACCTAATTGTCCTTCAATTTGCATTTCTTTGATTATTTTTCACATAAAGCCTAGATTCTATTTATGAGAGAAATCGAGTGTCATGGAATTTGGAGTTACAAAAAGCGGTGGGTGACCTTGTGGGGGCTGTGATTCAAACCAGGATCCACCAAAAAAGTAGACAGTGCTGTTAGCTGCTAAGCTGTATCTCTAGGTCCTAAACAGCTCAATGTTTGAAGAACGTTTAAGGTGGTTTCCTTTCCTAGTTATTGTAAATGGAGAAGCAATGACCATGGCAAAGCAAGCCTCCATGGAGTAGGTTGACCAGTTCTTTGAGGACGTGCCAAAGAATGACATAGCTTGGTCATATGGCAGTTTTATTTTTAGCTTTTTGGCAGTTCTCCATACTAACTTCCAGAGTAGGTGCACCAGTTTGTAATTCCACCAACACTGATTGAGGGTGCCCTTTTTCCACATCCCTTCCAGTATTTTCTATCAGCTGTTTCATTCACCATTGCCATTCTGATAGGAGTAAGGTGAAATCTCAAGTTGTTTTTACTTTCAGCCCCTTAATTTCTAAGGAGACTGAATATATTTTGAGATGTTTCTTAAGCATATATTTTCTTCTTTTGAGAACTCTCTGCTCAGATCACAGGCCCATCTTTTAAGAGGGTCATTTGTGTTTATGGTTATTGTTTAGTTTTACTTTGACTTTTGTTTTGTTTTCACTCATTTGTTTTTGAACACTTTATATAGTCTGGATATTAATCCTCTGCCAGATGAATAGCTGGAAAACACTCTTTCCCATTCTGTGAGAGTCCTCTTCATCCAATTGATTTTTTTCTTTAGTTTTGCAGAAGCTCCCTTAGTTTTAGGAAGTTTCCCTTGTCAATGGTTAGCCCTAACTGTTATGTAAAAGGAGTCCTAATCAGCAAATCCTTTCCTCCACTTACCTCAAATAGGGAACTTCCAGCAGTTTTAGCATTTGAGGTTTCACATTTAGGTATGATCCATTTGGAATCAGTTTTGTGCAAGATATAAATAGGGCTAATTTTATTTTTTAATGAAACTTATTTTAAATTTAAATTTTTTTCTCATACAATATTTTGACATTTCCCCTCCCCCCAACTTCTAGATCAGCACCCTACAACTAACTTTCTGATCTCTGTCTCTGTCTCTCTCTCTTTCTAAAGGAAAAGCACAAAACACAAAAATAGAAACCAAAACAAATAAGAAAATACACTAAGATAGAAATGAAACAAAACAAAGCAAAATAAATCAAAAGTCTTTCCATGTGGACAGCCAGTTTTCCTAGCAGCAGCATTTGTTGGTGCTGTCTTTTATCCAGCATTGTGTGTTTGCATCTTTATCAAACATTAAATGGCTGCAATTACGCGTGCTCATGTTCAAGCCTTCCATTTGTTCCATTGCTCTAAATATCGTTTTTTGCCAGTACCATATTGTTTGTATGTTTTCATTACTATGGCTCAGTAATATATCTTGAGATTGGTCGTGGTCGTCTCTCCAGAATTGGGTCTTTTTGCTCAGCACTGTTTTGGTTATCTGGGCTCTTTTATAATTTCCTGTAAGTTTTAGGGTAGGTTTTTTTTTTTTTTTTTTTTTCTATTTCTGTATAGACCCAGAGAATTTGGCCTCTATACATTTTTTTCATATATCATGTATTTGCCTTCCACTGACACTTTTGAATGTAGAGGAATGAACTGGGATTTGACTGAGAGAATGTTAAACTGCACTAAAATTCAAAAAAATAAGTTGTTTAGGTATTAAGACACCTTCAGGTCTAAATAGGTTTTTAAGCTGATAATGATAAGATATGATAGATATTGATTTACATTCAGAATTTTAGATACACCAAGGGAGAAAAGATGTTTTCTTCAAAGCTGCCAAATACAAATAGAAAAAAACACTGTTAATATAACATTTATATAATTCCTGGTTCTTCTTGCTGTAGGTAGTTTATTATATATGTGTGTAATAGTATAAATGTATATGTAAAGAATTTTAAATTTCAGTAATGAAAAATAAATACAAAGAAATCTGAAGTGGCAGCTTGAACAGAAGGAGCAGAGATTAAAATCTTAGTTAGAAAAAGGCAGACCATTTGAACTAGTTTTAAAAATGAAGTAGAACTCTGTCCACTGCTTTAGATTTACATAGCATTTTAGGTTAAAGAAGACATTTGACCAAATAGCATGGAGTTTTATTCCCTCTCATAAAGCTTATGTGAAATCATATTACTAGTTCTCTTATAAAACTGAATAGAGTAAATTAAATATCACTTCTAGTACAAATACTTAGAGTTAAAAATCTAATTGGAAGCATAAAAACAAATATTGTCAAACAAGAGCTGGGCACTAGATGTGCTTGTGTGGACAGGAGGAAATCCCACCAGAAAAAAAAAAAAAAACCTACACATACACACACACACACACACACACACACATACACACACACACACACACACACACAAAAACTACAGGAAACTAAGGAATGCTATAAGTGAGAGAAATAGCCTTCCCCAGGGAAAAGCACACCAATTAGTTATTCAACACAAAGTGGTCATCCTTCAAAACACACATATAAGAACATTGTAGAGACTGAACAGGATATATTGATGTACTTAGAAGTTGGGGTGTGTGTGTGTGTGTGTGTGTGTGTGTGTGTGTGTCTGTCTATCTGTGTCTGTGTGTCTGTAAATTAAATATATATGTATCAAAAAATAGTGAAAAATAGACCATGATTTTGAGAGAGCAAGGATAAGTACATGGAAGGGTTTGGAGAAAGAAAAGTGACTGGAGAAATAACGTAATTATATTATAAATTTAAAAAATAAATAAAAGTTGTTTCAATGCCTCCTAAAAAAATACTATTTTCTCCCAAATAATATGTTACAATGTTAAAAAAAAAAAAAAAAAAAAAAGTTTTACTCATGCTGATGACCAAAGTCATGTGCTAGGAGAACCTCCATCTGGCAGCAATGAACCAACACTGACAGCCCTGTTATGCACGCACGCTGGAAGCTGCCTGTGGGAAACATGGCTACTGAAAATATTGCAGCTAACCCTGGGGGGACCTGAGAGTGTTGAAATCAAACATGCTGTCTGCATTGGGATATCTGAGTGCTACATTTTCATTGCAGCTGCTATATTAATTATACTTGAACAATACTATAAATGTCATTTACCCCTCCATCAGTCTCCAGCGCAGTAGAAGTTTTAGAAAATCCCAAATAACTCTCAAAGATTCTCAACCTTTTTAGGTTCCCATCTATGGAACTTTGTATTGTGTACATGTTAAGTAATAAAAATAAAGAACTTCATTATTTTTCTTATAATGAGAACAATTTCTTTATTGTTAACATCTGTTCAAAAAAACTAGTGTGTCCCAGAGTTAGCTAGCTTATAATTCACTGGACAGCACTATTAAAATATTATTTGTGGATATATCTATGATTGAACTTTGTGGGTCATAGGAAATGTTTGTGTTTAGGTTACAGAATTACAGTGACATCAACAATACATGGGACTCTCATCCAGTCTACATATTCAATAAGACTGTTTTCTGGCTTTGAAATTAAAGGCTGTGGAGGCATGCTGATAGCTTACTAACTTTCTAAAATTACACGACCCTTTGGCAACAAATCAAGTAAAGTTGGTTGTCTTTTCATAATTTGACTATCTTTTCCTCATACATTTTTAAGAATCCATACCAGTGAGTCCTTTTTAAAAATATGTCTTAGGGGCTGGAGAGATGGCTCAGTGGTTAAGAGCACTGTCTGCTCTTCCAGAGGTCCTGAGTTCAATTCCCAGCAGCCACATGGTGGCCCACGACCATCTATACAACGAGATCTAATGACCTCTTCTGGAATGCAAATGTACATGCAGATAGAGCATACATACACTAAATAAATAAATAAATCTTAAAAAAATAATATGTGTTAGATGGGGAGGCCCGATGGCACTCGGAGGAAGGATAGCAGACCACCAAGAAGAAACTTGATACCCTAGCATCATATTCAAGGGGAGGAGGTTCTCATCAGTTGAAGTCATAGGGAAGGGGAGGAGAGGGAAAGCAGGAGGGAGGGAGGAATGGGGGGATGCACGGGATGAGACAGCAATTGAGATGTAATATGAATGATTTTATTTTCCAATAAAAAATAATTTTTAAAATATGTATTAGGAACACTGTCTATCTGTGCAAATTGGCTTATTATAACGTCACAGCTTAGTTTCATGAACAGAATATATTGATAATGTTTTCATTTTTAATTTATAGTTAAATTTTGAGAGTTTTAATTAAAGGGGACTTTCTCTGGTGTCATACCTACTCTAGATTTACTAGATAAATTGGCAGTAAAAGATGGCATCAATATAATATTTTAAATACAAGGGTATGTATGTTATTTCCTTAATTAGTCATCCAATTTCTCAGTAATGTTTGACAAGTTTATAGTGGAGACCCTACACATTTTTTATCAGGCATATACAAGGATATTTAATTTTTATGTGACTATATAACACCATGTTTAGAGAATTTATTTTTTATTTGTGCATATGTATGTTTATGCACATGTGTCTGTGGATATTCATGTGGCAGAGTAGGGTTTCGGATACACTGCACCTGGGTTTACATACAGGTGTGAGCTACCTGACACGGGCACTGAAAACTGTATCTGTCCTCTGCAAGAGCAGCAACATTCTTAAATACTAAACCATATCACCAGCTCCTTAAATTGATTTTACTTGTTTGTTGCTAGTGTACTAATTTGTAGTGGTTGTATTATATGCAATATGTATATCCGAAATATGTGCTTATAATCCTTCTGTGGATTTGCATTTTCTCATTACCTCTTAGAATTATTCTTCTCTTCTCTTCATTCTTCCTTCCTTTTTAACTACATTTCCTGTTTTTGTTTTCTTCTCCTGGCTAGAACAGTTAGTTTCTTTCTGACACAGACACTTCCAACTTCTTTTTTTTTTTTTTTCATTTTTTTAATTAATTTATTCATATTACATCTCAATGGTTATCCCATCCCTTGTATCCCCCCATTCTTCCCTTCCTCCCATTTTCCCCTTATTCCCCTCCCCTATGACTGTTCCTGAGGGGGATTACCTCCCCCTGTATATGCTCATAGGGTATCAAGTCTCTTCTCAGTAACCTGCTGTCCTTCCTCTGAGTGCCACCAGGTCTCCCCCTCCAGGGTACATAGTCAAATATGGGGCACCAGAGTACGTGTGAAAGTCATAGCCCACTCTCCACTCAACTGTGGAGAATGTCCTGCTCATTGGCTAGATCTGGGTAGGGGTTTGAAGTTTAGTTTATATTGTCCTCGGCTGGTGCCATAGTTTGAGTGGGACCCCTGGGCCCAAATCTGCCTATCATAATGTTCTACTTGTAGGTTTCTAGGACCCTCTGGATCCTTCTACTTTGCCATTCTCCCATGCTTCTCTCATCTAGAGTTCCAATAGGATGCCCTCCCTTCTGTCCCAGTTTCCTGGTAAGTGAAGACTTTCACGGGACATGCCCCTTGGGCTAGTATGCAGATATAAATGAGCATATACCATTCGACTCTTTCTGCTTCAGGGTTAACTCACTCATTATGATCATTTCTAGCTCAATCCATTTGTCCACAAATTAAGGGAATTCCTTGTTTTTAATAGCTGAGTAGTATTCCATATCAACTTCTTCAGTAATATACAGAGTTAGCTCAACAATATTGTGCATCTACTCCTCTGCCTTTCCTAGTTCACTAAGAATATTTCTTTATCAAATTGATTTGAATAGTATAGTTATTTTTCAGGAGTAATGAGGATGGTTATGTATTCTTTTTGTCTGTTAGCTTCCTGATGAAAATTAATTGATTTTAATAATGTATCCATACCATTAACAAATTGTGTAAATTCTTACCATTTAACTTTGAGGCAAAACCTATTTTTGTATGCAAGACCTATTGATTAGTAACATATCAATTACTCTAGGTCTGTTTTGTTTTTATTCTTGTCTTTTGGTTTGGGAATTTTTCTTTGTTTTGTTTTGTTTTGTTTTTTGTTTTTTGGTTTTTGGTTTTTTTTTTTTTTTCTTTTTTTAGACAGGGTTTCTCTGTGTAGTCTTTGCTGTCCTTGTCTTGCTTTGTAGACCAGGCTGACCTCAGCCTCACAGCAATCTACCTACTTATGCCTTTTTGAGTGCTGGGATTAAAGGTGTGCCTCACCATGCTCAGCTCTAGTATTTTTCTCAAATGGTGAAGACTTTCTTTATTTTATTTCTTAAAATGTATCCTTAGGTTTTCCCCTGTTTTTTCATATTGTTTTAGGATTGGCCATTGCCACATTTTTGGATTCCATATGCATTATGGGCAGTTTCTGTGGCGACTTCTATATATCATTAGGAAGTTAGGTAAGATTTTACTTTGTTCTACTTGGGACATTTTTTTAAAGATTCTTTTTTGTGGGGAAGAGAGAGGCTCAGAGGTGAAAAGCTCTTGCTATTTTCCCCAAAGGATCTGACTTCCATTCCTTTTACTCACCCTCAGCACCTCACAACCTCCTGTAACTCCAGCTTGAGGGGATCTGATGTCCTCTTCTGATCTCTTTGGACATTTGTACACATGAGGCACACACACGCTCACACACACACATACACATACACACAAACACACACACACATACATTCTTACATACAGAGTAATAAAAGACATATAATAAATTAAAAATAATAAAGGATGTGGAGAGAGAGGAACACTCCTTCATTGCTGGTGGGAATGTAAACTAGTACAACCACTTTGGAAATCTATCTGGTGCTATCTCAGAAAACTGGGAATAGGGCTTCCTCAAGACCCAGCTACTCCACTCCTTGGAATATACCCAGAAGATGCTCCAGCACACAACAAGAAAATTTGCTCAACCATGTTCATAGCAGCCTTATTCATAATAGCCAGAACATGGAAACAGCCTAAGTGTCCCTCAGTAGAAGAATGGATAAAGAAACTGTGGTACATATACACTATGGAATACTACTCAGCTATTAAAAACAAGGAATTCCTGAAATTTGTGGACAAATGGATTGAGCTAGAAATGATCATAATGAGTGAGTTAACCCAGAAGCAGAAAGACTTAAATGGTATATACTCACTTATATCTGCATACTAGCCCAAGGGGCATGTCCCACGAAAGCCTTCACTTCACAGGAAACTGGGACAGAGGGGAGGACATCCTATTGGGACTCTAGATGGGAGAATGGCAAAGTAGAAGGATCCAGAGGGTCATAAAAAATAATAAAAATAAATTATAAATTACTGTTCTTTACTATAATTCGATCTGATTTTTTCTTTTTTACTTTGTCTTCTTTACTAACATGTTTTGCTAATTGTGCGGATATAAAGCTGTCCATACCTCCTTATTTTCTCTAAAAATTGCTTGAAATACGTTTTTTATTTCCATTAAATTTCAATCATGGGTAAGTGTAGTGAGAATTTTGTTTTGTCTTGTTTTGTTTTTATCATGGAAATGATATGTGAGTAGGTTTTTGTTTTAATCCCAGGTATAGAATATGGGCTACTTCAAATTGTCCGCAGCAGCTCACTATGATTTACCTCATGTTCTACCAGGCGCATGATTTTGCAAGCTGGGGATAAATGACATTCGGAATTCTGTGGACTCTTCAGAGAGTATATAGATGCCAGAGCCCTGTTGAATAAAATAGGTAATTGAAATGATCTCTTTCATAACAAACTAGGATTGCTAAAGAAGGCGAATCAGTAAAAAAGTGAAATTGTAACTGTTTGCTAGGAAAGTGGTCTAATTATGGATATTCATACATGGAGAATAAAAGTTGGCCATTATCTCAAACTATAAACAAAACATTATCTCAAAAGTTGAATAAGACTTATAGAAGAGCTGAGATTTTTAAAACTATGGAAAGAAAACATAGGGAAATCTTCACGACATGGTTCTTAACAATAAATACTACTTGGATGTGACCTGAAGGCACAGACAACAAGAGCAGCAATAGATGAATTAGACCTGTAACAAACTTCAAGGTCCAAACACAGCCAAGGAAAGAAACAAGTCCATGCAGCAGGTGACTATACATGTTTTTATTATATGCATATGAACTTATGCTTGCATATGTAGCTATGTACCACATCTGTGTGGTTTCCATGGAGGCTAGAAGAGGGTATCAGGTCCCCTGGAGTGTGGAGTTACAAAACATTGTGAGTGTGGATGATGAGAATCAAAGCAGAATCCACTGGAAGAGTAATCAGTGCTCTTAACTACTGAGCTGTATCTCCAGACCCTAAATAGCTCAATGTTAAAACACACACACACACACACACACAAACACACACACACGCACACACACACACACACACACACACACACACACAAAATCACTGAACAGACTTTGAGATAAAAAATGCAAAGAACCCAATAGTTATTACTAAAGGCAGGGCGTGGTCTGGAACAATAACCAAAGATATAAATTTGCTTAGGATTATTGCTCACTACTGGGTAAATTTGAATTGACATATCAGCCTAGGTGTCTATCAGTAGATGAACAGAAAAAGGAAAACACATAAGAAAGTCTCATTTGGCCATAAGAAGAACAAAGTTACAACATTTGTTCATTTGTTGTATTATTGATCACTGTCTCTGATGGGGGTTGAAGACCAGATAGTTTAGCTGGTTAGGGGATAATATCTTTTTAAATCAAAATAAAATGATTTAGGTTAGCAGAGATGAGATATGATAGATACTGATTTTCTCTTTCTTTCTTTTTGTTTTGGTTTGTTTGTTTGTTTTGTTTTGTTTTTTAGACAGGGTTTCTCTGTGTAGCCTTGCTTGTCCTGGACTCACTTTGTAGACCAGGCTGGCCTAGAATTCACAGCAATCTGCCTGTATCTGCCTCCCAAGTGCTGGGATTAAAGGCGTGTGCCACCATACTCAGCCTAGATACTGATTCTTCACTCAAAAATTTAGATGCAAGAGATAGGAAAGATGATTAATTCAAGTTTGACAAGTACAAGCAGCCAAATCACTATGAATGTGACATTTATATAATTCATGCTTGTCTCATGGTTCTTCCTGCTGTATGTAGTTTGTTTTATTCATGTGTAATAATATAAATGTATGTGTTAAAAAAGAAACATAATAAAATAATTAAAAAGTCAGACTCACAAAACCAAATGTTACATCAATGTAATCTAGTCTTTGTGTGTATGTGTGCATGTGTGTATCTGTGTGTACATATACATACCTACACATGACAAGAGTGTAGAATTCAAGATGTTTGGAAATAAATAAGTTACCAGCATGAAAACTGAGGAGAGAGCAATAGGGAAAGAATATAGTTAAAGCATGAAACATACTTGTTTGAAATATCACCATGAAATCCATCACTTTCTAGAAGGAATATGGGCTATTTGGTTAATTTTTCCAAAGGCTCAGAGTGACAGGTGGGCTAGAAAGGCAGAATCTCTGGTCACAGCTACAGATTTTAGTCAAACTAGAGGAATAATTCTGGTAATTTTTGTACTACATGTTGACCATACTTAATGAAGTGTTGTGAACTTCAAAAATACAAAAAAATATATATTTTTAAAGCACATGGCAAATTTTTAAAGTATTTTATTGATGACTCTCTTAACACTTCATTTTTTATATTTGATATTTATAAAAGTACATTTCTTCTATTGTATTCAGCCAATAGAGTTTACAAATAGGAAAGAGTGAAAGTGTAGTTGAAATCACACTTAATTCTATTATCAATGTTCACGTTATGTTTCGTATATTCAGAAGAGAAATAACAACAAAAAAGTTGTCAATAAGCTACACTCCCAAGGTCACCAATTTTTAGTACTAAAACTAATTTACAGTATTATTGGTTGAGGAGCTCATAAATTTGAAGAGGTAGTGAGTGTAAACAGAATAGCTGCTTTATTGGATGCACTCCAATATAATTATAGCTATTTACCCCTGTGACTCGTGTGTGTGTGTGTGTGTGTGTGTGTGTGTGTGTGTGTGTGTTGTTTTCAAGCTATTGCCATTTCTCAAGCAATACTGGTAGCATTTTTGAAATAGTTGCAATTGACTGAAATGCAAAGACTCTGTAAACTACAAGAAAAATACTATCTCAAATAAATGTGCAAGTAAATTTAAGCATTATATTAAACACGTACTTTGGTATTCAAGTCAGTTGTCAGCTTGTCACATCTTGGTTTAGAACTGAGTTATCCCTAAGTACTCAGTCACAAAATAGTGTATTTCTAATAGGCAATTGTAAAAAAAATCATCAATCACATTTATTACTAATATCTCATAAAACAATAAAACGTTTATGGGATTGTAGAAGGCAGGTACGTTTTTCTGTAATATATAAAGATTTGCATGTATTAAAAAAACAGCAGGCAACAAACAAGGTCTCTTATAGTTTTCAAAAAACACAATCTCATTTGGTATAACATATAAGTTTTGTCAAGATACACCCAATGCATTTGTGGACAGCATTGAATTCCTACAGTCCAAGTTTTTATTTTGTAATTACCAAGAACATGTCTCAATACATTTCAAAGAGTTTCTCTTCCAGCCTTGGGGATTAATCAGAATGCCACAAATGTGTTTGTGATATTAAATTATATTACCTTGCATTTCATGCATACGTGAAACTGTTGTTGTTTGTTATTGTTTTGCTTTCTATGATGAACATATTTAAGTGACAATAGTATTCCTAAAATAATTCATTTTATACTTTACACAATTGGCGTTGTTTGTATGTTGGTAAGAATAAAATGCGATTTTATGGATAGAAAATGGAGCTAGTTTTATCTGTAGCCTTAAGGCTGCCAACTGTCAATACCTTAATCCAGTAATCCCCCCTGTAATCATGTGTTCACGTGCTGTGCTAAGACTCAGAAGTCATTTTAAGAAATTCCCTTTTTCTAGTGAGGAGCATATTCCCTATAGGCTGTATGTAATATAATGGCTAATAAAATATTAGAATATATAGATGCTACCACTGAACACTCTTGTTTTAAGAGTGCCCTTTCCTTTTATAATACCATGAAAAGTAAAGAAACAGGACAGTAAAGAGAAAGAGGAATGACATCATATTGTGAGATTTACAGGACATTTTACAGTTGGCTTTCAACTATTGTTTTGAAAGACCTTGCCTTGTGTTTGCATATCAGAGACTAGATTTAATTTTGCATACTATATAGAATTCTCCATGAAAAGACACTGCTATAAAAAAAAATCACTGACTGTTTTAGTGGTTGGTTCTTGTTGACCAAGATGGGCCTTTCCAATTAGAAGCTTTTTTTTTCCACTGGGAAACGCCTGCTGAGGCAGAAATCTAACTGCTGTGCAAAAGAAATGCATGGCTTCTTCAAGCGTTTCTGTCGAGCAATTTATCTGGCCATCAAAAACTACACTATTTTTAATGAAAATCACTTACGGATTTAGCAGAAAACTCTTAGTTAAAATGGACTAACTACCTACTTTCCAGAAGTATTAGCATACTGATTGGCTGTTACTTCTGTCACTCTTCTGACTAAAAAATTATGACAGTCCCCACAGCAAGAAGCAAGTCATAATTAATACCCTGTCCTCTGGGACACAATAAACTGTCATTCACTTGCATACAAATAAAATACAGAGGGTTGTCAGCAAAGAGACCCAGATAGAAAGATGCTTCTTCAAAATGTCTTGATATTACAGAGAGCTGGAAACATATAAAATGTTTTGTTTTTTCAGTCTATCTCATCATGATTTGCAAATTCTTTTGTATAGATTTTCTTTGAAAATATACTGTATTTCTCTTTTTGAGCTCTTTGAGCTCTTCAGTTAAACGGGAATATTTTTGTCATTGATGAGGAAAAGATATAACCCCTTTGTGACCCTATAATCAATCCTAAAACTTGGAAACCAGGAAAAAACTTTAAGATTTTATTAAAATAGACCAACAGTTGACTTCAGGTACAAAATTATCTTACTGTTTTTCATGAATATAAATTGTCATAAGTTTCATTGCAACAAGAAAAAATGAAATATACTTTCTACCACATATTAGATAAAATTAGTCAACACATCACCCAGTTGAAAAATGACTTAAGTATGGCATTATAATTGAAGCTTGGCTGTCAAAAATCAGCATAAAACTTAAGCTTTCATAACTATTTTATGACTAATACTATAGTCTTTGATGAAGCATGAGTTAAATTAGGTGAATATTTTGAAAAAGGATAAGAAGTGACCACAAAATATCCAATTTTCTAAAAGAGTAATTATTCTAATATTTAATTTTCAATTGCCTAACTCACTTCTACTGAAGACTCACAGGGAATAGAAATGTGCTTGGAGGCTTCCTGTGCTTTTGTTGATTAGGTTTTCACTAGTCCAAACTCACTATGCATTATTCTGTAAATGTTTGAAATTCACCTATTATAATAAAAGAAAAAAAAGCAAGGATACCTGAACACACACACAAAAAAATAAGAAAATAAAATAAAATTCACCTACTTATAACCTTCAATTTTAGTTTGCTTAATTAAGTTACTTTTACTTACTTTAAATGTGTATTCTCTCTATAAATATCAAAGACCAGAGTGGTAGGCATTCATGGATCCCTACATGGAACAATTTCTAGGCCAAGTGAAATGAACTACTGCTACCATAAAACTATGAGTGAGTGGCAAATGTGCTACACCGAGTGATGGAACCAAGCATTCTATATACCATGAGATTGCAGTCATATGATATTATGTTAAGATGCGCAACAAGAGATTTGAAAACCAAATTAGTGTTTGTTAGAAGCTGAGAGTATGGTATAGCTAGCACTAACTTCAAAGGGAAAGGGAGCTTTTTTGGGCATGGTGGATTATTTTTTGTTTTTGTTTTCAGTGATACTTACACAAGTATCACTTTTGTCAAAACTAACATAACTATGTATTAAAATGTGTGAATTGTGCTGTATGCAAATTATACCCCAATAAACTTTAAGCACAGCAATGCCATCAGATCTCCAGAATGTTCTAAACCAGAGTCATTTAGTTGGGCATCGAAGCAAAAAAAAGTCATTCATATCTTTAGAATCAGAGAGCTAGAAGCATTTTTTAATTGCCAACAGTAATCCTGCTCCCAGGGTTGTATGGAGAAAGGCAAAACACAGATTCAAAACACTCACAGCAATTGCTATGTCTCCCTTACAGAGCATTTAGCAAAAAAATAAAATTGAAATATGTCAGTTAAAGTTCACCAGGGAAAGAGGCTATCATTTTCGATTGGAAAACACAAAGTGTCATCTCTGTTAGACAAGCCCAAACCCTTCCCTGCTCCCTGTGCTGCTTGTCACGTTTAAGGCCCTGACCCTTTGGCTGTGCTGACTAATTCACATCCTCACTTACATGGCAACAGGAAGCAGTAGGAACTATTTTCAAAAGTGAATGGATTATATGCTATAAACATAGAAATGGATGATGTCATTTCTCAGATCAGACAGAATTATCTCCATCACAGCAACTCCCAAGAAGAGGACTATGGCAGGAAAATCAGAAAAGAACCCTTCTCAAATGTCACTGAATTTTAGTTGTCAGACTATAAATGTCCAACTATACTATAGACAGACACAAAAGTTGAAGTCATTTACAACTTACTGATTTTTAATTAAGTCAATGAACAATACATTAAAATATCTTAGCTGTTAGGAAGACACAAAGAAAAGCATTGAGATAATACACAAGGAAATAAAAATCAAGGTATGTGTATATAGCCAGACATAGTTGTATGTGCTTGCAATCCCAGCAGTCAGGAGGCTGAAGCAGCAGGCTTGTGATTAGAGGCCTGATTGGAAGGGCCATGCTGGGTTATCTAGGAAATCTTGACCAACATGTATTATAAAACAAATCCTGTCTCAAAAATGCATCAATCAAATAAATGCAAAGAAACTTCCTAGACAAATATTAAATTGGATGAGATGAATAATAAACAAGCATTTAATAATAGTTGACAACAATCCATCTTGCTGTTAGAGATGCAGGCAGTCATTCATAGGAGATTCTTCTTGACTTCAGGGGATAAAATCAAACTATATCACCCAAAGAATAAAACTGTTGTCAAAATA
This sequence comes from Acomys russatus, assembly GCF_903995435.1. NCBI lineage: Eukaryota > Metazoa > Chordata > Mammalia > Rodentia > Muridae > Acomys > Acomys russatus. The sequence goes on from NC_067168.1 coordinate 19,300,752, forward strand.
AGAATGAGAAAACAAGAAATTAATAATATATTTTTAATTTTTAATTAAAGCATAATCACAAGCCTTCCCCCTTCCTTTTCTTTTCCACCCCCTGCCCCTTCCATATCCTCTCCCTCAAACCTCTCCATCCCATCCTTACTGTCTCTGAAATTCATGCCCTTTTTATTTTTATTTCTACATATATATAGAAATGAAACATATATACTCTAATAAGTATAATAAATATATGCCAACATCTATAAACACAGCCTGCTGAGTCTCTAGTTTGTTTCGGTGTGCATGACTTCAGTGATGACCAACTCTAAGATGGTTGTCTCTTTGTCCATTTTAGAACCAGAAACGGTGTTTAATTCTACCTCAACTTTAAATTTGAGTCAAACCAGTTCTTCTTAATCTACAATTGAGCAACGGTTGAAATCTTGCACCTTAAATTCTGTGCCAAACCAACTTCTCAAACTGCTCTTCTGGGCCTAGAGAGTTGGCTATGCCATGAAGAACATATGCTACTCTTGCTGACAAGCCTAGTTTCAGCCTTGGTACCCACATGCTAGCTCCCAGATGTCTGTAACTCCAGTTTAAGGGGTCTTATGCCCTCTTCTGACCTCTGTGAGGAGTGAGCACACACATGGTGCACATACATACACACAGGCAGCCAAAACACTCATGCACATAAATTAGAATAAATAAACATTTTTAATGAAACAATAACTATTCTCCTAAGCCTTTAGAAGCAATAAACTCCTTTGAGCTCTTGAGTAAGTTACCGTTATTCATCATTGGTCATTTCTTACTATTCATAGCTAGTGCCTTCAAGAAATTTTTCTTTTTTAAATTTTTTAAATTTTCATTTTAACGTTTTTTTTTATTTTTGACACTTTCATTCATTATGTATCTTGATTGTTTCCCCCCTCCCCCTTTCTAATATTCTCTTTATACACCACTTAGCTTCCCATCCAGCTCCCCTTCTTCTTTTAGGTCCATTCTGTGTATGACTCATAGAGGTTAATTCTGGTGTTTATAGAAGTATGCACTAGTTATGAATGGTTAAGCTCCTGAAGAAAATACCTACTTCCATTCATGCCCCACCCCCAGTAACCATTAGCTACCAATAGCTCCCCAGAAAAGGGCAAGACCTTGACCTACTTCTCTGCCTTCATCAGTCACTTTGAATGTTCTCCAAACAGACTAACTTAGAATCTGTAGGTCTATTAATAGAAAATAACTTTTTTGTTGCGAAACTCTTCTTGTGATCCATTTCAATACATGCATTCCTTCTGAAATGAACCGCTATGCTGTGACTATTACAAAGTGGTTCTCTTTAATATGCCTTGCTTAAATAACATCTTATACAAACCTAAGACACATACACACAGGCACTCTGTCAGCCAGATGTCACCAGTGTCTGATGTCAAGGCTGGCTACCATAGAAGCTACATTTCCAGAGCCTCATTTCCTTGATGGTTCTGTCTTCAAGGTTCTAAGAAGAAACACGCACATCAGATTCGGAAGGGAAAAATGTCAGTATTCTTTGGTTATATTTGTGGATAAATGAGTCAATGTTAGTTTCTTTTATTGTTAATTTTTTGCTTAGCATGCAAGAAATAGCTTTCATTGTGACTGTGGTGGTTCAGATAAGAATAACTCCCATAGGCTCCGAGATTTGGAATGCTTGGTCATCAGAGCGTGATGTTACTTGATAGGGATTAATAGGTGTGGTCTCATTGGAGTAGATGTGGCCTTGTTGAAGGAAGTCTGTCGCTGGGGGTGGGCTTTGGGGTTTAAGATACTGAAGCCAGTCCCAGTGTCTCTCTTTTCCTACTTCCTGTAGAACCAGATGGAGACATCTTAGCTTCCTCTCCAGCACCATGTCTTCCTGCATAGCAATGTGATTCCCACCATGCTGAAAATGGACTAAGTTTCTGAAACTAACTGTAAGCCTGTCCCAATCAAATGCTTTCTTTTATAAGAGTTGTTTAATCATGATATCTTTTTCAGGGCCATAGAACACTGACAAAGGCATTGACATTGTCATGACATATATGTATGTATATATGTGTGTATACACTTATGGGTTGATACTTTCTCACTTAGAACTATACCTCACTTTTCTCTTTCAGAGTTTCTTTTCTATTTCATGCATTACGTTTACATATATACATATAAGTGTTATATATGTTATATATACAGTTATATATGTTTATGTATATATACATAGAAATATAGTGGATTAAGAGAAATGCAAGAGAAAACACAAGATTTGTATGAATTTGCTTCATGTTATTTAAAATAATGAATGATGTGAATTTTTCTTAAAACGTCATAATTTTACCCTTCTTTTCAGCAGAATAAAATGTCATTCTGCATGTATAGCATATTTTCTCTATCTTGTTGTGGACAACTAGGCTGGTTCTATTTATCTGTTATTGCAAACAGTACAAAATAAACATGGATATTCAGGTATTTCTTTGATAGGCTTAGAAATCTTGGATAAGTGTCAGAAAGTGCAGTACCTGGGTCACATGGCAAGTGTATTTTTAAGGTTAGAGTTTTGAGGACCTGCTCTAATGTTTTTCATAGTGGCTGCACTAATTTATATTTTGTAGAGTGTAAGTGCTCTTCTTCTCCACAATCGTTGCCAATGTCATTTTCTAAGCAGCTTCTCATTGAGCTTCTGGGAAATCACCATCATTGTTTCTACTATCCATTAAGGTCTGGAACATACTCAGAAGTTGCTGGCATTTCAGGAAGATTCTGTGCAAGCTCTTAAAGACAGCTGAAGGGGAAAGGGGAGACAAGAGATGAGACTGGAAGGCTATATGATATGGGCACAATAAAAGATTTTGAATATTTTGAACAGCTACTATACCAATTCTCTCCAATCTATTGAACACAATAGAATCAGAAGGAACATTATCAAACTCATTCTATGAGACCAGAGTCACCTTGATACCTAAGCCACAGAAACACCCAAAAAGAAAGAGAATTTCAGGCCAATTTCTCGTATAAACATTGATATAAAAATACTCAATAAAATTATCAATAACCAAATCTAATAACAGAACAAAATATCATTCACCGTGATGAAGTAGGCTTCATCTCAGGCATACAGGGATGATTCAATATATTGAAATCCATCGATGTAATCCACCATATAAACAAACTAAAAAAAAAAAAAAATAGCCACATGACCATCCCCTTACATCATCCCCTTAGATACGGAAAAAGCATTTAACAAAATCCAACACCCATTCATGTTTAATGTCTTGGAGAAATCAGAGATACAAAGCACATACCTAAACATAATAAAGGCAATATACCGCAGGTCAATTACCAACATAAAAAGAGAGAAACTTAAATCAATTCCACTGAAATCAGGGACAGGACAAGGCTGTCCACTTTCTCCATATATCCTCAATATAGTACTTGAAGTCCTAGCTAGAGCAATAAGACAACTAAAGGAGATAAAAGGGATTCAAATTGGAAAGAAAATGTCAAACTATCACTCTTCACAGATGATATGTTAGTATACATGAGTGACCCTATAAATTCTACCAAGGAACTCCTACAGCTGTAAACACCTTCAGCAAAGTGGTTGGATTCAAAATCAACTCAAAGAAATCAGTAGCCCTGCTGTATATAAATGACAAATGGGATGAGAAAGAAATTGCAGAAGCTGCACCCTTCTCAAAGGCCACAACTAATATAAAGTATCATGGTATAACTATAACAAAGCAAGTGAAAGACTTGTATGAAAAATAAACTTCAAGTCTCTGAAGAATGAAATTGAAGAAGATATCAGAAGATGGAAAGATCTCCCATGCTCATTAACTGGGAGATCAATATAGAAAAAATGGCCATCTTATCAAAAGCTACCTACACATGATTTTCAATGCAATTCCCATAAAATCCCTACACAATTCTTTACAGATTTTGAAACATCAGTTCTCAACTTCAAATGGAAAAACCATAAACCCAGAATAGCTAAAACAATCCTTTTCAATAAAATATCTTCTGAAGGAATCTCCATCCCAGATCTCAAGCTGTGCTATAGAGCAACAGTAATAAGAATACTGTGGTACTCGTATAGAAGTAGACTGTTTGATCAGTGGAATCGAATCAGAAACTCAGAAATAAATCCACATACCTATGCACACTTGATTTTTGACAAAGAAGCCAAAGCTATACAATTGAAAAAGGATAGCTTCTTCAACAAATAGTGCTAGTCTAACTGGAAGTCTACATGTAGAAAAATGCAAATAGACCCATATTCATCACCCTGCACAAAAATAAAGTCGAAATGGATTAAAGACCTCAACATAAAATCAGACCCAACAAATCTCTTAGAAGAAAATGGGGGGAAGAACCTTGAACTCATTGGCAAAAGAGACAACTTCCTTAACAGAATACCAACAATTCAGGCTCTAAGATCAACAAGTAATAAATGGAACCTCATAAAATTGAAAAAGCTTCTATAAGGCAAAGGACACTGTCAACAGAACAAAATGACAGCTGACATACTGGGAAAAGATCTTCACCAACCTTACATCTGACAAAGGGCTAATATCCAAAATATATAAAGAACTGAAGAAATTAAACACCACCAAACCAAATAACCCAATTTTGAAAATGGGGTACAGAGCTAAACAGATAATTCTCAACAAAGAAATATCAAATGGCTGAGAAACACTTCAAGAAATGCTCAACATCCCTAGTCACCAGGGAAATGGAAATCAAAATGACTCTGAGATTACATCTTACACATATCAGAATGGCTAGGATCAAAAACTTAAGTGACAGCACATGCTGGTGAGGATGTTGAGAAAGGGCAACACTCCTCCATTGCTGGTGGGAGTGCAAACTGGTACAACCACTTTGGAAATCAATCTGGCACTTTCTTGGAAAATTGAGAGCAGTGCTACCTAAAGACCCTGCTACCTAAAGACCCTGCTATTCTACTCCTGGGCATATACCCAAAAGATGCTCCACCATGCAACAAGGACATTTCCTCAACTATGTTCATAGCAGCCTTATTCATAATAGCCAGAATCTGGAAACAATCTAGATGGCCCTCAAATGAATAATGAATAAAGAAAGTCTGGTACATTTACACAATGGAATACTATTCAGCTATCAAAACCAAGGAAATACTGAAATTTGCAGGCAAATGGATGGAAGTAGAATCTATCATACTGAGTGAAGTAATCCAGACCCAGAAAGATATTCATTGTATATACTCACTGATAAGTGGATATTAGCCCAAGATAGATGTCCCTTGAGAGATTCCACCCAGTAAGAACTGGGACAGATGTTGGGTCTTGCAGCAAGACTATGGGAGGGGAGCTGTGAATTGTATGCAACAGTTGGGATATGACAGGTCTGGGAGGGAGCAGGAGCTCCACAGGGAGACCATCAGGGCCTACAGATCTGGACAAGGCAGCGGGGGGGGGGGGGGGGGAACTGCATGGACTGATGCACCAACCAACGGCAATGTATGCAGAGATCCAAGACCCCCTTTTCAGATATACCCAAGAAACTGCTGATTCTCCATTGGAGGAGGGAGATTGCTGCTGAACCTCTGACATGCACTCTTGTGCCCATGATTTGGTCCCTCCCCCTAGACAAGACAACCTAGGAAGAACACAGAGGAAAAGGATGCAGACTATCATGATAAGACCTAATAGACTGTCTCAAAAGCCAGGGATTTCTCTCTTTCCCTTTATCTTTATTTCTTAGGTATGAAAATGGGTTTTGAAAAGAAAGAAGTGGGAATATAGAAATATATAGGGATGACAGGACAAAAACTAGATTATTGAACCTACTCTTCAACTTAATGCCTTAAATATTCCTCACAAAAAAGATTATTTTTAATTCATTGGTAGTATAGAATTTTGTATGTTAATGCAAAATAAGTTCAATTTTGATACATTGGTATAGAATTCAAAGTCACAATTATTCTTCACACACTTTAAATATATTGCTACTCTAATGGGAGATATCATACCCACATAACTCAACTATAGTGCAAGGTTTACTTGCAATACTTTGAAGGTGCTAGTGCAGGCTGTTTAGGATAATTAAGTAATGCAATTTAATTTTTAGTTGATCAACTCATTGTCATGTCAATTGCTAGTCTACTTTCATCACAAGAATATACACCTGGATTGAACAGATATATAGGATTCTATAGATAGATAAGGTAAAATAGTTAGATAAGGTCTTCAAAATCCTTAGAGACCTTCAAAATATGGCATTTAATGGATTGAGCTAGAAATGATCATAATGAGTGAGTTAACCCAGAAGCAGAAAGAATCAAATGGTATATACTCACTTATATCTGCATACTAGCCAAAGGGGCATGTCCCACGAAAGCCTTCACTTACCAGAAAACTGGGACAGAGGGGAAGGCATCCTATTGAGACTCTAAATTGAGAGACGCATGGGAGAATAGCAAAATAAAAGGATACAGAGGGTCCTAGAAATCTACAAGTAGAACAATATGATAGGCAGATTTGGGCCCAGGGGTCCCGGTCAAACTAAGGCACCAGTAAGGACAATACAGGAGGTAAGCTTTAAACCCCTTCCCAGATCTAGCCAATGGTCAGAATATTCTCCACAGCTGAGTGGAGAGTGTGATATGACTTTCTCACGTACTATGGTGCCTCACATTTGACCATGTCCCCTGGAGGGGGAGACCTGGTGGCACTCAGAGGAAGGACAGCAGGTAGCTAAGAAGAGACTTGATACCCTATGAGAATATATAGGAGGAGGTAATCCCCCTCAGGAACAGTCATAGGGGAGGGGAATAATGGGAAAATGGAGCGGGGGAGGAATGGGAGGATACAAGGGATGGGATAAACATTGAGATGTAACAAGAATAAATTAATAAAAAAAAAAAAGAAGAAGTTTTTATGATTTTAAGGATCTTTTGACAATAAGACAAATTAACTCCTGGAAAAATCCAGTCTACATCAGAGAAGATGATCAACATCAAAGAACCTCCTTATGGAGATGGCTTCAAATGTGGCAAAGAAGTCACTGGGCAAAATGCCCTCATTTCTGCTACAAACATAATTCTTCCTAAAAGTGGGTAATCTTGGACACAGGTGGAGTCAAAGGCCAAACTCTGCCAAGACAGGATAAGCAAGTCCTCAATAGTTTCTGCTTCACAAATACGTCTATGAGATATAGTGGGCCAGAATGATGAAGATGATGCTCCAACATCATAGAGAGTTTTGTGTATTCTCTCTCATTTTCTCATTTTTGGAAGCTGCTAACTTTCACTTCCTATTTACTCAGATAATTAATTTTATTCCTTCTCATGTCTCTGATGGGGTTGAAGACCAGATAGTTTAGTTTTACAATGATTAGTTGTTTAGGGGTCAAGCTATTTTTAGGTCTAGATAGAGGTTCTGAGGTTGATACAGATGAGATACGATAGACACTGATTTGCATTCAGTGTTATAGACTCACCAAGATAGGAAAGATGTTTTCTTCAAAGTTGTCAATACAAATAAGCAAAACACTATGAATGTACCATTTATATAATTCCTTATTGATTCATGGTCCTTCCTGCTGTAAATAGTTCATTGTGTGTATGTGTAATAATATAAATATATATATGTAAAAGTAAAAATAAAATAAAATTTTAAAAAGCAATTATCAGTAGTTTTTACTTGCAGTACTGGCAGGAATGAAGTCGCTATTATCTGTGATCGAAGGAGCTCTAGATGGACATGGTTCTGACGAGTGAAGTGGGGGCATTAGAATAAGCCTGGAGCTGCTGAGTCCGTAGTCACACATAAAATTATGAGCGCATATAAGTAAGTGCACAAGTAAGCAGGATACCAAGAAGGTGATGTGAGGCAGTGTCAGACTAGTGAATCAGGCAATGCAGTGCTACCTGGGACAACACTAATAAACCTGAAGGGAAGCCAGGAGAAGCTGGTTAGAATGTGTCTCAAAGCAGTGGATGTGATTCTTTAAAGGAATGAAATGCACCTCTCACTGATAAAATACAGAAGAATTCTGCTACAAAGAGAGCACATATTCTTTGGCTCCATTTATATACAAAGTCAGAACAAACACACTTTATTTTGTTAGAAGTCAAGAAAATTGACAGTTGGGGAAAGCTCTCCTCAAAAGAGACGGGCTTAGGCTTGCAGCAAGTGTTATGCTCTGGAGACTATTTCCATAAGCACATTCAATTTGTGAAAAAAATCACCAATGTATAAACCTACAATACAGGCATTGTTTTCTGTCTTAAGAGCACAAAAATATGAGTATTAGACCTGGAAGCAAATGTTAGTGAGGAAAAATGGCACCACACACAGTGTTAGCTGTTATTTCGTTCTGTGTGCTTTTGGTAGGAGAGACAGCAAGTTTATATTCAACAAATGCAGAGAGTAGAGGAGGAATTATCATGTCTAAAGAAAAAGAAATTATTTTGGGTGGTGCCTTATGACAGTAAAAACTGAAAAAGCTCATTGGAGGAAAGAAGAAGGTCCCTTCAGCCACAACGCAAACTGCCCAGCAACAGCGGGGAGAAGAGAGTTTGTTGGTGACAGAGATGTGTGAGCAGTTTCTTCAAAATTGTTTTGATTTTCCAAGTGAAATGACAAGAACATCAGCAGCAGAAAATATAAACAGGAACTAGTGAAGGTGTATAAATAGGAAAATAAGTATCAGCGTGCACCATGGCAGAAGAAACAGGAAATGGAAATAATCAGAATCGACGTGTAACTGCGTAGCCAAGAAAGGGAAGAAAATCAACAAAGCAAGAAAAAGAATAATATATATATATATTAAGATTTTTTTCTAAATGATACTTAAGCCAAAGAAATGATGAGAATAGGACATTAAGAAAGTATTGTAATGAATGGATAGATGTACTGAAAATATACAGAGTTGGGTTCTTACAAACTAGATATAGAAACTATTATCAATGTCTTGTCACGCTGTCTTAAGCTATTCTTGCTCATCAATACTTGTGCATTGTAAATTCAGTCTCTTCATACTAGGAGTATTCGAGAAATATTAAGGTATTGTCTGCTTGTAATAAACTTTCAGTTCTCATTTTTCTCAAAGTATTTTGGTTTTATTTTTATTCTTGAAAATAACATTTTGTCAGGAATACTAGGTTGGCAGCTCTTTCCTCTCAGATCTTTGAAAATATTATTCTGTCTCCTAGTTTCCAGAATTGTGATTGATAGAACTCTCCTCATCCTAGTTGCGATCCCTTTGTGGACACTTTCTCTTCTTTATGGAAGTGCTTTTTATGATAGTCAAGTTTTCCTAGGTGTTCTATAAAGTAGCTAGCATGTGTCTGGCTATAGGCTTATTTTTACTGACCCTACATTAGATACTTTTTGTTTTAACTGAACCTGGACATTATTGTTTGACAGGAATAGCTTTTGGAGATAAATTATACCATAATCACAATGGACTCGTTTTGAAATTTGTGCAGTCATCAGGGAGCAAATACATAAGAAAATGAAAACCATCTGGCTATAATCATCAGGACGCCAAAGTGTTCAAGCCTAATGCACATGCCATACTTGCCAAAATACTGTATACAGATCTTATCTTTTATACTCACTTACAGCATAATATAAAAACACAAGATTCATCTCTGTGTCCCATTCATCTGAGTATCTAGTAAATCTTGACTTGGCAGTCAATTTGTTCCTTTGCTTGTCACATTTTTGTGAATTAACTCTAGTGGGAAGCATGGCAGAGTGCAACTAGATCCCCAGGCAGCAGGAAGGAAGAGCGAACCACTGGGCCTAGTTTGAGCTACTGAAACTTTAAAGCCCACCCTTGTTGAAACCCTTCCTGCAACAAGGCCACCCCTCCTAATAGTGCTGCTATCTATGAACCTGTGGAGGCCATTTTTATTAAAAAAAAACACCACATTCCCCCTTGCTCTCTTTCAAGTTCATGCCATCTTTTACTATCAATTATCAATGTATATATCTACATATATATTCATAAATGCATAAATACTACTTGTTCAGTTTTATAATGTTAATTGTTTGTATATGTTTTCAATGCTGACCATTTGATATTTGATAACCAATTGGTGTACTCCTCCCCGGAGAAGATTTTTTTTCTCCTACTCCCAGCATTTCTTAGTTGGTGGTAGTTCTTTTTCTAGGGTTGCAGCCTCATGAGCTTTCCCTGCTCGTGTTAGGATTTCTATTCTTGTGCTTGTTTAGCTCATGTTTAGGTAGTCCATTGCTCTGCTCTGACAACCCATCTACCCCCTCTTCCACAGTGATCCCAGAGTGTTAGGTCCAGGAGTTATGTTGTAGATATATCAATTGGGATAGGTTCCATAAATCAGCATTTTGATTGGTTGTGGCTTTCTATAATGGCCTCTGTCTTTTGAAAAGAGAAATTTCTTGATGAAGACTGAGGACTATACTTATCTGTGGAGTGGAAGTTTTGATGTCATTAAAATCTCAGTTATGCTATGTAAACATGTTTTTGTTTTCATCCCAAGTGTGGGAATGGGGCTGCTTCAGTTTGTTCACACATGTTAGCTGGGATCATCTCATGCTCTAGCAGGACCATGATTTCTTCTAGCTGAAGATAGTTTAATTCTCGGGACACTGATAGGGGATAAATGCCAGACCTGGGAGAGGTATGGGTCTCTGAGAAAGAAGAAGGCTGCTGGTGTTTCCCACTTCTGCTCGTGGTTGCAGAAAGTTGCTAACCTTCTTTCTTTCCTACCTACTGTTGGGGGTTAGAAGGTATTAGGACAGATAAGGGTTGGAAAGGAAGAAGAGGCTAACTTTATGTAAGCCTCCCAGAGCTAAGATTATTCATGCCCCCATACCCAGCTTTGGGAATCAAGCTCAAGTCCTCATGTTTTCAAGGTAAACACAGTATTGACTGAGCTTCCTTACCAGACTTCAGTTGTACATTAAGCTGACTGTATGTAAATATTTTAGCATTTAAGAATGATGTTGTAGAGATTTGGGAGCTAGCTTAGTGTAAAACAAACAAACAAACAAACAAAAACAATAACAAATGCTTTTTCAGAGGCCCAGCATCTAGTCCTCATTATCTGTATCAGCTGCCTCTCAAACCACCTGTAACACCAGCTCCAGGCCCTCTTCTTCCCTAACTGGGCAGTAAATACACATGTGCACACGTGCGCACACACACACATGCATGTGCACACACACACACATGCGCATGCACACGACAAATAAAAAATAATAAGAATATTATTTAAAGTTTAAAAATGGTATTACATATCATAGCATGCACTTTTAAAACTGAGCATCAACTTGTGAATACTAAGAACACATTAAGATTTCATGATAATTCACTATATTAGCATATAATAATTGAACAGAAAAGTGTTTCATTAACATTTTCATTCACATGATCTACCTAACTATTTTTTGAATAAAATGAGTTTCAACTAACTGATTCATAAGCTATCATTCTAGCATTTTCTGTTTAAGCCTTTCTCTGGGCTATCTAAATCCCAGCTATGAGCAATAAGTAGAGAATCTTGGGATTAGGTGGTAAATTTTGAAAAATACATTTCCAAAAGGATTTTCTGAAATCTTCTTTAGAGATGAGATATTTTCCATACACATGCATATCTGTGAAGTCATTTTTATTTAGTCCCTGTGAAAATATATTAATAGAAAAGTCTGGTAATAGGTGGCCATATTCTGTCCTGTTGTTTATTCCCAGCATTACTAAAATATTATTATGGGCAAAAACTTCTCTGAGCATGGGGAACCTGTTTTTCCCCAGAACCTCCTTGAATCTTGCTACCTCTGTTCTCCTTCCCCCTAATAAGCATACACTCATATTTTGTGATGCAAATCAGAAAATATCTCAACTGCTTGTGATGTTCTAAAGAAAAGAGAAAGTAAGCAAAAGATGAGTAGAGCCACTCCCAAGTGTTTTGTTTGTTAGTTTAGTTTAGTTTTTGTTTTTTGTTTTGTTTTGTTTTGTTTTGTTTTTAATTTCAGTTACTTTGAGAAATTATCACGGAGCCATTAGAAACATTGAGTTTGGGAACAGAAAGTCATATATTTCTATACTGATTTTAGCACTTTCTTCCTTAAATTTTTTTTATCTATAGAATGAAGAAAATCATGCCAGGGGCAAGAGTTACAAAGAAAATAAAGATTTGCAACATGTTCAGAGGGCTCTCTGTTTCTGTAAACTTTATAAAAAGCAGCCACTCTGCTGTTTCCCTTTAAGACAGTGCTTCTCCACCTTCCTAGTGCTGTGACCCTTTAATACAACTCTTGATACTGTGATGACCCCCAGCCATAAAATTATTTTCATTGCTACTTCATAACTGTAACTTTCTAGTGTTAAGTTAATCATAAGGTAAAAATATGATTTGTAGAATATTTTGATATTTGACACCCCCCCAAAGGGATCATGACCAACAGGTTGAGAAACACTACTTTAAACCATGCTATGCTAAGTCTCATAAGCTTCATAATCCTACACAACCCAATTCTGTGCTGTTAACAGTAAATATTTGTGGAGAAAATTAAATATATAAAATCTTTCTTGTTCTCTCTTATAGTCCCTTTATTAACATTTCCTTATGTTTCCTGTTTCTATATATCACTAGGAAAAAAAGTCAAGAATCCACTCTATGCCAGGTCAGATGTTGAGATCTGATGCTTTCAAGCACTATGTGTGTCCACATCCTGATATCTTTCAAATTTACAATTGGTTATACATGATAATCTTTAATAAATAATACGAAGATTACAACTTCAAATCATATTTTCAAATATGTGTTCATTTGTATTTTATGTGTTGTGGTTTGTCTCCATGAATGTTACAAAATATTGTGAGCCACCATGGGGGGTGCCTGGGAACTGAACCAAAGCCCCAAATGCTCTTAGCCAGTAAGACATCTCAGGGCAGGGCGTGGTGGTGCACACCTTTAATCACAGCACTCAGGAGGCAGAGGCAGGTAGATCCCTGTGAGTTCAAGGCCACCCTGGTCTTGTGAGTTCAGGATAGCAAGGGATACACACAGAGAAACCCTGTCTCAAACACCCCCCCACAAAAAAAGAAAAGAACCTCAATATTGCTCATTTGCTGCATTTGTTAACTGAGATATCTTATTTTATTTTATATTTGACAAAATCTTAAAGGCCCAGTGTGAAAATTTATGTTCAGTGATAAAATTTAAATTCAGTAACTTAGATATTGACTGTTTCTCTCTATTACTACATAATTCATCTAATGCTAGACAGCCAAACTCTAATTCAAAATATTACTTTGAAGGTGTTAAGTATTAATAGTAACAAAAAGGTAAAATAGCCTTAAATTCTATCTCTGGAGTCAGACCTGGCTTCAAGTTCACACTCAGATGCCTTTTGTTCACTGGGGAGAGTTGCTCACGAGCCTTTGTTTCTCACATCCTTATGTTATCCTGACTGGTCTTACTTCATATTGCTTTGGTGAACAAAGACATGGATAAAACTGTACCAAACTACTTAAAATAATTTTGTATTAACTTATTTTATTTTAAACTTCTGAGGTGGTGCCAACTGAAAATCCAATTTAGAATAACCCATTTGGTAGTAATTAGTAGGTAATGCCTCTGTTTTATTCCATTGGCAAAATCCTATTGTAAGATGGATAATTTAGAATATATTTTGGTTTCAGTTCCCACATAGGCTTTATTTGTGACTCTTATCTACACAAGACAGTAAGTTTCAGAACAAATGTAAGTTTGTTAGTCATTGGTATATTTTAAAATGTGGACCCAAGATACATGCATTAGCAATTATGGGTTATTTGATTATAATTATCTGAATATTCCATTTGAAACTCCATTAGGATTATGTCAGGAGTTCATTTGTTCAAACTCGGGAATGAATTCGCACTTTTCTGAATGTAATTCGAAAATACCAAGCTGCATGTACTGGAATCACAAACACTACTGAGCATGCCTCAGTCCCAGTGTGGAATGCTGTGTCCTGAGAAAGTAGAAGACTTCTCACGAGAATGCTGACATGTCATTCGGGCTCCTCTTAGATCAGAGTGCAGGTGGCTCTACAAAGCATCCGCTTGAGGCTTTGTGTTTACACAGTTGTTGCTTCAGGATGGTATTGATTGGGGAGGCGACTAATAAAACAAGCAGCCTTGCTTTCATCTAGGAGCAGTTGGGGGCTTTGTAAAGGCAGAAAAAGTGGTTTTAATTAGGACATGCTCCCCTTCATGTGTTTTACTTTTTAATTCTTTTTTTTTTTTTTTTCAAACTTGGCCGTTCTGACTCACATCCTCCTTATATTTCAGAATTTCAGTCCCTGCGCAACCCCCAAATGCTATGAAGGGAAACGGTCCTAAGAAAGACGTTGCTGCTGTGTCCTCGCATGAAGTTTCGGCATCAGTCAAACAGTGTCGATTCGTTTTCCAGAACAATTCCTTTATCTATATTCTGAAGCTGTGTGGATCAAGGAATATCACTTTAAAATGAACTGAAGTTGGAGTGGAAGATATGAAAAAAGAATCTTAATCGGAGATGTATACTCATTTACAGGACAGCCACGAACTCAATAAAGCACAATGTGCACTGAGCACTGCCACCAAATTCTCACATTACACATGTGTGCACATAAGTAATCCAGTCGAATGAATCATTTTAAGCCTATCAGTTTATATTTTTGTATCTTTCCTATTTTCTATAGCTTTGCTGTTAATTTGTATTTTCATATTTCTTGTCTTTTCTGGTTGCTTTATATTTCTATTTTCATTCCTTTTGAAACTTTGCAAAATATACCGTTCACTTTATAATTAATTGATATCCTAAAATTTTAAACACAATATCCAGATACTAGAGAGATAGCTGTGTAGAATATATTGTGAGGGAAAAGATGGCTTGATTTTTTTTAAAGGAAACTAAAATACAAGTAAGGTTGGAAAACATTAAAAATCTGACCACATAAATTAGAACACAGCTGGTAATTTAAGAGTTCTCCATGAGAAATATAAACTGTAATAGTATTGACATCATTTTTTAAAAAAAAATCAGCTAGTAAGAAAGTATTTAATACATAATTACTACATTATTTGGTTGAAATAAAAGATAATTCTTTCACTTCCATTCAAGAAACCTCAAGCAAAAGACAAAAATTCATTTTGACGGAACTGAAGATTTTTAATAGATGACGAGTAAATATAATATAGTGTATATAATGGGGGTCAATTCATTTGAATGGGCACATTCTAAAATTAACTCTTAAATGTTCAGAGTCATGTGGAAAACAGACAAAAGACTATTTCCCCAAATCTCAAAGTGCAGTCTCTGGACAAGCAGTACCATTGCTTGCCTCTCTGAGCCAAACAGTCTCAACCACAGGCTGAGGCTCTGTGTCAAATCTCAGTGTCGATCCTAGCTTCAGAGCTTTAGTTTTGTGTATTTAGTTTGCAATCTGAGACAACAAAAAGGGAAATTTTGGGGAGGGACACGTTAAAGGAGGGGAATAGTGTATTTTGGTAAAATAAAGGCAAAGAGGTAGACTACAGTGGTGGAAGCTTGGACAGGGCAGGGTGATGGGGAACAGGCAAAAGCAAGGGCTAAGCCATTGGGAAGCCATATGGAAGCCTCATATCTCACAACCCAACTTAAAAGTCAAGCAAGTAGAAGGAGAGGAGAACACAAGTGAAAATAAAGAGGAGATACACTGAGGGTTAAAGGACGAATCATGAACAGCAGTGAGGCGGATGGCGAAGCGCAGAGGGCAGTAGATGAGTCCGTAAGTTAATGTCAAAATAAAACTTCAACAATAAAATAACTAGAACAGAGTCATTCTAGATAGGTGGACAATGCCACTCTGAGGCGTATTAAGTGAAAATACAAGGAGTAGGATATTATTCTTGGAGTTATTAGATCAAAGAGTGTCTAATGACCTTAAAAATAACACAGACTCTTGTTATTATTGTTATTATGCACCATGACTACACAGTAAGACCCTATTGCTGAAGACACCACAGACTTTGGTTGTAGGACATAAATCATTTGCGAATTAACCAAGAAACGTCCTGCCTTCTTGCTAGTTTCCACAGTTATGAAATGTAATATTAAGGCTGCTTGTAGAGAAAAGACATCAATAGTCTCACTTTATATAAGACCTTGTATGCTGCAAGATTGTTATGAGGTAGCTGTTTCCAGTTGGATCTGAGGCTTTTGGGTGATAAGGTATGTCATGCCTGGTACAGTAGAAAATTTATAGCTTAGGAGACCAAAGGCCCAGTTTAGGATCTGCTATTGTTGTGTTGCTAAATGATCATGTTGTAAAATTGCTTCTTGAATATTTATGTTTATACCCACAGATCTGGGCTGCTCTCAACCTTGATCAGAGAGATGTGTGTTTTCAGTGAACAGCAGTAATACATCGATGCATAACCAGTCTGTGGTCAATGCTCAGCCTTAAATGGGACATCTACATTAGCCCTATCACGACCAAGGCTCAGAAAAGACTGAAGAGGAGACTGAATGAAAATATAAGAGCCAGTGAATAGGGAGAAACCTGAAATGTTCTGTTATGAACATGGCATGGTTGTTGCAACCATGAACTCTTGGTTGCTGTGAAAACCCTTACAAGACCAAAACAAGAATAAGCCTTCAAATTCCTAGCATAAATGGTGTATATGACCTACTAACCCTACCTTGTATGGAGGCAATGGAGAGTCAGTAGAAGAGGGATTCTTATTCTTTTTTGTTTGTTCAGTTGTTAATTTTTCTTAAGCAGATTCTGTGTATATACATTTGTGTATACACATGCACACATGAGTGTGTGTGTGTGTGTGTGTGTGTGTGTGTAACAAATACAGTCAAAGAAAAGAGGTTATCAACTTGAAGGGTCAGGGAAAAGTTTAAGATAGGCTAACTTGGAGGGACTGGTGGGAGGTGGGAAATGGGGGAGTGATGTAATTCTATTTCAATTAAAATTAAAGAAATCAATTTCAAAAAGAGTGGGGAAGAGAGAATCATTCTTTTTTGAGGATGTGGCCACTGGCAGGTTTCCCATGCCCTAGCACATGGCCCCACACCTATGCATATATGAACATACCTAACTTATTTAGTACAGTATTTTTAAAAGACATGGAATTGGGCACGATATGTGAAGACTTGGAGGAAGACATGGGTAGGAGTTGTTATGATGATATTCCTTTGGGACATGGACTCCAAGACTCTGGAGCCCTATGAAACATAAACTAGAAAGATAGTAATAGTAAGCACTGGGTTGAAATAGGCTAGTTAAATCCTAGTGTTAACAACTTAGACTAGAGTAAATAAAAACCTAAAGGAATTAATAATCAAGTGGTCTTCTAAAATTATGATAAATATTAAAATTTTCTAATGATTTCACCTCAAGCCCCTGAACTCAAGCACCATATGCTACATCTTGAATTCCTTGGCCTATCTTCAATACTTTGCTTTCATTTTGAGATGCACATGCATATAACTGCAGCCCCTCTTATATAACAAATACTAGGCTAGCCTAAGGCACATTTCCATTTCGTAATACTCTTCCAAGGCAAGAGACCTGTTCTCATTTTACTAGTTTAGGGTCTTTGACAAGATGTTGTTCTTTACTGCCATGAATGAATGAAACGCCACTCCTGTTTGTTGAAATTTGCTGTTTATTTATCAGTGACACGTCATTTGTTTAGCATCAAAGAAAAGAACAAGTTGCATTAGCTGTGAACACACAACTGACCTGTATGCCTCAGCTTCTCAGCAGTTAGAAGTAACTAAATGGCTGAGGATGAGAGACAGGTAACTCCAGCCTTTAAGAGTGTTTAAGATATTCCTCTATGTATATATATATATATATGAAATTTTCAAAAACAAAGAAAAAGTGTTAAACTCTTTGGTCAGGCCAACACCCATGAGGGTTGAATGAACTCTATAGACAATCCTACACCTTCTGAAGTATGGAAAACCGCAGGAAAGGGGATGAGCATTTTACTACAGAGGCAGACTCACTGGTGAGCTTAGTGACTTTGATCAAGTTGCCTTAACTTGTGGTTCTTCTGCAAAATGGAGAAAAGGAGTTATTCTCTCATAACATAGTAAAAATTAAATGAACTATATATGGGGAGGGAACATGGGTCATTTTTTATAAAAATGAAAACAATCCTATTATTACTATGTTCAGAATGCACCTGCTTGATTACTAGTGCTAGACTGCAGTTGCTTTCATGAGCAGGTACTCTCTATTATTTTCCACTTTATTGTGTTATTTTCAGTCAGTGTCTCATTCATCTGGCACATCAGGGTATCTTTGAGAGACACTGGATCTTTCTCACCTCCATTGTGCTTAACTGGAGAGGTTGAGGTCCTGGGAACTCAATGTCCACCAAAGTCAACCTATGCAAGAGGTTCTTGGGTTCTTCTTCTACAAATTCAAAAATAAAATTCACGGGAGACCACATTGAGTGACTTCTAGTAAAAAGAGTTTTTAACTATAAAGGCTCCAAGGAAAGAAAGAAGGCAGAGCTCTTGGATGGCAGGAAATGGTCGCAGAGAGTGGGCAACCAATGAGCATCACTGCCTCGGAGCTTACAAGTTAGTACGTACTGAGAGAGAGTAGAGAAGGAATGGGCTGATCAGACCAGTTTTCAACCCAGGTGTGGAGATTCTCCAGGTTCCAACATGTGCTTTGTATGGTTTCCAGGAAGTGGATATTATTTTAGGAAAAAGAGATAAAGGAAAAGCAGTCCTCCTTTCTACCACCCCAAGCCTCTGGCCATGGCTGTACCACAGATACTTGATTTACACACTTCTGAAATCTCTAGCCTCTCCCAAGGACATTTCTGATTTTTAATCAAGAAAGAAACTGCTCTCTTTTCTTTGAAGTCTTTTTTTTTTTTTTTTTTTTTTTTTTTTACACTAAAGTGTCTAGCCAAATTCTACCTATTGATATCATCGTGTAGCCCAGGCTATCCTAAAACTAGATATGTAGGTAAGGATGATTTTGAACTTCAGACTCTTCTGCTGTAATATCTCAAGTGAGGGATATACACAGCATCACCCCTGGCTTATGTAGTACCAGTGACTGGATCTAGAGCTTTGGGCATATCACTCTACCGAGTAAGCTACCTCTCTAACTGGAAATAATGTTGTTTTATAATGAAAATTTATGCTTTAGTCAATCTAGTAACAATCTCTGAGCAATTTATTTTCCTCCCAACACCCCCCCAAAAAAACATTTTAAAATAATATTCTTACCAATAAATGGAAGGAATTCCGCCTCAATTCGTTATCGCTTAGAATAAAGAGCATAGACTTATTGTGTGGAGAAAATCCCTCAGGTTGTGCAAATTGGCACCAGCACTCAATGTACCTGTCACACTTAGAAGCAAGTTGCCCTCAATATAGAATTAGAACCAAATGTCTTGACTCTGCACAAACTTTCTATCAATAGTCCATGCTCAATCATTAAATCCTTCCTAACCAAGTTTCCAGCGGTGATGTTATAGTTATAAATCAAAAAAATAAATAAATAAATAAAACTTGAGGGAATGTTCAGGCCTAGCTGGACAGTTTAAATTCTTAAAGTAGATTTTTTTTTAAATGTAGGACATACTTCAAAATACCACTGGGGGGGAAAAATTGTATTTAGAGAATATTGAGGCTGCGTTTGTTTTTCTATTCATCTGAATATTCTGCCTGAAGCCTCAAGAAAACATTCTCAAGAGAGAGTAGGAGATATGTAATATTTGAACTAAAATACTTTGGCCCAGAATACATGACTTCCTTTGCTGTTCTGATAGTTCAGAACAACACTAATTCACCCAGGAAATGAAAGAATTTCCGTAGAAATAACAAGCGAAGTTTACATAAGAAACAACTGAGAAGAACCAGTTGGGGAGCAGCCAGATCCCTCTGTGTCTGCAGTGGCTAGGGCAGCACGCTCCCCCCTCCCTTTCCTTTTCCATAAGGCTGTGGAACCACACAGCATCTGTAAGAGTATATGTAAAGCATCTGTCCTCAGTGGTCAAAGTTTCCCAGAGTGGTCAAAAGCAATGTAAGAAACCCTGAAGAGTTCCACAAAGGGAAAACCAAGACCTCTTCAGTTGGATTTGCAATTCTCTACTTCCCACCCACTGAGCCTACAGACTCATGGGTGCACACATACATAGCCATTTGTTCACACACTCAAGACTTCTTTATTCTTCGTTAGCACATCTGCTCACAACATTTAATTAGTTTTATAAGAAACTAAGCCCACCGACTAATAGAGCAGCTTGCTGTAAAATTATAACAATAAATGTTAATAAATAAATCATAACAATAAATGTAAATAAATAAGCCTGGTGACCCGCTTTAGTTGTTTTTCGGTCCGCACCCTTCTTACCAGAAATCGTTGCAATGTTATAAAAGTATCTTTATTTTTTAATCTTTAAAAGTGAACATTAGCCACTAAACTTCCAACTTTAATAAGATTATTATACCAAGGACTTGGGAGCCAATTTTGAAGAAAGCCCGTACTCAGAGTCAGACTCCATACCTGTTTATATGCAAAGATTCCTCCTAAAATCAGTCAGTGCTTCAGAAATCAGTGCCATAAATGACTGGGAGCCCTGACTTTCAGTCTCCACCAGAGACTGTTGAATCTTACACCATGCACGCCATGCTACGACACTGTTAATTTCTATACTTGATTCATGGTTAGCAGTCTTCAGCCATGAAAAGTTAGTGTTATTTAAGATCCTTGTAGATTTATCAGCCTCCAAGACACCTCATGAAGAAATTAGTGGTGCCTGAACTTTTAATTATTCTGAGTCATATTGATTGTGATCAGGAAACAAATGTGGTGCCTGTGCTATTTTTAAGTAGCAAGGCTTGCAGTTCTGTGCACAGTAAAGAAGAATCCATGAGTAGGCTAGGAAAGAACTCATTTTTAAAAGTCCTAGATGTCAGTTCTAATCAGAAGTGACCCTCTCATGCCTGCTTGCAGTCAGCTAACTCGATAGCTGCTTGATATGGGAGATGTTCTTGACTGGCTACAGCTGTAGCTTCCAGAGTTTGAAAAATCAATACCCATTTTCTAAAGGGCAAGTAGGTTGGGGTGAGAAATATGTGAGGAGTTGGACTCAAACACCACTAAAATACCAAATTTTCAAACTAAGAATAATGTCCAACATTTTAAAGACCGTATGATGTGTCGGGCCTTTAAAGTGTGCTTCCTTGCTTAGCACAAATTATTTTAAGCTATTCTAGTTTACGGATAAAGGGAAGATGTCTAGGAATAAAAATCCATTTCTATTTGCTGTATTTCTTCACAAACACATACACACTCGGATTTTAACATGCTCGTGGCTGGGCATAAAGTGCTCAGCCTTTTGCCTCATCTGAATGAAAGTCACACATGGGCAATCAGAGTTTATGTTTTATAGCAATGGCTCTCAACCGTACTAATTCTATGACCTTTTAATACAGTTCCCTCCTCATGTTGTGGATAACCACCAATCATAACACTATTTTGTTTCTCAACAGAGGAGTATCAAATGGCTGAGAAACACTTAAAGAAATGCTCAACCTCCTTAGTCATCAGGGAAATGCAAATCAAAACAACTCTGAGATTCCATCTTACACCCATCAGAATGGCTAAGATCAAAAATTCAAGCGACACCACATGCTGGCGAGGATGTGGGGAGAGAGGAACACTCCTTCATTGCTAGTTGGAATGCAAACTAGTACAGCCACTTTGGAAATCTATCTGGTGCTATCTCAGAAAAGTGGAATAGGGCTTCCTCAAGACCCAGCTATTCCACTCCTAGGAATATACCCAGAAGATGCTCCAGCACACATGTTCATAGCAGCCTTATTCATAATAGCCAGAACATGAAAACAGCCTAAGTGTCCCTCAGTAGAAGAATGGATAAAGAAACTGTGGTACATATACAGTATGGAATACTACTCAGCTATTAAAAACAAGAAATCCCCAAAATTTGTGGACAAATGGATTGAGCTAGAAATGATCATAATGAGTGAGTTAACCCAGAAGCAGAAAGACTCAAATGGTATATACTCACTTATATCTGCACACTAGCCCAAGGGGCATGTCCCATGAAAGCCTTCACTTACCAGGAAACTGGGACAGAGGGGGAGGACATCCTATTGGGACTCTAGATGAGAGAATGAGAGAAGCATGGGAGAATAGCAAAGTAGAAGGATCCAGAAGGTCCTAGAAACCTACAAGTAGAACATTATGATAGGCAGATTTGGGCCCAGGGGTCCCGCTCAAACTAAGGCAACAGCCAAGGACAATACAGGTGGTAAACTTTAAACCCCTACCCAGATCTAGCCAATGGTCAGAACATTCTCCACAGTTGAGTGGAGAGTGGGATATGACTTTCTCACATACTCTGGTGCCTCACATTTGACCATGTCCCCTGGAGGGGGAGACCTGGAGGCACTCAGAGGAAGGACAGCAGGTTACCAAGAAAAGACTTTGATACCCTATGAGCATATACTGGGGGAGGAAATCCCCCTCAGGAACAGTCATAGGGGAGGGGAATAAGGGGAAAATGGGAGGGAGGGAAGAATGGGAGGATACAAGGGATGGGATAAACATTGAGATGTAACAAGAATAAAATAATTTTAAAAAACCATTTTGTTGCTATTTCACAGCTGTAATTTTGCTACTATTGTGAATTGTAATGTAAATATTTTTAGAGATAGAGAGTTACAAAAGGGGTCAAGACCCACAGGTTGAGAACCACCACTCTATAGAAAGGATTTCCAAATTTTGGCTCAAATAACAAATAGGAAAGTAGACAGTAAAAGCAATATACTAAATAATCTATCAAAATTGCACATTGTTTAATAATGGCAAAATGCAGTTTCAGACTTTGGAATGTCAGTATTTCCTTTAACTTTTCTGTTTATTAAAGCCTCATCCATGAATAAGTGTCTTCAAGTAAGGCTGGTAATTTGGTTTTGGCTGTAATCCATCTCCCTTTGAAAAAAATATAATGTGCCACAATCAATGTCATGAGTTGTCACTTAAAGATATTTAATATCTTCAGCATTTCTATCCCACAACAACTACCATTATTGTATTTTATTTGCCGTCTTCATTTTTTCCGCTTTCATGCATTTAGTTCAGTTTTACATAAGCTTCTCTGTTTACTAGCAAGGTGAAGCCATCTGCATATAGAGCAGATTTTTACTTCCTAAAAATCTGTGTCTATCATGGTAAGAAATAAAATGTCCACTGTAAGAAAACTTGTATAGGAGGTCAAAAGTTCCCAGAGTTGGGAAGGGAAGGAGGACTAAAAAAAAAAAAACAAAACAAAACAAAACAAAACAAAAACAGGAAAGCTTTTGGACTAATAGTATGCTCAATGAATATAAACCACAGTATCAAATCCACAGATTACATATGTGTAACCTAGTGTATGTGAGCTATACCTCCATAAAGCCATGAAAAGTAAGAAAAAATCAGAAAGCTGAAAAGAAAACAAAGAAAAGGCAGAGACATAGAGAGGAGTGGATACTTCATGATTTCCTAAAGGGAAAAGAAATCTGGATAAGAAGAAAAGCAGACCAGTAAAGGCCTGAATGCGTGTTCACTCTGCTCTGAAATGCAGAGATGAAAATTTACAGGAAGAAAAGAATTGGGCTCAAAGAAGTAAAATGTCTTTGGCCTTCCTCCAAATTAAATAGAATAGAAATCCACATTAATGAACTTGTTCATGATGAATTGCAGTGAATCTTGTGATTTGTGTGAGCTTGCTCACCAACTTCATTATCTTAATGTAATATACAGTGAAAATATTGCCAACCACAATTATAGTTAAGATGGAAATTCTCTGGCCATCTGTCTAAACCTCTGAAACTTGTATCATACCCCATGGTAGAATTTATCTTAGAAAACTATACAAAATAGTCCTGACTCTGTGATAGAAACTGTATTGATTATATTGTGAGAAACACAAGCAGGCAATCTTTAGTTTCCTGTAGGGTTTATCATAATTGAAATATTTTCATCCCTGGAAGCTGAATTTCTTCCACAGACTTCTATCCATCTTTTCCACTAAATACAACAGCAACAGGCAAAGAGACGATGGTTTTTGAGTAAAAGAAAGCATGAATATTATCCAAAGAGCAAAGAATCAAACCCCAAACATCTCAGTGTTCTTGCTCCATTTAATTCATAACAGGGCATTCTCATTTGTGATAATAATGAATATTGTTTTTATCAGCTCCCTTCTGTCTCTTTGGTGTCTCTATTTAGCTGTAAGAACAGATGCCTAATAAACAGAATTTGCAATCCTAGTTTGCTTGGCCAAGCTAAGCCTCTAGCTATAATTTTCTCTTGTTTATTTTTATATTGGTATGAACCTAAGCCATTTTTAACATTTTTCTAGTACATTATATACTGAACTTAAAGATCCTGTTGCCAACAACTTGCGTGAGCCTCTGCCAATGGGGGAAATAAAGATAAATTAGAAATAGTCCTGGCACACCTGGACCGTTGTTATTTCTGGTTGAAATAAGACATCGTACAATTAGCCAATGATCATTGCCTTTGCTGATCACCTTCCAGGCTCTCCAGCAACAAGGACACTGGGATGCTTGGAAATTCTGGAGAATCCAACAACTTATATGTCAGTGGGCAGCAGAATGGGCAACTCCAAGTCTTTGCTCCCACACTTCACCAGCATCTTCAATAGTTACTAAATATTTATAATAATAACAGTGATCATGATGTGAGCTTATTTTTTTTTTAAGATTTTATTTATTATTTATACAATGTTCTGCCCCCTGTGTGCCTGCATGCCAGAAGAAGGCACCAGATCTCACTATAAATGGATGTGAGCCACCGGGTGGTTGCTGGAAATTGAACTCAGGACCTTTGGAAGAACAGGGCTCTTAACCTCCGAGCCATTTTTAAGTGTGCTAGGAGATCAAAAGATGTGGTGAATGGATCCCACTCCGAAGACAAACAGTTGAGGCTCACTCTTCTAATATTGTTTCCTTGGTTTTAATTGTCCCAATACTATGAAAGAAAACTGTTACTGTTTTTGTTTGACTTAAATAAGATAGGTGACATAAGATGTAAGTCTCTGATCAGAAGCCTGAGGATGTGACCTTCATCTCCAACCAGGAGCTTCAGGTCTACCACTCCATCTGACTCTTGGCCTTTGAGTCTCTCTGCACTTGGAAACCAGTTAGCCATCATCCTGGTCTGTTCTCTGTTGCTCTGATAAACACCATCAACAATTTGGGGAAGAAAGGCTTGTTTTAGACCTCACATCCATATTACAGTATATTATTGATGAAAATCAGGGCAGGAAGCATGGAGGAATGCTTCTTACTGGATTGCTCCCTATGGCTTGCTCAGCCTTACACAACCCAGAAACACCTGCTCAGAAGTGATACCATACACAGTGGCCTGGGTGTTTCTACATTAAACACTTATCAAGAAAATGCTCCATAACTCTATGCATAGGCCTAGTAGATAGAGGATATGCCTAAATGGGGTTCCTTTTTTTTTTCTTTAATTTTCAGATATGTTTCTTTCTGTTTAATAAAGGTTTGTGTCAAGTCAACAAAGCTAACTAGAAAGCTATGAATTTGATTAATAGTAGATGGGTATGAATACATTTCAAAAATGTTTTCAAACAGAGTGATGACTGAAGCCAATTTTATAAAACTGCAGTTGAACTCAGATTTCTTTTGAGTGTGATCTTTTTCACTCATATGTACTTAACTACATTTAGGGATGCTAATAACAAGACAAGATCTTAGTCAAATGTTTTTCTTAGAGAGAGACACTTTGTGGCTGCTACCCTTCATGTGTACCTTGAAATATGAAAATGATAAAGGCAGATTTTTAAACAAAAAGAGGGACAAATACTTGAAGCCTGCTCCTTAAAAGCTCTGCTGGATAGGAAAATCTACTATGAAAAAAATAAGCCATATTTTACACAGCATTAAAATGATAGTTGCTGAAAATATCTGCAATTATATAGGATTCAAGAGGGCCACCCCCCACTGTTTTCCATTCAAATGAATGGGATGCACATGGTTAAATTACCACCTGCAGCGTGTGCTAGCGGACAGTGTACGCAGCTGTCACTGTAGCCCTGTAATTATGAAAGTATCTTTCCACTCTTTTTCAATTAGAGGACCCTATCTTTCTTTCTGCCACTAGGTAATGTTTTGCTGGTATCAAAAGCACATAACTTCCTCTACTTGTTACAGCACTTGGCACCTTCTGTCGCAATTGAGTATAACCAGTTCTTCAACATCATTTGGGGGCTTTTGAGAAATTTCTAGAAAAATAAGGTTGCCTGTCATGTTTCTGTTAACTCATTTCACAGAGGAGTAAATTACAACCTGGCTCTTCTCACAAATAGTCAGCTCTGTTGAACCTACAAGATGAAGGCAGTGATGATGGTTTGTCCTGGAAAAAATAAATAAATGTAGTGGTTTGAAGGAGAAATGCCCCCCCCCCACAGGCTCACGCATTGAAACACTTGACCACCTGTTGATGGCGCTGTTTAAGGTTATTGAACTGTGAGGATGTGGATTCTTGCTGGAGGAGACGAGTCACTGAAGGGTTGGGCTTTGAGCATTTACAGCCTGACAAAAGTAAGTACTAAACCACAGACCATAAGTCTGCTGCTGTTGTTGTTGCTGCTGCTGCTGCTGCTGCTGCTGCTGCTGCTGCTGCTGCTACTTTCCTATATACAAAGAATCAGCGAGCTGTAAGATTGGGAGAACAGCTGCAAAATGTCATCTTCCGGCCATGCCACAGCCACTTCAGTCCTGGATCACAACTGCAGTTACTAGACTCTGGGCTTGGCAGAAGTCTTTTGTGGATGAGGCTGAGACTGAGGCTGAGGCTGAGGCTGAGGCTGAGGCTGAGGCTGAGGCTGAGGCTGAGGCTGAGGAGCATCTCCTCCTCCCTGTTAAACTGGCAGTTACCAACAGAGAGAAGGGGACCTTGTTTTCAGTGAGCACTTCCTGGTGACCCTACCAGACTCTAGGAAATAGTTCCAAACTCGTGGTGCTGCAGCTGTCTTGTTCAATTCAATAGGGCACAAAACAAACAACAAACAAACAAGTAAGAATGTGGGAAAGGCATTTGTAATGTAGAAAGGAAATTGATGGAGATGGGGGGGGGCGGGAGAGAAAAGAGAGCTTGCGGGTGAGAATAGTCAGAATGCATATATGCAAAGATGAAATTGTCAATGAACAAATTTAGTTACTAAAATCAGCAAATTGGCGATATAGAGGTGAGAATCAGACACAAAATTTTTGTAAGCTAAACTTTTAAAAATTGAAACAAGATGATTGAGAAGCAAAGAGCAAATCAAAACATAGATTATTCTGACCAAAATTGTGGCATCAAAAAACAAAAGCATAAAACCTCATAGAGCTGTATATATCATCACACACCTGGCTGAAAGGTAAGCTCTTTTCCCTAGCTCCCTGACCAAACCATGGGTTGTAGTCACTCCCACTGTGGGCTCAGAGGTGGGCATTTTGCAGTGTACTGTATACACAATGCCATGTTCAGTAATTGTTAATACACTTCGAGTTTAGGTCCTGTAGTATATTGATTTCACCAAATATGTAACATTTACTCACCAAGGCAAAATAAGTACTCAGTTGAACACGTAAGAAAACAAAAAGAGTCATTTGGGATACTGACCACCTGTAAATTAAACATTTAAAGTAAACAAATTCCTTGAAAAAAATAAATTTCAGAAGTTAAACATCACATAGTAGTAAAACTTGTTTCTCCAGCACAACTGGCAATTAGAAGGCATCAATAAGTCAACGTCATTCATGCTCTCATCTATGTGTCCTACTAGTTCTGAAGGATACACAAGAATTACATGTAAGTATCAGAGGCTTAGCTTTTTCTTCACAATTTTGCTATTGTACCATCAATTTTTTTTCTTTAGACAAAAGGCAAATATTTTCAAAACTACTGCTTGGGAGCCAACTTGTTTTTCAGAGAATCCTCTCCTGAAAGTTGTTCTCTGCTCTCTACAAATATGCTGCAGCACACTGCCTGCACCCAGGCACAAACACACATGCAGGCATTCATGCGCACACACACACACACACACAAATATAAACATAAACAATAAATAAATAAACATGGCAGTTTGAATGACAAATGCCCCCCCATAGGCATTTGAGCACATACCTGCCCGTTGGTGGCGCTGTGTATGGTTATTGAACTGACAGTTCCTAACAGGATGTGGAGCCTTGCTGGAGAGGGCGTGTCATTGCAGGATAAGCTTTGAGAGCTTACAGCTTCATCACACTTCCAGTGCCCCCTCTCTGCTTCCTCTGTGTGCTTAAGGTGTGGCTTCTCAGCTCCCTGCTCCTGCTGCCCTAGCCTTCCCCATGTCTGGATATTTTGCCCTCTGGAACCACAAACCAAAATAAACCCTTTTATAAGTTGCTTTTGGTCATGATATTTCATTTCAGAAACAAAGAAATAATTGTAATAAGTAACTGTAGTAAAAAAAAAATACTTAAAGTTTAACACGATGTCTCTTTGATATAGCATGCCTTTGTGTTGTTTCAGAAATGCTATGTCAATTTAGCAAAATAATAGTATAGATTCCCTCCTTAGGCCCAAGCATGAGCGCTTGGTCAGGTTTACAGTGATCTGTGCCTGATTTGTAATCTTCAGCCCTATGATCCAACCAGCTCTGGCCTTTGCAACCTCTGCACCAGTTAGGAATTGTTACCTAAGACACAGCAACACCATCTTAGTGCTATCAGGCCCGAACCCAAAGGCGCCTAAGTTATAGAAATGTCAATTTTTACTGCAAGAGTCTATCTCTTTCTGTTTCTTAGATCTCTGTTGCTATGCTTGCTTCACTTTCGGCCCAGCAGTGTCTTCAAGACTGTGAAGTGGCTGTTTCTAATTCTATGCTTTTAATTTATATCTTAAAAGCTTTATTTTTTTAAATGAACAAGTCTTTCTCAGCAGTTTAGATAATGTAACCTTTCTTAAAATGATGAAACAGTCCTCTGGTGAACCAAGTCTGATCCCTGACTTCCTCTAGGGCTAGAATATCACAATATCAAGAGTGTCAGAACAGCAAGTGAACAAAAAAATCAGCTCTTCAATCATGCTGGCTTCATTTCCACTACTCCCTACCCCATATAGTTACTGAGTTCCATGGTAAGCATCAGAGTGCAATATCATGTTACTGAAAGAAAAAGAACTGTTAATGGTGAGCAAAGCAAGTTACTCTCTATAATTTCCTAATTGGCTTCCTTGTTTTCCATCTCTCAACATTATGTGAATATAAAGAATAACCTTGCTGTTCAGCAGGGGAAACTGCTGTGTAAACTCCCTTATCATTTGATATCAGTTACTTTTTCCAACACAACTCAACTCATGAATACTTCTGTACACAACCTGAAGATTATCCTTTCTAATTAGAAGTTTATTGCCTAGTCATCCCTATAAGGGTTGGCAGCTTTTTGCATCTATATGGATAGAAACACAGGGAACCTGCTGCCTGTCCTTACTGGATTCAGTGGAAAGTGTTTGCTGTCACTTCTAGGTGGCCAGGTTCAAGGATGCTAAACATCTTGCAATGGGTAGGACGACCTTGCACAAGAAGCCTTTCTCCAACACAAAAGCAATAGGAAGAGCACACTAGACCTCAAGGAAATGAAAAGAATGTCCAGAATCATAGAGTTTGACAAATGTATATAATGTAAGCATCCCTTTCACAACTAGGTTCAGTCTATTAAACTGACAATAAAAAACAAAGAGATAATACTTACCTGCTTAGTGCAAGTCTTAAGATCTACAAGTACATTTTAATACTTCAGTGGATACAACAAATTCACTGTGATGATTAATTTATCTTACAAAAGAATATATGATGGGAGAAATGAAATTCAAGTTGAGAGCAGACTATTATTTTATATTTTAACTTTTATTAAGAGATGGACTGTAGCAAAGGAAAGCTGGTATGTGTGTATGTACAAACATATGCACATATTCATTACTGCAAATAAATGTACACCACTGATAAATGCTGCCACACTCCGGAGGGAGTTTGTTTTCTTTGTTTGTTTGTTTTTAATCAGAGCTGCAATTCTCTTGACTTCTTAATACTTGACTGAAGTGAAACATATTTCTCCTTGTACAATATTCTCTTTCTATATGAAACTCTTCATTTTACCTTCAAATAACAATTTGTGAAAGTTAGTTTTACTCTATGCACTTTGTAAAATCTAAATCCCATGGAAATCTTGAAAATAGAAAGTATCTAAAAGCTCTACATCGAAGGAATTCTCATTTCAGATTATCAGGTAACAACAAAAATACATGATGAGTCCCACAATTGTCTAAGGAATCCAAACTTTCATAAAGGCAGCATGTTGTTACTTGATTTTTAAATTAAACAAAATATAATTGAAAGTCTGAAATTTTATTCTAATAAGCATTCATGGTAAAATGTAAAAATGTCTTAAACTACTTGAAAATGGAATCAAAAAATTCATTTTAAAGAGACCATCCACAGCTTATCTTTTAAATAATGTCTGAGTAAATATAAATACATTTATATTTTTATCTCATTTGGAACGTGTGCATATACTCAAATAGTGATAAAATAGTAGTGTTCCTTTAGGAAGCTTATTTTTTATACTGCCTACTTAAGATGAACTCACTGCCAGTAGTGTCAGAATTAAGGAACTGTGATTTTGAATCTCAAGAAGTATTCTTACCAAGAAGAAAAACCAAAGTTTTAAATCTATGAAGCAAAAAGAATGCCTTCTGGAAAAACACAAAACATGGCATCTTAATGCCATCTATTGTTTAAAATGGGGTTATGCATTAGAAACAACTCCCAAACTGCATACAAATAAGTGGACCTTGTGATTGTTGCCACACTAAGAACAGACATGCACAGGCTCACAAATGTTCAAACACTAGACACTTTTTTAAAAGTTCATGTTACTTGAATAATTTGTTCAATAAAAGCAGAAATTCAGACCTCCAGAACACAATATCAAAATCAAATCATGGCAAAAACAAAAACAAAAAACAAAATGTAAATGTACTTCAATGTCCACTTCAAATTAATGATTTAAAATATTTGTTATTTCATTACACATCAACCTGGGTGAAGGCACACCTCTGCTCTATGTGCACCAAATTAAAGGATCAAAATTACACACTAAGTGGAAGGTGTCATAGTCCATCTGGCCACAAGATGGAGACATTTCACCATTAAAATGCAAATAAGCCTGCACTAGAGAGTGGATATTTACCCCCACTTAAAGACTCAAATGTAAAACAAATGTCTTCCCACACACACACCGACCTATAGTTAAGTGACTACTAGCAAAAATTCCCATATTGTCAATTTTATTTTATGACTAATTACACTAATTAAGATACACCATTTAGTTTACGTGAAAGGTTTTTTTGGTTTTGTTGTGTTTTGTTGTGTTTTGTTAACATTATGGTCATTGACCTAAAATTGCAGTAAATGGAATTTTCTAGCCCTAAATACAGTTGTATATTTCCCAACACTGTGACAGCAAACTGCAATCTCTCCAGATTCATACTAATTTGACATCACATTTAACTACTCCTCCAAACACTATCCTGGTAGGATAATCCTACTGAACGCCTTCTGGATCCCACAGCTGTTCCTATCATCAAGATTGCAAATAGCTCTAGGGTCAGTGAAGAGCTGATTATGGTTGAGTAGAAACACCTATAATAAACAAGACATTGGCCTGACAACTGGAGGCACTGTTGACAAGAAAAAAAATTAAACAATTAAGCCTTCCCATAACCCTATAAAATAATCTCCAATGGGAACTATCTAGGTGAACACCAGGACAGATAATTTAAAGGAACAATTATAAAAAAGATCAAAGAATTCAAGGAGTTTAAAGAGAACACTGGAGCGAACATAAAGATGATAGTAATAAACTCATGATTGAAGTCCAACAACCCAAACATAGTACTAAATAAAACCGAGAAGACAAATTCATGATATCAAGAGTGAATTCACCAAGGAGATATAAATACTGACGAAAACTCAAGAAGAAATAAAGATGGAACTGAAATTTTAAAATACATAAGTTGAAAACACAAAGTGGTAACAGTAGAATGAGTTCAGTAAACGACAGAATAGCATCAGAAATTGAAAATAAAGCAGAGTAGTCGAAACACTCAATTTAAGAGGATAATGAATTGTAAAAACACACATGAATATGCAAAACTATGAGATGACATGATGGACTAAATCTGAAAAGTACAAGAATAAAAAGGAATCTTAGGTTAATGAACTAAACCATATCTTCAACAGAATAATATAAGAAAGAGTTCCCAAACTAAAAAAAGATATGTCCCAAAAGATATAAGAAGCATATAGCACACCAAATAGACAAGACCAGAAAAGAAACTCCCTGTGTAATATTACAGCTAAACACTTTATACAAAAAAAAAAAAAAAAAAAGAATGAGTACTGAGATTTGCAAAAGAACAGCCATAGTCTCATACAGAGGAAACCCCATCAGAATTACAGATGAATTCTCAATGAAAGCTTTAAATGCCAGAAGAACCTATAGCAATGTACTCTGAGATTTAAAGGAGTACATACACCAACATAGACTATTTTACCCAGCAAAACTATCTAACTTAGTTGAAAGAGAAAGAAAAAGTTCCATGATACAGACAGAATAAAACAAGAGGACCCCAATCAGGTGCCACATGGCCCTGACAGGAAGGGCACACCTGAGATGATCACCACCTGGCCAAAGAATAGGAAGCACAGTAGAGGTGGCCCTGGTTGTAGGGTTTGCAAGTGAGCCATACAGAAGGTATGAGCAATGGAGAACTGGTTCCACCAATTGTCTACCATGAATTTGCATGGACAAGAGAGGAGGAGGGTATCCTCTCCCACCTCACTCTTGGCCCTGAGATCAAGAGAGCAGGAGAACTGTCCCAACCCCTCCCTTTCTGGCTGCAACATTCTGAACAGTTGGCCCTACACCTCACCTGGGCAGCACAGTTGAACTAGCCTTGTGGGGTAGGTGCATATAAGCTAACCCAGAGAGCATGAGCGCTGGCCCTGACTCTTGCCAGTGGCAGCATTCAGGTGAGC
The DNA here is from genome assembly GCF_903995435.1 of Acomys russatus. Lineage (NCBI taxonomy): Eukaryota > Metazoa > Chordata > Mammalia > Rodentia > Muridae > Acomys > Acomys russatus. The sequence continues at coordinate 19,333,899 of NC_067168.1, forward strand.
TAGCTGGGACAGTGATGGAGATCTCACCTTGGTGGTGTGGGTGCAGAAAAGCTAATGGGGTGACCAACTCAGCTACCACCCACGCCCAGATCCAGGGCTCTCAGTTGGCCCACCTCAACATCTATCCCATGTATGAACGTCTGGAGAGTGTTAGGCCAGTCCTGAAGATCCACGTCTACTCCTTAGACAAAATGTGTTTTATTTGGCCAAGTTTCATGTAGTTATTTGACTTTGAATTTAAGAATTTAATAAGATGTCATACCTCAAATACAATGTGTGTGTGTGTGTGTGTGTGTGTGTGTGTGTGCGCGCGCGCGCGCTCATCGAACCATCCATGCAGAAAATACTAAGAGAGGTACTTCTGAGTGAACAGAGAAAGTGGCAAGACAACAAACAACAACAAGAAAAAAATCTAGGACTAAGAACATAAACAGGGGAGGGAGATTAAAACACACCCTTCAGTAATAGCTTTAAATGTTAATGTTCTCAACCCCTATGTGGTGAGGCACAGAATAGTGGAACTGATTAAGAACCAAACTCCATCATTGTGTTGCATACATGAAACCTCACCTTGCCGTCAAGGATATGAAACCCTGTAGAGTTAAAGGATGGAAAAGAGTGTTCCTGGTAAATGGAACCAGGAAACAAGCAAAGGTGACTACCATAATATCTGATAAGTACTTCAATCTAATCAATGGAAAAATTAACGAAGAAGGAACTCTAGACCAGAGGTTGTCAAACTTGGTAATATTGTTTCTTATATTCTGATGACACCAAACCATAAAATTATTTTTGTTACCATTTTATAACTATAATTTTGCTACTGCTTTTAATTATATTATAAATGTCTGATATTCAGAATATCTAATGAGCAGCTCCCAAGGAGTTCACAACCCCCACTGCTCTAGCACAATCAGTTCCATAAAAAGCATAGCAAATAACTTCAAAACACAGATTAACCTCAATTCAATAATAGTAAGTGATTTCTATGCTTCACTTTCTCTAATAAATAGGTCATCTAAGTAGAAAATATCAATTTTTATCATTTTGATATCATGAAGTGATAATTCTGTGATGACATCATACACCAAAAGGATTTAACAATTATCTACACAATAATCCACCCAAAGACCAAAAAATAAAATAAAATAAACTTACTCAGGAGCACAGGAAAATTTCTCTAAAATAGACCATATATTGAGACACAAAATAAATCCTAGCAAATATAAAAACTGATAGCTCCACATATCGTATTATACTATGATAAAAAAAAAAGTCATGGAGACTAAAGAACACAGTACCACCAAATGACAAAATGGGTCAAAAGAGAATTCAAGAAAACAATTTGTTAAATACCATGGAAAAGAAAGAAATATGGTTCCAGTTCTGGCATCCCCTGCAGGTCTGTGTCTCTGCAGGTTGGTCCAGACAGGAATGGATGAGCCTCAAAATCAGAGGCCACATCTCTCTCTCAGGGGCAGCTGGAATGTTTTAGAGTTACCCATCACACCTCTCACAGGGAACTAACTCTTCACCTTGAATCTCACATCAGTGCAGCCTTTCCCTCACCTAATCTTTAAGTGCGCACTTTCAAATTCTAGAGTTATTGTTGTGGAATCAATATTTCAATATTAAATGTTTTCTTCCCCCAATAAAGGCATCTTTAATATTAAAAAAAAAAAAAAAAAAAAAAAAAAAAAAAAGACTTGTCACTTAGGAACAGAGCCATATTCCCAGTCTCTCCAGGGGAGGTGGAAAGTGAGTTCCCATAAATGGTGTCATCATTAGCTCTTTGATTGGTCTACCACACTGAGCATGGCATGAGAAGGGGGCAGATGCCCAAAAACCTGCAGGCAGACTGGGCCTCACAAGTTCTTTCCCAGGGGTAAGCACCAAGCTATGGGCAGTAGTTGAGCAGACCCCAGCAACTGTAATGGCAGTTCTGCCGTTGCTGCCTGATCACTGGGCATCCAGCAGTCCATTCTCCCAGAGTAAGTGGAGTTTCAGACAGTCGTGGTGGAGTGAAAAGCCAAGCCAATTTTGCATGTGAATTAGGGATTTAAGACACACACACACTGTGGGTGAATGTGTTTGATTCACTAGGGCTAAGGGTGCCAGGTTACCTCATCTACATATAGTGATACAAAGTAACATAAAGCCTTTATCACAGGAAAGAAGAGAGTACTTAATTATCCTGTGTGTGAGTGGATGGAGCAGAGGCATAATTAAAGGCCATTTGTTAGAGGCGATCACAGCACAGGGTGGGTGGGATACTTCCTGAATTTCCTGTGCTTGTTATCAGGAAAGGTTAGGTCTGTATTTTCTTTTAGGACTATGTGACATCCCTTAACAAAATCTGGAATTGTCAGATCAGGTGCAGTGAGATCCTGGCTGAGAATGGGAGTCCATTCTTCATAGTCCAAGCATGAAACTGGCTCTTTGGAGAAGGGCAGACTTCTACCTTAACTAGCAGAGTCCTACAGCGAAAGAAAGAAAGAAAAAAAAAAAAAAAAAAGAGAAAAAAAAAAGAAAGAAAGAAAGAAAGAAAGAAAGAAAGAAAGAAAGAAAGAAAGAAAAAAAAGAAGAAAGAAAAAGAAAGAGAAAAAAAGAAAGAAAGAGAAAGAAGAAAGAAAAAGAAAGAAAGAAAGAAAGAAAGAAAGAAAGAAAGAAAGAAAGAAAGAAAGAAAGAAAGAAAGAAAGAAAGAAAGAAAGAAAGAAAGAAAATGAAAACCTATGGAACATGGTCCTAAGAGACAAATGTATGGCACTAAAACCCTACATTCATGTCCCCTGAGCTCCATCATCTGGACAACAGCTCTGTCTACCCTCTTAAGGGGGCCTGCAGGCCCCAGGAATATCCAGGTTAGTCCCCTACTACCCCAATTCCCTACTCACCAGATCCTACAGACCCAGACTGTGACTGGGTCACAGTCAGCATCATATAGGCCACAGATCTGCCTGTGTTCCCAAGGAAGCCTCTCTTCCCCAAGAGTATCCTAGAATCCTGCAGGCACCAGGACTATCTAGGTAGCCAGCTGGCACCAGTGACAATCAGATGGCTAAATGCCAGAGCAAGAACATAATCAATAAGAGCCAGGGCAATATGGCACCACCAGAGTCCAGCTGTCTTTCTACAACAAGACAAAGCACAAGAAAATGACAGTAAATCCAATCTTCAAAGATGATTGAGGCCTTTAAAGAGGAAATTAATAAAAAAAAAAAAAAAAAAACCCTTAAAGAAATATAGGAAAACTCAATCAAATAGGAGAAGGAAATGAATAAACTGTTCAAGACCTGAAAATGGAAATAGGAAAAAATGAAAACAAAAACACAAACTGAGGGAATCCTGAAGATGGAAAACCTAGGGAGAAGAACAGGAACTACAGACATAAGCATCTCCACAAAAATGCTAGAGATGGAGGAGAGAATCTCAGGTATCGAAGTTATGATTGAAGAAATCAATACATCAGTGAAAGAAAATGGAAAACATGAAAAGTTCCTAAGACAAAACATCCAAGAAATCTGCCTGAGAACCACATAAAGAAATGTTTGGTGTCTTTAGTCATCAGGTAAATGCAAATGAAAACAACTTCAAGATTCCGTCTTACACCTGGCAGAATGGCTAAGATCAAAGACTCAAGTGACAGCACATGCTGGTGAGGATGTGGAACAAGAGGGAACTCTCCTCCATTGCTGGTGGGAGTACAAATTTGTACAACCACTTTGGAAATCAATTTGGCAGTTTCTTAGAAATCTGGGAATAGTTCTACCTCAAGACCCAGCTATACCATTCCTGCGTATATGCCCAACGCAATGCTTCACCCTACCACAAGGACACCTGCTCAACTATGTTTATAGCAACTTTAGTCATGACAGCCAGAAAATGGAAGCAACCTAGATGTCCCTAAACCAATGAATGAATAAAGAAACTCTGGTACATTTGCACAATGGAATGTTACTCAACTATTAAAAACAAGAAAGTCATGAAATTTGCAGGAAAATGGATGGAACTGGAAAATAGCATACTGGGTGAGATAACCTAAACCCTGAAAGATATGCATGGTATGCACTCACTTATAAGTGAATATTAATCATAGAGTACAAGATAACCATGCTACACGCCACAGACAGAAAGGAGCTAAGTAAGAAGGAGGGATCAAAGAAGGGTGATTAAATCTCTCTGAAAGGGGAAAATAAAATAGGCATTGGAGGTACATGAAGGAAGAGATCTGAGTGGGAGAGAGAGTAGGAAGAGGAACAGGAGGGATCAAGTGTGGGAAGACCTAAGGGAGAGAAAACTGGGAGAGGGAACTGAAATTGGGGGAGGGGTGTAGCTCTAGGACAAGCCAGAATCGTAGCACATGGGAAACACCTAGGAGACATTAAGAGTCCTAGCAACAGGGGTAGGGAACCTGAAATGGCTACCTCCTGTAACCAATCAAGTCTTCCATTGGAGGGATGGGGTGACTAATCTACCCACAAAACCTTTGATTCAAAATTTGCTCTGCTACAAGATGTATAGGGATAAAGATGGAGCAGAGAATGAGGGGATGGCCAAACAATGCGACTCACCCTATGAGAGAAAGCCAACCCTTGACACTATTAACCATATTCTGCTATACTTTCAGACAAGAGCCTAGCGTAACTGTCCTCTGAGAGACTTCACCCAGCAACTGATGGAAACAGACGGAGACACCCACAGCCAAATATTGGGAAGAGATTAAAGAATCCTGTGGAAGAGGGAAGTGTATTGAAGGACCCAGAGAGGTCAAGGACACCACAAGAAAACCTACAAAATCAACTAATCTTGGACCACAGGGGTTTGCAGAGACTGAACTACCAACCAAGGAGCATGTATGGAAGGGACCCAGGACTCATACACATATATGACAGATGTGCAGCTTGGTCTTCATGTGGATACCCTAACAACTGTAGCTGTTGGTACCTCTGTTGTTTCTCTTTGAATATTTTTCCCCTAACTGGGATGTCATGTCTAGCCTCAATAGGAGAAGATGTACCTAATCCTACTGCATCTTTGTATGCCAAGGTTTGGTGAGATCTCTGGAAAGCTTTCCCTTCTCTGAGAAACTAGGGAAGGGGAAATGAGGGAAAGGGAGTTGAGAAGATAGGACTGGGATGAGGAGAAGGAGGGGAAGATGTGATCAAGCTGTAAAGTAAAGTAATAAATTAATCAGTAAAAATCCTGTATTTAATATTAGAAAATAGAGATAAGTAACTTAATGATATAATTGAAGAGTTTGGAAACACAAGAACAAGTCAAACCCAATCCAATAGTTGAGAAGAAAAGCAATCAAGCAACAAAAACAGAAAAGCCAGAAATTAATAAAATAGAAACAATTAACCAAATTAACCTCTAAAAGGATCATTACAGCTCAAACTAATAAAATCACAGGACATGGAAACACACACATACACACACACACACACACACACACACACACACACACACACACATACAGGATGTTATAAGATAATGCTTCTTAAAAATCTACAAGATCAAATTTCTAGATGCACCCAAATCCCCAAAATGAATCAAAAAGAAGTCAATGGCTTAAGTATAGTCATAAAAAATAAGGATATTAAACCAGAAAAAAAGTCTTCCAGTGAAAAGCTCCAACCCAAATGGAGTCAAAGTGGAATTCTGTCAGGGTTTCAAAGAACTATGACCAATTATCACCAAGTCATTCCAAAAAAATAGGAACAGAAGGAGCTTTTCCAAACTCCTACAAAGCCAGCATTACTCTAATCCCCAAACCATATAAACACAGAACAACAACAAAGAAATACCGATCAAAATCCCCATGATATTCTTCACAGATATCAAAAAATCCATCATAAACTTTATATAAAAGTGCAAAAGACCTAGAATGTCAAAAGCAATCCTAAACTAAAAGAATAATGCCAGAGAAATAACCATATGAGATATCAATTTGAATTTATATCACAGAGATACAGTTTTAAGACCAGAGAAACAGCCAACTAAACAAAACAAAACACAAACAAAAATAAAAATCATGTTACTGACACAAAAGCGGATATATAGATCAATAGAACAAAACAGAACCGCACCCCCAAAAAGAGTGTATGTAATTGTAGCCTTTGATATTTGGCAAACAAGCCTAAAACACACACTGAAAAAAACCCACCATCATCAGCAAAACATACTGAGAAAGCAGATATCCAAATGTAAAAAGATGAAATTAGACCTATAACTATCCCCCTGTGTATGCATGCACACACACACACACACACACACACACACACACACACACACACACACACACACACACCCCAAATCTAAATGGACATAATACTTCAATCTGTAGTCTGAAACACTAAAATTTATAGAAGGAAATAAAAATGGTATCTTACAAGATATAAGTGCAGGCAAGAATTTTCTGAACAGCACTCCATTCCTTCAAGAGTTAAGGCCAACAAATGGGACCACACAAACGGTTTTTAAAAAATGGTACAGCAAAGGAAAAAAAATCAATTGAGTGACAAGAAATGCTCCAGAGTTAGATAAATTATTTTCTGCCTATACTTCTATTAGAGGATTAATATAAAGTATACACCAAGAGGAGAAGAAGAAGAAGAAGAAGAAGAAGAAGAAGAAGAAGAAGAAGAAGAAGAAGAAGAAGAAGAAGAAGAAGAAGAAGAAGAAGAAGAAGAAGAAGAAAAAGAAAAAGAAGAAGAAGAAGAAACAAGAAGAAGAAGAAGAAATCAAGAAAACAAATGACCCAATGAATAATAGGCCATAATTATAAACAGAAAGTTCTCAAAAGAAATAAAACTGGCTAAGAAATATCTTTAGATTTCTTCCAACACCTTAGCAATCAGTGAAATACAAATTAAAATTACTTTGATATTTCATCTTACTACTCTCAGAATGTCTAAGATCAAACAAAAGAGAAATCAGTTGGCAGAAAATGCTGGCTAGAATATGAAGAAAGTGTAACTCTCACTATCTAGATTTTGGATTGCAAATTGCTTCAGGTACTACATAAATTAGGGTGGAGAATTCTCAAAACAAGAACAACAACAAACATAAAAGCAGATCTAACATATACTTCAACTCTGCCACTTTTTAACTTATACCTGAAAGACTTGATATCCTATAACAGACAAACTAGTTTGGCTATGTAGACAGTTGTTCTAGTAGCAATAGATAGGAAATGGAAGCAGCCTATCTATGCTTCAACTTATGAATAGATTATAAAATTACATCATATGTAGAAAGGAACTACATTCAAACACACAGAAAAAATGAAGTCATGAAACTTGCAGATAAGTGAATGGAGCTAGAAAATATTATATAGAATTAAATAACCCAGCCCCAGAAATACAAACACTTCATGTCCTCGTTTACTTGAAGTTTATTTTTTTATTATTACTTACATCTTAATTGTTGCCTCCTCCAAGTCCCACCCACTTCCTCTTCTTGCTACCGCCCTCTTCTAGTCTTCATAAAGGGGGAGCCATGATCCCCTACCAACTGACCACAGCCTATCAAGTCTCATCAGGACTGCCTGCATCCTCTTCCTCTGTGGCCTGGCAAGGCCACCACACCAGGGGGAAGTGATTGAAGAGCAGACAGCAGAGTCCATGTCAGAGATAGTCCTTGCTCCCCTTAGTAAGGGACCCACATGGAGACTGAGCTGCCTATCAGTTACATCTGGTCAGGTGGCCCAGGTCCTCTCCAAGCATGGTCCTTGGTTGGTGCCTTCTCTGCAGGTCTCCCTGGGCCCAGATTTGTGGGCTTTGTTGGTCTTCTTGTGGAGCTCTTGTCCCCTCTGTACCCTTGTATCCCATTACTCTGTCTGGAAAATATCATCTTGAGTGAGGTAACTTAGACCCAGAAAGACACACATGATATATGCTCACTTATAAGCAGGCATTAGCCATACAATACAGAATAAACACACTACAGTCCAGAAACCTAAAGAAGCTAAGTAACAAGGAGGACCCTAGGGAGGATACTTAATTCTCATTCAGAAGGGCAAATAGAATAGACTCTGGAAGCAGATGAAGAGAAGCAACAAGACAAGAACCTACCATAGAGGTTCCCTGAAAGACACCAACCTGCAGGGGATCAAAGTCAATGCCGAGATTCACAGTCAAACTTCAAGGTGGAGCTCAGGAAGTCTTACTTGAAGTTTCTAACTCTGTATCATTAGACTTGGCTATACACTATAGAATAGCTGCAGAGGTCAGGAAATTGGAAAGGGACAATGGTGGAATGCATAAAGAAGGAGCTCTGGAGATGGGGTTGGTAAGACACAGGTGAAATGAGAGAGGGAAGTAGGAGGATTTATCTGGGGAAGGGACAGAGAAGAAAATACCGAAGGAGAGGGAGGATTAAGTGGAGATACAAAACAGTAAGTATGTTTAACAAAGTCATAAAACAACATTATTTTATAAGCTTACTTAAAATACATAATACATAAATGTATGTTCATAAATATATAATAAAGTGAAATTATGCCACCATACAGGGTGACAGTTTCCCTCTCCCATGGATCATAAATGATTAAGACACCAGTGGCAGGCAAGAAAATCTCCCTGCAGTTTGTCTTAAAATGGTGCAGTTTTCCAGGCATGGTGGTGCACACCTTTAATCCCAGCACTTAGTAAGCAGAGGCAGGCAGATTGCTGTGAGTTTGAGTCCAGCCTGGTCTACAAAGTGAGTCTAGGACAGCCAAGGCTACACAGAGAAACCCTGTCTTGAAAAAGCAAAAACAAACCAAAACATGGTGGATTCCAAGACGTCCAAAACAAGATAGTGTCTTCTAGACATGACAGAGATGCTACATCTAAGATTTTAATCATGTGGTTGAATAAACAAGGTATGCACATTGACAATACCAGTTGGCATACCAACATGGAAGAGAGAAACTTTGCAAGGCCCACACCCACCTTTACATGAAGAGCTACAGATAATTAATGACTAAGAGGGACAAGCACCTATACAAGTAATTCAGTAAAAAGTGGTCATTCCTAAACACCTTTATATAAGGACTCAGGAGTGAGAGAGAGAGAGAGAGAGAGAGAGAGAGAGAGAGAGAGAGAGAGAGAGAGAGAGAGAGAGAGAATGAAAAGGAAAGAAGAATAGCACTTGAATTCCAAAAGAAGAGGGGATGGAAGGAGTTGGAGGGGGCATAGGTATGAGTGGAAATCATGTAATACAGTACTGTTTGAATGCCGGGGTGAAATTTTTAATTGAAAGCATGAATTGGAAACCAATGAGTATAAAATCAATATTGATTATTAAAACTGAATTACAATTCCAGTGATGAGATAAAAATTCCTGATAACTTTAGTGACATGGATTGCAAAGGATATCAAATACATATGTTTGTGATTAGCCACCTATAAAGCAATGTGGCTTCAAACACCACAGCCCAAGGAGGCTCACCATCTTAGTGCAGGCGAGGAAAGAAAACACAATAAATTATTCACGGATGCTCTGGTACTAATCTAACTTACATTTCAGATCTCAGCACCTATACCAAGAAAAACAGATGGAACACAGTTGTGTTTGGATGTGGTAAACAGCCTCTATAAAATGTTTAAAAATAAAGAATTATAATTTTTGTTGCACAAGTGTCATAGGAAATTCTGAAACTCGATTTACTTCATAGAGATGGCTTGTACTAGTAGTTTTTTTCTTTTAAAAGACCTAATCAAGAATTTTCTGATTGAGCCAGTGAGATGGCTCAGTGGCTAATGCCTTGCTCCTCCAAACCTAATGGCCTGAGTTTGAGCCTCAGAACCCACATTATGTAAAAAGAGAGCTATCTCCACAAATTTTTCTATAACGTCTACACTCTAGTCATGGTACCATGTAGATACAGAAAGAGATAACTGAATAAATGTAAAATGCTGCTTTTTATGTCAGAGATCCACAACAAAACCAATATTCATACAGGACAACGGAGCTATGAAATGCTAACACTTAATATATGTGCTCCACTGGGCAGTGGTGGCACATACCGTTAATTCCAGCACCCCAGAGGTGACACAAGTCTCTGTGAGCTCAAGGCCCCCTGTTCTATAGAGTAAGTTTCAGGACTACACAAAAGAACCTCTGTCTCAAAAATCAAAAAGAAAAAGAGAAAGAAATAAAAAGGGTGTGAGTGTGTTTGTGAGTGTGTGTGTATGAGTGAGTGTGTGTGTGTGTGTGTGTGTGTGTGTGTGTGTGTGTGTGTGTCCGTGCTTCCCAGCAATCAGATGATAGAGGATCATGAAGGTTTTGTGCATCGAAATTCATTCTACATGTTTCAAAAGTATACACACACAAGATTTGGTGTGTATGTCACTTAGTAATATAATGCACACTGATATGGTAAGATATAGTATGTCTTTTAATTTTTCACATATGGAAGACATATTAATATATTAGTAGAATATTGTAATTGTACTTATAGTAATATATTTATCAGAGTTATTGTTATTTGCACCTTACATGATATTGCATAAAAAACTAAAATCTCCAAACATAATAAATGCTTGTCTCCATTGCAAACATTGACCACTAGCGGGCTATACTATGAAAAATCTCTCTTCTTAATTTGTAAATATTTATGAACAAATATTTATACTGTGGTTTGGTACCAAGTTTAAGTAATTTATTTTAATAGTTCTTTGAGTGTAATATTAAAAATGAAAATAAACATATAAACAACTCATTAATTTAGCATAATTTAGTTCAGGTTACTATATTGCAATTGTTTCATTTAGAGAAACAAACTTTCCTCAAGTTCACTTCTTTTTTTAATGCATTTATTTATTCACTTTGTATCCCTATCATGGGCCACTCACTCCCTCTTCCCCCTACCCCACAACCTCTACCCCTTAGAAAAGGGACACACACACACACACACACACACACACACACACACACCAACTGACTCCAGCACATCAAGTTGCAGCAGGATTGAACAATTCCTCTTCCACAGTGGCCTGGCAAGGCAACCCCACCAGAGATAAGTGATCAAAGAGAAGACAACAGAGTCCTTGTCAGAGACAATCCTCACTCCCTTTACTACAGGACCCACCTGAAGACCAACCTCCTCATCAGGTATATATGTGTAGGGGGCCTAGGTTCATTGCATGCATTGTCCTTGGTTGGTGCTTCAGTCTCCACAAGACCCCCTGGGCCCAGATTAATTGGCTTTGTTCGTCTTCTTGTGGAAGTCCTGTCCCCTCTGGGTCATTCTATCCTTCCCCTCACTCTTCCACAAGAATCCTTGAGCTCCAACCAATGTTTGGCTGTGAGTCTCAACATCAGTTTCAATCCTCTGCTGAGTGGAGCCTCTCAGAGGACAGATACACTAGGCTCCCATCTGCAAGCATAGAAGAGTATCACTAATAGTGTCATGTGTTGGCTATCTCTGATTGTGGACTTCAGGTTGGCAAAGGCATTGGTTGGACATTCCCTCATCTCTGCTCTATTTTTATCCCTGCACATTTGTTGGAATGGTAAAATTTGGTTCATAGTTTTGTGGATGGGTTGGTGCTCCCCTCCCTCCACTAGGAGTCCTGTCTAGTTAGAGATTGGCCCCTTCAGTCTTCATGACCCCTGCCACTAGGATTCTCTCCAATCTCCATGAACCCCCTGACTAGGGGTCTCAGCTAGAATCACCCTGCATACACCCAGGAGTCTATTGTATGGTGACTCTCCAGCTCATTGCATAGATCCACCACCCTTGGTTTCTCTTCTCTCTGCAAGCCCTCCAAATGCCAGGCCCCAATCTCACCACATCTCATTCCCACCCTCATTGCCCTCAACACTCCTTCTCCTACTTTGTTCCCTCTCTTCAAACACTTTCACTGTCTGTACTATTTCCCCTTCTGAGTGAGATTCAAGCATACTCCCTTAGGTCCTCCTTATTACTTAATTTCTTTGGGTGAATTGTTGCATGGTTATCCTGTATTCTATGGCTAATATCTGCTTCTAAGTGAGTACATACCATTTGTGTCATTCTGGGTCTGGGTTACCACACTCAGGATGATCTTTTCTTGTTCTATTCATTTGCCTGAAAATTTTATGATTTCTTTGTTTTTAATAGCTTGGTAGTATTCCATTGTGTAAATGTATCAATTTCTTTTCTGTTCTTTGGTTGAGGGAGATCTGGGCTGTTTCCCATTTCTGGCTATCATGAATAAGGCTGCTATGAACATAGCTGAGCAAATGTCCTTGTTGTGTGGTAGAGCACCTTTTGGGTATATGGCCAAGAGTGGTAAAGCTGGGTCTTGAGGTAGAGCAATTCCCAATTTACTGAGAAGGTGCCAGGTCGATTTCCAACGTGATTGTAAAAGTCTCTACTCCCACCAGCAATGGAGGACTGTTTCCCTTTCTCCATATCCCTGCTAGCTTTTGCTGTCACTTGAGTTTTTTACCTTAGCCATTCTGACATGTGTAAGATAGAATTTCAAAGTTGTTTTTATTTGTATTTCCTTGATGACTAAGGACATTGAGCATTTCTTTAAGTGCTTCAAGGCCACTTGAGATTCCTATATTGAGAGTTCTCTGTTTACATCTGTTCTTAATTGGATTATTTGGCTTGTTAGAGTTTAGTTTCTTGAGTTCTTTATATATAGAGAGTATGGGCTCGCTCTCATCACATGGGCCTCAAGTTAAACCAAACATTTGTTGGCTGTTCCCACAAGTTCTGTGCCACCATTGTTCCAGGCATCTTGCAGGCAGAGCAGAGTGTAGGTCGAGGGTTTTGTGTCTGGACTGGCATCAAGGTATCTCTTTCCAGAGCCTTCAACATAGCTTTCCCTGCCAAAGAGACTAGAACCTAGGGGAGACGACTCCATGAAGTCATCAGCTTGACCTCTTTACATTTAATGAGCTGTGTGGATGCTGTCCTTGGCAATGGCACTGTCTGTTTTCAGAAGGTAACCTTCTATCCAACAACTTTGGGTTGTTAAGGAATCTCCATGGGACCTCTTCAGCCAACACCTCAGTCCCACCACTGGAAGCCTTGCCTGGCTACAAAAAATGGCCAATTCAGACTCTCTATCTTCCATTACTAGAAATCCTCACTAAGATCACCCTCATAGAGCCTGAAATGTTTCCCCTGGACTAGATTTCCACACCACCTCCCCAATGCTCCCCAGTGCTCCCCAATTAGAGATGTCTCTCCTTATACACTCTCTCTCCCTCCCTTACACCTCCATCTCATCTTTCCCTTTCACATCCCCAGCTACCTCCAGTTTGCCCACAAAATTTATATTTCACTTTCCCAGAGAGGGCTACAATTCATTTTTTTAAAGAAAATTTTGGCCACTCGTTTTTTTTTTTTTTTTTTTTTAACATAGAAGCCAATTCACCATTCTCTAAATGAAAATGAAGTATTTCCACTTCCAGAGAGAGTATTCTATTTTCACTACATTTTAAGGAACATGTCTTGATCTCTTTGTTTGGCAATTAACAGTTTCAGTAGATGCAAGCTTCAAACTACACAAGTTTTACATAACTGTCTTTATAATTAAAGCCACTGTTTTCTTGCCCAAAGCTCCACAAGAGAGAGAGAAAACATTTCTGTTGAACAAAATTCTGTTCTGTTGAACTAATTGGACTGTTTAGGTTATATGCCAGTAAGTTACACCAGGAGAATGCATGCACTATAGGTAAATGACTATACGACAGATAGGGAACAGGATAGTAATTGTTTCTGTGGCCCTTGGATGTTCTAGTCTGGGACTTAGTATAATGTTATTAACTATATGGTAGCTATAGTTGACAAGTGAATAAATGTTGGGAATGTACCATGAATTTATTTGTATGTGAGAGATGTTTTTCTTTTAATGTACGTATGAAACCATCTGTGTGGCTTTTAGTATTTCTTTTCCATACAAATTAATGGAATTTGTTGTGATATTCCCATACAGCTATACACCTTCAATCAAGTGCATCCCATTTACTTCTTGAATCAATCACATCCATTCATTCTTCCACACGAACCATCTGCAGCCCCTATGTTGTGTAGCAATTTTCTCTGAAACTGAAACATTACATCTGGGGGACATTCCCTTAAGAGTCAGAAAGTTAATAAGACGTACAAGGCTCAGGAGGTCAACAAGTACTTTTCTGGAAGTTTCCGAATTTCTTTTTGGAGTGGATTTTTGTTGACGCAGCTGCATATTTAGTTACAGTGTCCCTATTAACAAACCCCTACCCAAATTCCTGCAAGTAACGTCGGTAGACTCACTTTTTCACTCAGCTATACTAAGGTAGAATCGTTCTGTGGTTGTAATGAATGGATGTGGTCCATTGCTTCTTGTTGTCTGTCTTCTCTGCCGCTCTCCTGAAGGTAGACCAGATGACACACTATTTGCTGCCCATGAACTGCACTTGTCTGGTTCAGTTTCACATGTCTGTGCTCCCAGCCAGCTCATGCAGCTGTTGATACTATCATCAAAGCCTTCTGTTTTAAAGATCACTAACATATACCTCAATATCAAAGTGGGCACTTGAGTTAGGACAAACGTAAGTAACCATGTCTTTGTAGTTTACATATGCATTTATACAAGCTTGATTTCATAACTAGATTCATCAATTATAACCACCCTCTTGAGCTTTCTTTGTGAGATACTGTGCTATCTTCATTTGACAGACAGCAAGAGTTTAACTCAAAAAGTATATCCAGGCTGTAGTGCGTACATTCTGATAGTTTTGTCTAAAATTTCCATTCTGAAAGAGAAAGTATAATAGTACTATAGCACATGGAAAAGAAACCAGGCCTGAGACAAGCCTAGTCCCACACAACCTGTTCAGTGCCCACAGTGTTCCATTATCCTAAGATTCAGTAAGACCATATCACCTCACTCCTCTCCACGACCTCCTGTGAGGAGCTCTGCTATGCACTAGCCCTGTGCATATGCCCTTGAATGTACTCTGGCCGTGCATCTGTATGAACCTCTGGCAGAGAAGGCAAAACAAGAATTTTGCTGATAAGTGAGCAGTTCGGTATTTCAATGTAAACTAATGGTAAAAAGTGACTACATTGCAAGCTTATTCATCAGTAGCTTGAAGGGAAGTAAATTGTGCCCTGTGGAACTAGTTCATCATCGTCATGTCTAGAGGTAGCCAGAATGAAAATACTGCACAGGTTTGTTGGTGGTAGGGAATGGCCTTCCCTCTGCTCAGGGGACTAGCATGGAACGAATTTAAAGACAAACAAGTGTGAAACCAAGTTACACTCCTAAATATTAAATAGAGGGAATGAGTATATATTTTTAAAATAAATGTTAATATCCACCAGAAATTATACATGCTGCAAAGGGGTCTGGGCAATTTAAAACACAAAAGAAAAGAAATGGACATGAGCACATGTGTTCATTGGCATTTCTACACTCATAATTGAAGGCACAATTAAGAAGCCATTGCTGAGTACTATTCCATTGTGTAAATGTACCACAATTTCTTTACCCATTCTTCAGTTGAGGGACATCTAGGTTGTTTCCAGGTTCTGGATGTTACAAATAAAGCTGCTAAGAACAAATGTCCTTGTTGTATGGCAGAGCGTCTTACGGGTACATGCCCAGGAGTAGTATGGCTGAGACTTGAGGTAGCACTATTCCCAGTTTTCTGAGAAAACACCAGATTGATTTCCATGGTTGTACAAATTTGCACTTCCACCAGCAATGGAAGAGTGTTCCCCTTTCTCTACATCCTTGCCAGTATGTATTGTCACTCGAGATTTGTAGGCAAATGGACAAAACTAGAAATGATCATCCTGAGTGTGGTAACCCATACCCAGAAAGACATGTATGGTATGTACTCAGTTATAAGTGTATATTAGCCCAAAATAGATGTCCTCTGAGAGACTCCACACAGCAGGGGATTGGGAAAGATGCTGGGATTCACTGCTGGTTTCAGAGCAGAGTGGTATGGAAGAATGGGGCGATGGAAGGGCCCAGAGAGATAAGAAGTCCCACAAGGAGACCATCAAGGTTGGCAGATCTAGACCCAGACGAGCCTGCGCAAACTGTTGCACCACTCAAGGACAATGTATGCAGTGAACCGAGCGCCCATGTTCGGGCGCTAGCCAATGGACAGCTCATTTTCTACGGTTGTGGGGAGAGCAGGTATTGCCTCTGACGTGAACTCTGGTGCTCCTGATTTGTTCACTTCCCCCTTGGTGGGGACACACAGAGGAAGGGGAAGCAGGCTATTCAGATGAGATCTGATAGGCTATGGTCATATGGTGGGGAAAGAGGTCCTCTTCTGTCAGAGGTGTGAGGGAAGGGAATAGGGCAGATGAGGGAGTGGATGGGAAAGGGAAGATAAAAGTGAAGGGATAACCATTGGGATGTAATGTGAATAAATTATAATAAATTAAAAATGTTTAAATCAGCAGGGGAAAAAAAGAAGTGGTTGCAAGGCAGAGATAAGGGACTCTCATCTCAAGTTGTGTATGCTGCTGCTCTGTTTCTGAGTTCAACAACAGGATACATGGTTAGCTGACTATTGAGAGATAGCCTTCCAAATTTCTCTAACATATTTGAACATTTTATTGGCAGAACACTCTCTCTCTGTCTCTCTGTCTCTGTCTCTGTCTGTCTCTGTCTCTGTCTCTGTCTCTGTCTCTCTCTCTCTCTCTTTGTCTCTCTCGTGTGTGTGTGTGTGTGTGTGTGTGTGTGTGTGTGTGTGCTTGGGCACATGTGTGTGCAGCAAAGCAGACAAAGAGTAAGAAGCAATGGACCACACCCATTCACTCCAGATAGGACCTCAATCACAGAACGACTCACCCAAGTATAGCTGAGTGAACCAGTGAATACATTGAGGTTACTTGCAGGAATCTAGGTGAGGGGTTTATTAATAGGGGCATTGTAACTAAATATGACTTATAAATGTAAATAGTTACCAACTTATTCACCTTTATAAATTAACTGAATTCTCTAGGCTTATCCTGTTATTCAACTCTGAATGTACAGTCTCCTATCGTTGGTTTTCGAATTCTCATACTAATTGAAAGAGTTGATGATGAGTGCATCCATGAAATCCAATGATATTCTCTAGCGTATGACAATGTGAAAGCTTGGCAATGACAGTACTAGAATACAGTTGTTTCGAGGTCAGTGCAAGTGATCAAGAAGACTCGTGTTTACTCACTACTTTGAATGCTGAATGCCTTTAGAGATTATCATTTTCTATAATCACGTTCATGTTCTTTCACATTAATTTAACCTAACTTAGGGTCAACGCTATTTACACCTAAAATGTACACTTGTACTTCCTTTCTAGGTTGTCAAGAGCTGAGATGAAGGGAGGCTTTTATCCTCACCTGATTTTTCAGGGGCCACGTTGCTTTTCGAGCTCACACAGGTCAGGTTTCCATTACCAGGGTGTGTGACTAAGGTGCTGCCCCTGCTTTTCAAGGGAAGGGAACCATCTGAAGTGTAGTCGCATGTGGGAAGAAGGGAGCTGTGGAGCATTCCTGCCTTCCCCATGCTCTGTGGTAGTGTCAGCACTGGGCATGGTCTATCTGTGAGAAAAGTTATATTAAAAAATTAAACATATGCTATCTCATAATGAATCAGCATTGGCAGATGGCTACTTGTCATTGGTTTTTAAGAGCTGGGAATCCTAGCTCAATTAGTGTAATATTTACTTCTGAAACATACCATTCTTCTCATTTAATAGGCCTATATTATTACCCCAAATATCCTCACTTCTTATTGTTTACTAATTATATCAATAAGATTTATGGAAATCTGTTTTCTAGCCATCCTATAAAGACCTCCATAATAGTCTAGATTACTGCTTGCCTTACAGAAAACTAAAACACTAACTACCTGCCTCTATGTCTGTCATCAGCTAATATTATGGGTCATCCATGTGAGAGAGTCAAAGCAAGTGGCCATATACAAACTTGCTAAATTTTTTTCTTTGATATCGACTGTCTAACAATATTTTCTTTAAGAATAGTTCCACAGTACTTTTAATCACAAGCATCCTGGCAACAAATGGGCAATTGCAAAGTTCCTGTATTAGCATTTTCAACATAACAGATTCACAGTTAATCTAGTCTGCCAATTGTGTTCTTGTTTAAAATGTTTTTAGCACCATTTATTGCATTTGTTTATGGTGCACATGTGTGCATGCATGTGCATATCTATCCCACAGCTGTCAGAGGAGAAGTTGCAGGACTCCCCTTCCACTGCGTGTGCACGCAGGGAATGGAATTCAGGCAGTCTCACCTGGAGGCAGGCCTCTTTATATGCGGAGCCATCTTGCTAGCCCAACCCAAAATTATTTTAAGTGCATTTAAGGTTGAAAATGTAAGAAAACACACTCCATTATTGGTAGTCTCAGGAAAAAATACATAGCTGGGCAAAAAATTGCAGGTTGTGTTGCTTCCGAATTATATCAAATGGCATGTCAAGAAAACATAGGGTTGTGGAATAAGAGTAAGATTTGTAGCCAACAGAAAGTTTCCAAATTTACCATAGGAAAAGAACTCATGCTCATTAATAATCTTTAAAAATACAGCAATAGGCATACACTACCCTAATAATGAAGCTCTTGGAATACAGCACACCAAGAATTAAGCTTTTCATTACACGACAGTGCTTACACTGCATCTCTGGGTAGAATTTCAAGACTGTTATTAAATGTATAAAGAAAATTTGATTGAGACTGCTAATACCATTTTTATTATTGTAGAAGATAAATTCTTTGTTAGAAACAAACTCATCTCATGCCTACTCTTTTGGCATACTAATTAATAGAACAGACGCATAGATTTGTTAATTAAAATAACATACCTCAGGGAATTGAAATTAATTTGGCGTCCTAACAGACAGCCTTATATCAGTAAATTTCCCAGATGTTTCGTCAGCATTATGTGAAAATAGATAAAGCCATTTTTAAAGAGTGAGAAGGAATTTCCCAGTATAGGTGAGTTACAATGCATGAGGTGGTTTAATGTAGTTTTTCATTAAGATTAGTCTCCATGGGTATGGGAGAGATTTCTTAATATTTTTTCAGATATTATGTATGTGAGTCATTTGTTCAACTGTGATCCAGTTTAATTGTTGCTGAAAGCTGTAACCATCTGGCAGATGGCTCCTGGCCTCCATGAAATGAGTTGAGGTGCTCATTTCTGCATCTACTGTGCACATGTCCAGGTCACCGGAAATACCACCACAATTTGCACCCTAATTAGCAATACCAAGTGTGTTGTGGACTGCATTGTTATGGGCCACAGCTACTCTAAAGCTGGAAAAAGTCTATTCAAACACAAATAGAAATACCCTTTGGGTTGGGGGTGTCAGCGCTAGAAAACTTGCATTTTGATGCAATGTGAATTTCAGAACCAACTATTTTCATTTTACTTGAGATATTTATCTCATTTTTTCTTTCTTTCTATATTTCTTTCTTTCTTTTTTAATATAACTTTTATGTGTACTGGTATGAGGGTGTGAAATCCTCTGGAACTGGAGCTACAGACAGACAGTTGTGAGCTGCCATGTGGGTACTGGGAATTGAACCTAGGTCCTCTAGAAGAGCAACCAGTGTTCTTAACCACTGAACCATCTATCCAGTTTATTTTTTATTTTTATGTGTGTATTTATTTTTAATGTAATACAGAGTAAGGAACATTGACTCTATAGTCTTCAACACTTTTAGAAAACAGGCCATTCTGAAAGTCTGATAAAAGAAAAAAAAAAAACTACAGGCTTATGCCTTAAATATAGCTTGTATAAAACATCAGAGACACATACCTTTGTCTTGGCACAAATAAAAATTATGTTAAATATGATCAGTCCCTTAACTATCTTATCTACATAAGATAATATTATCAAGCAAATGTTTCATTATAATATTAGACCTAGTAAAAATATAAATGGTAAGAATTCTTACCTTCAATAAACTCAACATTAATTCTTTCATATTTTGAACAGAATGCTGGCTAACATACCAAACATACCACAGCACACAAACACACAAACACACACACATAAACACACATATATATCATATATCACACACAGCACAAGCATATTACACATACCACATACAACATACCTATAACATACACACATACTCCCACATACACACACATACCATACACACACACACACACACCATACACCACACACACAGTAAACACTCACACCATGGTTGGGATGAACCTTCTGTGCACTGTGTAAAACTTGTGTTTGTATTATTCAAATGCTGATTTTTGTACTGGCAGCGAGTTGAGAACAGGCTGGACGTTGGTATTGTGATTTTTATGGAACATCACCAACACTGTTTTCCATCACCTTCTGATTGGTTTAGTAAAGAGCTGTCAGCCTATAGCGGGGCAGGAGAGGTAAGGCTGAGACAGGAGCTGAGAAGGAGATGAAAGGCGTGAGAATTGCCAGCTAGACAAAGGGGAAGAGACAGGACTAGCACTGAAAGAGGGAGAAGTAATGGCCATGTGGCAACTAGGGTTAATTAAGTTATCCAAGCTAGTTGGGAAATAGCCTAAGCTAAGGCCTGTGTCATTATTGGGTACTGGCAGGTCAAGACAACCCAGCCATACTCCATGCCACATACAACACAACACACACACACACACACACCACCCAACACACATATGAACACCATACACAATTACAAACACCACACACATACCACTCACACCACACACCTAACACACACACATACACACATACACCATGCACACCACACACCCAACACACATACACAGCACACACATATACAAACAAACACCTCACACATCATACCACGCACACACATTACAGACTACACACATAATGAAGGATCTCAGTGAGAATGAGGCTCTCTGGACAGGTTCTAGAAGCCCGTGAATATATCGCATTATAGCCTAAGCTTTCTGACCAGATTGACAACTCACCAGCTGACCTTTAGACAGGCACAAAGCAGAGATTCAGATTACTTGAGAACAAAACTTATCATGAAACTGTTGCTACTGTTAATGATGTTAACGTATACTGAAGGGGTGTCTTGTATCCTTGAAATTTATAAACTATTAATGGTTGATGTGGATAATTATTTATTCATTTTAATAAGCATTTCATACATATCTCCAAGCGAGGCTTATGAATTCATATTATGATTTGGAGGTGGATCAAAATTAAAGCCAGCATGTAGATTAGATTCTTCAGGGAGAGAATATTTATTGATAGAATTAAAAAGAACGTTGAAGACGTAGTCACAATTAAAAGTCAAGAAAGGAAAACCAAGAGAAAACAATGTCAAATATGCCAAAGGAAGAAACTGTTTTAAAACAAAGGACTTGTCAACAGTGAAGGGCAGGGAGAGGCCACAAGAATCAGGGTTTCAAAGCACATTCAATTTTGGCAAGCAGAGAGTCCTGTTACCTTGGAAACAGCCAAGTGAGGATAGGCCTGTGAATTGCTGAGTGGAAGCCCGAGGTCACTTCTCTACAGAGTGAATGGGTGGCAGGGGCGGATAGGAAGCAGAAACCGCAAATATTGACGTATATTTTAGGGAGCCGCTTTTGAAACAAAAGAGACAAAGGGGTTGGCATTGCCACTGACAAGGACACAAAGGAGAGAGACGGTGCTTTACATTTTCTTTCAAGTGATACTAAAATTCCTGCACAAAGCATTTCTCATAGATTTAAGACCTTCCACTCAAGAAGGGGAAGTCAATTAAACACTACAATGGATTACTGCTCGTTCTTTGTAGCCGCTCCTCCCCCCCCCCCCCCCCAGCTAGGTTCACCAAATTCTTCTAAAGAAGCTGGAAGGTGAGGAGATGAATCAAAGTGCCCCTCTCGATCCCACAGCAGCTGCCATTTGTTGATTTTTTTTTTTTTAATTTAAACTCCCTTTTTGAGGAACATATTAGGAGGGTTCGTGGGCCATTAAAAAAAATCCTTCCTGGACAAACTAATCAAATATGAAGGAAAAATTAAACACTGGTCATATATAAATTCTCATTCAATTTTCTTACCTAGAAATATTTGCAGCCAAATTCTACTTCCATTTTCACCTTTTTTTTTTTTCCTTGCTATTATTTTGTTCCTACCTAAATTATTGGTTTCTTTCTGTGAGGTCTCCTGTCCACTAATTCATGCAACGGTAAGTACATTAAAGCCACAGAGGAAACATCAGATGAATATCTGTCTATATGGTGTATAATAATTTTTAAAACTGAGAAGTCTCAAGTATGGTATTTCTTTCTCCCTAAACCAGCAGACTTGAGGGAGGGTGCAGTGGGCTCTATCATATCCCCAAGGACCTACTTTCATCATCATGCTGAAGCTGTTTTGTCTCGTATCGCCTTCACTCTTTTGATGCTTTGGTGGCAGAGTGGCCCAGGCTTCTCATGTAAAGGAATGGCCAGGTTTCTCACTGCCATGCATTTGCAGAAATATAGAATGTTTGTAGAAAACAGCATCTGCTTCAAAATGCAGCATTCATATTGTACATAGTGAGATTAAAATTACTTATAAATTCCTCGATGCCATTTTCTTGATAACCATAATAGAGCAGGCAAGTAGAGTGCTCAGAAAGCAGCAACAACAAGGGTCAAGAAGTAGCATGAAAATAATATTTGGCCTGGGAGATCACTGGCTACTATTTCTCCTTTAACTCTCTGAAAGAACAGCTTGTGTCCAATCACCTATTTAATTTTCTGGCTGTAAACAAGCTAATAGACAACCCTAGGTCTTTGTGAATAACAAGCTGATTTTTTTCTTTTTCTTTTTCTTTCCTTCTTTCTTTCTTTCTTTCTTTATTTATTTATTTGGTCATGTCTACCTAGGTATAAGGTCAGGAAGTTTTTTGTGCCTCTGACACGTTAAGAGAGAAATCTTTAATGAATACTGAGAAGTGGGTAGCATGACATTTAGTCTTCAGGGCATTTGTCTTAGTAACATACTTAAAGCTAATGAAATAAACCTTCTCCATCTGAAAACCACAGAGTCCCCAGCCTCAGCTGCTGAGTCACACTCGGACTTTCTTTCTTGCATTGTCCCTAGTGCACAGAGATCAGAGTGTTTTCTTGGAACATGAGGCTTCATAGAACACATTTGGAAGTCCCTCTACTGAGTCTCGATCATTTTTTCATTTCTCGCCTAACTTGCGTCATTTTACGGTCCATTTTCTATTAAGTAATTTCCAACAGACAAGGTTGGTACTAAATTTTGTGTCAGTTAATACATAATATTAATAAAGTAGAGAAAAAGATACCTTCTTTTGTTATTATTAGCTAAATCAAGATAAATGGCCCCCTAATCCCTTAATACAGCCAAATCAGTTGCAAAATAGTTAGGCCTGTAAATGTTCTCCCTTCCTGTGTCCCCTTCCATGTAGAACACCTGACAACTACTTCCAGGCTTGTTTCACAGCTTATTAATTTAAAACCTTAGTCTTACTGCAAGACTATATCTGTTACGTATTCCCAGCTAGGTGTTTACAAATCCCAAATCAAAGCTTTAAATAAAAATCTAGTAATTCTCAGAGTTGGAATTTGAGACCTGTAGTTCAGTTTGGGATCAGTTCTCATCTTCTGAGTTCTATAAATGTGCTTCCAAAGAAATAAAACTTGAGTTCACAGAGCCTTCATTTTGCTCTTCAACGTAGTTTTAAATAAGAGACAGCACACATATATTCAGGCAGTTTCCTTCTTCAGAATCTGGGTCACCCTTGGGGCAGGGCCTTTCAAGCTGTGTAGTGCGAAGCATTGTAATGAATAAGAGGAGGTCAGAAATGCTACAGACAATGAAATTTTTTTTATTAATTACAATGATCTTTGTGATCATTGAAATTTTCCAGTTCTAATAAAATCAGGTAATTTTTCTAGGGCATGAAGAGGTGGCTCAGTGTATGAAGTATTTTCCAGGCAATATTAGGGCCTGAGCTTGAATCATCAGACCCCATGAAAATGTCTGGTGTGGTCCCGCGCAGAGCAAACATCTGTAACCCCAGTGTTCCTACAGTGAGCTGGGACACAGGGACAGAAGAATCTACAGAAGTTCCAGGACAAAAGACTGTCTCGAGAAAGGTGGAAGGTGAGGACGGATGCCAAGGAAGCAACACCAAAGTCATTGAAATCATCCTCTGATCCACAGCTTGTGCTGCCATGATCTTACCCAAATGTACACGTATAAAAGGGTGCGCACACACATGCATCATGCCTACATGCACGCACACACACACACACACACACACACACACACACGATCAAAGAGAAAAGAAAGAAAATGTCTTCTTTGTTCCTTAAACCTACCTATCCCTATCCAGCTCTCTACCAGACAGCTTGCCTCCTTTCCTTCACAATCTGGAGCGTATATCAGTTTAGAGGTTCTAGGAGACAGGATGTGGAGGACAGTGGGAAACAATAGCTGGGTATACTGTCTGTCTTGACCCTTGGCCCTTGACCCTTTCATTCTTCCTCTGGATTGTACACTAATTTGCATACTTTTTTGTGAGGTGCTGACTTCTGGTCCGAGATCTTTCTAGCTCTAGTGCTCCTGTGTTTATAAACAGCCACATGGTAAAGAGCCTCCTCAGTCACCTGAGTCCTGGAGGCAGCTTTCCCTGTACACACAAGCGTGGCACCACATTTCCGACCTAGGGATCTCACTTCATGTTAATGCTCTCTGTCCTGCTGCTGCGAGCATCACTCCTAGGACAAAGAGAGCAATGGGGCCATCTGAGAATGTGTGGGGAAGAAAACCCTCACAAGAAAAGCCTCCACGTATGTTCCTGGTCATCTTCAATCAGAAGAAAGAAACAATCCTGTACCTTCTCTTTGTTGTAAAAAATATCACTCCCAGATGCAAAAGATCAGAAACAGTAGTTTGAAGTTTGTTTCAACGGCTCCTGACATCAATGTCTAACCATACCAACCATATAAATACTGCAAAACTCGTATTCCAACCCAAACACTGGGTCGTTGTCTTTATCCCTCTTTGCGTATACAGCAGATATATTTAAAGATATTTTGGAACTATATACCCAGCCAGAAGATCAAAGACATTATGAAGTTCTTATATCTAAATAGTATAAATATTTGAAAAACATTTGTAATTTGATTCTAATTTGATTCTTCATTTATCTGTTTAAGTAATATGTATTAACTCAACTATATTAGATTTTCCATTTAATACTTAATGAAATTATACTTTATTTGGCTACACTTTAAAATATGTAATAATATACAATGATTTTAATGACTTTATGATTTGTATAAATTTACCTTCTATTGTTTATCTAAAGAAAATATTTTGTGCCCTAGCCACACATTAATTTAAAAATGGAAAATAAATAAAAGATTTAAAGTATGATGGTATATAATTCTGTAGAATGGGGTTCTGTTAAGGAAAAGAAAATAAAGGACAAATAACCTTAAGCCCTAAATTGTTCACTAAAGGGAAACCATTTTCAGCACCAAGGTCTAATTAATTCTCTTGTCAGACAATCAATTGCTCAAAATGTCACCCCATGAGTGCCTGTCCCTCCACTTTGAACTATACATACAGCTATAGTTAATTTTAAATGGAAAAAAAATTTTTTAAATCACCTTATAGTTTATAAATTATTCAAAAATATAGCATTATTTGTTTTAAAACATCAGTGGGTTTATTAATATAAGAAAAAAGTGATAATGAGAATGCAATGATAGCTTCAGGAAGGGTAACCTTGGTAACAGTTTGGCTGGTTTCCATGGTTACAAAGAGTACAGCTGAGCGGCTCAAAGAATCACAATTTCCTTTGATTGGTAGATTCTGAAAATGATGATTTGGAAAGTGACAAGGGATTTAAAAAGAGAAAAAAAAAATTCCCTTGTGAGGAATGAGACATTAAGTGTAATAATAGCACATTGATGGCTGGACACAAGACAGGGCTTTGAAATTTAATGAAACCTCCTTTTGCTCTTTCATTAAAAAAAAAAAAAAAAAAGGTGGAATATCTCAATCTATAGCAGCATGAATTCCCAGACAGAGCCCCCTGCTCCTGATTAACTAGCAAGAGTATTATTAGATTGTCTATAATATGCTTTTTTAAAAATTGCTTAAAACCTACCAGTGGATGAAAACTGTGAATAACAATTAAAATAAATTTTTGAAACAGGGACTTAATGTGCATAAGATGAATATTTCAACAACTTACAGTAAATAACAATAGTAAAAAATAATATTAAGAAATTTAGAGCCATGGGGCTATTTCCTTAGCTACTTGAATATATGAATCTATATATTTTTATTTGTTTATTTGCTATTTGACTTCCTTTTGAAGAATTTACTGCTGGTACTCTGTATAAAAATAATACTGACTCCAAATTACTATGTGAGTTACTGCACAGCAGATCCTGGATTGGTTATGAAAATAGCATACATTCAAAATGCATTTTCTAGTCACCCAAAATATAGTAACAATGCCTGTTACAGAGTCTCTGTGGCGGGCAAGGAGCTGCTGAAAGATGCCTTTGATCATCCTTGTGACAGAGTGTAGTACCCTGTATCACCGATCTGCGGGTGGGGGAGCTGAACTTTTCCTTTTAAAAAAAAATTACTGATTTCTTATCATTTTCACATAAGTTTAAAATAATCACAACTTGAACCAACCTGTATAAGCAAGCAATACCTATAACACATAATTTTATTTTATTTATTTGTTGATATAGTTATTTTAGGTTTATGGGTGTTTTGCCTGCATGAATGTTTGTTGACACAGCTATGGCTGCTTCCTACAGAGGTCAGAAGAGGGCACTAGATTCTTGGGATTAAGGTTACAGACAGTTGAGAGCTGTCATATGGGTGCTAGAAATCAAACCTACATCCTCTGGGAGAGCAGTCAGTCTTAACTGCTGAGCCATCTCTCATTCATATGTGATTTTAAAGGTCTCCTTCTATGCCTTTATACTATTATTTTAGCCGGGCGTGGTGGCACATGCCTTTAATCCCAGCACTCGGGAGGCAGAGGCAGGCAGATCGCTGTGAGTTCGAGGCCAGCCTGGTCTACAAAGCAAGTCCAGGACAGCCAAGGATACAAAGAGAGACCCTGTCTTGAAAATCAAAAACAAAACAAAACAAAAAAAAAACTATTATTTTAAAATATTTTTCTGAATGTAGAACATAAACTTGCAGAAGTATCTAAGTCCTATTCAATACATCAGTTTCAGAAACCATGAAAACAAATAAAAGAAGCCCAAGATTTTTCCAGAAAGAAGGTGTTTAAAAGAAAGAAATATTAAAAGAAAAAAAAAACAAGAAAGGAAGGAAGAAAGAAAGGAAGGAAGAAAGAAATAAAGAAATGCTTACCCTGAAGTAACTACTTCCACCTACAAGGTCAGTACAGTTGAATATAATGCTGTCTACCAATGGAAGATCCCAAGAATCCAGTATAGTTCAGTGGACAAGGCTTGATGTCTCAAGGGATCTTCAGTTTATTCCAGAAACCCAAAGAAGTAGGCTGTAATGTCAGTGAAGGCATGGACTTGCTAGCAAGGTAAGAGTCAATAAAGAGCAAGCTTCTTTTTCCCGTGCCTTTTATATAGGACTGATTCAAACTGGCTTATCTTGGCTTCTGACTGAATTATTCTGCCTGGTCTCACACTAATTCTGGCAACTGATTTAATCCTCCAGCTCCTTCTCATTCTTGGGCTGATTCTGTCTTCACATGTGTCTAGCTTGTTTTTTCTGAAGCCTGTCTCTGTAAAACTGCCCCGTTAAGAAACTCTTGGGAGGGGGGAAGCGTGTTTTTCTGTCCCTGTGCTGCTGTTAAGTAGCCTTTAAAATATTTTAAATAATAGTTTTTTTGTTTTGTTTTGTTTTTGATTTTCAAGACAGGGTCTCTCTTTGTATCCTTGGCTGTCCTGGACTTGCTTTGTAGACCAGGCTGGCCTCGAACTCACAGTGATCTGCCTGCCTCTGCTTCCCGGGTGCCTTTCCTGTCCTCTTCTCATGACAGTTGGGTATATCCTATCTCTGACTAATTCTGTCAAGTCTATCTTTGATGCATTGCTTTGTATGCCCCTCTAGTAGGCTCACTAAAACATGGCTGTTTCCTTCTGTACACTAACCTTACCTTCATGGTTTCAAATTAAAGTTGTGTATTAGGGGTATTTCTATATTTCGGCCAGTTCATACTGTATTCTACAGCATGTCTGCATTCCAGCCCAATCACATAGGTCTTTGGATGTGATCCCTTGCCAGAGCAGCCATGTTGCTGGATTAACATTTCTCTACAACACCTACTGTGTGCTGGTAGGTGGATGGTTTAAATGCCACGAGTTTTCAGATACGGGCTGCCTGTAGTAAGACTATGAAACCTTTTCAAATATCACATTATAACAGTGCATAATATGGTAAAATGGTACTCAAGGACTAACCCTACACAATGAAATATACAACACCTATACCACATGTTGCTAATATACATGATTACCAAAAATTAAGGCAAATGTACGTCTTTTGGCACCTGCCTGCAGCCTTAGAACTTGAAAAAAAAAAAAAAGACTTCAGTGTTTATCACATAAACTCAACATATAAGGTTTGGTTCTACACAAAGTAGGAGCTTTAAATTATTATTACCTTCACCCCCACATCCAGTTCTCCCAAGAACCTAATCCACATCGCACCTCCTTGTTAACCTTGTGTGCGTTTTTAATTTGGATAGGTTTTTTCTTTTTCCCCCTAGTTTGTACATGTAGGCAATTGAAAATGTGCTTGTTTTTCTGATTTTTTTTTTCCTCAGCATGTTTGTGTTTCTATGTAAGAAGACTACCAACTTTTGTGTGTCAATTTTGAATTCTGCTACTTTGCTGAAAGTGTTTATGAACCCTAACAGTTTTGAGTAGAGACTTCAGAGTTTTACATGCAGAATCGTATCATCTGCATTAGAGATCCTACGACTTCTCCCTTTCCTATGTGTATTCCTTCTCTTGCTGCTTCTTAAGGAACCAATCCTACTTCAGGGGAAGCCATATCTATTCCATAGCATTTTGGGGGGGGGGGGCTTTCTTCTCCTCTCTTTTTAGATCCATAGTCTATAAATTTAGTGAACCACAAACCCACTGAATCCAATACCTCCTGAACCATATCTACTTTAATTTACATACAGATACACATATTTGGATTCATAGGTATATATAAACCTTTAAGTATGTTTTATGTAATATATTTTAAGCTGTATGTATATATATACTTATATAACATATAATAATTTTATATTTATTATGACACTTTTATTGATGCTTAGGTTTAAAATAAAATGAATATAAAATAAAGTGATATTTCTTGGTTTTATTCATGAAGAGAAGACAGATTGTAATAAGTATAATAGTCATAGTAAGTATACAGTATTTTGGAAGGTGACCAATCATAAGAAATGTAAGACAAAGGGGAACAGATAAAAACTGAATTAAGATTGTGTGTGTGTATTAAACATTGTGGCTAGAATAAACTTTATTTAGATGATGGTACTTGGATAATATCATCATTGAGTTAAGGCAGTTTTACCTAAAAATGTCTCTTTTTTCTTTTTCTTTTTCTTTTTTTTTTTTTTGTTTGTTTTTATTTTTTGTTTGTTTTGTTTGTTTTTCAAGACAGGGTTTCTCTGTGAAGCCCTAGCTCTCCTAGTCCACATACTTTAGATCAGGCTGGCCTGGAACTCTCAGAGCTATGCCTGCCTCTGCTTCCCAAGTGCTGGGACTAAAGGTATGTGCCACCATGCCCAATGATTGAAAATATTTTTTTTTGAAAATATATTTTTAAAAAAACTTCCTGATAGAGTGGTCACTTAGAACAGATTTCCAAAGTAGAAGAATTCCAAGGATGTGCAGTCCATAGCAAAGATGACATGGAAAGACAAGGCTAGAGTTAGAAGATATGATTACATGGTCAGGTATTGTAAGACCTAGGTTGTGTAGATAAGTCAAAACTGTTTTTAAATGTCTATAAATTCGCTTTTTACCTTAAGAATCAATAGTAGAAGCTGGAATAAAGATAAGGAATGCACTTAGGAGGTTGTCATGCTGCCTAGGATAGGGGACAGTAAGAGCTGAGTAATAGTTAGAAGAAAACACATTTGTGTGTGGTTCATGTATAAGATACATAGCTTTGAATGGATTTAAGACTTCGCAAAAAAAGGATGGGTTCCAACGGGTAGATGAAAATTACGGACCTGTTGAAACAGGATGCAAGTAAAGGATTCAAAAGGGGAAGCTCAAACTAGAGATATATTTTGGAGCAATAAATGTACATAATATATTTAACTAAATGAAACAGGAAGGGCAACCTGGAGGTGAAAGAGTAGGGAAATCTGAAACAGTCCAAAATAGAAAGAATTCTTCTCAGCAAAATTCTACAAATGTGGTGTGCTAAAAGCCTATCAAGGAGAGTTGTGACATAACAGGAAGGGTTGTCAGTAGGATAAAAGGAGAATCATTATGAGTCGTTAGAGTTAATAGTAGGAATATTATCGCTAACCTTATTTAAAAAAAAAAAAGCAGTTTTGTAGCATGGTATTGATAAAGGTTTGAATGAGTCCTTGAGAGAACCTATTAGAAAGAAAGCAAGAGGCTGCAAGTACAGAAATCTCTTTTGAAGAGATTTATTACACAGAATATCTTAAACATTGCTGAAAATGGAATGAATCAAGAAAAACCAATGTTTACCATAGAAATAATTTCAATGTGTGCACTGACAGACAAGACACTGTTAGCAGTGAAATTTGGAGAAAAAATTTTTTTTAAATGTTGGTTCTTAAGTGTGGATGAGCCAATGAGACAGGAAGTCCACACAGGAAGGAGAGACCCAGAACGATGAGCTAAGGAGAAGAAGGAAGACAGATCATATGCAAATGTCTTCTGTATTGGGTACATAAATGTGATACTGAAAATGTTTCAGTTATCTGGGCATTTTCATTACTCAATGAAGTAAGATACACAGGCAAAATGCACAGGTGCTTGTTGAAAGAAAAAAGCGTGCAGAAGAGCATGTGAAAGAAATCTCCAGCTCCACTGGTACCAAACCTTCTAATCCTTCGCAAACAGTTCTACATGCTGCAAATTACTGCTGAAGAGGGGCAGCTATATTTGAAGTGTAAAAATGGAGGACCATTGAGAAGCAGTGTTTTTAAGGCATGGTAGGCCACTGGGCACATGAGCTCCGAGCTACTGTGACTACATGCATAAGCTATATACCAACAAACTATCCCTAATTCTAGCAATTACTGGGGTTTCACCAAGTCTCATCCATATCTCAGGACATACTGTTGGCTGACGGATGTTGAAGGGATGTGGTCTCTGGTAAGTTGTTCATACTCCAGTTGGTAGACCTACCCTGGTTACATAATGTTAGCACCAAGTAGGCCCAATGAATTTAAAAATTGAAAAAGACATGAAGTTAGGAAGGCATGCTAGTGTAGATAGGAGTGACACTGGAAAGTAGTCAATTGGGCATGAGTCTGATTAAGATGTGTTATATTCATGTATAAAATTCTCAAATAGCAAAAATGATTTGTATAGATAGATGATTGACAGATAGATGATGATGATTATAGATGATAGATAGATTCATTGATAGATAGATAGATAGATAATAGAAAAAATCTAAGCAACTATTTTACAAGTACAATCTCAATATGTGGCCCTGTGTACATTTGAAGTGCTCATGAGCCACATGTGACTAATGGGTACCATATTTAATAGAAAATCTTTATGAATTGATCTAACAAAAATACTTAGCAAAAATACACATGAATGTTTACAGCTTATTTGGTGATTGCATGGATTTCATTAAGTGTATCTGGGGTTGCATGCTTTTGAACAAAGGTGTCCACATCACCTAGTGGAAATGAGTAGGAGAAATCTATAGCAGGTTCTCGGTCTAAAATAGCATACGGGTGTTACAAATGAAGAACTGGGGTGTGGCAAGAGCGGTTGACAGGAAGACAGAAGAAGCCTGTTTAACTGCCAACATCTACCAGCATTTATTATGACTTCTCAGTTATTTTATATTCAGAGTTTTTGTCTGCTTTTCTAAGAACATCCTGCTATACCCATAGATCAGGGTCTCTCTGGCCATCCTCAGAGAATCTTTCTCAGGCAGTAAGTGGGAACTAACACAGTGAGCCACAGCTGGACAATGTGTGGAGACTGAGAGACTTCGGGACAATCAGTACTAAACAGGATGGCTTCACCAAACTCACACCCCGAGTCTTAAAGTACCTATGAGAGAGAGAGAGGTGGGAAGATTCTAGGAGCCGGAGATGATGGATGACTCCAACAAAACAGTGTTACAGAGAATGTAGTGCAAGCACAGGGCCTACACAGGCTTAAGATAGGTGAGTTCTCAGCAGTGAAAAAGTGGTGGATATAGTCCCCACGCCTAACCCCGTAGCTTCCTTCAGTTGTTACTCACTGGCAAAGGAGAAAATAGTCTCTTTACTGGAGTCTCACACTGTATATAACCCACACTTCAGGGTAGACTCCATGCTTATGAGTAGTTGGCCAACACAAAACAAACACAGTATTTTGGGGGGTGGTTGTTCGATTGTTTGGTTTTGTAAATTGTTTTGCTTCATTTGAGCTTTCTTTTTTTTCTTTCTTTCTTTCTTTTTTTTTTTTTTTTTTTTGTCTTATTGGTCTTTTGTATATTTTGGGTTTCATTTTATTTTTATTTCTGTGGTGTGTGTGTGTGTGTGTGTGTGTGTGTGTGTGTGTGTGTGTGTGTGTGTGCTATTTGTTTGTTTTTTAAGAGAGAGAAAGGACATGGAGTGGCTGGGTGCAAAGAATCAGGGAAAGTGTAATCAGAATATTGTATATTTTTCAATTAACTTTTTTTTTTTTCAAGACAGGGTTTCTCTGTGTAGCCTTGGCTGTCTTGGACCCGCTTTGTAGACCAGGCTGGCCTCGAACTCACAGCAATCCACCTGCCTCTGCCTCCTGAGTGCTGGGATTAAAGGCGTGCACCACCACGCCCGGCTTTCAATTAACATTTTAAAAAGAAAAATAAGATAAAAATAAACAAGAAAATCTAATGGGACTTTAACTGCTGGAAAAATCAGAACTCCAAAATAATCAAAGTAATTCCAGATTCCCTTACTTTTCTCCAACAGTCATATTTAGTATTCCTATTCAGGCAGATTTTAAAAGAAGATACATGTGTTTATTCCCACCTTAGCTGCATCTGTTTGCCTGTCTTAGATGCTTCTGTGACTAGGTGAATTTCAGGTTTGTCTGTCACGTTCATCCCTTCTCTCTCCATTTCCATATCACTCTCTCCGGAGCTACCATGGTAAATTGTGACGTACAAAGGCCTTCAAACTCACCATCAACCTCTTATTCACCTACCCTAGTCTTTATAGAATGATTAATATAAACCCATTCTTCTATAACACATGTCTTATTTCTCAATAACCGGTGAAATAGAAAAGGAAAGTAGAAAAAGAAAAGAAAGAAAAGAATCCATTAATTTGGACATTTTTTTCTCATCCAAGCATGCGTGGAAACCTGAACAATATATACACAATGAGTATTACTGACCTTACTTTTATATTTACGATCTCACAGCTCTGGGACCAAGCAGTCAAATATATGAGCCTGTGAGGGCCACTCTCATTCAAACCACAACACCAAGCATGAGTTTTGACCTAGTTAACAATACCAGGCAATAGTTCCATCTTTCATAGAAAGAATAAATACAACCAGAAGGTGGTTGATTCCTCTTATAACGTTTGTGACATTGTTGTGCCAATGGCTGTATCTTTCCAAGCTGGTTATGACTGTAATTTGCAGGGCTCACATCTGGGTAAGATTATTCCTTATTTATTTTTCTCCTTCAGCACCAGGCATATTACTTTCTAGAACCAAGAAAGCTAGCTGATGACGCTTTTAGGATGGTAACAGCTTGATTTTTTTTCCCATCTTCTATGAATCAAGCATGTGATGTTTTGAGTAACAGGGTCTTGTTGTCAAGTTCTGGAAGGCAACCTAGAGAAATTGCAATAGCCCGTAGTGTTTGTGTAGTCTACTAGCTCCCACTGACCACTAATCAAGAAAAAGGTAACCCATTCTCAGCAGTGAGGTTTTTCTTTGATAGCCTAGTATGTGTGGGGGAGGCACATTGTTGCCCTGTTATAGGGTAAGTCTATTTGAATTCATTTTATATGTGCATATGTTACATTTAAGAAGCTTCCGCAGTAGTATATTGTTATATAACACATTTTAATGCTCCTTAGTGTTATTTGTACAGCCATATACTCCCTCTTCTATCCTCCCATCCCCTACTTTATTTAAACCTCTGTTCCATTATTTTCCTTTGTTCCATTCCACTGAATTCCCCACCTCCATATCTCCTTACTGTATCTGCGTTCTATTGGTATTTCAAGTTTAGACATATATACAGTTGATAAATCCATGTTGCAAAGTAACAGGATACAAAATTAATACACACAAAGGAAATATTCTTCTATACATTAGCAAAACAAAAATACTGAGCACAAAATCGTGGAAACCATTCAATTCACCTTAGCCTCAATAATATATTGGAAAAATTCAAGCCAAGGAAGTAAAAGCTTTGTAACATGATAATTTTGAGACAATGAAGAAAGAAATTGAGGAAGGTGCTAAAAAATTATAAGTCTTCCTTTGATCATGAATTAGTAGGACTAATATTGTTTTTAAAAATGGCTAAGCTGGGCTGGAGAGATGGCTCAGAGGTTAAGGGCACTGGCTGCTCTTCCAGAGGTCCTGAGTTCAATTCCCAGCAACCACATGGTGGCTCACAACCATCTATAATGAGATCTGGTGCCCTCTTCTGGCCTGCAGGCACACATGCAAGCAGAATACTGTATAAATAATAAAAATAAATAAAGCTTTAAAAAAAAATGGCTAAGCTACTGAAGGCAATCTACAGATCCAATGCAATCTCCATCAAATTTCAAATATAATTCACAGAAATTGAAAAAAGTCATCTCAATTTTCATATGGAAACACAAAATATCCAGGTAAGCCCAAACCATTCTGAACAATAAAACACTCTGAGAGATAAATCATCATATCTGAGTCTAGGTTATATTACAAAGCTATAGTAATAGAAACTTTATGGTACTACAAAATAAAACATAAACTATTTTAAATTAATTTCAACTGTTCAAAAATATTTAAGTATGCTCTCTAGAAGGTTTTAATTACACTTATACAGGTAAAAATTTATATGAGAAGAAACAACTAAGGATTTTGAAAAAAATTATAGAGAATAGAAATATTGTTCCCTTTTTCAGTATAGAATTTGAACGCAGTCCTCATAGACAGAAGAAAAAGATTTGTAAATCATTTATTAAATAAAAGTCATCAGTAATTTGTCTTAGATTAGTTTACATACATGTCTTTAAGAATGTATTTCCCATCTTTAATCTGAGCACTCATGGAGGCAAAGGCAGGCAGATTGCTGCAAGTTCAAGGCCAGCCTGGTCTACAAAGCAAGTCCAGGACAGCCAAGGCTATACAGAGAAACCCTATCTCAAACTAACAAACAAATGATTTCAAGGTTCTTCCCCATTTTTTACTCTAATAGGTTTAGTGTATACAGTTTTAGGTTGAGGTCTTTGGTCTACTTGGAGTTGAGTTTTGTGCAGGGTGATAGATATGGATCTCTTTGCATTTTTCTGCACATAGACATTCAGTTATACCAGAACCATTTGTTGTAGATGCTATCTTTTCTCCATTGTATGGTTTTAGTTTTATTGTCAAGAACCTAGTGTCCGTAGGTGTGTGGGTATATTTCTGGGTCTTCAATTTGATTCCATTGACCAACCAGTATGTTTCTATACCAATACCATGCAGTTTTTATGACTCTTGCTCTGTGGTACAGCTTGAAATTAGGGATGGAAATGCCTCCAAAAATTATATCTTTGTACAGGATGTTTTTAGTTATTCTGTGTTTTATGTTTTTCCATATAAAGTTGAAAATTGTCCTTTCAGGGTCTGTAAATAATTGTGTTGGTATTTTGATGGGGATTGAATTGAATCTCTAGATTGCTTTTGGTAAGATGGCTGTTTTTACTATGTTGATCCCATTGATCCATAAGCTTGGAAGATCTTTCCAGGTTCTGATCTCTTCTTCAACTTCTTTCTTCAGAGACTTGAAGTTTTTGTCATACAGGTCTTTCACTTGCTTAGTTAGAGCTACACCAAGATACTTTATATTATTTGTGGCTATTGTAAAGGGTATTATTTCCCTAATTTCTTTCTCAGCCCAT
The DNA here is from genome assembly GCF_903995435.1 of Acomys russatus. NCBI lineage: Eukaryota > Metazoa > Chordata > Mammalia > Rodentia > Muridae > Acomys > Acomys russatus. The sequence continues at coordinate 19,370,151 of NC_067168.1, forward strand.
TTGTCTTTTGTATAGAGGAGGGCTACTTATTTGTTTTGTTTTGTTTAATATATTTAATTATTCATTTTTAAGAGTATGAATGTTCTTCTGTACTCCAGAAGAGGGCACAAGATCCCATTATAGATGATTGTGATCCACCATGTGGTTGCTGAGAATTGAACATGGGTCCTCTGGAAAAGCAGCCAGTGCTCTTAACTACTGAGCCATTGCTACAGCACTGGCTACTGATTTTTTTTAAATTAATTTTGGATCCAGTCCCTTTGCTGAAGGTGATTGTCAGCTGTAGGAGTTCCTTAGTAGAATTTTGGAGGTCACTTATGTATGTATACTATTATACCATCTGAAACTAGCAAGACTTTGACTTCCTCCTTTCAAATGTTTATCCTCTTGATCTCCTTTAGTTGTCTTATTGCTCTAGCTAGAACTTCAATTACTATTTTGAATAGACATGGAGGTAGGATGAAGCACTTAAATAAAGGCTCAATATCCTTAGTCATCAGGGAAATTCAAATCAAAACAACTCTGAGATTCCATCTTATACCCATCAGAATAGCTAAGATCAAATGTTGAAGTTATTTTTATGGAACAACACTTGTTTCTCTTAGCTTATTTCTTAACCTGGTTATCACACAAATAATTGCCACTCTTATAATAGAAGGCTTAACAACACAATCTTGAGCAGTTTATGTCTGTTCTTAATCCTCTATGCCACTTTGTCTTACTCTTAGCAAACACCCCTGCAATACTTGCACTTTGTACCATTCCTCAGCTCCAGCTTTTTAATTCTGATCTTCCTTGGACTTCTACCTATTGCTGAATCCCCAGCTTCTTCTTCTAACTCCCGTTCCCCTGGCTGGCAAAAGTCCATCCCTATTCTCTCCCCTGTTCATCGATTAGCTGTAAACTATTTTATTGACATATCAGGGGGACAATTGGGGAGCAGAGTTTACTCAACATTTATGCAGGCAATCAGAATTTAAACTACACAATAACCTTATGCCTACATTCAAAAGCTCAAGTGACTATTCATAATAGCCAGAACATGGAAACAGCCTAAGTGTCCCTCAGTAGAAGAACGGATAAAGAAACTGTGGTACATTTGCACTATGGAATACTACTCAGCTATTCAAAACAAGGAATTCCCGAAATTTGTGGACGAATGGATTGAATTAGAAATTATCATAATGAGTGAGTTAACCCAGAAGCAAAAAGAGACAAATGGTTGTCCTATTTTGCTTTCTGTGGCTGAAATAAACAACACAACCAAAATCAGCTTGGCAAGGGAACTGTTTATTTGACTGGCTGGTTACATCATCACAGAGGAAAGCCAACACAGAAAATTAAAGTAAGAACCTGGAAGCAGGAACTGCAGTAGAGACCAGGGAGGAATGCTGCGTACTGGCTGGCTCTCCCAGCCTTACTCAGATACTTTTCCTATACACTGCACACCCATCCATCTGCACAGGAATGGCACCACCAACAGTAGGCTGGGCCATCTTACATCAATATCCATTAAAAGATACCCCACAGACATGCTTGTAGGACACTTTAATGAAGGAAATTTCCCAACTGAGATTTCCTCTTCTCGGGTATGTCTAGGTTTGTGGTCAAGTTGACAAAAAACTACCCAGCATTATGGTTTACTGGGACTCACCTCCTTCTTAGCTAATGTTTAACAAAGCATCCTTTCAAATGTGCTTATTTTCTCAACAATTTAACCTATAAATAGCACAAGAAGTAAATAATAAGCATGCACTGTTAAACATCAATTGACTTTAATGTGTTTTGGCTATATGTTTAATGTATATTTATTACAATAATTATCTCATTTTCATGGGAGCTACGCTCCCGAGGGATTTAAACTCAGGAACGCTATTTTTAATGCTAGAAAAGGAAAGAAACTGTGCTGCACAAAATAACTGGTCTAGCTAGCTGCCTCTGAACTGCAGCTGCCCTGGCTATGCGTGGTACAGATTCAGTCAGTGAAGGGAGTTGTATACAGAGATGCTGGACTGCAGCTGCAGTGAGCGAAGGGCTCATTGCAGTATTTGGATGAAATTTGTGAAGATGCAGACAGCTGTTGAGAGGAAAATGTAGCCACAGTGAGCAAGGCACAAGGTAAATATAACTCAAATAATGGCCAAAAGAAAGACTTGAGAGGGCAAAGGAGTTCTTTGGGGGAGGGTAGTTTGAGATCTCTGAAAATTGTGAATATCTCATTAATCTCTCTCTTGGTTTGCATTGTATCTCCAGCATCCCTTCCTGAGCCTTCTCCCACCCGTCTCCCCTAGAAAAACTCACGTAAGACAGAAGGTCTCAAAATGTTCCTTTTCCTTTTAGACTCTCAGGAAAACAGCATCAGAGATTATTACATTTTTATTGTGCATACCAGACAGGTAAGTGGCAGAACAAGGCCGTGCAGACAGATTTATGTCCACTCACCATTTCACCTGAGTCCTTATACAAGTAAATGTACAAGGCTGAAACAATGCAAAGAACAATAAGCCAGATAAAGATTTGCCTCTTCCGTGGGTTTTGCAATCTACTAACTGGAGATGATTTATCCACATGGACAAACGGAGTCACTGAGCACTGGTCATCCAATTCAGTCTTTCCAACTCTATCCAGGTCAATGAGGGCTCTAGTATTTACCGGGGAATCAAGTCAGATGTATTCGGCTGTATGTCTCAAGCTCTTTTCCTTTTTAGTCTTCTAAATTATTATCTTCTGTTTCTGTTAGAAAGAAAGTAGATTGAAACATTTCTTACTGCCAGCAAACAAGCATGATACAATTTACTCTTCTCATCACTCACAAATGAATATTGCAATAGCTATTACCCTCCTGTTGGAAAGTAGCAGAAAAGGGAAAAATTTAACATGCATGTGTGAAACAATTTATTTCCTATCTCATTTGAAGACACGTTATTGATACTAATTAAATTGTTTTTCAGAAAGAAAATGGATTTTGTCATATCATTTTCAGAAGGTAGAAGTTGACTTTTAATTTTCAAAGAGAAGTGTAGATTATTGAATTCTGTTGTGATATTGCACTGATGTACACTTTCTCCAGGATGGAGCCATGTCATTAGATGTAAATATGCTCCACAATGCTATGAACACAGTGAAAAGTTAATGAGTTTTAATATGCATACATTAATGAAATGCTGTATCTAAACAGCAGGTTTGAGTAAATAGTTAATAAGTCCACTTCGGTATGGTGTTTATTTACAAGTGCATGAATGAAAAAATGGTGTTGATAAGAAACATCGGTTTACATTAAAAGGTTGTTTATTTCATATTTCATATGTAGCTATATATCTTAGAACTCTGGAAAACACCAACAATGATAATTCCTATTTTCTTTTTTCTTTCTCTTACTTATTTACTTGTACGCTGTCTGGTTCAATGTGCTTGTTGATATATATGGAAATTTTTGAAGATTACTGGAAATGCAGAGCCTCAGGTGCCACTGCTGAAACGCTTACTTAACTTCATATTACAGAAAATCTTGACATGAGCAAAATTGAAAGGCGTTTTTCTATTGCTAATAGTCCTTCTAAATATAGATTTCCGTAGCTGGTCATCGTATGATCAGGAAGTCATAGAATGAATTATTATCTATTATTACATGACAATGTGGTCAGAAAAGATGGAAAAAGAGATGCACATGAAGGAGTTTACGTTTCTTAGATGACGTAGTTAAGTTCTTTGTGTGCTACTTGCTCATAGGTTAACATTTATAAGTCCCCTAGTTAATCCCCAACTTCACTCACCGGGAGAAGCCATGTATTAAAAAGTAGGTGAAAATGAAAACTTTTAGCTCCTATTGTTTGGGAGGTAATCTGCTGTAAGTACTAATTAAAGATCGAGATTTTCACACTCCATACTAGCAATTTCATGTCAGTATATGATAACACAAAATAAAGCATGTGAAAAGAAACACTGCTCATATAATGGAGCCATCACTATCTATAAAAAGGGAAATAGCCAAAAACTTAATATGTTCAAAATTTTTCATAAAAAAATTATTTTTAAAAATCAATAAAAATAAGTTACTCTCCCTTTATATTAATGTAAATTGTATATGTGTATGTATTTATACATGTATGTGTAGAAATATACATATGAATATATGTGTGTTTATATGTGTATACATAGTTTTTAAGTTTTATTTATTTATTATGTATACAGCATTGTGCCCGCATATATGCCGGCATACCAGAAGAGGGCACCATATCTCACCATAGATGATGTGAGCCCTATCCAGCCCCTAAGAGACATGATTCTTTTTTTTTTTTAGATTTATTTATTTATTATATATACAATGTTCTGCCTGCATGTATGCCTACACACCAGAAGAGGGCATGAGATCACATTATAGATGGTTGTGAGCCACCATGTGGTTGCTGGGAATTGAACTCAGGACCTCTGAAAGAGCAGTCAGTGTTCTTAACCGCTGAGCCATCTCTCCAGCACATGCATTTCATAATAAAACCAGAGGGAGAGAATTTATCCTAGTGAAGTATTGCAAAATCTAGGTCTTCCAGTCTTTGTTTCTGTTCCAAATCTGTAGTGTTAGGTATAATTCTATTTCCCTTTTTTTTTCCCCACAATACGGTTTGGAGAACATTAGTAGAACCTTTCTTATTGTTAGTTTATTTTGCAATGCATAGTATGTTGCTCTGTAACTATATAGACTTAAATAAACTCTCAAGTACCTAACCGCTAAATAACATGCAATGTTTTAAGCAAGGATTTGCTGTTGAACGGACAGAATGGCAAAGCATCTATGATATGTACTGTGAAAAGGTCATGGGTCTTGTTTTCTTTTGGCTGAAACAGACCATGTGGGAACAGACAGTACGAATGGAGAAGGCCTAGTGTCATGAGTGGAGAATCAGTCCACACAAGGGAGGTGCATCCCAAAGGCACAGGGGAGAAACTATAATGGATGGTCAGAGTATGGACCATTTGTTTCCCAGTCTTGGATCCTATTTAAAGAACTGAAAGAAAAAAAAAGAGAGAAGAGAAAAGAGCTGAAATAAACATTCATACAGATTTTCAAATGCAGCAAGAAAACTATTCAAAGACAAAGTAATTGGCATGGCAAGATGGCTTAGTGGATAAAGGTGCTTGCCCCCAGCCCCCACAACAAGTCCTTTGACCTTCATTCTTACCATCACACACACACACACACACACACACACACACACACACACACACACACACACTATAAATAAACAAGTCAATAAAAAGATAAATCTAAAGACTGGCATGAGGCCACATGAGTGAAAGTATTTTGTGGCCCAGTTATTGTTTGGAACTTCCCTTTATGGGGTTTGAGAAAAGGAACAGCTGGTTACTAAGCAACGTAGGTTGTGTGGGTCTTTATTCTGACTGACAGGCTTAGATTATGCAAGCCTTTGCCTAGTGTAAATGCCCTTTCACAGGCTTCATCTGACTTTAGTGATATTCACATGCAATTATGCATATACATAACACAGTGAATGGAGGATTCTCCCCAAACATGTACTTGAGGACAGCTAGTTTTGCCTCATTGTGTCTGCATCAAAAACCAGTTCAGGCAGGATTGGCCCTTCTAGGAAGTATTGGAAATAACCTTTGAAGAGAAACTGCCCAAGTTTTATAGTCAGTGGGAGAAGGAGGAACTTGCTCCATTGTTTGTAGTATGGTGTGTGTGTGTGTGTGTGTGTGTGTGTGTGTGTGTGTGTGTGTAGTGAAGTGGGAGTTTTATCTTGATAATAGATATGCAGGAATGGAGATCATGTTCAAAGTTTGAGCAACAAAGAATTTGGGGCTCCAGAGTACAATGTTATTATAGGGGGCTGGGAGTATAGTCCAAGTCAAGTGGAGTTGAAGATTGCTAAGCTACTCTTTATACTTACTTGCCTCAAAATATCCAGCCAAGAGTTAATGGGGGGGGGGGGGGGGGGAGAGATGACTCAGCAATTAAGAGCACTGACTGCTCTTCCAGAGGACTTGAGTTCAATTCCCAGCAATTGCACACTGTATACATTTAAAAAAAAAAAAAAAAAGAACAGGGAAGGTGCAAGGCCACATCCCTATGCTTTCTAGTGCTTGTTTTCAAGGTTCTTTTCTTTCCTTCTTGCAGACTCACTATTTGACTTTCCAGCTTGGCAGTATTTCTTTTATTATTGTTTGTTTGGGGTTTATTACTGCTTCTGTTAGACGTGCTCATCTTATATTAGCTCTGCCTGATGAAATCAAAATTGGGGATGAGAAGAATGAATCACCATAGCAAGAGAAGCCACTGCCCCTGGTGGAGGGTGTGGCCATCTTGAACAATAACGGGGAGCGGGGGTCTTGGCTTTCCTATGAGCATATCACTGTTAGGACTGGCAGCATCGAAGGTGAAGATGGACAGCAGCTCCTAACAGCAACAGGAGGAGAGAGAGAAAGAACGGCTAGCTGCAAAGCCCAAAATAGCAGTTACCGATTATTAAGACACTTGCAACCATTAGCATGCTCGAAGCATCAAAATTTCACTTAAGAGGGGTTTGGGCCTCTCCTTGAGAAAGAATATGAATCAGCAAAGAGCAGAGCAAGAGAAGGGAGACCTGAGGCAGGTAAATGCAAGGCATCTGAAAAGACAAAAACAGTCTTGGCCCTGTGGTTGGCAACACCAAGATGAGTGTACAAGAGAAGACCTAGGTAGTGAGTGCCATACTTTGCAGGGAACCTTACCACATTTAAGCACGGGGAAATGCCAGGTTGACCAGCATCATATAAACAGTTCAGCTCCCAGTCACATGACCATATGCAATTGCAGGAACTGTACCCACTATAGGCCAAATATGTTTAATGATGTTTTTTCTTTAAATTTCAAAGTTGGTGTTCTATTGAATAGTGAAAGTTATGATGGTCCAATTATGATCACAGCTGAAAACACTTTGTCAGCGAATGTAAATTAGCTTCTTTAAGGACCACTGCCCCTTGGTGGGGAGGCTTGGTGGCACTCAGAGAAAGGATGAACAGGCTACCAAGATGAGACCAGACAGGCTGTGACCAAATGGTCAGGGTGGAGGTCCCCTTCTGTCACGGGGAGGAAAATGGGGTGAAAGAGGGAGGGAAGGAGGAACCAGAGGATACAAATGAAGGGATAACAATTGAGATGTAATCTGAATAAACTAATAAAAAACTTAAAAAAGATTAACTTTTTTTTTACAACTGCCAATAAAAGGGAAGTTTAACTTAAAAGTAAAAATGTAACTATAGCTTTTCTGTGGAATGAAAACTCAGATAAGATAGCTGTGCTCAGGCTCAAACTTAACAAGCAAAAAAAAAAAGGCAACAAAAAGTTGCCTGCCAAATAAGAAAATCTATACTTTTAATATATACCCTGTTGAACTTGAGGCTTTCTACATCCTTTTACCTTCTGAGGCAACTGCATTATTTAGAGTAGACAGTGCTTAATGTGTCCTCTACTATAGTCTCCGAGCAGACTGGATGGAAGAGCAACACCCACGTTCCTCTAGGAAGCGGCACCCACAAACCACAAACTGGTTCTTTAAGGTTGAAACTTCATTTTTAGTACATGATGAGTTAAATATCTACAGTCTTTGATTATCTTGAGAAGCTACCAAGACTTGGTTCTTCCCAATTCCCGTGGTTAATCACATTTAATTTACACATGAAAATAAAGAATTATTTCTGCACAGAAAGGGTTGGGAATGTATCCTCTTTCAGTTTGTGTTTGTTTGTTTGTTTGTCTTACTTTTTGAGAGGTGTAGGTTGGACAGAAATCACATAACAAAATAAGGACAAATGTTGTTCAAACATTTGAATATTTAAAAAAGAATTATGGTTATCAGTCATAGGGGAGAGGAGTAAAGGAGGAATGGGAGGATACAAGGTATGGGATAACAATTGAGATGTAATATGAATAAGTTAATAAAATATATATTTTAAAAAGAAGAAAAAGAGTTGTGGTTATAGCTATGACAGTGTCAAGGGTAATAGGATGATCTACACAGCCTTTGACTCTGAGAACTTAACAGATCACATCCGAACCAGGACATACCGCACACCTAAGCGGCAACACGCGATGTGAACGCTGTGCCTATCTTTCTTTTAAATAGTTCTTTCGGCCACCAAGTTATATGACTTTTTCCAAGTAGGTGTTTTACTTTCGTGAGGGCTTCATCTCCCCCTGTTGTCCAAACAGATAAAATCAAACACTCTCGAACTGGCAAGGCACTGTTTCTTCTGTCTGTAAGCTGACATGAGGCAGACGGAGGCAGCGAGCATCCGGAGTTTTACTCACTCTGAGCTCTCCGTGTTGAAATAGGAAAAGCCTTTTCACCTGGCTGCCTTTGAAGAAGTATTCAGACTGCCATGGCCTCTAAAGGTAAGGGTGACTATAGGTTGCAGTTAACTTTGTCCTCTTAAATATTGTAACTACTAGTGCATAGGTACTGAATGACAGCTGGTGAGGTTGCTACTTTAAAAGCTGTTCTTTATTGCTCTCGAACGCTGGAACTTAAACTAGTTTACTCCAATGTTTACTTTGTCCTAACTTAAAATACACACACATGTTAATTAAAAAAAAAAAAGAAAGAAAGAAAGAAAGAAAAGAAAAGTTCAGGTGCAAAGTGTGTTTTCATTGCAGTGAATATAAATTTAGCAAATTAATAAGAACTGTTGTAAAGCAAAATTGAGAGTGGGATTATTCAGTTTAAGCACAGCAATGCAATGAAATTTCAAGTTTAAATGAATCTGAGGGAAATATTCATATACTCATTTTTTAAAAGTTATTCAAACATTTGTAATTGCCCATTTGTTATTCAAAAGCTTGTGACACACAGCCCAGAGAAGAACAGAACACCTCGGTGAAGCCTCAGCTTGACACTGTACAACTAAAATGTTTGCTTACAAACTTACAATACTTCAAAAATACTCTGGTAGTAAATCAATATAAAAACATCAATAAAAATGGTCAAAATATCTAATTTAAGCAAGCAGATCAATTAGGAACATTAGGAGAAAAGGGTACAGTTCCATTCAGGACCCTGAAACTATTGAAATATCTGTTTTAATCAGCAGTTTCCAAAAGACAAGAGATATGGTTTTGTTGGGGGTAATAAGTTATGATCACAGTAAAATATTTTTAAAATGAAATTATAATCTATTTTATTCAATTATCAAAAACAAATCATTATTAAAGTCTACACTAGAGTGAAATGTTTCAAAACAAAACAGTTTGATTTGTGAGTTGAGGGAGAACACTTGAAACTAGTCCCCCAAAAGGGATGACTCTACAAATGTACACTTTCCTAAATTATTTAAATAGTTGATTCAATCCAAATAATGTATATACATTCTTATTGGCTTCATAAAACACATCTCTGTCATCTACTAAACAAATTAAGTAATCTTTGTGGTTTTCATGCTTATTTAATGTAAGCCAGTCCCTGAGACTCCTTGGGAAAGCTTAGAAACAGATTATAAAGTATATCAGAGAGAAAAATATTGAATTTTAATGTGTGTGTGCATAACAGTCTCTAGTTGAAGACAAATAAACATAAACCTCAACAAACATTTCTTGAAGACTGACATTAGCATGGTCCAAATGCCTCTCGTTTTGTAATTAAGAGCAGCAACAGAGTGGCCTGCAAGGAGAAGAGTTGCAGAGTGTGTAAAATATTTATGGTTTAGTTATACATTTTTAAAAGAGTAGATAGAAATTCAAAGCCAGATAGCAACTCAAAGGAGTTTCTTATTCATCTGGTGGTCTGGGTCTTTGAAGAAAATGTGACTAGAAAGCGTTATTGTGATTAATCTGCCAAAAAGAAGTGATGTTCGGTAATAAAAAACACTTAACATTCAACCCAGAGATAAACTTTAAGACAAAACAAACACATCTGTAACCAGAGAAAAATACTAACGCATGCCTGGATAGAACATGTAATTACAAAATCAACGTGACAACACAGGGTCATTTCGACAGGAAATCTTCTTTGAGCAATTGCTTTATCGTCATTTTTTTTTTTTTTTACCTAAAATATGTTTGAAGATTTGTTTTTCAAAATATTTAAGGAAATGACCATGGTCTATGGCTTAGGAAGCCGCATTGTCGGGTAGCGTCACCTCAGAGACTGGAGGTTAATGGGGAATCTTGTAGACAACTCCAAGACCACCTCACCTGCATGCCAGTAGATTCAAAGCAATGTGTCTTGTCAGGAGCCTCTTCATATGCGAAAGATAAGTATACTGAAAGGCATCCTCTGAACCCGCTGTTAGTGCAGAAACCTAGTAGCCAAGGTCAGGGCTATGCAGCCGCTTTCCAGACACTGAAATCATCTAGTATAGTGTGTTAAAGCACCATGGTTTACAAGAGAAACTCGGGAGTAATTTACTGATCTTTTAAAAAAAGAAAATGGCAACAGGAGATAACAAAATATTCTAGCAACTTTTGTTATTAACCTAATTTGCTGTTGTGACCAGTAGCTCCCCTTTGATTCAAAGACAGATTTACATAGTTTTCTTGGTCTTGGGGTGCCCCCTTGGAATTCCATTCCATGTCCTTTCCTAAGAATAAGAGGCCTTATCCCTTCCCTGTGTGTCTTCTCCAGAGGTCAGAGCAGTTTTGGAGGGATCCGGCATCAATATTAATATATACCCAGTCAGTTCCTACAACCTTAGGGGTAAATAAATAAGTGAGTCATCTGGCAATTGCCCCTCATTAACACTTCCTGTATGCACAAGCTTAACAAGCTTGTCATTACTAGAATCAATTTATTCCTTTGTCCAAAGGGCCATTCATGGGGTGCCTGTGTTCCTTCAAATCTGTTCAGACTAGGCTTGGGTTTTCTTAATGATAGGAACTTATTATCTTAGAAAGAATCTCAATATATTTTAAAACCTTCTTTGTGACTTAAAGACAGAAAAATACCTCAAACACAGAAATCTTCATAAATCTGGATGTCATTGCAGAAATAAGACTATTATAATTTATTACTAAGTATGTATATAGTACCTCAATTTTACTATATACTATAACCAAATCTTATGCAGCTGTTATAAATTTACTCTTTGTATCTAGAAGCAATCCCTTTGTCCCATTCATGGACATGTTACCAAACAATTTTGTGATGGGCCACAAAAACGGAGGCCCCTAAAACGCTGTTGCCTAATTATGCGAAAGTCTGTTTAGTTTTTAAACACGCTCCATGACCTTTACACAGCAGCAAAATCACCTTATGATTCATATATTCTCAAAAAAACATTTGTGTTCTTAAGCACTATGATGCTTAACTTGCTTGCTTTCATAATGAACTGTCTTCTATTTGAAAAAAAAAATTTGGTTGTTCACTTTGTTGTGAACCAAGAGCTAAGCTGAAGCGATGTTGACAAACCACTTAAGTTTATTTACATGTTTAAAAAGTTGACATTCCATGACGAGAAGCACAGACATCGGTAGTCTGTGGGAAAGCATAGAATCTAATGAGAGAGAAAACATAATAATATTTATGAGCTGGAAATAAGGGAACAGTAGTAGAAAGCTACTGTTTATATTTTAAGAGAAAGATTCTGCTTGGGGCATAGGCATAAAATCACATTGACGAATGCACAATAAAGAGGAATGTCAGATTTTAATGTGAGATGACTGAAATAGAAGTAATATTGATATCTATAAATATCTCTAAACTAATAAAGTCACCTTCATATAATTCTATAATTATGCTAAAATACTCACAGATAAGTTATGAGCTTCCTCAAGTTTATGCAGTTTAGCACTGAGTTTTTCAAGAATAGGCTCATACCATTAGGACTACTCATTTTACCTGGACTCTTATCAAAATGCAACTTTGCAAGCCTCGTGCCCCAACTTCTGAATCAGTAAATGGAGGCAGACCCAACACTTGTTTTGATAGGTCCTTCAGGTGGTTCTGATGAGGGTGAAATGTGAGATTCAGTATGTGGCTAACAAGTTAGACAAAGCAACTTCACACAGTACAAGGTAGCATTGAGTTGTGAAAACAGAGGAAAATGCGCTACAGTGAGAGAGACATCAATCAAGGGACAAACTGCCATCTAAGTTGAAAATTAGAAAAGAAAAATCAACCTAAATTGTAATACACATCAAGGTACTTTTTCTCTTGCAGATTCACAGAATCGAAATCCTCGATTCTTGCCTGGATTTCTTCCTGGACCTACAAACCCAGATCGAAAGCCTCAAGCAGCTTCTCCCAATTCCAGGAAACAAGCAAGGCAGCAGCCTGATGTCCCTCAGCCAAGAAGTTTCCTGCCAACAGCCAATCTCCCTCCTGGTCTAGAATACTTAAGCCAGGTTTGCAGGCTTTTCCAGTTTTAGTAATGTGTGTTCCCTTTAAAAGCAAGTCAATTCAATTTCTTTTTTTTTTTCCAGCCAAGAATTTAATGGAGTACAGAGTGCATTATAAAACACGAAGTTATAACTTACCGATTTTATTAATTTTTGCACATTTATCTACCTTCCGTTCCTGGCTCAAGGTATGGAGAGAGATATCCTCCAGGAATTCTCAGACTAAGCCCCCTCTAGCCATTTAGTTAAGCATATTTATTGAACACTTGCTGTACTCAAGGCACATAAGAAGCATAAAACCTGTTCCATCACTTAAACATTTTGTAAGTTAATGATCAAACAAAAAAAAAATGTTGATCTAAAAATAACAGAGCACTGTACCAAACCCAGGAAACACACATCTTTAAAGGAGAAGGCAGGCATGGAGACCTGTGCGAAGAGTTGAGACTTTTTGGCAGATCTCAACACTAGTGTGAACGTCCAATGGAAGACGAGTTACTGTCTTCTGATGTTTGTGTGTTTCCAGGCTAACTTGCTTAACCAATCAGTATTTGGTATAAGTGCTGTTCTAGTCGTGGCCCAATGGACACTTCAAGCCTTGTAAAAACCTTCTCACATGGCAAATAAGTAGCCATTGCCAGTCATGGGTGTATTATTATTGTCTTTGTATACATTATCTCACACAAGATTAGAAAGACTTTTACACTAATATTGAAGTGTCAGCACATCTGCTGCCATGCTCGCCAGTTTGGCATTCCTTCAAACATAAGTCTATCTCTTTTATCACAATCAAATCTCTCTGTAAATTCCCTTAAGGTACAAGAGATTTCTGTTATGCCTGATAGGGTTTAAGCTGCATGTAGCATATGTTCCTGGGAAAATGTTTATAATTGCAGATGCCATCTCCAGAAACCCACTGGCAGACAAATGTTCTGTGGAGACTGGCGAGCTCAGGGAGCTACGAAACGGAGCTGGAAAAGATAACCTACGATCTTCCATCTGCAAAAACAGGATCAGCTGTAATAGCTCGCTAGAGTTGATTAACTGCTGCAAGCTGTTTGCCAGTGTTGTCAGACAACGTTTTGCCAAATATAAAAGTGATATACCAGCGCCAGAGGGCTGGGGTTTGATGATCACATATGGTCATCGCATATTCTTCTTCCACCCATGGATGACGACACACCGTGGCCAGATGCGTAGCATGAACATGTGTCCTAATGTTCAAGAAGTACACATAAGAACTCACGAGCTCCGGTTTTAACTGCAGTACATTCTCTAAAAGCATACTTCTGAAAATATATTTTTCAGAAAACAAAATATGCCATAAGTTGTTAATATTTTACTTCTGGAAGGAAAAAGTTATTCATTTTCTTGTACTAAAGCAACATGGGCTTACACCGATTGAGCCATGTGTATATAAGAAGTAAACATTTCCATAGCATTTCACACAGTTCTGTGACAGAGACTTTCTGTTACGTGGCTTAGTGAGTGCAACTTTCTTCCTTTTATTGAAAATAGATTGTTTTTCCTCACATATATATCCTGATTACAATTTCCTCACCCTCTATTCCTCCGAGTTCCACCCCACCTTTCCTCCCTTATGGATTCACCCACTTTCTGTCTTTCATTAGAAAACAAACAGTTTTTAAGAGATTATAATGTACTGTGATCTGATATGATATGATACAATGTGATAAAAACTAACACATACGAATTGGACAGAACAAACAAACAAAAGGAAAAGAGCCTAGGAGAAGGCACAAGAAACATAGACCCACTCACTTGCACACTCAGGAATCCCATAAAACACTAAACTGGAAGCCATGGCCTATACACAAAAGACCTGTAGGGTAAAAAAAAAAAAAAGTCAAACATATATGTTTATATGTATATTCGTTATATATTAAGGAAATTTTTAAGGGAAAAATCTCTGATATGACGCTGTGAATCAAGGAACCGCCAATTATGCCACTGAGTTCATTTTCTGTTGGTTATTTACTGCTGGGCAAGCAGCCTGCCCTTAAGAGTAGTTTACATTACTGTTTATCAATTTAAAGTTTTCTAAGTCCATCCTACAAGCTGCTTTGGTCATACAGTAGTTTATTTTATAATACAACTACAATAACACATATAACCTTCATGTACTTTCTGTAATCCTAGATATTTTATTTTATTCCTGAAATTTTTATACATGTGTATAGTGAAATGTGATCATATCTCCTTCCTATCTCCCATCAACTCTCACACTAATGTCTTTTTTGTTTATGTAAGACTTTATAATTCCTTTACTAAAAATGTTAAGAAATTTTGTGTGCATAAAAGGCTAAAAAGGAAAAGAGAAAACAATCCAAGTATACCTTTTATCCACATTTTTCAATACTAAAAATTTCAAAGCAGAATACGAAGCATTAGCATTGGTAAAATAATAAATGCTGAACCATAAAAAGAGAGAGAGAGAGAGAGAGAGAGAGAGAGAGAGAGAGAGAGAGAGAGAGAGTAGTTTGTTTCCCCAGTGAGACTCTTTTGAAAGAAACTCGATTTTCATTTGCAAGTAGTTTTCAACTGGAGATAGCTTCTGGCTTAGGGATAGGGGCCATGTTTCCACTTCTCCTTTGAGCTCTAGGGCACCACCTGGTGCAGATCTATCCTGACCCTGTGCCTGCTGCCTCAGTTTCTGTGAGTTCATATGTTGTCCATATCTTCTTAATTTAGAAGGCCTTGTTTTCTCCGTGCAGTGCATCTCCGCTGGCTCTTACATTCTTTTTGCCTCCTCCTAAATAGGTTTCCCTGAGCCCTGAGAGGAGGGATTTGATGAAGACAGCCAATTTAGGGCTGAGTGTTCCAAGGTCTCTCATCCTTTAAGTAATGTCTGGCTGTGGGTCTCTCCTGTATTTGGTCCCACCTGCTACAGGAGGAAGTTTCTCTGATGATGGCTGAATAAAGGACTGACCTGAGTATAGTAAAGAGTCATTATTAGTCACTTTATTGCTATGCCTTTTTTTTTTTTTTTTCTTTAGAATAGTAGTACTTGGCTTTACCTTAGATCCCTGGGCTAGTCAGTTTCAGGTCCTTGGTCACCAAAAATGTTAGGTACTTACCTTAAATGCAGACACCTTAACCCTGCCTCAGTGCTTCATCTCTAATTTGATTTTCCCTAGTGCTAATAACCGCATTTTCTCTGAAGTTTCTTTTCCCTTCGTAGCCCACAACTCTTGGTTTTCTGCAGGAAAACAGAACCAATGTGATGCACTCAAAACTTGCTGCACTTAAACATGCTTTGTCATTATTATTAATATGACTTTAGAGCATTTCACAACATAGATGACCACACTGTATTTTTCATCAGTGCTAAGACAATAAGAGGAAATGTTCCACCTCACTTCAGGGTATTCAAGGACAATGAAAGAAAAAAAAAAAAACCAGAGCCTCAATTTCCTGGAGTTGTGAATTTACAATCAATACAACATTTGATCAAGAATTGTGTTGGTTTAAATATTCCTGCAGCCTTTTTCCTCTTTGGCTGTCTGAAGGCAAGATGGGTCACCAGCAGCTCTACTGGAGTCACCCGCGGAAGTTCGGCCAGGGTTCTCGCTCTTGCCGCGTTTGCTCTAACCGCTACGGTCTGATCCGGAAATATGGGCTCAACATGTGCCGTCAGTGTTTCCGTCAGTACGCGAAGAACATAGGCTTCATTAAGTTGGACTGAGCGACCTTGGGTGGATTATTCAAGACTGTCTGCCCAGTGAAGCGGATCATGCTAGCCTTTGTACATAAAGAATAAAAAAGTGAAGACCTTCAATAAATAAATAAATAAATAAATATTCCTGCAGAGATTACTTATATGATTAGAGAATACAGCGAAGATCACGTCACGATGAAGCATTACAAACGCGGTGACTCTCAGTTTAGTCGAGGCTCGTGATCTGGCTCTTGTGGGTCTGAGTCCTGAGGATTAAACTAAAAAGATACGGACAAATGACACTGATCTAAAACACAAATTTCAGCCAGAGAGATGGCTCAGTGGGTAAGAGAACTATCTGCTCATCCAAAGTACCTGGGTTAAATTTCCAGCATGCACATAGCAGTTCACAACTGTGACTCCAGTTACAAGGGTCTGGCACCCACATATCAGTGCACATATCATAAAACTGAATAAAACACATATTTCATATTTCCTTTGGAAAGGTAATATACGGGTTAGTAAATGGCTCGAGGGTAAAGGTCATCCACAGCAAGCCTGGCAACATGAACTCCAACATAAAGTCCACATAAAGGTAGAATAAAAGCAACAACCCCTAAAACATGTCCTCTAACTCCTTACAAGGGCACTGTGGTACGTGCAACATGCACCATGAACACGAACACACACGATAATAGCAAATAAATTTCTAAACAGCAATTTGAGTTACATACTTGATCTTTAACTACCTAGGCCAAATGCTATGGTGAGTATTCTGCAGCAGAAGGCTTATTCAGCTTCAAGTGACATTCTGTTGGTGCCGGAAAGTTTTCTGTTTTCCATGGCCTAAAGGAAGATGAGGACAAGGATCACCTATAAAAACATTGTTGCTCAGCCTAAACAGATGTTTATCCCCGAAGGCATTATTATTCACACCCTGTTTTTAAAAATCTCCTCAAAAATAGTTTGTAGGATCATTTCTTTTCCTCACTACCACACAGCATAAACACTGTTGCTTTTCTTACTCTTGGCAATTGTGAGTAAGGGGGGGGGGTTAAAGTTCTGCAAATTATTAGTTGAATGAACATTTGGTAAAGACAGCTCATAAGCCCTACAAATGAGACACAGCCACACAGAAGAACTATAGGATTATTATTTGAGAAATCAATTGTTCCTTACCGAATTTGCCCTTCAGTTGAAACGTGGTATGTGTTTTGTCCATTGCTCTAGATAAAAGTTAAGTTTGTTCTTTGAGTTTTCTTTGATTACTGACTGAAGCTAAGTCTTTGCCTTTTACATTGCGAATGTTCCAAATGTTTTAATAAAAACGATGCATTTCATGTTTCATAGTAACAGATGTGATGGGATGGTTTTCACATCCTCTGTATCATCTTTTGCAGCTGGACCTGATAATTATCCATCAGCAGGTGGAACTCCTTGGAAGTAAGTATTCTGCAATTATTAAAACTTCCAAAAAGGACTTAGTGTTCAGAATGTTCTTTACATCTAAAAATGTTATAAACAATGGATAGAATTAGATTAAATGATTGCTTGACCTACTTTTTAAAACAAAATTAAAGTTATTAGCTTAAAAAACGTAAGTATAAAAGTAAATCTTTCATAATAGTGACATCCCAATGCTAATAGATTCCATTTTAAAATGACAAGTAGTAATTAATATGTCAGGTATATTAGTCATTCAAATTTCTTAGTATTCTGAAAAGAGAAAAGCACAGTGGAGAGCATATTAAAATTTCATCAATACTAATGCTATTGTTCCGCTTCATGATTTACTCAACAAAAGATGCATAGAATTTATCAATAAACAAATGTGTAAGGATAATTAATAATTTCAAATTGCTTGTGTGCACTTTGTTTATAAGATTCTATATTACTCCAAAATATGTCAGAATGGAAGTCATTGGCCAGCACTACTGCTGTGGATCTTAAAAGAAATCTTAGACATGGTAATAGATGCCTATGTAAATTGTTCCAATAACTTGCATAAAAAGAATAGGCTTAATATCTGAGAAATGAATTCTTCCTTGCACAGTTTGCTCTTTGGTTGAAAGATGCCTCAACATGTTTGTTCAGAGTTTTAGAATTAAAATTAGCTAGGTTGCTAGTTTTGTTCCCCGATTTTGCT
Source organism: Acomys russatus (assembly GCF_903995435.1). NCBI lineage: Eukaryota > Metazoa > Chordata > Mammalia > Rodentia > Muridae > Acomys > Acomys russatus. The sequence continues at coordinate 19,388,301 of NC_067168.1, forward strand.
TTGATATCTGAGGCAAAGTCATCAGAGTTCAGAGCATGAGAACAGATTTGTATGAAACTGAGACTATCAGCTCAGTAACCCTGCCATAACTCTATGTTCTCTTGATACGCCTTTCCTTTTGAAAAGTGGTGATGCCAATCAAAGCATGCCTTCATAAGCTGTGTTTTCTGATAGTGATACTCGGCACTGAAACCTCCAACAAATATGAGATCAAAAACAGCTTGGGACAAAGAATTTACTTTGCAGTTGAAGAAAGCATCTGTTTTAATCGTAATGTATGCTCCACACTGCGAGCCTGCACCCTGAGGATCACAGACAACTCGGGTCAAGAGGTGATTACAGTGAACAGGCCCCTAAGGTGTAACAGCTGCTGGTGCCCTTGCTACCTACAAGAGGTTGGTCACTGCCTCGGAACATCTTTTAAGATTATCCCTTGAAGTGGCATTCATCTGGGACTACGAGACAGCCAGCCTTACAGTTGTGTGAATTTATATCCTCTCTTTTAGGATAAGGAAAACTTGAAGATTTGGTGAGGCACCTTTCTCATTTGTAAACCAAAGCTGTAGCAGCTACCATGAGATTGAGTGGGAAGGAAACCTCACATGTCCCGTAAACAAGACATAGCCTCCTGACCTGAGTATTAGCCAAGGGACTGTAATGTCTACAAGTCCCATCACTATACAAATACAGGCATCTTCTCCTACAGTAGCAATGCCCGGGAGAGACCATGACACTTGACCTTTTCCAATGTGTCCTGCTCAGAATAACACCCAGCATTTGCATGCTTAAGAAATCTATGTTATGATCACCAAGAAGAGACTCGATGTCCTATGAGCATATACAGGGGGAGAAGGTCCCCCTCAGTCACAGACATAGGGGAGGGGAGTAGGGGGGAGAAGTGGGAGGGAGGGAGGAATGGGAAGATACAAGGGATGGGCTAACAATTGAGATGTGATATGAATGAATTAATAAAAAAAAAGAATAAAAAAAAGAAATCTATGTTATGCAACAGAGTGACATTACTCAATTATTTTATTTTAGCATAATTAGTTGTCATTGTTAGTAGAACTGGAACAATAATTTCCACTGATGTAGACATCTGCTTAATTTGCTATGATGTCTCTGTGAGCTAGAAGAATGTGGTTTTATTCTCCATTCTGAATATGTGTGTGTGTGTGAAGTACGAAACATGGAAGTACAATGAATCTTTATCATTTCCATGACAAAATACAAAATTTCAAAAGAAAAAAACCACTTTAAATCCTAAAAAATGTATACATAGTCAATATTATATATATACTTATGTATATACAAATACATATATTTTACTATCCAAGAACACTGTAGACACTAACACAAGATGATGAACTTACTATGAGGTAAAAATGAGACAAATAAGTAGAAAACTGATTTACTTCAAAGGAAACATTTTCTACTTGTCCCCCCATTCCAAAGTCTCTTACAAAAGGATTTTCTTTGGTTTACACTCAAATGCTAAAATCATGCCTAAAATTACAAATGTGAGCATTCCACAATTGGGAGAAGAAGTTGAAATAGAGAGCTGTTGTGGGAAGGAGTTACTGAGTTTGCCCAATCTAAACACTGTAATTGACTCACTGTTACAGATGAAATGAAAGGGCCTCCGTGCCGAGGACACCACGGCGTTTAGGGGCAAGGGCTAGACACACAAGTGCAATGGATCCTTGTCATTTCCATAACAAGATACAAAAGGTGAAAAGAAAACACCACTTTGTATCCTAGAAAAGTATATTTATAATGGCTTTTTAAATACAACATTTATTTCAAAACAAACATTGTGTAGCTGTAAATTGACATTCTTATGTGATTAATGCATTCTAACCACAGAAAATCTGATTTTGTTACTATTTTCTCTTACAGCTAGAAATAGAAGCCCCTCCTGGTACCATAGTTGGTTATGTTGCACAGAAGTGGGACCCCTTTCAACCCAAATTCACAATCCAAAATGCAAACAAAGAAGATATTTTGAAAATTGTTGGTCCTTGTGCAAACTGTGGGTGTTTCGGTGATGTGGACTTTGAGGTATGAACGACAAACAAAGTTTTGCTTGGGTTCTGATTTCTTGAAATGTAATTCAGTTTCTAAAACATCCAGATAATGTTGTATCCTTTAAATACACTTTAAGAATTGCATATTAGGGGCTGGAGACATGGCTCAAATGTTAGACACTGGCTGCTCTTCCAGCGGTCCTGAATTCAATTCCCAGCAACCAAATGGTGGCTCACAGCCATCTGTAATAGGATATGATGTGCTATGTCGTGTAAGGAGATGTGCAGATAGAGCACCCATATGCATAAATAAATAAATAAATATATCTTATGTTTAAAAAAGGAATTGTATATTAGTGTAATACGCTAGTAAATCCTCCTTTCATACCTGTATTAGTAGTCATTACTCCAGAGAGTCTAAGTCCATGGGATTTTAGCAAAAATGATGCTATAATGAGATATGGTATTTTTCATAGATCACTGCACATAAAAAAATGTTAACAAATTAAAATGAGAATTATAAAATTAAAATTCTTGACATATTTGCTTAATACACTGATAAACTACTGTATCACCTTACCTAAAACACTGCCTTGTTTTTAACTTAAATTAATTTAAATAGACTGTCAGACTTACATATATTTTTATATAATATATATTATATAGAAAGGGAGTAGTGTGTTTTTATATAACTAATATTTTGTGCTTCCTAAGAATTATGGTAACCCGATGTTTGATGAGGTTGATTCATAGGGAGTTAGAAGCACACATAAGACAGAGTGAATATGTTTGGGGGTTTTTGTTGTTGTTGTTGTTTTTTGTTTTTTTTTTTGGTTTTTGAGTTGGATTTTGTTGTTGTTTTGGTTTTGGATTTGGGGTTTAGGTTTTTCAAGACAGGGTTTCTCTGTATAGCCTTGGCTGTCCTGGACTCACTTTGTTGACCAAGCTAGCCTCAAACTCACAGAGATCAGCTTGCCTCAGCCTCCCTAGTGCTGGGATTACAAGTGTGAGCCACGACACCTGGCAAAATTATGTGTATTTTGATCACCAAAATTATCTATGCCCTTTCCCTTTGTCCTGCTTCATGGACATTTAACCTTGATCAGATCTCATTTCAGAAGCATGTTCCACTAAATATATAAACTCGTGTGTGTGTGTGTGTGTGTGTGTGTGTGTGTGTGTGTGTGTGTGTGTATGTGTAAGACCTGCTAAATTTCTTTTGTACAATAATGTACTCTCAGGTTTCTGGAGCTGAGTATTAACATGATGCATTGCAAATTTAGCCTGTAACAACATATGCTCTCTCTCTCTCTCTCTCTCTCTCTCTCTCTCTCTCTTTTTTTTTTTTTTAACATATGCTCTCTTAACAGACTATCCTGAACGTACATCATAGGCAGGGGAGCATTTAAGTTTAAAGCATCTATTTTTCATTATTCATTTGTATTCGAACTAGGTCTCTTTTCAGATTTCTGAGTGAGTCTATACACATAGAGAACAGACTTGGTTAGGTGACTTGTCTTAGGCTCCTTAACATGATTGATGAGAATTTAAACATAAGGCTTTAGTATTCATGCTATAGCTATGTTCTAAAGAAAACCTTCCCTATTTTCTAATTTCTACCACTGTACAGGAAGTGTAGCTCCACATTAAATAAGCGTCAGAGTAAAAAGCAGGATAAAGAAATAGTTGATAGAGTCAGCTGTAGATCCTTCATTCAATAGGTCTGGTAGACTTCAATGTCAGACGCATCTCAGTGTTCTGGTTATACACTAGGTCAAGGTGATGCTTTAACACTTAGAATTGGTCAGAAGGGAATCGGTTAACAAATGTCCAAGTAGTTTGACAATATATTATGGTTAAAAGTTTTAATAATTACATAATAAATTTTAAAGCTTATTAATTATACCTAGAAAATAATTTAATTCATCCAAATAATTTTAATATCTGCATGTAGGTAAGCATGTACACACACGCAGCATATATATATATATATATATATATGTACATAATACATATACATTTTTATAATGGTAAATTCTGGTTTAAACAATGAACACAGGCAAAGAAATTCCCTTCATGCTTAGCTAGCTACATAACTAAAAGATGTGCCTGCTGCCATCTTGTGGCTGTCTGGCCTTAATTACTTACTCTATCTGCATAGAGAAATGAAAAATGAAAACAAACTACAATGGTCTACAAACTGTGGCAGTCGGAAGTTCTTGACTGCTGTGGAGGTAAATAACCACACCTCTTCCCATACACAGGCGCAAACAACATAGTGCTGCCATTTGGGGGTGGTGAATAACACAGCAGCGCAAATTCATCTTGAGTAGCATAGTGATAAATGTCAACCATCTCTTTTATCTGCAGATTTCATATCTCTTTTTTTATTTTTCTTTGCAAAGGTGAAAACTGTTGATGAAAAGCTTACTATTGGAAAGATTTCCAAGTACTGGTCTGGATTTGTCAATGACGTGTTCACAAACGCTGACAACTTTGGGATCCATGTTCCTGCAGATCTGGATGTGGCACTCAAAGCAGCAATGATTGGTGCTTGCTTTCTCTTTGTAAGTTCGGTGTATTCTGTGTGGGTGAGTTTTGTCCTAACCAAGCAGACTGTATAGAGCTAATCCTCCTCCACACAGTCTTGACCTACAGAGCATGCTCTGTACACAGAAGCATTTTAAGATAGGATCAACATCCTTTGGAAATCAGAAGTGAGAGGTTTACGTTTCACTCAGTCTGGTAACCCAGGCATCAGGTAACACCTTTGCTTGACTAACTTGATGAGTTTCACTGCCTCCTGCCTGAGTGAACACTTTAAACTCAAGAAGCGTGTAGGGTTTTGTTTTGTTTTGTTTTGTTTTTAATTAATCAGCATCTGTCCTCTTCCTTTTGTTGCTCTTCAGAATTTCATATCTCAACCCTAATGAATACTTCAAATTGCTAATCCTGAGATTTGCCAGAAAAACCAACTCCGTCATTTTATTTAAATTAAATTTAAAACAAGCATTTATTAAATATTAAATACTATCCAAGCGATGGACTTTAGTCAGTACCATTACCCAGAATGTCCCAGCTGGAATGGCCCTCAAACCACGTGTTTCAGGGACTTAAAAGGACAAACTTATAGGCCACCATACTTTCCCAAGAGGCTCTGTTATTTTCCAAGAGCTACAATTTCTAGCATTCTGGGAAGTTACCTGGTTCCTGGGCAGGTGGGACTTACAGGTTAATTTTTGGGCATTACACAATCTATGCTGCTATTGAGTAAGTCAGCCCCATGTATCGGTTCTCTGCTAAAGACATAGAAAACACACTAACTAAAAGTAATTCCATAGTTATATCTTTGATGGACGCAGAACTAGGTATAGAATTGGTAAATAGAAAGAAAGGCATGTATACTATTTCTTCAAAATCTTTTGAGAAATCATCTTAGCTATTCATTTCCTATCATTAGTAGTCAGTCCCTATTTTTATCTACAAATCAACATAATTCTAATTAACTTTGCCTGTCACCAAATATACATTCTATTCCCCTTCTCCTTCGCTGATAGTACTTCATCACTTCCTGTTGACCCTTCCCATTTTTTTGGTCATTCCACACTTCAGCATTAACATTTCACACACACACACACACACACCACAAGACAAGCACACACACCCACAAAAGACAAACACATATAGAGGCAGAGACTAACACACGTACATAGAAGAACACATTCTCAAACAAACACACGTTGACTTCCCCTTTCCCTTGGGGGGTTCATTGGAGCTTTCTGATCAAGTTGCTCACATAACTTTCATATTAAAAACAGTTCATCTCAGATCTTCCCTATCATCCCATTTTGCTGACAGGGTGGTGCCAAAACAGCGGTGGTAAAAAAATAGATGTTTTCATGATCGTTGACCTTACTGAATTTTCGTTTTTCTCACTTTCAGGAGCCTTCTAAAAATGGGGCTTTGACAAATGTGTTTTCCCTCCTTCCCTCACATTCTCTGAGAGATTAATGTGATATAGGCTTAGATCCCACCCACTCTGTACGTAGCACATCTCACAATCTCTGCACGACACACAAGCTTGTAGAGTCTCAGCACTAACCTGGATGCACCAAGCCAATGCTTAAACATGACCTTGAATCAGTCCTCTGTGCCCAGTATCTCAAATGAAGACTGATCTAGAAAGTTCCCCAGATATATGAATGGGTAACTATGGGTAACTTTTAAATGCCAGCAACTAAGAGAGGCACACACTTAGCTGACCATAGAAACAACTCCACCCACTTCTTGTTAAGTCACAACCTTATGGAACCTTTGCAACTTGGCCAATATATGTTTTAAGACAGTTTCTCAAATGTGTCTGTAAGGAAAATTACAACAATTTCAAAGGTGATGCTGGTTATAAGTTCTTCCTCTGCTTTATAATGTTTACAATTGAATTTTACAATCTTGATTGATGATGACTTGATTACATGCTGAACATTCAACTTGTAAGAATCATGAGCCTTAAAACATTATCATTTTTATTCTTCCAATAAAATATGCACTGCTGAAACACCACTGGGAACATCATTGGTTTGCATCATCAAAGCTGGCATGTCAAGCTCTTGATTCTAATTGTCGCCTCTTTTATAAATTCATTCATATTCAGTTTATTTATTTGTAGGATTTTATGTTCTTTGAACATTCACTTGCCGGATTATAACAAGCAAGATGATGGAAACAATAAAATATGCAGAACACATTTCAGTAAGTAAAAGGCAAGTTTAAATGATCTCCTTCCTTTGAAGATGTCTATGTTTGACACTATCTAATTCTTTTTCATTTTCTTCTAGATGTCCCTTGGGCTCTGCATTTCATTTCTGAATGGTTTGAGTATTTGGGGCTTGTTTTTTTTTTTTTTATAACTAAATGTTAATTATTATATTTATTAAAACACAGTTTAATGAGACAATTACCTGGTTGTGAATGCATGATGGCTAAATACGCAATTACCAGCATGAGTATAAGGTTACTTTGAGAGATTACCATTCTCTTTTTATCCTTTTGAAGTCACTGCAACGGTAAGCATGGAAGATGAGAGCTAAGGCTTGCAGCATCACTGATGGGAATTCAATGTTTAGAGAACACTTTGAAGTGTTTCTGGTACTACGGGTGGTTGCTAATCAAAAGGCTTGAATTTCTAACATATCCTTTCAAAAGTAGTTCCTTTTGGCTTTCTTAATTTCATTTCTTTTTAAAATTTTCTCGCGTAGTCTTAGTGAATTAAAATATAAGCATTACTTTATAAGGCACTGGCACATTCTCTGAGAGAGAACCTCTTGTTTCCCAGATTCTGTTAAGTTTCTTATTGTAGTAAACATATTTTATTTATATTGGGAAAGTTGGAGATTGAGTAAATAGTATGTGTAAAGATCTAAAGGAAGATAGATAGCTTCCATTTGTTCAAGTAGCAGAGGCACAATTATATTCCGTAAGGCAATTACCTAAAGCACTGAGCAGATTCCTGCCAGAGATTTAAATAGCCATATAGATAGACTCTAAATTAGTGAAAGCAGTCTTATCTACCAGGACTTCATCTAACTGCTATGAAGTTTCTGCCAGCTAAGGGATCTGAGACTTCAAAATGAAAAATGGACAACTGTGGAATCAAAAACAAACAAACAAAAGGGCCAGGCCTGAATCCATGCAGCAGTGCAGAAGTAAGAAAGCATAGTAAACACAACTGGTTCAGAATTCAGACCATGCTGGGGAGCACTCCTGATTCCTATGTCCCACTTGTCCACATGATTCCCAAGCCCTGCAGCCAGGCTCTACCTCCTGAACCACCCCAAACAGGGCACCAACTGGAGATCAAATGTTCAAATACATGAGACTATGGGGGACATTCTCATGGAACTCAGCATGGAGTTCAAGGCCATCCTGGACTACAAACTACATCCCATGTCAACCTCATCCACCCAAAATTAAAATCAAAAGAAATATTTTACTTAGACTAAAGCTGGGGTGCAGTAGCTGCTATTCGGTAATGTCATGAAAGATATTTCACATTGGCATGCTCATGTAAATACTTTTTTGCAAAAATCAGTCTTCTATTAAATCAGTTTACTGATGGCTTTAATTATTACCCATTGGAATAATAAGCTATCAATCAGTTTTCACCAAGAAGGGCAAGAGTTTTATATTTCCAAACCCAGGATGAAGTGTAATTCAGGATAAATAAACAGAAACAGAGCTGTTAATTTGAACATAGAGGAGGAAAGTCGACAAGAGATAAGAGCATTTAGGAAAGAGAATTCTTGCCAATTGAAAAAGGAAGCATAAAGTCTCTGAGTCAGACATGCTGGTCAAGTCTGACAAACATAGGAAGCCTGTGGCTGGAGTGTACCGGTCAAAAGGAGGTACAATGTCACAGGCTAATAGACTGTTCTTTGTGACCCATAAAACCTTGTAACAACGACAAAAAAAAAAAACCTTAAAAAAAAAAAAAAAAAAAAAAAAAGACCTAAAACTTTCTCATTAACCACCAGTAGTTCTTAATGTATAAGATGTTTTACCTGATGCAGTGATGTGTGCCTATAATCTTGGTACTTAGGAAACAGGAGAATCTAAAGTTTGGAGCCAGTGTATTACGGAAAACTCAAGATGAGCCATGTCAAACACCAAAACAGTTACCATAATAGATAGGGAGATGCAATCACACAATACAAAAGGTTGGGGTACAGTGAAGTGAAAGAGCACTGCCCTAGCACATGCAAGGATCTGGAGTTGAGCAGAATATTGGTTAGAAAAGGTGAAAAACAGGTGACAGCTGGAACCACATAATAACAGCTCAATAAAATTCTAACTCACTTCAGCCCTAGGTAGCACACACAGATTTTTATATTTGTAATTTTTAATACCAAAATAACAAACTTTGAATGCTTTCAAAATCTGACAGAATTACTATTTTCATATACTTTGTGTGCATTGGCATTTTTCTTATATGTATATTTACGAACCACTTGAGTGCCTGGTACCCATGAAGGCCAGAGGAGAACATCAGATTACCTGGGATTGCAGTTACATACTGCAACTGTGAGTTGCCATGTGGATGCTTGGAGGGGAAGTCCATCAGGACCTCTGGAAGAGCACCTCCTGCTCTTAACCCCGGAGACACCTCTTTAGTTCGTTAGCATTTCTATCTCCTGAGACCTATGTCATTGTTTCTCTGTTAAAATTAGAGGGACTTGAATTATTGTTTATAACATTTTGACTTTTCACGTTACATATTTTCGTTTCCATAAGAATGGAGTTTTTGTTTTGTTTTCTGGGTCAATATTTTGGGGTTTTTTTGGTTTTGTTTTTAGGCATACATTGGGAAGGCAAAAGGCCAATTTTTAGATGTTTCTCACAAGCTGTTCACCTTGGTTTTTGACACAGGATCTTTCACTGGCCTGGAGGTCACAAAATAGATTAAGCTTGCTCTCCAGTAGGCCCCAGGTGCCCAACTTGCTCTGCTTCCTCAGTAATGGCATTGCGATTGCCTTCCTCTATACATAGTTTTGTCTTTTAATGTGGAATCCATGCTTTCTCAGCAAAAGCTGAGGTGTTTTTAAGCCCTAATTTTTTGCCTTTCTTATTACATTTCCAACTTACTAAACTTGTATTTTGACAGTTTTGTATGTGGGTACAATGTATTGATTAGTCACTTGTCATCTTCTCTCTACAAGTCCCTTTGCCATATTTACATGTTTATTGGTTTGTTTGTTTGTTTGTTTTTTGAGACCTAATGTGTTTATAACCAGGATTATCTGTTTTACTGTGTTTGGAGCTGTGTATTAGAGCCTATTAGCGTCACCATTACTTATAAAACTAATGGCAGTTACTCTGAATGTCTCAGAATCTATCACTAGATTCTGGACACTAGTTCAGTAGGGTGAACAGGGACCCTGAGCTCTTCTATAATTGACTATTGATAGGTCCACTTTGGGGCAGAGAAACAATACAAGCAAGCACAGTTGCATTGAGTTCATTATTGGGATGGCTGAATGATGGCACTTTTTAGCACTTCTTCAGAACTATCTTCCAGCTCTTACATTCTTCCAGCTCTTACATATCTTCCTCAACAATGTTCCTTGAACCTTAACAGAAGGGATATAAATGTCTTTTTTATAGCTGAGCATTCAGCCTTAACTCGTTCTCAGATTCTTGATCAGTAATGTGTGTCTTTGCACTTAATGCCTTTCACTGCAGAGAGACAATTTTGATTAGGGCAAACATTAATATTAATCTATGTCTATAAATATGAATAATTAGAGGGCAGTTTTACACTGTGTCAATTTAACTAAAGAACACTAGTAGATTATTCTCTGGGTGTGGGGTTTTTTTCCTTTTAAATAGTATTTGCAGTGCCAAAAAAAAATTTAATCTTTCCAGTTGATTCCAAGCAGACAGCAGTTGGTTGCCTTCCATAGCATACACGCCACTATTGCACAATTAGGAACATGTTGACTGGCAGACAGGTACTATAGTTTGTAGAATTTACAACTACTGGTCCCTTTTCTGCCCTATAAGCCTACATTGTACCTTCTCGAACTAGGAAACTTAACTAGAAGCGTGAAATTTTTCCATCTCAGTTCAAACTTAGTTTCTCTGTGTTTTTATTTCTTTAGGATTCATCTATCAATAATGCATTGTTGAATCTCTATGAACCTGTCTTTTAAAGATTATTTTCCTATTGACTTTAATATTTATTCCATAGATGGGATACAAATAGCTATTCCAATTTTTCCTCCATTTGTTGATATTTACTTTGTCTTCCAATATGTGGTCTATTTTAGAGAAATCTTCATAGACTACTTAGAAGAATGTGTACACGGTAGCATTCGGGTAAAATATTCTGTATGTATTCATTATGTACATTTAATCTCTAATTTCACTTATTATGATGTTTTTCTTTTTACATATTGTCTGGATGACCTGTCAATTAGCGAAAGTGGGGTGCTGATGTTACATAATGTTGCTGTATTGTAACTGGTTGTTAATATGTAGTTTACTACCTAGTAGTATCTGTTTTATGAAACTGGTTGCACTTGATTTTGGTGCATCAATGTTTAAGAACGTAATGTCCTTTTGGTGGGCTGTTCATTTGGTCAGAATGAAATGAAAGTCTTTATTTCTACTGATTAGTTACAATTTTACCTTTATTGTTTAAAATTTTAGTATTGCAATCAATGAAAATTTGTTTCCTGCTTCCATTTGTTTTGAATACTTTTTCCCTATCCTTTTGCTCCCAAGTAGTATCTATCCTTGAATGTAATTTTTTTTTCTTTTTTAAGATGTATTTCTTTATTATGTATACAGTGTTTTGCCTGCATGTACTCCTGCACACCAGAAGAGGGCACCAGATCTTATTATAAATGGTTGTGAGGCACCATGTGGTTGCTGGGAATTGAACTCAAGACCTAGAAGAGCAGCCAGTGCTCCTATCCTCTGAGCCATCTCTCCAGCCCCTAAAATATGTTTCTTGTAGACAACAGAAATGTGGGTCATGTCTCTAAAGCCAATTGGGTAGCTTATATCTTTTGATAAGGGTGATAAGTCCATTAATATTTAAAGTTATTATCGAAAGTTTTATGTGGCTTGCTGACATTTGACTGCTTTTGTGGTGTTAGTGTTCTTAGTCCTAATTTTCACACTAGTTATTATAGCATCGTTTGTTTTCTTCTTGTAACCTCTTGGATATGGTTATCCTTCCCATTCAGTCTGAGGAATCTCTTTCAGTAGTCTCTGTAAGGCTGCTTCTACGGACATGACTTCCTTTAGCCGGTTTTCAGTTACAGTAAATTTTCCTTTCCCTTTAATCGTGACAGATAGTTTTGCCAAATACCATAGCCTAGTTTGGCATATGTGGCCTTAGGGCTTGAAGAACACTGCCATAAGCTCTTCTGAGTTTTAACGTTTCCACAGAGAGAAATAGCTATTACTATGATAGGTTTGCCTTTGTGTGTGACTTGTGACTTCTCTATTGTAAATTTCAATACTCTTTATTTGTTCTATATATATATGACATTTTCGTTGTGATATGACTTAGGGTGTGTTTTTTTTTTTTTTTTTTTTTTTTTTCGTGGTTCTATTAGGTGTTCTGTGTGCCTCTTATTCCCATAAGGGGATCTATTTCCCCAGATTTGGAGAGTTTTCTTCCATTAACTTTTTGAAGATATGTTATATGCATTGACCAGGACTTCCCCCTCATCTTCTAATCCTTTAATTCCTATCAACCCCGAGATCCTGAATATTACATTGCTGAAGTTTTTTTTTTTTATACACCTTTTAATTGCACGATCCCATTCTCCTGCCTTAACTTCCAGTCATGATATTCTCTCTTCTACACAACCCATTCTGTTGGTGAGGCTTCCCACTGATATTTTTTAATTGGCTTACTGAAATTATCATCTCAGTAAATTTCAATTTCTGGTTTCTCCTGTATTTCATTCTTCGTATTTTGAATTTTCTTTGTTGTATATATACAGCCATTGCTTTGTGTTTTCTTGGACTTAATCAGAACTTATTCTGTCCTCTTTAGGTTCACTCAGGTGATCCCATTTCCTCCTTGAACTTGAAGTCTTTGAATTTGTTTATAATTGTTCATTTAAAATCTGCACCTTGGCCGGGCAGTGGTGGTACACACCTTGAATCCCAGCACTCGGGAGGCAGAGGCAGGTGCATCGCTGTGAGTTTGAGGCCAGCCTGGTCTACAAAGTGAGTCCAGGATAGTCAAGGATACACAGAGAGACACCATCTCAGGAAAAAAAATCTGCATCTTGAGATTGGTTTAGATTATCTGCATGAGAACTATTGTTATAGGATTGATTATCTTTGTGAGGATATATTTCTTGATTTTTCATATTTCTTGTTTTTTGTTTTTAATACAGAGACCTGGGACCTGGAAAACTAGAGTTATAATGTTGGTTGGTTTTTTGGGAGGAAGGGGTTGCTTGTTTGGTTGGTTGGTTGGTTTTTCAAGATAGAATTTCTCTGTGTAGCCTTGGCTGTCCTGGACTTGCTTTGTAGACCAGGCTGGCCTCGAACTCACAAGGATACACCTGACTCTGCCTCCTGCGTACTGGGATTAAAGACGTGTGCAACCACGCCCAGCTGGTTGTTTCTTTCTATATAGGTTTCTTGCCTACCTGTGTTGAGTGGTGGTTTTATTATCTTTCTGTTGTTACCCTAACTTGGCTGGTTTTGAAGAAGATATAGGGCACTTGAAATTCAGTCATTTGATCACTCAATGTTGTTTGTAAGTGGAAAGGCTAGCTTTGTTAGTTCAGGAAATAATAGCATCTCAGGAGTCTTGCTGGCTTCATGTACATCTGCTTTGGCAATGTCCTAGGGACACACAATGTAGGATTCTGTGTGATATTATTGGTGGACATATGAGGGGTCCTTGCGCGAAGTCCCATGACACGCAGTAGAAACAGTCTGAGGCACTTGACCACTATTGGCCTTGTGTGTAGCTTCTTGGACTATCTTAGAACAGAACGGATTGGGCTGGGTGGGTCCAAAGATGCCTTTCTACCTGGAGCCACATCTGTGGCTGTGGGCCACTCTCCAGGTCAGGGGTATGTGTACAGTAAGAGCCAAGGGTCTTAGTATTATAACAAGCTTCTATCTGTATAGATGCTTGGGCGAGGTTCAGAAGCAGGTAGCTAAGCAGAACAAGACCAATAATTGTTATTACCAGTGAGTGTGTGCAGCTGCCTGGGCAAGGGCCTAGAGTAAGGCCAAGGGGTTTCACAACTTGTTTTGAGAACCTATGGCTTATCTCAGAAGAAAAACTAACACTCTGAAATAAAAAACATCTAAAAGTTTACATAAATATTGTGTATCTCTTATTATATGGCATTAATTGTTGCCAGTGAAATAAAATCAAGATTGTACTCAAGTCATGTGTACTGCGCAGATAATGTGTGGAATTACACTTCAACTCAAGAGCACAGCATAGAAGCATAATGTGTGAAACAAACTAAGAACAGGGGTAAACACAACCACTGGACATCACTGCCTATTACAAGTTATCAGCCGTTAACCCATAGCCAGGGGTACACAGAGAAAACCTGTCTCGAAACACCCCTGTAACCCCAAAAGGATGACATCTAGATATTGCAGATATAAATAAAAGTTAAGTTGATTGAAATATTGTTAAAGAAAAGGAGGAAAATATAATGGGTTTAGTTTAGTGAGTCACTATTTTGCGGTTGACCATTATTGTTAGTGACATAATAATATCAAATTTTACTTTCTAGAAAGTTTTCTATTTGTAAATATTTCTCTAAAAATTTGACCTACGCTAGAAGTATAAGAGATTTAAAACTTTAAAAGTTGGTGTTCTACCTGAAAGAAAATTAAAACATGAAGAAAATGTCTCAACATAAAAGCCAGCATTAATGAACATTCTAGAATATAATACTAGAATTTTCACACATTTCTCATCTAATTTTGGCATAAAACACAAAACAATTACTATAAGCTCACAGGCTTGAGTGAAGAAATCAGTCTAACTAATCAATGTTAGGTAACCCTGCCAGATTTTACAGATACGATCAGCACATCTACCTCTTTATGAGAGTATGAATGGGCAGAAAATGAAGGAGGGAGGGAGCTGTTAAACACACAGAAGTGCAGACAAAGAGGCTTAAGTAAGTGCTGGTCTCCTCAGCACTACCTGCCATTCCTATCTGGATGAGCAGTGTGGGCAGTGAACTTAGACTCCTCCCTCTGCTAGTGGCTTCTTGTAGCATCACATGAGTGGTAGGCTTTAACGTGAGTCCTCCAAGGAGGAAGCAGCCAACACAGAAACTGGACAAGTGCTTTTGGTTTAAAAAAATAAATAAAAAAGCAAACAAACCAAAAAAAAAAAAAAAAAAAAAAAAAGAATAATTTTTACATTTAGCCAATAGTAGTAGATTTGAAAAATAATTCCTGGTGTTGATAAGCTATGAATGCTGCTCCTGTTTTCTATCTTATTGCCGTTTCAAAATTAATTTAGCATCAACAAGACAACCAGTAAATATAAAAGTATTCTATTACTTACACTTTATTCTCAAGTACTTTGTGTATTTTAAGGTATATCTTTAAACACCTTGAATGCTAGCAACAGAAAATGCAGGGGAGGAGTGTAAAGAATCAGATCTTACTTTTAAAATGATGCCGTGTATTTAAAAATCCAGGAATCTAGGTAGGTAAAGGTAGTGTGTGTGTGTGTGTGTTTAATAATGTTTCCATGCTGCAGATGGCGACAACACTTCACATTATCATGGAGACACTGTAGCTAAGCAGGAGGAATCTGGGAAAAGCACATTTCTATTAGCAACTCACTTTGTGCTTTCTTTAATCTGTGAAAGCATGCAGGCTTCGTTAGTGGCACGGTGAACTTTGATGTTCCTTTTCTTATCAACAGAGAGGCAGACTATTTTTCTAGCTGCATGGTGTACACCACAAAGGTTTTGTACTTTCTGCTTTCAGAGAATAAGCATAACGCAATTTCAGTCAATTTTGTATGCACATATACTCCTTATATTTCCTTGGACGCTGACTAGAGTTAGTCTAACAAGTAAAGTGAGAGCCACCAGAAAGATCAAACTTAGGAACCGGGTGCAACGACGAGTCACTGCTGGGATCACAGGGCTAGAGAGGTTAAGGCAGGAAAATTATAGAAAGTGAGTAAATACCAAGGCAGCCTAAATGCCACGGCAAAACTCTATGTTTAAAAAAAATTAAGAATAAAAAATAAAAGTAAATCTCAAAATCTAATTTCTGTTTGTCACTAAGACCTTTTTTTTTTTTTTTTTTTTTTTTTTTTTTTTTTTTTTTTTTTTTTCTTTTTTGGTTTTTTAAGACAAATTTTCTCTGTGTAACTCAGAGAAAGAAATAGACACAGGTCAGATAGGAAGACATGCCTGAGGAGTCTTGGCATAAGTCTCAGTACACAGGAGAGCTAATGGCCCATACAATCTCTCAGAATACTCTTGGGAGAACTCTGGGAATTTAGACACTTTGTTTCACAGCACAAATGTAACCATTGTTTCTTGGCCTTTTGGCTAAGAATAAATCCTGTGTATTTTGGCTGGTTAAGGTATTTTCAGACTACATCTTGTCAACACTAATTAAATAAGCTAGCTGTAACTTTTTTATATACATAGCATAGAGAGAGCAATAAAAAAGCAAATACCATGAAAAGGTCAAATCTCCTGTTTGCAATAGCAGAAGCAGCTGCACATTCATCTATAAGCCACATAAACTGCCTGTGGTGTGATGAAAAGGATGACAGCCAAAATAGCTCTACTCTCTAGGTGTTAGTCTATTCTAAAAAGCTCTGCTTCTTTAGCTTTGCTCCATCTAGAAGAAAAATAAACATGCGACATAGAAAATGACATCAGTAGTCTTTTATTCTTAAATATAAGTAAACTAAGGACTATTATAATCTCTATATATACACACATATATACACATATACACATGTATACACACGCATACACACACTTATATACACATTGTGGTGGCTAACCTTTGTCGTCAACCTGGCTATATCTGCAATTATTTAAGACCCAAGCATTTGGCACACCAGTGAGGGACTTTTCCTCTTTGGAGTATCTGAAGTACAAGACCTACCCTAGGCAGGCTAGTGGTGGTGCATACCTTTAATTGAGAAGCAGAGAAAGGCAGGTGCAGCTCTGTGACTTCAAGGCCAACCTGGCCTACAGAGCTAGTTCGAGGACAGTCAGCAGGGCTACACAAAGACACTGTTTCAGAACAACCAACCAACCAACCAGTCAAACAAACAAAAAGCACAAAAAGACCTACCCTAAATTTGGACCATTGGAGATCAGAAGATTCATTCTAAAACTGGGCCACACCCTCTGGTGGCAGCCAGCATAGGTGGCAGTCCACACAAAAGAACGTTGAAGAAGGAAGGCTGTGCTGTCTGCCAGTATAAAAGTCCACCTATCCTGTCCTGGACTCCCCTCTGCTGGTGTTAGAACCCATTTCTTCAGAATCCTTCCACAGACTGAAAATTGACAGCTCCCGGGATTTCCATGAAACATCAGCACCAGATTATGACAGCTGAGACATCTATTATCTTATGGATTGAACAATCACTAGATCCTTGGCCTATCCATCAGGAGACAGCCATTTTTGGATGACTTTGTCCAGAGCTTATAAGTCACTGAAATAAATTCCTTATATTTATATATGTCTGTATGTGTGTGTGTGTGTGTTTGTCTGTGTCTGTGTGTGTGCATATACCATATATACATAATATATAAATATACATATATGTATACATATATAAGTGTGTATAATATATATAGAGAGAAAGAGAGCAGATCTCTAAGAGAAATCAAGGCCATGTACAACTGTGTCTTTATTTCTTGATCTGTTTGTTGTTCCAAATAAGAAGCAAATATAAGCTGGGGAAGGGAAGAGAATAAAGCAATAGGCTGCTGTACAATGAAAAAAAAATGGAGAAAATTTTATATTCATTAAAGGAGACTAGAAGGTTGTAAGTAAAGGACAGAACTCATGAAAACAAACATATATATATGATCAAATTTCAAAGACAATTTAAATATTCTGTTTTGAATTTAGAGTTTGGGCTCAATTTCTTAAGAAATGGTCTACAGAATGAGCAAAGTCTACATATTATTCTTTCAATTGTTTTTCTAAGATTATCTTTATTTTACATTTGTGTGTCAGTCAGTCTGTCTGTCTCTGTGTCTCTCTCTGCCTGTGGGTATGTGCATATGAAGGCAAGTACCTGACATAGCCAGAGGTGTGAATTCCCTAGAGCTGGGATAAGGGGCAGTTGTGAACCATCCAAAGTGGGCACTGAAAATCAAATTCAAGTTCTCTGCAAAAGTGGTACATATTCTTAATGCTGAGATGTTTCTCCAGCACAATTTTCCAAATTTTATTGAATTTGATTTTTTTTTAATTACAGAATTTTCTCCCTCTCTCTTCTCCCACCAATATCCCCTATGCCTCTCCATCTCCCTCTTAAAATTATAGTCTTTTTCATATATATTTATGTATATATGTGTGAAGTATGAATATATATTCAACCTTCTAATTCCTTTTAGTGTTGCTTATATGTATGTGTCTTTATTGTTGACCACTTGGTAATGGATAAACACACTCAGGGCTCTTCCCTGGGGTAGACTAAAATTCTCTCAGCAGTTGTAAATTATTACTCTTTTCCTTAGAGTGTAGCCTCAAGAGGGTTCCCACACCCACATTGCCTGTTGCCTGGTGTTGTCATTGTTCAGGTTGGTCAGGCAGCCATATTGTTGAGATTTCCTGGGTGCATCTTCTTTGTCATGTATAGAAAACTCTATTGCACAGCAGACTACCCATCATCTGGCTAAACATTTCTGCCCTCTCTTTTGCAACATTCCCTGAGCCTTCGGTAGTAGAGTTTTTGTTGTAGGTGTATCAATTGTGGCTGTGCAGCCCATGGTCAGTTTTTCTGTGTATTCTGACCAGTTGTGTTTTCTGTAATATTTTTCTTTTGCTGTAAAACAAAAGCTTATTTGATGAGGGGTAAGATCTACACTTATTTCTAGGTATAAAGATTATAATGTACTTAGGAATGTGACCGTAATAATGTCTTCTAAGTTACATGACCTTACTAGCCACATAGAGTTTTTAAGGTTAGGTTTACAGTACCAACAAGATTTGCCTCCTATTAAGCAAGCCTCAAGTCCAATTACTTCATTACTGCCAAAATGTAAGTGACAATAATGTAGCTTTAGGAATATTTTGCTATGCTGATCTTTACTGTGGTTCGTAGGCATCAAAGCTGGGACATACTATTTAATGGCTTCCTCCTTTAGCAACTTGTATAGGACCTCCCAGTACTATTAAAGCTAGTCTTCCTTTGGAGCAGATGCAGCTGTATTGTTCTAAATCTCTGTCTAACTTGCATGGGAACTAACCTTCAACTTCTGGGAGGCAACCAAGGGCAACAGGAATAGCTTATATTACCTTGGAAGTCTCTTAAACTACCTTGGCCAACAACTCAAAAGGTTGTTTCTCATGTCTAATATTGCTGGTTTTGTTAGATAGTCTATGACTCTCAGAGTAAGCATTATCATGCCAAGAAGTATAAGATGTGTGTGTGTGTGTGTGTGTGTGTGTGTGTGTGTGTGTGTGTGTACAATTTTAGGTAAATATAAAATAATGATTTCTTCTGTCTTTTACAAACATCATAAGTATTATTCATTCCTCTTCCTCTCCAATCTTCTAGTTCTTAAACAGAGGTAAACATTAGCAATAAATATAACAATAATTAAAAAAAAGGAGAGATTGAGCAAAGGCATATAGATTACACATCCATTACATTATCCCTTGCTGATGTGTTTGCTTATAAATGTCCCCAAAGCAAGAAGCAGGAGCCAGGTTTGTGTATTAGGAAAAGAAATATCAGAGGCTATGCTTCTCCCATTTTATTTTATGAAACTATAAAATTCTTAAAGGCATAATCTGTATAACTGATCCAAAAGGTACCATGAAAATCGATAAAAAAATATTCATTATTTTTTAAGTATTAATGTTACTATTTCTGAAACAAATGGAAATATGGTAACATTTATATGCATTGAAATATCAACAGAAAAATGGATAAAAAAACAGTATATGTAAACAGTTGAGTTTTATTTAGCAAAAAAGAAAACAAAATTGTATTTTCTTGGAACTTAATTCAACTGGAAACAGTTTAAATATTTATTCTTATTTGTGATATGTGTGTTTGTCTGTATGAGTGTGCACCACATATGTGTGTGTTTGCTCAGAGGCCGGAAGACGGTATCTGTGGATCCACTGGAGTGGCAGGAACAGGCATTGTGGTAAGCAAGACTATGTGTGTCCTGGGAAGGAAGCATGAGTTATTCGAAAAACAAGAATAATCCTTATGTTATGGGTCATCTCTCCAGCCCTGGAGAATTTAAGCAAAATGAGTAAGACACAGAAAGGCAAATATTACATGGTTTTTCTTATTTGTGGGTCCTATAACTCTTTATACACATAAGACACACACACACACACACACACACACACACACAATTTGACATGAATGCAGAAGAGAAAATAAAAGGAATAGGAGATTACTGGAAAGATGAAAATAGAAAAGCATGCTATGGAAGCATATAGTCTAGGTATGCTTAAAAGAAATGGCTATACGGAGCCCAGCAATAAGTATGATAGACATATGCCAAAAAATAATAATTTACCTCATATAGCTGGCTTCCTGTCTCACCTTCTGACCTGCCTTAAATAATTCGTCTATTGCAATTTCCTCTGCCAAAAGACCTTCACCAGGATTTAGAAGGCAGTTTCAATGTAAGTTTAGCTACCCAGAAGAAAAGAAGAAAAGGAGGAAGCACCAGGAGATGAAATGCTGTGACTGATAAGGGGTACCGACCAGGCTTGGGATAAGATTTCTCCATGCTTCTGTGGCTATCTCCTAGCTGCCTTGTTCTCTGATTGGCTGCCTCTCAGGTGCGTGTGGGCCTGGGGGGCGGGTGTCTTTCCTGGAACGGATGACTTTTCAGGGGGTCAGGCATCTGTCAGGCCTGGTCCTGAGCTGTCCTTCGGATGGGAGGATTGGACAGTAGAGATCTGAACAGGCTCCCTCCAGTCCTTCCATAAGCTTTCCTTGCAAACCTTCAAGGCAGATATTTTCTTAGTACAATCCTGAACCTCACAGACGTCTTGTTATGTATTCCCATCTTCTGCCACTTGCAGAGTCCCTGGACAGCTTCTGTAGCATCACAAGCATAGCCATAACAATAGAAGCTCCAGAGCTATTGCCAAGACAAATCAAGGAGATCAAAATCAAACTGAAGGACACAGACTGGCTCCCTGGCAAGCACGGAGAGCCCACTCTGGCTACAGCTAGAGCCGGTTACCCAAAGGCTTGACAAGAGTGAATTCACTAACAAAGCAGACTATTCCAGCAGCTACCATTTTTCATACATTTTTTCCTGCCATAGCTGAGACAGCCTATGGTTTAGACCCATCAACCCAAACAGCGCTGACTTTATACCTATCAATTGTTCTGGGATATCAGAATTTCTTTTAATCTAGCTGGTACCATTGGCGCAAACTACGGTTATCTAGAACACCTCACATCTGACTCATTCCAGGGACACACCATTGCTACTGCATGGTCTGACACTTTGTATTTGCTCATTGCTTCCCCCCACCCCCACCCCATCCTCCACCCTCTAGAGATTCTTACTGTTTATGAGCAAGTTATCACATACCCCAAGTATATCTGTATAACCTTGCCTCCCTGTAGGCCAATAACAGGCCTACTCTTGAGCAGGACAGAAGGAAGGGGTAGAGCAAAGGTTCGTAGGCTTTGGGGACAGAAGGGTCTTGGGTAGGAGAGATGTGCTGAAAAAAAAACAAGGAATAGAATAGCCATGGGATAGGAAAGAATCATGTGGGCCAGGAGGAACTCTGAAGTTACACATGGGGGGAAAAAAAGCAGCTCATATGAGCAGCATCGGCAAGTATTTTGGGATTATGGAAGGGAAATAGCCCACACAGAAATGATTAAAGCAGATGGCATGGGATGGGGGCTGGGAGATAATGGAAGGTAGTTTAGGGGGTCAATATCTGCCCAGCCTCAGGTAAAATAGGCTGATTCTAAAATACAACAGATGTCTGTGTATTTTATTGATTATGTTAGTGGGTTAGATAATAGCACCACAATAGGCTAACTTATTAATAAACATTATCAAATATTTTTATATTTTCTACAACACACCTTAGCCTTCAAAGCTAGACGATTGCTGCTCTTCGGCTGGCAGAGCCCTCCTCATTCTTGGCTTTGTAGTCCAACACTCCACTTGGTAACTCAGTTTTGTTCACCACTGCTCCAGGAAATGTGACATCAAGTATTGATTTGCCTTATGCCACAGAAAATTCCCCTTCGTCTGACTCATCTTCCTCCACTTCGATCTGGCTACTGTCGTGTGACAGAGCAGCGGCCCATGGTGGATTTGGAGTATCACAATGTGGAGAAGATGGTCTTATATGTGTCTCTTTGGTAATTCCCTCATGAAAGTAAAAATTGGGGCATGGGGGCATTCTTGAGACATATTTTGGGGGCATTTCAAGACAGAGTTTCTCTGTGTAGCCTTGGCTGTCCTGGACTCACTTTGTAGACCAGGATGGCCTTGAACTCACAGTGATCTGCCTGCCTCTGCCTCCCAAGTGCTGGGATTAAAGGCGTGAACCACCGCACCTGGCTTTTGAGATATATTTTAATGTTGCTTCCTGTTTCCTGACTGCCATATCTTTGCAAATCAGACTCACACAGGGAAGGTATGTAAACATTTGTTTCAGATATCCTTCTGTAGCTATGAAAACAGAACGTTTCGTTTCTGTTTCACAGAAATATCCAGACTCAGCTGCAAATTGTAGTTTGATCTGACTTCCAAGCATGGTTTCACATTGCCACAAAGTGTCTTCTTCCATGACTTCTTTTTCTATGTGCATTCAGATTTGCCATTACAATTAATGGATTCATTTCCATTGATACAGAACTTTTGGCACATAATATTTTAATTAAATGATCAAGCTTGGCTGTTAAGAAATGTAAAAATAATTTGAGGGCCTTATACTCCAAAGAAAAATATTTTAAAAGAGTAAAGTTGTGGATTATTACCACATTATAGAAATGCATTACTGGGGAACCCCTGAATAAGATGAGAATGCCCACTGGGTTGGTAAAGAGCACGGAAATAAACCACTCTGGAGATGGGTTCAGGAAACAGCAACTGCCTTATTTCAGTTGAGTAACCACTTATATAGAAAACAATCAACTGTACTGTTTAGTAAACTACCTCAGATTGAACAGCGAGTGCTCTTACCGCGAGGAGGTCAATGCAGAAGAAACACATGAAAGGAGGCATGACAAGTGTAGACAGGCCAGCTATGGGCTGCTCATGCTATTTCAGAATTCCATGTTCTAACTTCTGGGAATATTCAGGAGGATGGTGTGCCGTGCTGTGCCAGGTGGGTGGCCAACCACGTCATGCCTGCATTTTATCCTTCAGTTAACAGATCTTGGAACACTCAGTGAAGAGGAAAATATTAGGTCAGGATGATAAGTATTTTCTGTGCCTTTTGAAATATATAATACTTTTTACACCCAGATTAATTTTGAAATGTGAGCTGAGATACAACTAGCCATGCCTTAAGACTGAAGTATTTCTAAATAAATATAACATTAGGATGTAATTGAAATAAGTGGCTTATTTTCAAAAATAAACATTTAGTCCATCAGAATTGAGAACCTTCATAAGCATTACAAACAATGAAATGATACAAGTCAAATATACAAAATATGGTATTGCTTTGTAATATAATTAAGATACTTAATACATATTAATTATATTGCATTATATATAATATAGATATTTTATTTAATATTATTTAAGTATAATTTAATTATATTACATTATATATGCATAATATATAATATATACAAAGTGAATAGCAAGAATAAAGTATAACAGATAAAACATGTAGACAATAATTATAAAAAGTTAGACTTGGTATATTCTGAAAATAAATTCTGCTACATGGCGAAGTAAAACACGTTTCTTTTTGCAAGGTAATATGCATGTTATAGTTATATTCATTTGTTCTAATAAAATGGGACTCACTGTATGCATTTACTAATTCCCAAGCCCCTTTCATAGGCACATCATGTTTCCCAAGCTGTCTAAACACCCTTGGCCATTTTATGATGAAAGGGTTTTTATTTCAAAGCTACATTATTATCTCCATTCTACCAAGCTTACTGTGTAAACAGCCGTGTTCTATTGTGTGTGATACCTGCTCAGCTTCTACTCTCAGCCATCTTTACTAGCCTGAGCTGACTCTGGGCAAGCTCTGACACAGGACTGTGTTTTGGTTTTAGTTTTGTTTGTTTTCAGTCTATGCCCATTGGACATAGAACACTTTGTCTTATATGTAGCTCATCTTAGTAAGAATTTTGTTGTTGTTGGTTAAAAAAAAAAAAAAGACAAATTAATCAAGCCAATGTTTAGTGAAGTTCTCCAAACATAATCTTTAGCACTTTAATAGAAGGTATGTCAATAGTCTTTGTAAAAGGAAGAAGAAGAAGGCTTTTACTTAAGTAACAGTTCCAGTGATCATTTCTGTCTATGACAAAGGGGTGGCTGTGGTACTGTGTGTCCCAATGATACTGTTTCCTGTAGGTGACAAATACTTTCAAACTTTAGTATCACACCAAGGATGAGGACATCAGGGAAGGAATGACTCAAAGAGCATAGACCTACCTTCTCTGACGAATCAGGGTCAGATGAGAAGCACATGATCAGGAAGCCTGCTTTTTTTTTTTTTTTTTTTTTTTTTTTTTTTTTTTTTTTCAAAGGAAAGGGAGGAGTGAATGGGGGGGCCGGGGGGGGGGGGGGGGGGGGAAGGGAGGTGGAGAAGAAATGGGCGAAGCGGAGGGAGGGGAAACTGGTTAGGATAAAATGTATGAGAGAACTGAAAACTAAAAGTAGAACAAAAGGGAAAAAAAAAAAAAAAAAAAAGAATCAGCCACAATTTACATCACCAGCAAAGGAAATGTGACCTTTGTTCTGAGTTACTCCTGTGACTCAGTGCATTGACCTGAAACACTGATGACACTACGGTTGTAAATTTCTCTTAGGATTTTCCTGAAGCTTAAGTCAACCCCCTTTTGGTTCTCTGCTTAGAGTAATTCATGGAACATAATAAAACCCTATGGACATACGAGCTTCTACTTTATCCTTCCAAAGTGGGCAAGCCGTGACAGAACAACAGCAGCAGCATTTCTTCAGTGAGAGAAAGCTTTGTGGTAACTAGAATTCTCTTGCCTCTTAGGAATGAAATAATTTACCTCTCAACTTAGAGGCCCTCAATGTGAGAGTTTCCAGCGGACATTCCAATCTTGGGAAGAAGTCAAGCTATATCTCCTAGGTGATAAGCAGGAACTCTGACGCTTAGAATGTGGTTGGAATGTGGCTGAGGTCCAGCTGAACATTCTGTCACTCTTGTTGGGTAGGAACAGTCCTTATCTCCTGTCCATGTGGAAAGGTTGGAATTGCTCAGACACTTATCATAATGCCATGAATTTGGTGCATATATATGGAACTTATGATCCTTTCTATACAGCACTAAAGTTATGACTCTTTGTAAAGAATGCCAAGCACACTGGGTGTGGTGGCACACACCTTTAATTCTAGCCCTCTGGAGGCAGAGGCAGGCGGTA
Source organism: Acomys russatus (assembly GCF_903995435.1). Taxonomy (NCBI): domain Eukaryota; kingdom Metazoa; phylum Chordata; class Mammalia; order Rodentia; family Muridae; genus Acomys; species Acomys russatus. Next base: position 19,413,648 of record NC_067168.1, read on the forward strand.
TCTCTGTGAGTTCGAGGCCAGCCTGGTCTACAAAATGAGTCCAGGATAGCCAGGGCTCTTACACAGAGAAACGCTGTCTTGAGAAGTCACTGAGATCTGGGAACTGGGAGCTGGCCACAGGAAACGTCAGGCTGTCTCAAAGTTCACTTCAGAAAGCTGCCTAAAACATACCTCATTAGCAGCGATGAGGCTAAGGCAGGAAATAGTGAGGACACCTATTGAAAGCACAAACAACCCTAATCTGCCTGAAACAGTCTACACATTTGCAGCAGAAAACCAGCATCTAGAGGAAATTAGTGATGTTTTGGCTTAGAAAAATCTACCAGAGAAGCTTAGGGAAAACTGTGTGCTTCATTTTGTACTGTGTACACTTAGTAAGAAGAAAAATGTGGAGAATTTGCTTAATGGCACAGATATACCAGCACTAAGACAGTGAGCCCAAATGATTCTCAATGAAGGGGAGGGGTCTGTGTCACTGGTTGTTTTAAGGCCCTCAATCTATTTATATTACTCTAAGTCTGTATCTCCAATTAACCGGCCTTAAACACACGGAAAAATGTCAAAGCGGTTATGTCACACTCCATACGTAGCAATTACCACATGGTTTTAAACTAATTGTTAATTTTGACACATAGTATCTATAAATATATATTGAATTAAGTGGTATATTTATATTGAATTATAAACAAACCACTCTGAAGAAGTAAACTATTACATTATGTACAAAAGATAGGTTTCAGGTTTGGGGATGGAGGCTAATGGGAGGGAAGGGCATGGAGACATGCCTTGCTGAGGTCTTCTTGGATCGCTCCAGAAAATAAATATGGTGATAAGAAGAAAGGTAGGCAGGAATAAATTAGGACTTTATAAAAAAAAAGCCTAAGACGAAGTAGTGAATTTCCTGAAGAGTTAAATTATTAATGTAAGCTAGTCTGATTTTCTCCTTCCACATTTTTTGATTTATCAACTCAAGGTAAGCCTTGTGCATCTTAAATAATTATACTGAAAGGAAAATATGAAAAAATATTCTAGAAGTAAAATGTAAAGACGGAAGATAGAGACTGCAGACAGGCAGCTGGGCACCGGCGGTGCATGCCTTCAATCCCAGCATTTGAGAGGCCGACTCAGGTGGATCTTAGTCTAGAGAGTGAGTTCCAGGACAGTCAAAGCTGTTACATGGAAAAAAAGAAAAAACCCTGTCTCAAAGAAACCAGGAAAGATACAGAGATTGGGAGACAGAGACAGAGACAGAGACAGAGAGAGAAAGAGGAGAGGGCAGGGAGAATGGGAGGAGAGGGGAGGAAAGGAGAGAAAATGCAGAGAGATAGTTTCGGAAGACTCCATGCTCAATTCTATCCAGTTAATTACATAGGGTCCTACTGGATTACAATTACACTTGCAGGGCCTTTAAATAAAACAGCTTATGGAAACTACAGAGTTATTGCTCTTGTCACTGAGAGGCTGACACAACCTAAGACATGAACAAGAGTTTCCAGAGCAAGGAATTGTGGAGAAAATCCCTTTTCACACATAAAAGAGGTCTTACCAGCATTTCCCTTCTGTTTATCAAGTTTCTACACAATGTAATTAATTCAAATGAAATAAACTTTGCAGAGAAAACTAAAGTTCTAAGTTCCCTATTGTTTTATTAGAAACCATGGGACTAATTTGATATGTCAAGTTTGCTAAAGATAGGCATAAAATCTTCTTTGAAAACTTGCTGCTTGAGCTGGGCGGTGGTGGCACAAGCTTTTAATCCCAGCACTCAAGAGGCAGAGGCAGGTAGAACTCTGTGAGTTCAAGGCCAGCCTGGTCTACAATACTAGTCCAGGCAAGGCTACACAGAGAAACCCTGTCTTGAAAAACAAACAAACAAACAAACATACATACAAAAACCCAAAAACAAACAAAAACAAAAAACCCAACAACAACAACAAAAAAAAAAACCAGAAAAACATATAAATAAATAAATAAACAAATCTATCTATATTACTGTATGTACTGGCTGGCTTTGTGTCAACTTGCCATCACCTAGAGTCTTCAGAGAGGAAGGAGCCTCACATGGAGAAATGCCTCCATGAGATCCAGCTATAAGGCATTTCTCAATTAGTGATCAATGAGGGAGGGTACATTGTGGGTAATGTCATCCCTGGAGTGGTGGTGGTCCTGGGTTCTATAAGAAAGCAGACTGAGCTAACCATGTGAAGCAAGCCAGTAAGCATTATTGCTTCATGGCTTCTATATCCACCCCTGCCTCCAGGTTCCATCCCTGCTCCAGATCCTGCCCTGACTCCCCACACTTGTCTGGAAGTGTAAATCAAATAAACTCTTTCTTCCCCAACTTGCTTTTTGGTCATGGTGTTTCATGGCAGCAATAGAAACTCTAAGACCCAGCTTGAGAATCTTATTTATGAAAATAATGTGTTTTGGTCAAATCCATGCCCCAGTTTAGTCCCTCCGACTTTCCCTATACCCCTCCACTACTTTCTCCTCCCAGTTTTATGTACTCTTAATTCCACCCACTGAGTCTGCTTAGTACTGTCAGTGTATATGGGTGTAGATCCATCCAGTGGACCATGAGCAAATGACCAGGGACTGCAAACCTGAAGAAAATCAACTCTCCTTCATTAGCTGTCAACCACCAATGGCTCCTCAGCTAGAGGTGTGACTGTGTCCCCTCCCCCACCCATGCTAGGATGTTGCCTGACTTGATCTTGTATAGGTCTTGTGTTTGCAATCAAAGCCACTGTGGGTTCATGTTGCTATGGTCCTATCATGTCCAGGAAACACATCAACAGCTGTTCTCCACTATTTCTTGCCTTCCCAATCTTTCTGTCCCATCTTCTCTGATGATCTTTGAGGAAATGGGGGTATGACACAAACGTTCCATTTAGATTGAACAACTCAGTCTCATCCTTTCTTCGTTTTGACTAGCTATGAATCTCTGCAAAGTAATCATCTACTTCAAAACGAAGCTTCTCTGATGTGGGTTGAGATGTGCACTAATCTATAGCTGGCAAGATAAATACTCAGGGAGGAGTTAATCTATGTCCGTTTAACAAAGTAATAGTACCAGGTTCTCCATTGGGGACAATAACCCAGCCAGCCATGGGTTCTTAGCCCAGTTAACAGCACCAAGCATGAGTTCTGTTTTGCGGGACAGGTTTTAAATTTAATCAGAAAGTGATTGCTTATTCCTGTAACACTCCTACCACCACTGAACTGATGAGCATCTCTTGCCAGCTGGTTGTTAGTGTAGTTCACAGGGGTCCATAGCTGAGTGAAGGTGTTAATGATTCCTTATCAAGAGAAACTGTATTTTTTTTTTCCTGAGATAACAACAAACAATTTTAAAGTTCAGTGGCAAAAGATCCCATTCAAAAGTTAGCATAAAGACTAAAATGAAAAATAATATAGTTTTTTTTTTAATGTACAAGTGGTAAGCTTTAAAAACGTAAAAATATGAAGAGTCATTTTAAAAGTGTTTGGAACTTTATATTCTAGTCAGAATACTTATCTTGTTGAATGCTTGGGATAGATATAACTGTTAAAAGAAGAGTGAGGAGTAGAAAGAAGGCTTATGGGTGTAGAACACATAACATTCTTGCAGAAGACCCAGGTTCAATTTTTAACACCCCTATCAGACAGCTTACAACCAGCTGTAACTCCAGCCCCAGGGAACCTGACACAAACTATTTTGGCAACTATACGCATATGCATATATCCCCCATAGACATAAGCATATATACATAGTTAAACATGAAAATAATTCCTCTAAATATAAAAATAAAATAGAACTACAGAGTGAGTACTGTAAAACCAAATAATTAAAATACAGAAGTGTTGTATTGACATACTGGGCTTGAGGAATAAGGCTAATATGAGGTAAATTATACAACTCATAGACATAGAGAGATTTCATATTTGTGTTGTGTTGTCACCTTAAACCAACGAAGAATAATTACTTTATATAGCATTCTAATAATTACGCCATAAGTGAACGAAGAAAGAAATAGCCAGATACCTCCTATACGTATAAATTAAGTACTGTACTGTTGGACCCTAGAGTTTACTCGGGTAGGGGGTTGTCGCGAGAGACCACTCGAGGACCACAGTGTTGATGTAAAAGCACAAGGTTTATTGCTGACATGCATCAGGGGGCCTCAGCACTCACTCGGGAGGGAGGCGCCCCAAGTCACTGTTACAAGCCATTTTTAAAGGCTAAAACCGCAAAGGTTAGGAGGGGCTGTGTGTTTTATGTTAGGATTGGCTCTGGTGGTCGCTAAGGGTGTTTGTCTAAATGGTATTGGCTACTGCAGGGGTCGTTGGTCTTGGGGGGCCTATTCTTGGCAAGGAGGGGTGTTGAGGAGTTTTCAGAGAATTTCTAAATGGTATTTTTCTGAGCATTGTTTACCTCAGTTGAAATTGTTCATCTCAGTTGGCCACCTTGATCTCAGAAACTGAAACTGGCCTTTAAGTACAAAATATAAATGTAAAAAACACAGTTTTTAAAAAGATATGTGTACATATGTGAAAGCTATACCCAGAAGATGCTCCAGCACACAACAAGAACATTTGCTCAACCATGTTCATAGCAGCCTTATTCATAATAGCCAGAACATGGAAACAGCCTAAGTGTCCCTCAGTAGAAGAAAGGATAAAGAAACTATGGTACATTTACACTATGGAATACTACTCAGCTATTAAAAAGAAGAAATTCCCAAAAATTTGTGGACAAATGGATTAAACTAGAAATGATCATAATAATTGAGTTAACCCAGAAGCAGAAAGAGTCAAATGGCATATACTCACTTGTATCTGGACACTAGTTCAAGGGGCATGTCCCATGAAAGTCTTCACTTACCAGGAAAGTGGGAAAGAAGAGAAAGACATCCTATTGGGACTCTAGATGGGAGAAAGGGGAAATAGAAGGATCCAGAAGGTCCTAGAAACCTATAAGAAGAACATTATGATGGGCAGATCTGCTCAAATTATGGCACCAGCCAAGGACAATACATGCAGTAAACATTGACTCTTACCCAGATCTAGCCAATGGACAGGACATTCTCCACAGTTGAGTGGAGAGTGGGGTCTGACTTTCATATGAACTCTGGTGCCCCATATTTGACCACGCCCCCTGGATGGGGAGACCTGGTGGCACTCAGGAAGGATAGCAGGCTACCAAGAAGGGACTTGATACCCTATGAGTATATACAGGGGGAGGAGGTCTGCCTCAGTCACAGTCATAGGGGAGGGGAGTAAGGGGAAATTGGGAGAGAGGGTGGAATGGGAGGATACAAGGGATGGGATAACAATTGAGATGTAATATGAATAAATCAATAAAATACATTTAAAAAAAGAAAAGAAAAACTTGGGAAACACCAGCCATAACACAACAGCCTAAAAGTTTAGACCAATTTTTACATTTATAGGATGATAAAGCCTTAAATTAAAATTTTTAAACGTAAAAAAAAAATTGGTCTCCTTTTTCAAGAAATCATGAAATGCTTCAAGTGATCTAAATAAATGTATATTGGCCATTGATTCTTTGTGTGTGTGTGTGTGTGTGTGTGTGTGTGTGTGTGTGTGTGTGTGTGTGTTTTGAGACATGGTTTCTCTGTGTAGCCTTGGCTGTCTTGGACTTGCTTTGTAGACTAGGCTGACCTTGAGCTCAGAGAGATCTGTCTGCCTCTGCCTCCCCAGGGCACTATCCCAGCTGGCTCCAGACATTGAAGTTCAGTGGGAGTCTTAGTCATAGCAATTGAGAATTTTACCTTCTCAGCTAGGTGGATAATTTTGCTGTGACATCAATGACTGCAGATGTACAGTTAAGAGGGAGAAAGATGGGTTTCTGTAACAACACCTACCCCTCATCTCCCCTACAAAAATAAAAAATAAACAGCCTAGACAGGAAGTGACCAAAGGGAACTATTAAAAAGTGTGATGGGGATGCTGAAGAGTAGCTCTCCACAACTGATGGCTTCTGATGGAGGTGCAGAACAGGAAAGACTCCGTATGATTAAGGGGCAGGCCACTAAGAGCTTGACCTTGCTCCAGTGAATATATAGACAACACAAAGTGGACTTGTTAATTTTTGTTTTTCTTCTTCTTCTCTTCTGCTTTTTCTTCTTTTTCCTTTTGTTCTTCTTCTTATTCTTCTTCTTCTTTTTCTTCTTTCCTCTTTCTTCTTCATCTTCTTTCTTACTTCTTTTTTTTTTTTTTTTTTTTGTGGGGAGGTGGGTAGGGGCAGGACTAGACATGGAAAGTACTCGGAAGAGATTGTGATGGGTGCATGATGTGAAACTTGCAGAGAATCTATACAAGTTTTATGGGGAGGGTAGTTATTTTATCTTCTCAAGGAGAATTAAAGACATATTAAAATGGTTTCTTTGCTTTTAACTTAGTAATACAAGCTTTATATGTGCCTTAGCTGTTTGATTTTCATAGAGCATATCACTGTCAAAAGCTTGACAGTTAGGAACATTTAAACTATGTTTAAACAACTATATATAAACAATTTCATACTTCTAAATATAAAGCTCTGGTATTAAAAGAAAATAAACAAAAAGACAATTTTCCTGAAGTTTTTGAAGGTTAGTAAGTGTTGAAAATGGGAGTGTGTGTGTGTGTGTGTGTATGTGTGTGTGAATGTGAAATCATCATAGAGCAAAACATTTAAAAGGTTGTCAGTCCCTGCCACTAGCCTAGGCCCTGCTCGAGAGTCTCTGCCCACCTTGAGTTGCCAGCAAAGGACATTCACAGAGCTTTTAACAACCTCTATCCACCTATGCATAGCACAGTTCTTGATACAACAGAAAGCCATAATCACTGTTTAGTTAGTGAAAGTCAATCTTCACTTCCTCAGAACACATATGCCAGTGTTCTCTTTATCTTTACAAGTGAAAGTACATAAAAAAATACCACGCCCACACAACTATACACACACACACACACACACACACACAAACACACACACACTGATCTGAATGACTCACTAGAGAGCATTAAGGTTAAATTTACTGAGTCATTGTGAACACCAGGAAGTAAGTCTGCTTTTATGATTCAGTGTAGATACAAGTCCTAGGGCTTACAAACATAGTTGGTTATGTAGAGAGAACACAAAGGAGCGATTTGTAAATTTTATAGATTACATTTAAAAGAAGGAAGCATGTGGACTAGGCATGTAGCCCATTTGGTAGAATGATTGATTGCATGATACGCATGAGGTCTTGAATTTAATCCCCAGTGATGCAAAAAGAAGTCCAGGCCTGCAAATCACAGTGCTGGGAAGCAAAGGCAGAAGGAATAGAGAAACTTAAAGCTATCTTTGGCTATGTAGGGAGTTTGAGGTCATTCTAGTTCTAACATCTTATAGAAATAACAAACAACAGCAAAATAAACACAAGCAAACAGAAACCTGGCTTAAAGTTAATGTATCGCCTAGCAAATCATAGCAACAATAAATTACAATATAAGTAAAGAAGTTAATGAAGCAAAGAGATGGGAAAACATCCACCCTTGTCTTCTACGCTGGCTAGATTTAATAAGTTTAATATATTCACAACACAATGCAAAGATAGTACCTAAACTAAACCTCTTTAACCATGAAGTGACAATTAGACTCCTCCACACATACTTTTTTCAAGTATTGGATTTCCAAAGTGATGGAAATGCATGTACATTTCCCAATTCTAAGAGCTCTTTAGTCATGGAGAGTTCAGGTTGTATGCTGGGGTATATCTCAGTGGTAGAAAACGCACCTAACATGCAGAAGGTGCTGATTCCAGGTGGTATCGTTCCAGTTACAGAGAAGAAAGGTAGCCACTTAGAACACTGTTAGTATTCCCCAGTGGCTGTTCTCTCCTAGGCTGTCCATGTATCTGAGCTTTTCCTTCATACATACAAACAATCATTCCTTTAAAATTGAAGATTGTATTCCAAAACATAAATTAAATGAGAAATAAAAGAGGGTAAGAAAGTATAAGGAGGGCCGGGCGTAGTGGTGCACACCTTTAATCCCAGCACTCGGGAGGCAGAGGCAGGTGGATCGCTATGAGTTCAAGGCCAGCCTGGTCTACAAAGCGAGTCCAGGACAGCGAAGGATATATAGAGAAACCCTGTCTCAAAAAATCTAAAAAAACAAACAAAAAAACAAAAACAAAAACAAAAAGAAGTATAAGGAACAGTAAATCAAACAATATTTCCTTACCATAGTGTAATAATATTTATGACATGTCACACTGATATTGAGTACTCAGTCTATGTCAAGAAATACATTAAGCAAGATATTGAATCTAACATTTTGGTGACACTGATATTTATACTTAAGAAAGGAGACTGCCGAGGAAGACATTAAGGCAGAGTGGCGGTGTCTGGACACAATATCATCTTCCTAGAGTTTAGAGCTTAGCTAATGCCAAGTCAACTTATGCATTGTATTTGGTACTAAACGGTGAGCTCTGAACGCGTAAGATTGATCCTGGAGTTACATGTGAATATGAGCACTGGTCCTGATGTAGATCTAAAGTCAAAACTTGATCCATTATAACAGCATGGTCTGGTGCTTTGTGTTTGATTTTTAACTGTGTTGCTCCCCAAGTCTGCTCGTTGTCTTTAAGTAGCAGACATGTACCTCAAATATGGCTGTGTAAGCTTGCCTCCCTGTTTAGATGATATAAAGTTGACACCTGGGCAGGGCCGGAGGAAGAGAGAACTGATGAAGGTTCTCGGGCTTGGGGAGAGAAGGATCTTGGGAGGGGCAGACAGGTACTATAGTAGGAAGAAAAATGAAGATCTCCATGGGATAGGAAAGGGACTCACAGGTCAAGAGGAGGAACTCTGGAGTTCCAAATGGAAAGAACAGGCCCAGATGAACAACATAAGCAAGTATTTTGGGATATGTGTGGGAAACAGTCTAGATAGAAATGATTAAAGCATACGGCGTGGGATAGAGGATGGAAGGTATTGGAAGGTAGTTCAGGGGGTAATATTGGCCCTGCCCAAGTGAAATGAGGCTCTTCTAAAATATACCAGGCATCTGTGTCTTTACTGATTGCGAAAATGGGTTAGATAATACAACTGCGATCATTTAAAAGGCAAGAAATAATAAACATTTTTAGGCCATACTCTTAAATTAACAACAACAATCTGTTTAAGAATAGGTGGCAAAGCCTTGACAGTGGCATCCAGCCTCAGTGGTGCAAGGCAGAGCATTAGGACTCCGCTGTGCTTTGCCTTGTCAGGGTGGTATCCTCCTTGAGGCCAAGGAAAAGCTAAAGTACCCGAGCTGAGGCACCTGGCTACATTTATCTAATGACAAGTTTAGTTTCCCAGTCTAGCATTATGAGATACAGATTTGATGTATATTTTGTTATAGAATTAGCCTATTAGCCAAGTGTAAACTGAGCTTCCAGAAAGAAAGGCATGGGAGTGGGTGTAGAAAGAGAGGAGGAGGAGGAGGGGGGAGGGAAGCTACATTTACTTTAGATCCTACAGGACAGAAGAGAATATTGAGGTTATGAAGAGGTGAAATGTTGAGGGAGAACGCGTATAAGAGCCAGAGAAGCCAGGCATGGGTGGCCCAGAACTCAGGAGTCAGAGGTAGGTGGACCTCTGTGAGTTCAAGGCCAGCCTGGCCTACAAAGTGAGCCCAGGGCAGCCAAGGCTACACACAAAGAAACCCTGTCTAAAAAAACAAAAACAAAAAACAGAGCCAGAGAGGATGGAGAACATCAGAAGAGGAAGGCCCTCTGAATCAACTAAGCAAGGTTCATAGACTGATCATACAGCTTTCAGCTTACCATTTTTATGGAACTTCTGAGTATGTGTGCAAGACTGGGTCTTTAGTTTTTATGTTTTTATTTTTTATTAATTAATTTATTTGTTTGTTTGTTTTCCAAGATAGGGTTTTTCTGTGTAGCATCGACTGTCCTGGACTCACTTTGTAGACCAGGCTGGCCTTGAACTCACAGCGATCTGCTTGCCTCTGCCTCCTGAGTTGCTGTGATTAAGGGCGTGGGCCACCACCCTCTGTTTGGGTCTCTGATTCTTTTGCCTTTTCTTGGGGTTGTTTTCCTCCTGTTAGTTTGCCTTGTTCAAATATGATGTGATGAGTTTTCTTTTATTGTAGTATATTTTATTTTGTTACGTTTAGTTATTATGTCTTACAAGCCCGTTTTTTTTCTAATGAGAGACAGAAAGGGAATGGAGCCTGATGGGAGGAGAGGTGGGGAGGAACTGGGAGAAGTAGAGGGAGGGAGAATTGTAGTAGGAATATATTGTATAAGAAAGCTATTTTCAATAAAAAGGACGTGAAGTTGGGTGGGGGTCAGGAGTAGATCTCAGGAGTTCGAAGTGAATATGACCAAGATACATGATCTGCATGTACAAAATTCTAAATAGGTAAGTAAAAATGTTTCATTTTAAAAGTGAGAGAGAGAGAGAGAGAGAGAGAGAGAGAGAGAGAGAGAGAAAGGGGCAGAGGGAGTCTCAGTCACCCACCACCTATCCCCTCATCTGGCCTAACATTCTATGACTCTCAAAGCCTTACACTGTATTCTGAGCAGACCACTAGCTTTTACTTACACGAAAGCTTACAATATCATCTAAACCTCTTCTGTAACCCCCTAAGCTGTGGGCTTCTATCAATGCATTTGGTGGGCACTCCTTCACTTTGTTCTGTACCTAGGAAAATCTCCTGTAAGCGCATTCAGAGTGGACTGAGCCATTTGGGGAAACTTAATCTGTATACCAGGGCCCTGGTTATTTTTATTTTATTCATTTATTTACTTGTCTCCAGAATAAACTATCTCATTTTATTTGAGGCAGGAAGTGTGTTTTTTTTGTCAAGACAAGCCTGTGGGAACTCAAACTGATGGAGGTAATTCTCCAGAACTGAATGCGTTTGAGTTAGCAGAGCAGGAAGCAAGATATTATCGTCTTAAGAGCACTGGCCCCGAGATGGTAAACAAGCTTCAACTCCTTTAGCTGGGGTCACATTTCCAACTCTGTGCAAAATGTACATCAGCCCTAAAATTAGGATAAAATGTAACCCAAAACACCTAGAATTATATTGCTCCACACCAGCTTTTAGAGCTAGGAATTTCTCATAAATACTGCATAGGAAATCTAACAAACACATTAAGAGCTAACAATGTAGGAAAAGTACACAACCAAGGACCCTAAAGTCTGTTTGGAAATTATACATATTTTAAAGTAATGCAAATACATTTTGTTTGCATATTTTCACCCCTGCCTTGTTTCCCAGCAATAAGCTCTTGAGTCTCTCTGTCCACACAGCAATTTGGCAAAATAAAAAAGTTCCTAAATTTGCTCTGTCAGTAATCCGTAGCATCTGGGTTGCCATTGTTATTGAGAAAATACTCTCATTTAATGCTTTAGGTGTTTACATTTAACTCACCTGATGTTTGAACCAAATTTAAAATGGTCAAATTAAAAAGTCGAGTGGAGCCAGGAGGTAGGGGTGCACACTGCATCTCTGTGAGTTCAAGGCCAGCCTGGTCTACAGAGAGAGTCCAGGGAAGCCCTGGCTCTGTGTAACAGAGAAACCCTATCTCGAAAAACAAAACAAAACAAAACAAACAAACAAACAAAAAAGTGGGGGAAGAAGTGATGATTAAGATACCACCAAGCCGGGTAGTGGTGGCACATGCCTTTAATCCCAGCACTCAGGAGGCAGAGGCAAGTGGATCTCTGTGAGTTCAAGGCCAGCCTGGTCTACAAAGCAAGTCCAGGCTACACAGAGAAACCGTCTCTTGAATAACAAGCAAGCAAACAAACAAACAAACAAAGATACCACGCAACAGATCTGGTATGAAAGGAGATTCATTTTGGGAAAGGGGGATGAGGGGAGAAAAGAGGAGGATGCCTACACATGACAGAGAGAGAGAGAGAGAGAGAGAGAGAGAGAGAGAGAGAGAGAGAGAAGACAGGAGAGAGACAGAAAGAGAAAGAGACAGAGACAGAGAGACAGAAAGAGAAAGAGACAGAGAGAGAGTTAAAGGCTGGAGGGTCCTTTTTATCAGGCCCACATCTGGTGTGCACCTGACAGTGGAGTCAGGTGATGAAGTCAGAGGTTGAAGGCACCCAGGGACAGGCTAGCAGGCTGCCTGTATGCTAACAGGAACATCTGCCGAGGATCTGATGTTATCAAGGCTCTGAAGTAGACAGATGCTGAGTAATGTCCATAAAACATGCCTAACAAGCTTTCAGATTAAACTATTAAAACTAATGGACTCAAGTTGGCCTAGCTCTAGTAAAGCTTTAGAGATTTCAGAAGTATATACAACTATACTGACTTTTATTTAATAAAGTAGCATCAATTTATAATATTTTGAACACTTTTCACTACAAACAAAGCCAAACAAACAAACAAAAACAATATCTGGGCTGTGGGTGTAGCTCGGTGGAAGCCTAATGTAAGGGTCTGAAAATCACTGAAGGAAGACCCCAGACTCAAATGGCATGTAAAAAACAAAGAACATTTATTCTGCTGAAACAGCCTGCCTTCAGGGGTTAGCCAACCAAACAAAATGGCGTTGGCCCCAAGGTGGAGCTCTGAGGCTCTTTTAAAGGCTTCTAGGGGAATCCTAGCCAAGGCTGCTTGACTCTAATTGGTGGGTGCTCCTGGAGGCTACATGACTCTAGCTATATCCTTTAAGCAATGTCTGGTCCTCACATTACCTGCCTAACTTTCATAAATACTGCAAAAGAATGCATGCAAGAGAGATTTTTTTCAGTATTCAAATAATATCCTAAATATTTTCAAAGACAATTTTAATCCAATAGAAAATGTCTAAATTTTAGTTTTAGTATTAAAAACACAGAAAGCTCACATATTATTCAACATAACATAGGATTGGGTAATATTATATTGTGAATATGAATCTTATATTTTAAAATAATCTTAAGCACACAATTTTTCTGTCTTACAGAGGGATAAGTTATGGATTGACTGATATTTGAAAGTACTAAAGTATATTACTTTTATATTTTATTGAGGTGACAATAGTCTCCTCTAACAAGTAAAAAGCAAGCCTTCAGTGAATTTTTTTTCTCTAGTTAAAAAAAAAAAAAAAGAATTGAACTGAAGCCTTCCTCAGGAGGGCACGGCTTATCTTTGCTAATTATACTACGGATATGAACAGGACTAGACACTCAAGCATCCTTTTCTGCTCAGTAATTTACATTTCCAGAGACAAAAGCAGATACTCTCCACTATATTCTAGTTTGATGTAATTTCTTCCGATCTGAAACCAGACCACATTTCTTCTAGGTTTCTCTGTGGTTTGACTACTTCTGAATCCTGGTGATGTTTATTATACCTGGGAGATAGGGTTTTTTTTTTTTTTTTTCTCTCTCTTTTTAAAAATTTTTTATTAATTTATTCTTGTTACATCTCAATGGTTATCCCATCCCTTGTATCCTCCCCTTCTTTCCTCCCTCCCATTTTCCCCTTATTCCCCTCCCCTATGACTGTTCCTGAGGGGGATTTCCTACCCCTGTATGTGCTCATAGGGTATCAAGTCTCTTCTTGGTAACCTGCTATCCTTCCTCTGAGTGCCACCAGGTCTCCCCCTCCAGGGGACACCTTCCTAAAGTTTGCCCTTATGCTCCTTGAATTTCTTTGCTTGGAATTTCTAAGATGGAGGGGGTTTCCCTAGCTAAATTCTGGTGTGTTTAAGCCAAGGACACTGGAAGAGCTGAGAAACTGTGCTGCTCAGCTCCGAGTCCAATAAATTTGAAGAATTAGACTGCACTCAGGGCATCTCAGTTTAACCTATATCAGTTTAAGTATAGAGGTAGAATTGTACCCAGGACAAGATTGAAAGATCTTCCTTACTGAATTGGGGCACATATGAATGTTAGCCTGCACATAACACACACACAGGGCAAGACAAAGCCACGGTCCTGGTTAACACGGTCCTGGTTAACTGTTCCTTCGTTTTTCCCCTCTAGGTTCTGAAGCTTTTGAACTCCAATTGGGGGCCCATGCTGTTGGCTCAGTGTATTCTCCAGGCATATGCTTTGGATTGGAATCAACACACGGGTTTTCCTGGGGCCTCCAGACTACAATGAGCAAAGCATGAAATTTCTCAGTCTCCATAAGCACAGGTGAAAAACACATATATTGGATCTTCCCTGTAAAAATGCATACCTATATCCTAGTGAGTAGGTTTTTCTGGAGAATCCTGACACAAACATTATACATCTAAATATCATATTCTTCAGCTGGAAGACCCCAAATTAGCTATAAGACTTTAACAAGATGTCTAAAGCTTGGGCTTAAGAGATGATGGATAAGAGATTAGGAGCAAGTACTACCCTTGGAGATGACCCAGGCTTGACTCCCAGCACCCACAGCAGGTAGTTTTCAACCACCTGTAATTCAGTACTATGGAATCCATTTAGTGCACGTAAACTCTCCCTCCCACCCTCCCTCCCTCCCTCTCTCTCTCTCTCTCTCTCTCTCTCTCTCTCTCCTCTCCTCTTCCTCTTCCTCTCTCTCTCTCTCCTCTCTCTCTCTCTCTCTCTCTCTCTCTCTCTCTCTCTCTCTCTCTCTCTCTCTCTCTCTCTCTCTCACACACACACACACACACACACACACACGAGAAACATACATTAACAATAAACATTTTTAAATGTTTAGTTCTATGTACATATGAAATGCTCCTCCTTTGAGAAGTTTTGCTATATAACTCTGGTTAATGGCCTGAAAAATGCTTATCATTGCTTTTAAGTAAACTTGGTTGACAACGACAGTATTTACGTTTTCTGAAGTCATTATCTATGATTCACTTTTTCCCCCTTTTATTTCTATAAACAAATGCGACACAGACTCCATCTCACCATTCCAGTAAGATTTCAGCTTTTTCACATTTAAAATCTCTGGCAGTTATTAAATCATGAACAGAATGTTGAGGAAATCTGTTTTTAAAACCATCTTGTTCCTTCTTTGAATTTCTTTCTTTCCTCCAAACCTAATGACAATTATACTTCAGGTAGGCACTTCGCCATCTTTCTCTTTAAAAAAAAAAAGTAGGAAACTCTGGGCCTTAAATTCATTGTGTTCAATTTCATTGATTTGCATGTTGAGTGAATAGCAAAGGACAGGTGCAAAGTAGAAGCCTAAAGCAGTGAAGCTCAGGTGATGTGTGATGAAATCACAACAGGCTCCTGCTGGCACAAAAATTTAGCCCTTGTGTCCCAATGAAGCAAGCAGATGAAGCAACACACCACTCCCATCACATTTGATGACTAGAAGCAATGGTCTGCCTGAAGGAAGGAAAAAAAGAGAGAGAGAGAGAGAGAGAGAAAAAGACAAAGAGCACTGAGCCCTTGGGGTAGAAACAAGGTGAGGTTCTACACTCTTCACATTTGTGATACCCAGTCACAGGGGTTTGGTCACGGCCTAAGATTACACAGTGATTTCGAATTGTTCTTTTTCCTCCTATGCAACTGGAGAGGTAGATGGCAGAATAAACTAGACATTGTGGTCAACACTGAGCTATGGGTGGGCCTCTTTTATTATTCCTAGGTGGAGCTTTAGTAACTAGGCACTATGACCATAGGGGTAAGGCTTGGCCACATTCCTTTTGTTTCCCTCAAGCTTACAAAGTAGACATCATTATTGTGGGTCACATTCTCAGGGAGAGTCTCATAACAACAAGCTTTTCTACTTTGTGAACAAGTCTTTGTTCACACCTTCCCTCTTATGGGAAGAAGTAAAGGATCATGGTCTTTAAACAGCTGTGTCCCATGCTCCTGTACCTGCACAGGATGTCCTGCTGCCACAATTTAGAATATGGATTAGTCTGTTAGATGTGCTCAGTGTCTATGTCAAATGTTGAATTCTTCTAACACAGTGTTGTGGCTAAGTTAGAAGTACGGCCTAAGCCGGGTGGGCGTGGTGGCACACGCCTTTAATCCCAGCACTCGGGAGGCAGAGGCAGAAAGATCGCTGTGAGGTCGAGGCCAGCCTGGTCTACAAAGTGAGTCCAGGACAGACAAGGCTACACAGAGAAACCCTGTCTCGAAAAACAAAAACAAAAACAAGAAAAAGAAAAAGAAGCACGGCTTAATAAATGTTTATTATTAGGCCTTAATTATTATTATGGCAGTATTTTCTAATCCACTATCAATCAATAAAACACAGACAGCTGTTATACTTTAAAATAGAGTTAGTTCACCTGGGGCAGGGCAGATATTAATCCCCTAAACTGCCTCCCATACTGGGGCAGGTATCCCATATCCTGCCCCAATCCCATGCCATCTGCTTCTAATACTTTCTATTCAGCTGCCTCCCCTCCATAATCCCAAGTACTTGCTAGTGCTCTTCATCTGTGCTGAACCCTCCGTCCATGTGGCCATGTGCTTCTCCTCCACCTAATCCAGGATGCATTCTTCTTTCCCCTCTTCCTCTCTTGCCTTTCCTCCTCTCTTTTGGTCTCTCCCAAAGCCCAGGAACTTTAGCTATGCTTATCCCATTTTCCCTGCCCAGGTGTGTTGGCTTTTTATTGGTCAAACAGGAACAAGGTTTTAGGCAAGGTTACAAACACTTTGGGGTACACAAGTCTGCTCATTTGGGCAGCAAGCCGACCATTCTCCAACAACGCACTCATGCTTAAAGATCATGAATAAACCTTTTCTTCTCCCCTCCAACAACTCCTCCTTCTCCTCCTCCTTCTCCTCCTCCTGTTCCTCTTCTTCTTCACTGTCTTCTTTCTCTTTCCTTTTTGTTTTTTTGAAACAGTCTCTCTTCTCTGTCTCTGTCTCTCTGTCTCTGTCTCTGTCTCTCTCTCTCTCTCTGTGTGTGTGTGTGTGTGTGTGTGTGTGTGTGTGTGTATATGTGTGTGTGTGTATATTGACCAGGCTGGTCTTGAAATCAGAAGACTGTCTCTGCCTCCCAAGTTCTGGGATTAAAGGCATGGCCACCACCATGCCTGACTCTGTGCCTCTCTCTCACATCTTAGAGTACAGATTATTCTCTTCAATTTCTGTGTCAAGTGCTGGATCCTTGCTCCAAAAAGGTAGCCAGGAGTATCTTGATAACAAAGTTGTCCTCACTTTGACATCTTACAAGAATACAAATTAAGTCAATCTAGCTCCCCCCAAATCTCCTTTGTAATGTCTTCTGAATTGGAGCATGGTCCATTGGTCAAGGTAGGAACATCCCAATGACAATTCTCCTTTTCTGATCACAAGTTATTTAGTTAAAAAGAAATGCTTATTTCTCTTTATCATCGTATGTTAATCTTACAAGATGAATTTTCATTGTACATGTTCATACATGCACATAATGTGCTTTGATTTTATTCACATTCGCCCTCTTCCTCTTTTTTTTTTTTTTTTTTTTTTCAAATTTTACTAAGCATCATCTCAGTATCTCAATTTAGCATCATACTGTTTTGGCTTTCAAATGTCAACAAAGCAACCTGCCGGTTTCTCTAGTCCTACAAATCACTCTTCACCTAAAGTAGTCTTTGTAATCAACACCTAGTAGTGTCTCTCTTGTCCTTCCCGTTGGTTGTTACACCACACCTTCTGGCACCTTCCACAATAAAACGGAATGCCTCCTTTGCAAACCCTTTGATCCAATAACTCCTTTTCAACCTCTCCAGGCGAGTCTTGATAATACTAGTAGCTATAACATATTTTCCCCATACATGGGTATCAAGATGGGCTGTTTCTGATGGAAGAGTAGAATTTAGCACTGAAAAGAAGACGATTCGAGCAGGTATTTCAGAAGTGGAGAGATCCTTCTCCGTTTCTGTGACATGAGGGTCTCACATCTTACCATCTGCAGTAAGATAATGGAAGAGCAATTGGACCATGAAGGCACATCTAATTTTTAGGTTGTTGGTTTGGAAGTATTTGCTTGTGTTTCTTAGATGATAATGGTACTATTTCTATCACATCTGGAAACAAAGAAATGTATTTGTAGAGCAAATAACCACTGCTCAGTAGCAAACTGAGGAATCTCTGTTGACTCTATCCTTATCTTCTGCTGAATGTGTGCATATCTGTGTTTTCCACACACACCACTAGCACTTTGCAGTAGCTCTGCCTCCTGCTCATGGCTACTTCCTACTTTTCTCTTTACATCCTAGTTGAGCTCTATTACAGAAAGTTACCATTCCTCTTTTTTCTTCATGAATAACCTCTTGGTATAATCTATATTATTTTGTTGTAAGAAATGTCTAGATAATCTTGATGGACTTCCATGCATCATTATTTTAAAATGTCAAATTTCCATTTCACAATAGGACCTGAAAAAAAAATTGGACTAAATATCTGGCTGATCTGGAATTAATTTTTTTTTATTACAAACATCAGGAAATAGTTCTGTTAGTAAAAAGACTTAAGATTTATAAATACATATGTTTACATAGTTGGTTGCTCATTACTTTAGAAGGAGTTTTTGTTTAAAATTTACTGCAAATTTCCAGACGATAGTTTTGTTTTTGTTTTTCCTCAATAGGAAATTCTCTTCTTTCTCTTTCTAGGAAGACTCCATCCTGCATTTACAAGCTTTCCTTGCAATTTATGTTACCCTTTAACCTAATTCAGACTACATGAGGTGAGTAAAAGTGATATGTACTATCAATTCATTGCATGTTTCCCTTTCTCTCCCTTTGTGTACAGACTATATGTTAAAGCTTCAAACAACCTGGAAAGATGCATAATAAAGATTACAGACCCTGGGGCTTAGAATACTCCTAGGAAGCTGAACCTACACACACTCAACACACACACACACACACACACACACACACACACCACCACCACCACCACCACCACCACCAAACAGGAACATGTCCATTCAGTTGTTACTTGTTTAATATTATATTGTACTATTATTTTCATTATGCTATTAAAGTTTGGAAGATGGTGTATCCCAAACATTACCCCAAATAACTTGGAACTCCTGTTATTAATAAGGAAGTAGTGCTAATGATGCAACATTTAAATCCTTTGCTATGGCTAGGTTTTCTAAGTAGAAAACTTAGGTGTATCTGAGGTAGAAGACATCAGGAGGGGAAACAAACACAAAGTAACTACCCTGCAGCTGCCTCCCAAGAAGCCCTGTCTCACCTGTTCCCCTGTGGCCAAGACAGTCTTGGAGTGCCTGGCAACAGCAGTTAGCCTAGGAAACAGAACAGAGGCAAAGCCAGTAAGACTCTTAGACAGAATGGACTGTTTTTTAGCTCTACAAGCTTTTACCTATATGTAAATTTCAACTGCTTAAGCTTTTTTATTTTTTGAGGGACCCACAAATAGTCTATACTATGCTATACTATGTAACTATACTGTACAATTCAAACGAAAGGAACCCTTTTATGAAGAAGGAGACAGTAGTAAGGACCCTTGCTCAGCCTCAGTATAAAATCAGGTTAAGAGTGGTAAATATCCTGAGTTCCTAACAGCAAGCCAATTGAAGCCACAAATCACCCTGAACTGTGGAAGTTCAGGGTCAATTTCCAGAGTACTGGAGTGCCGTGTTCTCAGGCACTTTTCATATGTGAGCTTCACTTTTCTCAAGACTTGCTTTCCTACGGCTAACAGTAGCATGGAAATGTCATGCATCATTGCTTTCTGTGGAAGAACAATATATTCTATACACACATGTGTTCGTGTGTGTCCAGAAATACATACACATATGTAAGTAGTTAGCCTTTCCTGAGATGATCTTCAGACTTTCTTTTAGTTCAGTATATTTCGAAATGCACCAGTGGTGCCTGGTTGCACACACATGTTATCCCAGCACTCAGGAGGCAGAGGCAGGTGGATCTCTCTGAGTTCAAGGCCAGCCTGGTCTACAAAGCGAGCCCAGGACAGCCAAGGCTACACAGAGAAAAAGGGCTCAAAATGACAAAACAAAACAAAAAACTGCACCAAAAGGAGGGAAAGGAGAATGAGCTCACTAGGCAAAATTCCACCCTCCTTTCATAAGCACAGCTCCCCCAAAGACTACCAAATGATTCATAAAATGTAAAGCAGGAAAAAAAAAAAACAAAAAAACAAAAAAACAAAACAAACCAAAAAAAAACCTTGCGTGTCATAGGGACATTTCTTAGAAATGTCCCCACCAGCTATACTAAATCAGAAACTTTTTGTTTGTTTGTTTGTTTGTTTGTTGAGTCAGGTTTCTCTGTGTAGCCTTGTGTAGACGAGGCTGGCCTCAAACTCACAGCCTCGGCCTCCTGAGTGCCGGGATTAAAGGCATGCCTAAACCAGACACTTTGAAGGCATGACCTTCAAATGTAGTTTTAGCTGGGTTGATTCTTCGCAGTATCAGATGCTGATTTGCTGGTGAGTCAGTCACAGTTCAAAGCAAAGCTGAACGATTTCTAGGTTACGGTGGTACTTTTCTACAGACTTTAATAAGCCTGTTAAAATCAAAAGTCACAAGAGTTTCAAGAAGGCAAGAAAATGCCGCAAGAGAAAGCTTTCAACAGATTTGAGACTGCAAACAGGGCGGATGGAACAGATGTGGTAACCGATTTTGCCACTTAGGAAAGTTTGCCAACCAGTGAAGTAATTTTGAGGAAGCCTGATTTCCTCCACAGGACTCCAGTAAGTGAAGGGGTTGAGATCGGGCAATGTAAAGAAGGTTCCTAGAAGAGGCCACTCCCCAGGTGATGAACAGCCCCTCCCTTCCCATGTCATTAAAATCCCACTTCCTTTTTTTGCGCCCAGTCCGAGAACTGCTAGTAGGCGGGGCTGGGAAGGTGGACTGCCTGGGTTGGCCTCAGGGGTCAGCTGAAGGATTCTGGAGCTCAGGCTGAGGTCGCGTCACTCAGAGTCCCTCTTTGAGGCTTTAGGGAAAGCTGCTCTACAGCTGCGCCACCAGCAAGGGATTGGGACTCACGGCGGCGAGCCGGGTGTCTTCTCTCCGGACTTCAGCTTCCTGCGGCGGTTAAGCAAAAGGAGCCTCAGGTGAGTCCCCTCAATTCTGTGCCACTCAGGCCAGAGCCCAGTGTCTGTGCGCGCACCGGATCAGGGCACAATGATGGGGCGCTGGGGTGGGGGTGGGTATGTGGGGGTGTGGGTATGGATGTTGGTAAGGGTGGTGGAGGTGTGGGCGTGGGCGAGCAGGAGGGCAGAAGGGAGGGTTGGGGATGATTTGCTCAGGTGACAGAGGTTATGGGTAGAGACTGGGAGAAGTGGCCAAAGGACTTGGGCTAGTGACCCGGAAGTGGAGAAATAGCTCAGCCAGAAGCCCTGCTGTCCCAGTGCTGCTCAGCAATTCATACTGGTGTCACTTCCTTGTAAATTCTCACGGAATCTTTTTCAATTTAACACACTATTTCACAGCCTAGAACCAGGGCAGAAGCTGGCCTCACTTGTAGCTTAGTGGTAGCACTTTTGTCAAATGCGCAGAGCCCAAGTTAGATTCCCATTTCAGGAAAGTGAAAGGAAAAAACGAAGAGGAAGCGTTTAAAGGGACTCGTGTTCCTTGGGATTTTGGCTAGAGCCCCAACTATAGTTAGCATTCTAGAATATGAGAGTAGGGAAAATAAAGGGAGTAAAGGTCAAAGTGGGCAAGCCCACAAGCTGTGGACTCAGGCTTCTGTTACACCTTAGCCTTGGACTCTGACCTTGGTTTTTCATTGTACATCTTTCCCCTGAAACTGTTAAACTAGTCCAAGACTTAAAAGACTTAGACCACTTTTTAAAATCCAATCCCATGGGAGGAAGCGTCAGATCTCTGAGTTTAAACCCAGCCTGGTCTACAGAGCAAGTTCCAGGAGAGCCAGGACTACACAGAGAAACCCTGTCTCAAGAAAAGCAAAACAAACAAAAACTAAAAACAAAACAAAACAACAACAAATGGAGTGAAGTCACTTTTGCATCAGTTAATATCAGTTGCATAAAGAACCAAGTGAGGGCAAATCTCTCTGTCATGGAGTTATCTCTGTGATGTCACCTGCGAAGAATGCTGCCTCTGGAACCACAGTTGGATGTGGGGGTCTTCATCTCTGCCCTGTAGTCACTGTTTGCCTCAGGGCCAATATTCAACTTCAGTCTCTGCATCTCTTCTCTCTAAAATCGAGGTGATGCATCGCTCTTAGGAATCCTTGTAAGAAAGATCACATGGAAATTGCTTCTCACAATGCTTGGCCCATTCTTTGAATGTAACAGCTACTTATTTTTCTTGTCTATTGTGTGCATGAGAGAAGGGTCAGGTTTACAGTTTTTACTATGAGTAGAGTAAAATCAACATGTGACTATTACCCTGAGGATCTGGCCTCCTGCAGTGGAGAGATATTGTTGGTGCTGCTTTGGCCTTGGCTGTGCTGGTGGGGCAGGTAGGAGGAGTGGTTAGTGTTGGCTTTCCTTGTTTCCTCTCTGGCGGTGTTCTCTCAGTCTCTGCCCTAGGACTGGCATCAGTCAACTTGAGTTAGCAGGGCTAAAATTGCTGAAAGGCCACAAGGCTCACGAAACCACTTTCTCCATAAGGGAAGTACCTAAGCACTTCTGTCAGTTCAATTTAAACATTCTAGGGATGTGCCTAGCCTCACACATACACAAGGAAATGTGTTTTCAAACTTTCCTGTCTCCTGAGGCTCAGGTTCTGACACTGACATTTAATTTTTGTAACATTAAGCATTATCTACTTTCTGAGTTTTTCTTTTAAATGCAGACATATGGGGAAAGTTTATCATCATGTGAAGGGTCTGGGTGGTCCTTGGTTGGCATCCAAGGTCTCACGTTTGGGCAGTGTTACTACTATCCTGTTGACAACATCTCACAGTGTTTACACTGCCTGTTTTGAGAGTCTGAAGTGCGTGTTAGGCGTGGGGTGTGCCTAAGCTCACACGTATATATGGTTAGCCTAAGAAACTGTGAAAAAGAAAAGAAAACCAAAGTGAAAACCAGCTTCTTTTATTATGTTAACTACTTGGCAAAGTCTCCACACCCATATCTCCCGCTCCCCTGGTTCCTGTGTGGCTTGATTTGTGCAATCTTATTCCTGGAAGTTGGCTATGGCCACCTCCCCGTTCCAAGACAAACAATTATACTTTCTTCCGGCTTAGCAATCGGAGCTAAATGCTAAGTGCACATGAAGCTTAATGAAAAGCATTAGGTGGGTTGGGGGAGCTTTTCACCCGGCTTCTTATAACAATTGTGCCACTTTGAATAGTGAAATAAAGAAAGAGAGCGGTGGTGAGCTAGACTGAGTCTCTGCATCTGGACAGAGCAGCATCAGACTCCTGGGAGGAGTTTACTGGAAGGTGGAGACGCTGCCTGTGTGAGTGTCTCCTGTGCCTCTCTCCTTAAGATCTCTGAGGACCCCTCCTTCTCTGCTGTGTAACTGATAGATTGTTGGTGCCCTGAATGAAGTGAGATTCCAGCTTCAGGACCTGTACTTGTGTGAATCTGCCTTTTTGTAGTGCTCACTGCACACACCCATGCTCGGAGCTTCGTGGCTTGACTCATGATAGATATTTTTCTTTGAGTGTGACTTTTACCTCTTTTGATGACACTACAGACACTGTTGTGTATATACTTGTGCCTCTACAAACCTTTCTAATATCGCCATCATTTTTACTCACAGCACTTTCAATGTTCTACATAATTAGTCCTGGGTCTCTAGGCTTACTGATGAAGTGTTTCTATAGAGCTTTATATGGTGTATAGTATAGAAATATAGATTTTTTTGTTTTGTATAGACTGCACACACACACACACACACAAGTATAGTATAGACTCTATACTGTCTATGAATACCCCTTTGAAACCATACGATGTTCACAAAGTGAATATTTCTTCAGGAAATATTTATATAAGTATGTATGCCTGCCTGTATGTACACAACACACTATTGTAGACAGCATTAAATAACTAGGTCTCGCCGGGCAGTAGTGGCCCCTGCCTTTAATCCCAGCGCTCCAAAGGCAGAGGCACACGGATTGTTGTGAGTTTGAGGCCAGCCTGGTCTACAAAGCGAGTCTAGGACAGTCAAAGCTATACAGATAAACCCTGTCTCAGAAAACAAAACAAAAAAAATAAGCAAACAAAAAATAAATAGGGCTCAGTATAACCAACTCTCTAGTTAATATGTGTTAACAAGTATTTTTTTTTTTTTTATTTTAATATTGACCGAATGAATAAACTGGAATCCTGGGCTTTGCTGTCTTACGTAACAGAGATCGTTTTTAAAATACTTGCTAACAAAAGTTGGAAGCCTTTTTCCCCCATCAGTGAACCAGAGACAAGAATATGAAGATGTGAAAATGAACCATCTTAATTCACCTAGTTAGTTAGTGAACTTGATGGCATCAAACAACAGCTTTGGTTCTGTGGTTTTAGGAGCTTCATTTATAAGTAAGGAAGAAAAAAAAAAAAAAAAAAAAAACAAACCAAAAAAACCAAAAAAAAAACCAAAACTTCTCAAATTAAGGAAAGAGCATTCGGCTTCCTCGAAGGGCATTTTGAAATCATACAGGAACCCAGTAAGAGTAACTAGGCTTTGAGATGTATTTTTGTTTCTTTAAGTTTACTTCTTATTTTTTGTAGAACACTTGGCCAGTGTATGTATGTATGTGTGTGTGTGTATACACACACACACACACAGACATTCAGTGGATTCTAGTTGATGTATCATCTATTTTCATTCAAAGTTTGGAAGTTTACCCATGTTTCAACTAATGTTTAAGCTTGTTTCCTTTTTGTGAAACTAAAATAGTGATGTGGATGTTGAAGAGGAATCTTTCTGTCATGAGGGTCATTGCATTTGTAAGCATGAACTTCTTGTACAAGTCTACAGTCAAAAATGTAGTTTCCCCAAATGCTCACCAGTGCCTGAAGCACCCATCTGTGGAAATGTCTTTGCATACTTATCTGCTTCTGCCTCAGTTTGAGTATCAGCAAATCCACAATTTGCCAAATTGAATGTGTTTCCTTATAAATATTTTCCAAACCTTTTCAAAGCAGAAAACCTACCCAAAAATGTAACCAAAACATATGTAAGAATTATTTGATTTGTGTCTAAAACACAACCAAAAGTACCTCAAACTTATTTGGCATGTGACTTACTGTCACAGTTTTGCCTTATCTCTTGGCATACTGCAATTTTTTATTCTTTGCTCACCACAGAATCTTTTTCAATTGCTCAGCACTTCAAAATTCTAATGATGGTTTTAAAGTAGTAGAGTGTTGCTGCATTGTGTCAGGATGCATATTGACATTTGGAGAGGCATTTGTTTTCATGCATTAACAGGTAAATTCTAGTTAAATAGTCTCAATCTAGTTTGTCTTTATTTTATAGGCACAGGTAATGCTATAATATTCTAAAATGCTTTTAAACACAATAGAAATTTCAAGGTCTCAAGAGACAGGTGTTCACAGGACTGTGTTTGAATTATGAAGACATGATCGTGATCCCTCATGATTTTTCCCTGTCCCAGATGGAAATGTTTCATAGTTATGAAAAAACCCAGCCGGGTGTCGTGGTGCACACCTTTAGTCCCAGCACTCTGGGATGCAGAGACAGGTAGATCTATGTCTGTGTGTTCAAGACCAATCTGGTTTACAAAGGGAATCCAGGACAGACAGGGCCATACAGAGAAACCCTGTCTCAAACAAACAAACAAACAAAACAAAACAAAAAGAAAAACAAAAAAGAAAAAAAAAAAAAAAAAACAGAAAGAAAAAACCCAGACAAGAACTGAGGAGCTGGCTCAGGAGATAAAGTACACATTATGCAAGCATGAAAATTGGAGGTTGGAATCACCAGACTCTACATAGAAGCCAAACAGGTGTGGCCATTACTTACAATGCCAGCGTGCAGGAAGCAGAGACCATGGCTCCTCCCATAGTCAATAGAGTAGATAAACTAGCTGTAATTGGCCAGCTTCAGGTTTCCTGAAAGACCCTGCCTCAGTAAAGAAAATGAAGTGCAATTGAGGAAGATACCAGATGTCTACTTTGTCGCTTTAAACTACAGATCATGTCTACACACATCCAAATGTACAGACACATACACACACACATATATATACACAAATACATGCATACCTCATACACAGTTGAAAGAAAAAAATGTTTTAATTAAAATTGTTACTTAAAAAAAACTAGAAAAGAAATAGGGATTTGTGATTATAATGACAAAAACATTATACATAATTGTACGTATATATATTTTCATTAATATGTATACAGTGTCTCAATTTCCCATAAATGTGTCACGTAATCTAGTTACAGAGAATCAGGTTTTGTTGTTGTTGTTTTGTTTTGTGTTTTTTTGAGACAGGATTTCTTTGTGTACCCCGACTGTCCTGGACTCACTTTGTAGAGTAGGCTGGCCTCGAACTCACAGAGATCTTCCTGGCTCAGCCTCCTCGAACACAGGTGTGAGCCACCACACCAGGCAAATCAGGGTATTTCTTGAAGTTCCCCATTTGTTCTGGGCAACTGTGTTTAAAAGCAGTTTATATGTAAGTTTATTGCATACTTTCCCCCCTTTGGGCCTAAATATGATTTCCTTTTTTTCACAAAAAAACTCCTGAAACTTTAATAAAAACAAGAGAAGAAAACATTTATTTAAAAGTCACCACGTGCTTCAACGAGGTACATATTCCAAGCTGTTTTCAAAGCTGGGCGACCTGTGTGCTGACAAAGTTCTATTAAGCTTGAGAAAGAAAAAGGGTCATTTGTATAGCTAGAGAGCAGTCTGGGTAGGCAGCCACTTGCTAAATGCCTTCATTTGTTTGACACACAGGGCTCTAATTTTAAGTGGTGCATGTACAGGCTTAGTGGCGACCCAATCTTTTACGCTAGATCCCACACATACCGTTTTAAGGCTGGAGATGTTCACACACTCCAGGTGAATGAGGCTCTCAAAGGTCTTCTGTGGCAGTTTCTCTAAAGGGCTCCTCTCCTCACAAACATGTATAAAGCCTCAAAATTGTGGAGTAGAGGAATAGAACATCAAAGACAGACAAATGAGCACTGTTTGGGGGGATTTCTGTTCAAGGAGGAAAAGTTCTTTGGCTCTGAGAAAAATGAATCCAGTGTCTCCAAAGTTGGTTACGTTATGCAGCCAGAACCGTACTCCACCACACCGTAAGGTCCAGCTGACGTGACTCAGGAATTCCCCTCGCTCTAGGATATCCTTTATTTCTCGCTTCAGAGAAATTCGTAGGCTTAAACAACCACATTCTAAGAAGAAATATTTTTAAACAAAGATCCCATAGACAAGCTGACCAGAAAGACTAGCAGGAGTTGGCAAGCTCTGGGTTCATTGAAAGACCTGCCTCAATAAATAATGTGAAATGCAACTGAGGAAGATACCAGGACCGACATAGTACAACCTTCTATGTACATTCTATATACATGGAAATCTCCATGTACACGTTCTTTTCATCATGTGTGGTATGCATGCATGTGTACATGGATGTTTACATGTGAGTATTGTATGTTTGCATGTATACCACACAGTGAAAAGGAAAAAAAATGTTTTAATTAAAATTGTTCAAAGCTTGAGATGTTGGACTAGATGGTTTGTCTTGTACATTGAATGAGTTAAGGAGAGGAATCTACTCTTATTTTATATTTTAAATTCAGTAACTATGAAAAGATTTTTTTTTTCTAGTTCAAGGCTTTGTTTGCAAAATTGTGAGAAATATAAAGGTTGTCTGACTAGTTGCAAGATGAAAATAGCTGAAAGCTACAATCCCTTAGGGTTTTTGTTTAGTTGGGGCCGTAGACTTTTGTAAGCTAGGTGTATGAAAGAATGGATAAGGAAGAGGAGACATCGGGCTAGAGAGATGGCTCAGTGGTTAAAAGTACTTGCTGATCTTGCAGAGGACCAAAGTCTTGGTACCAGCATAGTGCCTTACCACCATTGGTCACTCCAGCTCCAGAGAATCCAGAGCCCTCTACTGGCCTCCTCAGACAGCACACACACACACACACACACACACACACAGTGTACATACATAGAAACATGCAAGTAAAACCACCCAACCACATACTGGCTCAGAGGAGAAGAGCACTGGCTGTTCTTCCAAAGGTCCTGAGTTCAATTCCCAGCAACCACATGGCTCATAATCATCTATATTGAGAACTGGTGCTATCATCTGGCCTGCTGGCCCAATGCGGGTAGAAAACTGTATGAATAATAAACAAATCTTTATAAATAAATAATTCTTAAAAATATGAAGGGTGAAGATAAAAACTTGAAGGACATGTAGTATAGTACATAGAATAATGACTACGACCCTTTTCTGCTCCATTTGTCTTTCAATTTGCTGCGTCTTTTAAGGTTTTCCTGGCATATTTCATAAAAATGTTTTCTTTTGATACATAAGCTTTCATAATAAAAATTTAATGTTAAGAAAAATGATCATGGCATCCTATATGTGTGAACTTTCTTTATATATATATACACACACACACACACACACACACACACACACACACACACAAACCTTTTAGTCTACTGTGACTTTCAAGCTTTACTTAACAAAATTTTTGCTTAATATGCTTCAGTTTTATTCAGTTGGCATGGAGTGAGTTGCCATTGAGATTTGATAAGGGGATGCCTAGATAGAGTGGACACAGCTAAGATGGGATCCAAGTACTGGGAACAGTACCAAGTATATTTGTTTCTTGAGAACACTGGATTTAATTAGTTACTTATGCAGTCACATTGATTGAATGCCTCCTCATTCAGACCTGCACAGCACAGGGACTTAGTAAAAGGACAGCCAGCACTGGAGTGTGCCAGAGAGGTCTGAGTAGATCTGCCTAGACAAGATGAATCAAGAGGATGAACCTGGCCTGTGCCTGCATAGTTTGTGAACTCTTTGGAACAGTGACATCTGTCCTAGAAACTTGTAGATAATGAACTAACACCAGGTATTCTTTTTTTTCAGAACGGTTTAAGCCATGGATAAGCAAGGTAAGTAATTTATGACAAATAATTACTTTTCTTCTTTCTAATATTGTCCTTCAAGCGTTACTTGATTGTAATGTTTCATTCGGTTCTTGAAATTGCTTCTCAGTGTGGAGAAGATAGACACACATATCCACGGCACCATTTAATTAATAAAGCAAGCTGCAGAGAAGATATATGTTAGGTTTGCAGATGTGTGTGCTCTGCACAGCATAATGTATCTTAGCCAAAGAACTTCCCTGGGCATTCTATCTGGCATGATTTTTATGCATAATGATTATTCTAGTCATGCTAATTAAAGAATAACGTAGTAGCCCTGGCTGTCCTGGAACTCTCTTTGTAGACCAGGCTGGCCTCGAACTCAGAGATTCTCCTGCCTCTGCTTCCCAAATGCTGGGATTAAAGGCATGTGCCATCATGCCCAGCTGATATCTGCTCATCCTGAAAAATGTTCAGATGTGTACTTTGATGTGTTTTATAATGTACGCATCCTTTGTGATTTAATAATTCGATCACATTATTCTTAATCTTCATTCCCTCTCAGGAAAGTTCTAAATAAAACATTTGTCAATTCTGTAGTAAAAGATTTGCCGTATTAAATTTTAGGTTCTGAGGAACATTTACTTTCTGAGGAAAGTATTACTGGTCATATAATTTTCCTGAAGTTTTTCCTTTCGCTTTCATCTTTGTTGAGGTGATAAAAAAAAAACACACATATCTTAACATAATCAAGCTTTGCTAAGTGTATTTGACAACCTTCAGGCCAGACAATGTAGTTTTTCTTAATGACTTTAGTATCAACTTAAGTTTTCATAAAACAAAATTAAAGCCGTTGAAAAATAATTTTGTGTAGACTTGAGTGATTTTACATGGTAGCAGTTTATCGAGCTTAGAGAAATTAATGTGACCACTATGGCACAGTCACTGTTTTGCTCATTTTGTCCGTATAGCTGTGTGTGTATAGGTACATTTGTGCCTAAAGAGAAATAAAATGTGTATATGAGTAAGTTTATGTAAAAGATATACTTAGCTATATGCATACATAAAAGTAAAATAAAATACCCTCAGGTGATAGTTATCTGATAAGCCTGTGACTTTTTTCTAAGCTACTTATGCTAAATTTCAAAAACATAAAACACAGGCAACTCTTTCGACCGTATGAATCAGTTTTTATAGTACGTTTAAAACAAGTCTTTCACGTTAGCTGCTTTCCAGGCAGAACTTATGAATTGAGTCTACTTTGCCTGCCTCCTTTCAGCAATCCCATATTATCTTGGAACTGTGTCTTCTTCTTCCTGGTGCATATCACATTGAAGCTGACATGTATGTACCTCTCTTTGAACTACAGGCATGCATCCTGAGGCCCCTTACCCAGGAACACATTTGCCAGCTGGGTATCCCCCTCAGTATCCACCGGCAGCATTCCCAGGTAAAATACTTGTTGAAGAAGGAAAAATAAGACATCAACTGATGTTTGAAAGGGAGAGAAAGACAGGGGGTAGAGGCACATGTGTCTTTACTTTAGTAATTCTTTTTCATAAAATTGCGTTAAAGGAATTTCAGCAATTTCACTATTTTTCATTTTCCTTTTGTTTTTCTTTGGTTGTTCCATGTGTTGTCCATCAGATTTTGTTTGTTTGTTTGTTTTTTGTTTTGTTTTTTGTTTTTCAAGACAGGGTTTCTCTGTATATCCTTGGCTGTCCTGGACTCGCTCTGTAGACCAGGCTGGCCTCGAACTCACAGCGATCCGCCTGCCTCTGCCTCCCAAGTGCTGGAATTAAAGGCGTGTGCCACCACACCTGGCAGGAATATTTTTTTTTAATAGAGTTGCAAAGAGTTACAAAGGAGAGCTGTAAAATCTGGAGTACGTTTATATTGAGCAACTGTGTTTCACTTAAAAATCCACAATTAAGAGTGGATTTTACCAATTGTTTATCTATTATGAAAAGAGTGATCATGTCTTGAGAATTTCAGGAAAGTTTCCCAT
Source organism: Acomys russatus (assembly GCF_903995435.1). Classification (NCBI taxonomy): domain Eukaryota; kingdom Metazoa; phylum Chordata; class Mammalia; order Rodentia; family Muridae; genus Acomys; species Acomys russatus. Next base: position 19,444,559 of record NC_067168.1, read on the forward strand.
GGGTGTTTTTCATGTAGGGCTGGGAATTAATTGTGCAGTAGATGACAAATGAAACTACTAATGCTGGAAGCTACCTACGTAGGGGTCTTGGTTCCACTGAACAGCACGTGTGATGATAGACAGCTTTTTTTTTCTTAGCCAAGCCTAGAGATGCAGGTCTGTAATCCCAGGAGCATGGTAAGCTGAAGCAGGAAGGTGGAAAGTTCAAGACTGGCCAAACATTTAGTGAAAGCCTAACTCAGCATAAAAAACACAGATAAGGCTTGGATGAAGCAAATCTGTAGGATGCTAGCCTTCCATGTGTGAGAACATAGGTTCAATACCCACTACTAAGAAAGGAGGAAAAAAAAAAAACAAACAAACTTTATACTGTAATTATGTTGATTCTTACTTTTCATGGCTCAGAAAAGTAGATGGATCATATTGTTGTATACAAGGGACACAAATTTTATGTCTTATTTTGAACCAATCATATTAGCAAATGTAATTGTCAGCATTATCTGACCTTTGCAAGTGCCCAGGTAGATGGCTTACTCAGATTTTCCAGTGGCAATCTATTCACATCTTCAAAAAGCAGCCTGGGGATTAGTATCAAGGTGTTCTGATTGGGTAGAAGGGTGTATGCATTCGGTTCTCTTCGCTGAGCTAAGAGATTGTCATAGAAACTGCTCTGTGGGTCGTAGACCTTACTCAGATGTTCATAATTACAGAATACGACCTGGCTATGCTCCAAGACTCTAACTTGTAGTTGTCAGCTCTGACTTTACTTAAGAGTAACTTCAATGTATCAGGACAAGGGCATCAGCAGACCTGGGAACTCGGGGCCGTTTATCAGGTGCTTCCACTATGAAGACAAGCCTTGAAAGCCTCTGAGGTCCTAAAGAGCTGGTGTTGGGTGAATATCCAGTGAGTTGTAAAATGTAAGGCAGAGAGTTAGAGAGTGGTTCAGCCTTCTCATAGTTAACTTAGAAGAGGTATGCCTATCTTCCTCTTTTCTCATGGTGAGGGGTTTGACATTCTCTTTGATTCCACCCAAAACACCTCTCATCAGGCCTTCACATTGAGCGTTCCCTTTCTCATGACATAGGTGTCAGCATGAGGTAATCTATATTAAGTAACCACCTACTTTGCCGCCATCTTGCCCATAGATTTTCCCCTTCGCGTGGATGCACAAATGCATACTTTTGTTAATGTGCCAAAAGCTGACTGTTAAGTCTCTTGAATCAGTTTTCCTTCTTGTACCCCTGAATTCTCCACATGAGCCTGCCATATATTTATCCTTAATCACCCTTTGCTATGACAGAACTTATGAAGGCAATTGAAGGGCATTGTGAGGTATAGTGATTTTTCTAAGCCTTGTTTTGAATGAGGCATGAACTTGTCAGAAGCTTTTATTGATTGTGGATTCTAAGTAGTAAACTGCATGTCTCAATGTGAAACCGTTGATCCACATAGCTCAGTATCACTAAATTGAATATGTATATTCTGTTTCTACATAGTGACTCCTCTGTAGATAGGCTTAGGAGGCTCAGTGTAATCCTTCCTTCATAGAGAATATGAAACACATATGTGTCAATTCCCTCCTTTTCTCCGTGGGGCTGGAGAGTTGGCTTAGTGGTTAGGAACACTTGTTGCTCTTGTGGAGGACCTGGGTTTGATTCCCATTGTCCGCATGTTGGCTCACAATGGTCTGTAAGTCCAACCTCAGGGTATTTGAGCCTTCTTTTGAATGCCACAGGAACCATGCATGCATGCTATGGTGCACATACAGATATGCAGGCAAAACAGAAAGCAAACAAACAAACACATACACATAAAATGATAATCATAAAAGAACTTGACTCATAATTTTTACATTCCTGTATTTTCTAGAGCTTATATGGTGCTAAATTGTGAGAATCAAATTTATAACCTTAAGAAAATGGAGATGGGATGTTATTTTTTTCCAGTGGGCAGAATTGCAGAGGAATACAGTGGATTAAAATGCTTGGCAAACAAGTATCTGGAATGTACTAGAAAAAATGATTTGTCTCTAATTATATACTAGTATTACATTATTTATGTATGCCATTATATACAAGGATATTCTCCGCAGTGGCATAATACTATTTAAGTCAAACAATTTTTTTTTTCTTTCCTGGAACCTATTGTCCTTTCTGGGTAGTGTTTACTAACACACCTGGATTCCACCCCGGGGATACTAGCATCATCCTTCTCCTCAGCTCAAGCAGTTAAACAGTGGTCCATATCTTCCCAGTTCTCCCTCGGGGAGATAGAGAGAACTTTTCTGTTTTCTGGTCTGTATGTGTAAGATATGCTGCTTTCTGAAATTCTAGGATTATGTTCTCCCTTTGGGGTGCTTTGGGTCCTTCAAACCCTTGCTTAGAGCCTTCATTTTGGGTATTCTGTCTACAAATGCCTTAAGGTTTTTGTTGTGGCTATACGGCAGAGCTTGGTTTATTTCTCTTTATCAATTATTAGAGCATAGTTTCTGCCAGATAAAAAGTTGCAGCATCACATAGCTCCTTGTATCTATAGGATTTCTGAGATGAGAACTCTGTAGATAACTGATTTTTCTATGCAATTATGATTTATTTCACTTGCTTTTATTTCAGGACCTCCAGAACAGACTGGCTATCCCACACCCCAATTTGGCTACCAAGGGCCTCAGGGTCCCTATCCAGGTCCCCAAGGTCCATATCCAGGACCACAAGCTGGCTATCCAGTCCCACCAGGAGGTTATGCAGGTGCTGGCCCAAGTGGTTTCCCTGTCCAAAATCAGCCAGCATATAATCAGCAAGGTGGGCCTGGAGGGACTCCGTGGATGCCAACACCACCTCCTCCGATGAACTGTCCACCTGGGCTGGAATACTTAACTCAGGCAAGTGTAAATGCATGAACTACTCATCAAAACAAAACAAAACAACAACAACAACAACAATGAATATGTGCTTCAAGTATGAGCTACAGTAACATTTTCTGCCAGGCTTGGTGGCACATGCCTTTAATCCTTGCACTTGGGAGAGAAGCAGAGGCAGGCGGATAGCTATGAGTTCAAGGCCAGCCTGGTTTAAAAAGCAAGCCCAGGACAGCCAAGGCTGCACAGAGAAACCCTGTCTTGAAAAAACAAAAGAAAACAACAACAACAACAACAAAAACTCTTAAGAAACCATTTTCTACTGGTACATACTTCTAATCCTTCTTAGTCAGATGCACTTTTTAAGAAGAATATTACCGTGCAAAGTAATTGTATATTCTGTCTTTCAATTTACCTAGATAATAGTTATTAAGTACTGTTTTCAATTCATTTTCCTAATCCATTCATGTATCATTTAATCATTATAGAAAAATCTCTGATATACATGTGTTATAATTATGTTTATCGTACTGTACAAGAAATTGCAGACATTTTTCATGGTAGTGCTCCTGGCCTTCTAATCTGGGCTTTGGTATCAAACTCAATATTTTTTCATGTTGAACCCAATTCATGATGTATATTTTTAGCACCAGGGAAGCTCATATTTATGGTGTTGCTTGTGTCCTTTGAATGATGCAGTTTTTAAAATCCTACAAATAAAGAAAAAAGGCCAAGAATAGGCTGTGTGGACTACATGATAATGAGCTACAGTGGTCTGACTTTTAGCATTTATTTGGTGAAGGAACTTAGGTGAGTTAGAAGCAACAAATATGTTCCAGTCATAAACGCATAAACAGACAGCCTGTGATGACCATCCAGTTCTCAATCAGTTGAGCATCTCTGGGGATACTTTGTGTGAACTTCATTTTCCACAGGGGACTCAAAAGTGTAGGGTAGAGAAAGTGTTAGCAATTATTTGGTCATTAAATAACTTCAAAATAGATATTCATAAAACAAGGGTCTTTTACATACCTGGAAAAATGTGTCTGTACTACAAATGGTGACATCAGTCACACATGATATTTTTCAATCTTGTAGCACAAAAACTGTAATAAATTGAAGTGTTATGAATATTCCTTGAAAAACTTTTCTCTGGGAAAATACATTGTTGTATACATACAGAAATTTGTTATAAATCAATTTTATTTGACCAAAATGTTTATCTTGTAAATAATTTCCACAAATCTTTTGCAAATTTTAAAAATATTACCCTTTAAATGAAAAACAATGCAAACATGAAACATAGATAATTAATTTCAAGCACATTCTCCCTTTTTCTTTAACAGATTGATCAGATTCTGATTCATCAGCAAGTTGAACTTCTGGAAGGTGTGTATCTGTTGTGATGATGGTACTTGCAGAAATAGAAGGAGCTCATTAAGATGCACGCCTGTCTCTGGTCTCTGTTATAGCACTCTCCTGTGGGAAGTGCGGCCAGGAGGTCACCAATGCCTCTCTTGCAGTGGGTCCTCAACTTTCCTAATGCTGCAACTCTTTAATACAATCCGTACATTTATAAGCTTTAAGATACTATATATATATATATATATATATATATATATATATATATATAAAAATCATGAAATGTAAGTTATTCTAAAGTACATTGATTTTCAATGTTTAGCTCTTTTTTAAAACAGGATGTCCTTAATTTTCTTATTTTTTCAAAGTGGATTTTTTTAATTTAATTTTTTGTGTTATGTGTAACAGCAAGGTAAGTGAAATTACTCAGGTTTTACATTTTTAGTGTACATCACTCTTTACTAAGTTTTCTGTATTCAAATCTAAGTACGCAAGAAAGATAAAATACATTAATTTGTTTTGGTGGTTTGAGTTTTCATTTCTGTTTTTGGTAACCACAAGAAGAATCAGAGATTGTAAAATATTTATAATTTTCATTGCTAAGGTCAAGATTTCTAAGGTTAAGATACTAAAACAGCAATAGATTAGATACTAGTTACCCTCTAAAAAGCAGTTGAGTGACAGCCAAGTGTTGAAAGAAAGGGAGTTCTCATGAACGCTGACCTCAGAGACCATTTCAGCCGCACCAGAGGTACCTCACTGCATTCACCCCAACAAAGAACTTCTCCAGATGACCAAAACTCCTCACATGTAGATGACATAGGGTGCATTGAGCTTCTGCAAATTTTAAATAAGTACTCATGATTTTGGACAGTCTTCGGATGAACCATGATCCTAGTATCAGAAGGCTATGGAGGAGAAAGGTTATTTATTTTGAGCTTCCTGGCTGAACAAAAATAGAACATCCCAAAGTGAGAGTCAATAGAGCAAGGCCTGTCACCTGAAACTCTCTGGGTGAGAGGACTTAGCACGGTGCTTCTGGCCCATGAGGTCATAGCCCTTGTAGGCTGTGATTTGAAGATACAGCTGCCAAGAAGCTCTTGTCTAAAACCTCCGTTTCAATTTGAGTTATCCATTTCTGAGCTAAACATGGGTTTCCTGGACCCAAAAGCCCTGATCTGATTCACTTCCATTTTCACTGTCCTTTTTACATCACTTCCATTTTCACTGTCCTTTTTACATCTGTGCCTTTAAAACAGACGCTCTCTTTTGCTCAAGTGGTTGAAGATCGTGCGTATATCGATGACTGCACTGTTATCCTCACACCCAGCCCTCCCTTCCCACCCAGCTCTGCACCACCTCAGACACCACAGCCCCTCATGACAGACTCCATGGGGGTGGAGATGCAGCTTGCCCTCTTTCGAGGTCTCCCATGTGGACTTCCTTCCTTCTTACCTGAGTAGTCTTCCTCCTTTCCCACTGCCATTTCCTCACTCCAGATCATCTCAGCACTGCTGGTCTCCCCTCCCTTCCTACTTCCTGCAGCCTTGTGCACACCAACCCACTGCTACCTTAGGAGAGAGTCACTATTCCTCACAAAGCGGTGAATGTGACTTCCCCTGTATCTTTTCAGCCTTAACTGGCTTTGAGACAAATAACAAATATGAAGTCAAGAACAGCCTCGGGCAGAGAGTTTACTTTGCTGTGGAAGACACTGACTGCTGCACTAGAAACTGCTGCGGAGCAGCTAGACCTTTCACCATGAGGATCCTGGATAATATGGGCCGAGAAGTCATGACTCTGGAGAGACCCCTGAGATGCAGTAGCTGTTGCTTCCCCTGCTGCCTCCAGGAGGTCAGTGTGAAGTTCCTGTGGCCCCTTGGGAAGAAGGTCAACATGAGTTTTCTAGCATGCATTAACTCTGGATGGTATGGCTATGGTTACAGTCAACATGCACTCTTGCTTTTGTAGATAGAAATTCAAGCTCCTCCTGGTGTGCCTGTCGGCTATGTGACTCAGACCTGGCACCCATGTCTGCCGAAGTTCACGCTCCAAAACGAGAAGAGGCAGGATATTCTAAAAGTTGTTGGTCCGTGTGTTGTGTGCAGTTGCTGTTCTGATATTGACTTTGAGGTAAGAAGTATCATTATGAGTTTTCCTGACATGAAAATAATGTATTCCCATAGGATGTTATTTTTGCATTACCTAAATAGTGTAAACTGACGTGTGCTCATCTGATCAGTGATTAATGATTACCGTGTTTTTCAAACCATGAGACGCACTTTTCCCCCAGAAGTGGGGGAGAAATTAGGGTGTGACTTATGGTATGATTGCTGTTTTTACTGTTTTACTGTTCTAAAAGCTGGGTGCATCTTATGGTCAGGTGCGTCTTATAGTCTGAAAAATACGGGACTCTACACATAAAAAACAGAGTTCTATAGTGTGGGGGAAGAAAGAAGGAAAGAACATGAAAAAAAAATAGGACTTAGAATCTTTGTATGTTTGGCTGAGGAAATAGCTCTGTCGACAAAGTGCTTGCTTCCAGGTTTAATACTTTGTATTTGGATTCCCCACAGCTACATAAAAGGCACGGCATAGAGGCAAACGCCTAGCTATGTCCCAGTACTGGGGAGATTTCTGCTTGCAGTCTTGCTGCAACAGCAAGTGAGAAGCTGTAAGACCTGGGGCAGGGGGGGCGGGGTGGGGTAGTCCCTACTTCCCAGAGCCCAATGAGACACGAGTCCAGTCTGATGCAATCAGCAAGGGATGCTTTATTGTTCCATCGCAATGGGGTCTACCAAGCTCTATTGAGCCGGGGAACCCGAATAAGCAAAGCTTGGGTCTTTTACACTCGTACAGAAGCAGAACTTAGTACAAACATGATTGCTTAGTTGACCTTTAAATGATTGGTTACTAGTTATTTTACCCTTGAGGGGGCAAGAGCTCAGCTTGGGATATCACGTGCTGTCAGGTGCGCCAGACAGGTACGAGGGTGTGGTTTTAGAACAGCCCTGAGGCCATTGATCATGGAAGGTACCTAGTGGCCAGGGTTGAAAAACATCTTTTCTATCTTTTCAAAACCTTGTCTCAAAAATAAGGTGGAGAACAGTAAGCCACTAGTCTAATGACTTGGCTTCCATACAAATGCCTCCTGATATACACATACATGAAAGCCCACACATATATTATACACACACAAATACACTCATTTCTGTATGTTTATACTTTGTATTGAACATTTCAAATAGAAGTGTTACCAAGCCACTGAAGTGAGTTTCCTGGGCCCTTTTATTTCTTTTCCCCTTTGTTCTGCATTACAAGCTCCAGCTATACTGGGGAGCATGTGCACTTTCCCTGGAAGAGGTGGAACACAGACATTTACTTATCTTTTTCCATAGATGCTGGGGATCCAAACACAGATTATCATACCTTATTAATGACAATTTCAATGTGATTAGTTTAAGTCTCATCTTTTCAAAGCTTTTATTTTTCACAGGCTCCATTACTCATAGTAAACAGTTGCTTGAACAACTGAAATAGAAGGTTCCAGAAATAATACTGTATAAGTATGTAAATTACATCCCATTCCTGTAGTGTGAACTAACCTCAGGCTGTTCTGCTCCGTCCTGCCTGTATGTGAGTTATCTTCCTACACACCCTCACACAGTCCTACATGAAGCATCCCGAGTGTTAGTCATGAAGCCTGCTCTTATGCTCTCTCTCACCGCAGAAATCAAGCAGCCTTCTATAGTCTAAAGCAGCCGCATGACCTGTGCAGCCTTTATCTCACTACCTGCCACTGTTCAACTCACTTCATCAAAGGAAAGATTGATTAATGGAGAATAAGATCTTGTTAGGGAGGCAACCATTCCCATACTTTCATAATAGAATATTACCAGCTGCTTTACCAATGTCTTTAAAAAAGAAACATTTTAATTTTCCTGATTTACAAAATAAACACTACAGTACAAACGTATGTAGGGTAAACCACTTGGCACTTTGTTCAGTACTTTTTTGCATCTCTATCAGTCTTGGTTCATGTGACCTTTTATGACTGACTATAGATGCTTACATGACAGCTATTGCGCAGAAAACACTAAGACATTAAAAAGAGGAATTTAATTTTAGACCAGCTTATCACAATGCCGTATTTCACAGAACTATTGGTTCATGACTTCAGACAGCACTGTGTTCACATCATAACCTTAGGTCAGCTGAGTTTCTGTGCCCTGATAGAAGCTCATGTAGCAGGCTCTATCTTGGACCATACATGACCTCCTATCTGCTCATATCTAGGACAAGCCAGTTAGCCACGGTGAATGCTCAAGTTCTCTGCCACATGATATCATCAAGTTAGACACATGTTATAACCTAATTATAAGGAAATAGAAAGTGTACTAGGCTCACCCTGTGTGTGGAGTGTGAGTACTTTTCTTTCTTTTTTTTTTTTTATTAATTTATTCTTGTTACATCTCAATGGTTATCCCATCCCTTGTATCCTCCCATTCCTCCCCCCCCCCCATTTTCCCATTATTCCCCTCCCCTATGACTGTTCCTGAGGGGGATTACGTCCCCCTATATATTCTCATAGGGTATCAAGTCTCTTCTTGGCTACTTGCTGTCCTTCCTCTGAGTGCCACCAGGTCTCCCCCTCCAGGGGACATGGTCAAATGTGAGGCACCAGAGTACGTGAGAAAGTCGTATCACACTCTCCACTCAACTGTGGAGAATATTCTGACCATTGGCTAGATCTGGGAAGGGGTTTAAAGTTTACCTCCTGTATTGTCCTTGGCTGGTGCCTTAGTTTGAGCGGGACCCCTGGGCCCAAATCTGCCTATCATATTGTTCTACTTGTAGATTTCTAGGACCCTCTGGATCCTTTTATTTTGCTGTTCTCCCATGCGTCTCTCATTTAGAGTCCCAATAGGATGCCTTCCCCTCTGTCCCAGTCTTTTCTATGAGCAAAAACCTGTGACTTTTCATTCATGCTGGAGGTAGACTTCAGCACATTTAAGGCGCCATCCTCAAAGTACAAATACCTCTAATGTACCATGTTTACTTGGTGGATCCCATCTGGGGCAAGAGCTTTAAAGGGAGCTGTTCCCAACTTTCTGCCATTTGCAGGTTTGGAAAGGACACACATCTCCTCATATGGCACAAGCTTATGTGTTCTTACCTCAATGAGCGTCCATGTGCCCTCTACGGAGTAGCCTTTATCTTGGGCCCAATCTGTTCCATTGTGTAATGGGGCCCAGGGCTTTCCTCTCACAAAGCCCCCAAATCAGGAACTTTTCACTTTAGAAGTCTGACTTTATATGCCTTTTTTCTTGTTTTCTTTATACGCTACTCGTTATTGAGTCGTATCTCATCATTGCCTTAGCCGCCTCCCTTGTAGCTTCTTCTTGGGTTCTTCTACTCACTAGCTGGTCTTTAGGTGTTTCTGAGCTTTTGCATTTCATGAGCCTACACTGCTTACTGTCCTACAGGTGACAATGAGCCTCTGCCACATTTAAACTGCCAGCATACAAGAAAGCTAAGCATCTGCCTGCATGTACACCTGCAGGCCAGAAGAGGGCATCAGATCACATCATAGATGGTTGTGAGCCACCATGTGGTTGTTGGGAATTGAACTCATGACCTCCGGAAGAGCAATCAGTGCTCTTAACTGTTGAGCCATCTCTCCAGCCCAAAGCTAAGCATCTTGAAGCAGAATTTGAATAGTGGTTGCATTTATTATCTTATCTTCCCAATGGTTCTAGAAGTGTATCAGTGAAGCATTAAATGTTTTTTCTTTTAAATTAGTTTTGCACTGAGTGTAGAGTTTATATTGTTTGTCCTATCAGGAACCAGAGAAAGTTAGTTTTGCCAGTACACAATACACAGTTGTAGGGACCCACTTAAATCTGTTGGTACTTATCACTTTATATAACTTAATGTAAATATTTGTTTCATTGAATTGCAATTTTGAAAGTGTGTTTGGTGTTTACTTTTTGGAATGTTCATGACTTTATTTTATTCTATCTTTGCTACTCAGCTCAAATCTCTGGATGAACAATCTGTAGTTGGCAAAATTTCCAAGCAGTGGTCAGGTTTTGTGAGAGAGGCCTTCACGGATGCGGATAACTTTGGCATCCAGTTCCCTCTTGATCTTGATGTGAAGATGAAAGCTGTGATGCTTGGAGCCTGTTTCCTCATAGTAAGTCTGTTCCTGCTAATGTTCTTTTTTTTTTTTTCTTTTTTTTGAATTAATTTATTCTTGTTACATCTCAATGTTTATCCCATCCCTTGTATCCTCCCATTCCTCCCCCCTCCCCCATTTTCCGATTATTCCCCTCCCCTATGACTGTTCCTGAGGGGGATTACGTCCCCCTATCCTGCTAATGTTCTTTATCAGTGGCTTTTTAGTGTCATTCTGAAATCATTCACCAAACTTGTGTGTTCCAAAAGGCCTCACGAAATAACCAGGTTTTTATGTCAGTAGTCACAGTCCAACTTGGTCTGAAATTCTATTTAACATGACACTGTGGACACAGTCTGATAGTTAATTGAGGAGACTGTATACACCCTTAAGCCAAAGAAGGTCTTAGGGCTTGGAGTGAGTCTACAACACAAAGTTGGTGCTTTGGGAAAGTAGGCAGCTTTTTAAGGCAGAGAGCAGTAGGTCTTTAAGAATTTAATTAACACTGGATGAGGTGGTATAAGTCTTTAATCCCAGCACTTGGGAGGCAGAGGCTGGAGGATCTCTGTGAGTTCGAGGCCAGCCAGGTCTACAAAATGCATTCAGGACAGCCAGGGCTGTTACACAGAGAAACCCTGTCTTGAAAAATTAATCAAACAAACAAAAACATTACGCAGGTGTGATGGCACATGAGTATAACCCCAGCACTCAGGAGGGCAGAGGCAGGTGGATCGCTGTGAGTGCCAGGCCAGCATGGTCTACAAAGTGAGTCCAGGACAGCCAAGACTACACAGAGAAACCCTGTCTTGAAAAATCAATCAAACAAAAACATTAGGCAGAACTGTTGGAAACCAAAACCTATTGCATGACAATTGGGTTGAAAAGAAGTAGCACTGTGATTGTTCAAGCCAAGTGAATAGCAAATGCGATAGAAGGGGGAAAGGAAGTAAGAGATCAAAGAAATAAAGTCTATAAAATTTGATAGAAATCAAAGAGGAAATTCCTAGTTAGACTCTCCTAGGGAAAACCCGACTGGAGAAACAGTGAGCCCGTGCAGAAGAGAACTGGTGCCCCAGGGCCAGAGAACTTCACCTGAAACTCGTTCTGACTGAGAAGGCTCCATCAGCCCAAGTCGAAAGTGGAATCTGGAACTCCTGTCTGTAGAAACATTAGATTACTAGAGAGGACTAGCAAAAGTTCAGGAGGCAAGATGGAAAGATTTCAAAGCGGGTACACACAAGTGGTGCATCCAGAGAATTTATGGCTTAACCAGAGTGGTGCAGAACACAGGGAGTAGGGAGAGTGTTTGATTGATGGCTGTTAAGCTGGGAAGGGGGAGGCAGAGCTTATGGAGCTAATAGTTTGACATTGTTGTTATGGCGCTTAGTTTTTATTACTTACTTTTGTATCTCTGTTTTGTTGTTGAAAATGCTTTTCTTTTCTTCTTTCTTTCTTTTTCTTTCAGGATTTCATGTTTTTTGAAAGAACTGCGAATGAGGAACAAAGATCAGGAGTATGGTAGTGGTTTCCTGAGATTCAGTGACTACATGTGGATGGATGGACATTTCACGGAACTAACGGGACTAAGAAGAACTCAGAATGCTTTGTTTTCTTCCCTGAAATAACTTTATATCGATTAACCTGTGGTGCCTATAGGTCTTGTTGTCCAATTGTGCTTTCTAATTATAGTTTATTTTCTATAATTCTGTGATGTATTTTTTTTTATATTCTTAAAGTATATATCGTGAATTTGTGAAAAAAATCATTTTTTTACATGTAGAAATGAGCTTGTCTAAGAAAAAATGCTTTGACTTATGATCTTTTATTCATTTTCCATTTTTCTAAAAATATAATTATTGGAATTTAATATAAAACTACATATTAAATGTAATTGTAATTACACAAAAGACCTGATATCATTTTACAAATACTACCTACTTAAGACCTTTAAAAACTGTTTCTACTTTTTTTCCTTTAGGGTAATATAGTCATTAGTCAATATAGTCATTAGTAAGGGATAGTAAATGTATTTTCATGTTTTAAAAAAAGATTTTATATATTTATTTTATGTATATGAATGTTCTGCCTGCATGTAGGTCTCCACACCAGAAGAGGGCATTAGATCTCAGTGTAGATGCTTGTGAGCCACCATGTGGTTGCTGGGAATTGAACTCAGGACCTCTAGAAGAACAGACAGTGCTCTTAAAACTGCTGAGCCATCTCTCCAGCACCAGTAAATGTATTTTCTTTCTCTCCTTAGAAAACCAGCATAGTTATATAAATCTACTTCTACTTTTTATGCCAATAATATATTTATAACATAATAATATATTATAATTTGACATATAATACAATAATACCAAATGTTTTTATGCGTATATTTTATATACATATATACAACTATTTTCTTATGAAATGCTTACCTTCTGTATTCTAATATTTTAGAATAATCATTCAGGCTTTTTGTCAGTGATTATTATCTGAGATTTTATGGCATTGTTTTTTTTGAAAGATTTTCAAAGCCTTTACATAACTTAGTCTTGAGACACAGACACACACACTTTCACATGTACACACATATATATGTACTGTGAATTTGTGAAAAAATACATCAATTTTTACATGTAAAAAATGAACTTGTCTAAGAAAAAATTACTTTGACTTACAATCTTTTATTCATATATATATATATATATATATATATATATATGAAACATACATAAAGCATGCGTACATGTGTATATGTGTGCATTCTTTTTGAAACAGGGTTTTACTCTGTAGCCCTAGCTAGCCTGACACTTGCTATATACATTAGGCTCTCACACTATAAAGAATCATACCTTAGAATCACTCCAAGCCCTAAGACCTTCTTCCGTATAGCAGGAAGTCACAGAGATCCTCCTGCTTCTACCTTCTGAGTGCTTGGATTAAAGGCATGTAACACCACACCCCACCTGACAAGACTTGTAATGACACCTTGTAAGTGGCTTACAGTAGATAAAGGAAGCCACAATTTTCTGCTAAAGGAAGATTCATTTTAAAGACTCAAAAATTTGGACCTGGTTTGATGGCGCATGCCTTTAATCCCAGCACTCGGGAGGCAGAGGCAGGCGGCCCTCTGTGAGTTCGAGGCTAGCCTGGTCTACAAAGTGAGTCTAGGACAGCCAAGGGTACACAGAGAGAAACCCTGTCTTGAAAACCAAGACCCAAAAATTTTATAGTGGTACAATGTTGAAACTATTTTCTCATGAAATATTTAGCTCCTCTAGTCTAATACTTTAATCAGTCAGCCCTTTTATCCATGGTGATTATTATCAAAGATTTTATGGGATTGTTTTTTTAATTCTCACAGCCTTTGCATAACTCAGTTTTGAGACATGCTGGGCAAACTAGGAAGTCTTGTATGGCTGAGAATGGACAGCTCCTCCATCCTAAAGGTGCCTTTTGGGTAACAATAAAGAGGCTCTGAAAAAAAAAAAAAAAAAAAAAAAAAAGGGTTGAGGGTCCAGACCTTGAGAGGCTGATACCCCTGCTGCGTGAGAAGCCGAAATTCATCCTACGGCACCTCTTCCTTTGTCCTGTGTAATCCAGAACACCCAACATAGGCATGCTAGTGGATACATAAAAACTTAAAGGCAGCATTCCTTGTGAGGTCACGCATTTTACTTGACAGGAAAAGTGATTACTTCCCTCCCTCCCTCCCTCCCTCATTTGTCATCTAGTTCCTGGTTAACCCAAACAAACCTGCAAATGATCAAAGTCCCCATCCAGTTCCTAGGTTGCCCGGGCTGCTTTGCCCCAGTGCCCTGCTTTAACTCCCAGGCCCTTCTGGCTCATGAGTCTTATGAAGCTGCCACCTATTTCCTCAAAATGGCTCATTCTGCCATTTTGCTCTTCCCACTCACCAGAGACAGATCTGTCAGTTCCCCAGTAAACCTTTCTGTCTACAAAGTGATTTAGTTTTGTGCTTTCACGGTGCCCTTGCTTACAGCTTTCCCCAAATCTGGAGAGTCTAAGGTGGAACCTAGGGCCTTTGGAAGAGCAAGGCACTCCATGCTTTCGTTTTTAAATGAAATGTGATGTTGCGAGAGAGTTTTGGTTTGTTAAAAAACCCAGTTATGTGGATTTTATTTATTTATTTTTAATCCCAGGTGTGGGATAAGAGACTGCTTCCCAGTAGGTGATTATGGTTTTCCTCGGGCATGATTTTTTGCCAGCTGCAGATAGTTTGGAATTCTGGGGACTCTTGAGAAGGTATAAATGCAAGAGCCCCGGGAGGGGTGCTCCAAAGAGAAGGCTGCTCATCCTCCTGTTGTTACTGGTTGCTGTTGTTTCTGGTTTGGTGAGAAGTTGGAGAGAATCCTGACAAGAAGACTGGACTTGCTCCCAGGACCCAGCCGACCCTAAACAGTAGAAAATAGTCTATAGAGGTTTTCGTTTCCCCTCCCTTCCAGCTTTCTTTCTCTCCTACCTAGTTTTGGTGGGGTGAGAAGGGATTAGCATAGATTAAGTGTTGTTGGAAGGGAGGTAGAAGTATAAGAACTCAATAAACTAGCTAAAAAACAAACAAACAAACAAAATATATTGGAAGGGTCTGAAAAATCACTGAAGGAAGACCCCCAGACACAAACAGTATGTAAAAACAAAGAGCATTTATTCTATAGAAACAGCCTGCCTGCAGAGGGTGACAACCCTAAGGAGCTTGCAGGCTCTTTTAAAGGCTTCTAGGGGAATCCTGTGGCTATGTCAGTCACTCTAAGTGGGATGGGCCAGTGCTTGTGGAGGCTATATCACCAGTCATGGGCCTTTTAGCAGTGTCTGGTCGGTCCTCTCAACACCAATTTAGTTAAGAGCATACTTACTCTTTAAGCGGAACATCTATATCACAGACTAGTGTGATCTGGGAGCCTGATGAGGTTTATTTTCTATTCCAGTTAAAGAATTGAAAGTCAGGGGAAAAAAATCTCAAGCTTGACAGGCAGAAAAGGAGTTTGCTCAGACACAACAGCCAGAATCACATTTGAACAAAGGCTTTTATTGGGGGTGAGGAAAACACAGGGGCAGAGGAGACATGCAGAGAAAAGACGCTACAAAAAGCAGTGGGCAGAGGGTAGAGGCGGGGAAGATGGAGTTCTGGAAGCTGAAAATCTACTCTCCTCAAGGGCTATTTTCCTTTTCTTCTGGAGTCTTCCTCCCCTAATTTAGTGTTTGTCAGTTTGAAGAAAGACAGGATGGTTGATTGGCCCACAACTGCTGTGTAAACATATCCTGGTCTGGCCTCAACAACTTGTTAATCAAGTCCATTAGCAGGGGGCCTAAGGACAGGCCACCAGGCCCTTGTTTTAGGCTGCCAGTTTGGTGCATTTGTTTGTTTTTGTCTCTGATCAGTGGTGAGAAAGAAGCTAGCCATTTGGAAGTTTGCCACTTTGGTTTTGTAGCCACAGCCCTGCTCCCTTTCTGTCTATTAGAGAATCTACTAGTCCTTAACTAGAATTTTTCACTGTTAAAAAATTTAAAGAATTGTGTACTCATTTTATGGGGCTCATCGCAGCGAGAGAGGGCAAGAAAGATGAACTTAGGACATAAGGACACTGATGATTAACAGTTTCATTTGAAGTTTGGACTTACTGTTCTTGAGAGTTCAAAAAGCACAGCCAGAGACAGTCATGTGTGGGAGAATCCAGAGTGAATGTGGACAGACTGAGCTGGGCTCATGTGACGAGAGGAGAGGTGGTGGGGGGATGGAGGGAGGTAGGGGTTTGGGGAGGGTGGGGGTGGGTGGGTAGGGAGGAGAGCGTCAAGAGACTGGCCAAGAGGGAATGGAAAGACCAAAAGAAAAAAAAGGGGTGGCGAGGGGTGGCGTGCAGGGCAAGTAACCAAAGCTGGATTAGATAGGAAGAGCAACCCATTTCTGGGCTTGAGAAGTTTAGGGCAGGTGCCTGGGTATGGTAGCTGTACCTCGTAACAGGTAGGGACTGAGGGATGCTGGGACCACCTGGAAGCCAGAATTCCCTTTGATGTGCTAATGGACGTCATTCAACCCTTTGCCCAGGGTTTGAGACTCATAAGTAACACTAATTGCTACTTCTGCTTTTGTAGTCAAACATGCTTACTCTGCTCAATTAAGGGACAACTGCAAGACAGATAGATGTTAAAGTTACACTCTGCCTAAGAGTAAACAAAATACATGTAATCTTGTGGGTATGGCCTGCTACGACTTAATGCTGTGGTGTGTTCTCTTTTTGCCGCTCTGGCACCATGAGTGTCTGAGGCCGGTATTTAATAAAGCCTTTTCTTATTAAAATTTCTTCATGGTCATGGTGAATCTTTGAGGGATCCCAGACCTGTAACAGATCATGGGGAGACTCCATCTCAGAGAGGACTACTCACCAGAATATAACAATTCCTGTCCTATGTTTATGACAAAACAAAACGAAACAAGACCAAAACCCAAAAAACCAACCATCCAAAAAACTCATAAAGAAAAATAATATTGGCTGGCCATGCTGGCTCCTGCTGTATTACCGGGAAATAACTCATACTCTCCTAACCCCAAACAAAACAAACCAAAACCAAAAAAAAAAAAAAAAAAAAAAAAAAAAAAAGTAAATCTAAACATCATTCCTAAGTCTTGTTTTTAATCAATCCCAGCGTCTGAAGACTGCAGTAGAGGTCAGAGTAAAGGAAATTCCAGTAAGAGTTCCCTTGGGAATCCGAAAGTGTGCACAGCTCACATAATTTCTACCCCAGAGGCTCTGCTAGAAGCAGGTGAGGCGCTCAGGGTGCCAGACTTCAACCTGTAGCTTGGTTTCCTCTCAACTAGAGGGCGGGGGCGCACCTTTCCGGTAGCTAAAGGAAGCCTTTTTATATGCAAAACGCAAAACTCTGGAAACAAAACCTAAGCCCCTGTCGAAGGCTCCACAGTAACTTCAAGGGGTTTTTCCACCCAAACTTCAGTGGAGCGTAGCACCTGCGCCTTTCGCTGAGCGGTCTCGAGAGCAGAGTCACTGAAGGTGCCAGGGTTCCTGGAACTCCGCTCACGTGGAGCTGCTTAAGAACGGTAAGCCTACTGCCTTGCCTGTCTCTGGAGGATCTGGCGCCCTCGCGGGACTCAGGACTTACAGAAACCCTGGGAAGAGGAATCTGAGGACGAAGATGTGAGCTGGAAGTTGGGAAAGGTGGCATAGGCTCCTGGGAAGTGGAGGTGGGCACGGGTGCAGGACTCCCAGCTGCCTAGGTTAAAATGTAACTCAGTCAGGTTTGTCTGCAGACGGGAGTTGAGGGTTATTTTCATGCATTTTTTAGCGAGGAGAAAGTTACTCCTTCCATTCAATATCGTGCCTTTACATGTGTCGTTTGTCTTGCAATTTTAGGCTGCTCCTTACGTTGTAAACAGGATTTCCTGCCTTATTGAGTGGGTGGGTGGGTGGGGGAACTCAGTGGAAGTCAGCAGCCTTGTCCTGCGGGAGGCACAAACTGCCTACATTTGTAAAAAAAAATGTTAACTATAGAGAGAGAGAGAGAGAGAAAAAAAAAAGGCCAGAAACAACCCCCACCCTAATAATCAGGTGCTTGTGTGGTCTCTTACAAATGTTAGAGATTAACTTCTAATGGCCACGACGACTCCTCATCTCCAAGGGCCACTGTCAAGGACAGAGCACGTGAGTGGTCATTCTCTCTGAGAATCTGCTTGCTTCTGTCTTTCTTGCCCCCTAGTTTATTAAACCTGTATATGTGTGTGTATATGTATTTATGTATGCATTTATGTGTGCATTATATTATATATATTGTGGTCAGCATGGAGAGGTTTCAGAGGAACAAATCACAAAGCCTGCCAGCTATGGAAGGTAAAATATTAATACGAGCCCAAACTGTGCTTGGCATTGTAGAACACCAGTTGCCCAGAAAAGACACAGCAGGTGGAAGGCAGAGTGGGTTTGCTCCCTAGCTACCCACACTGCCTGAGTGTGACCCTCTCTCCTGCTTTCCTATCTGTGGACCCTGAGCCAGTTTTCTTCCTGTGTGTTCCTTCAGCTAGTCTTAACGGGTTAAATTAATGTTTGTAGGAATATGTGTGTGTGTGCCCATTCTCTACAACTAATATTAAGTAGCACCCAGTTTGAAAGCCTGGATGTTGCATAAATAAACCTAACTGTTTTTATTTTTATTTTCTGAATTTTGTTTTTAATTAAGTATTTAAAAGATTCCCTACCTTAGGAAAAACAACATGGCCAGGAGACTAGGTTAAAATGAAAGGCTTTTCTGTTCTTCATAAGAAAGATACATTAATGGCAGTTGCTAAAAATTTCTTTAAACTTAGTTTGTTTTGTTTGTTGGTTGATTTTCTGCTGTAAAATCCTTATGAGCACAGGATATGAACCATTAATCACCCTAATCCAGGTAATAACTGGGCTACATGGTATTAAATACCTACTTTTACGTTTGTTTCATTTTTGTGGCGGGGGAAAAAAAAAAAAACAACACACAACAGAGAGGAAGCACAGGCTTGTTCAGAACAGCGTGGCAGGAATAATAAACCAATTAAATGAAAATTACCAAGTCGGTTCTTGTTTCTCTTGTGTCTCTTTTGTTGACTTTTTTTTTTTTAAATGGGTTTTGTGGAGCTTAATAGGCCCAATTTGTCCTAGTTGACACGTAATCTATTTCAGAGTTTATAAATAAAACTCTCTAAGATCCTGTCCCTAATTGCTTCTGAGCATGTTTGCTTTATTTTCCCCCTTAAGCCTAGATTTTGATAAGAAGTCTTACAGTTTCAAATAATATATTGTATATAGCCAGATTTCTCCATTAGAGCACTTCTGGCTTGCACGGTGTCTCCAAGAGCTCACTGGTGTCTTCTAGCCCACATGTGTGCAAATACAACTATGCTAGCTCCATAGAACAGTCACCCAAAACACAGTTCAACAGTTGAAGTATGTCTTTTTAGATGTTAACCTTTCAAGTGCACAGAATGTGTAGAAGAACATTGCCAGAAATGTGTGAAAATTATTTGATTTGCAACTTGTTTTCATTATTTTTACCTCAGTCTCTCTACTCCTCTTTCCCTCAGCATGGTGTCTTCTCTCACTTATTGGAAGGATGCTAGAGACTTAGAATTCTGGGCATGGAAGAATACTGCAAGTTAGGCTACCAAGAAGAGACTTAATACCCTATGAGCATATACAGGGGGAGGAAGTCTCCCTCAGTCACAATCATAGGGGAGGGGAGTAAGGGGAAATGGGAGGGAGGGAAGAATGGGAGGATACAAGGGATGGGATAACCATTGAGATGTAACAAGAATAAATTAATAAAAATAAATAAAGAAAAGAAAAGGAAAAAAAAAAAAAAAAAAAGAATACTGCAAGTTAACCTGTAACACAGGCTACAAATTTCAGGCTCTTACCATGTACACTGGGTTAGCTTTGTGTATTGAATGACTTGGTGATTTCCTCATTAAGTAGCTCAGACCTGTTCTTTACTTATATGATTGCCAGAATAGTTTTATGATAGTCCAAAAATATTTCTTGAAAGCTATAAGAGAACTTCCTGAATTCTGGGGAATGGGTTAAAAGGTTTTTCTTAAGGCATAAATTATGGACGATTCCCACAGCATTCTTCCTCTCCGTGCTGGGAGAGTGCAGTAATTATCAAATAACCAGGACACAAGTGTGGCCTTATTATTTTTCACAGAGCGAAGCCTCAGCTTCCCCCAAACATCTTCCATGGATTGTGCCCAAAATTCTGCTCTGGTGCAATGACGATTCGCATAGGAACATAAGATAACAGCCAGAAACTTCAGGCACTCATCACAAAGAATTCTTCTCCTAAAGTCTCTTTGTAATTCTTTTCTTCTATAAGATCTATTTCACAATCATGGTATGTAAATTATTAACCAAGTAATTAAGCCAGAGATATGCCCAGCTCTTTTCAAAACTTGAGTGTTGTGCCTGAGAATAAATTGATTAGGATTGAGACGGCCAAAAGATCATTATAATAGCACAGAAGAAATAATAGAATAGCATAGAACGAAAGCATTGACTGAGCAGCTGGCTTTGTTCATCAGTCACAGAGTTGTTCATTTGAATTGGCACATGTACAGGTCCACTTACAAAAGTGCCTAACTGTTTGAACTACAACTCCCAGCATGCCATCTTTAATGCTTGTGCTGTGTTACTGTTGCATTTATAAACCATTTATAAAGCTGAAGACACTTCGGCTTTATTCTGCAATAGGTGCTCCTTCTCCCTATCTTATCTGTGAAGACGCATTGTAATGTGACAGTATAGGAAAAAGGAAACAGGAACATGAACAAATGAACATAGTTTAGAGTCTGTTCCATGCAGGGTGAGCAATTCTCACCTTGGAAAGTTCTCATTTGGTGCTAATAAGGACTAGACCTCCAACCTGACACACACATAGCATGTGTTTACAGATTCCCACCTTCCAGCGTTTTCTAAGTTTCTGACTTGCACTAGGCTTCTCAGTTTAACATAGCTAAAACCTAAGTTTTTTTTTAAACTAGAAGAGAAATATTTCCATCTCATAAATATGTATCGATAATCCAAAAATCGTAATCCTAATTCAGCTGTCAACTGACTGAAAATAAAACATATAATTAAGACTTTTTAATACAAAATAAGGAAAACTTGCCTACCCCTTGCCTCACAGAAGCTACTGATTTACCTTTAGGTATACTTTGGTGCTTTTCTGACTTGGAGGCAAGGTGAGAGTAATGGGCAATAATCTTTAAAAGTGCTGTTAAAATTTGTTGACGTTTGCAGAACCTTAATTGGCCAAGCATTATCAATAAAGGAAGCTGTGTTATGAAAAAAAATTAGGGAAGATTAAAACTTTACAGACAGGGTTTCATACGTCACGTTTATAGGGGACACTACCCATTTCTACCTCCGCTTCACTGAACTCTCCTCGAAAAGGCTTTCAGAAACTTGTCAACCATCAAAGGCCAGCCACCAACTTCTAGTTTTTCTGAAAAGTACAGAATGGGAAGAGAGTCAAAGCCAGAGGATTAAGTGACAAGATGAAGCTATATCAGATAGCTACAGAACAGTAGCCCATGGGTCTGTGTCGTTCCAGGGCATTCTTGTTTATGCCTATTAGGCAGTGTGTGATGTGTTAACAGAAGATCTTCTATTCTAGAACTGTCTAAATCATGGGCAAACAATAGACATTGTTTTGGTATTCTCGCCATGAAGTTAAATCTGTTTGCTGGTTCTCTGCTACAGTGTTTTATCCTTTATTCTTTGTTTTATGGTTTTAGTTTTTGACTTTGATATTGTTTTGTTGGTTTATTTGTTTGTTTGGTTGGTTGGTTTTTCAAGACAGGCTTTTTCTCTGTAGCCCTCACTGTCCTGGAATTCACTCTGTAGACCAGGCTGGTCTCATATATATTCTCACCTTGGCATCTTGAGTGCTGGGACTAAAGGCATGTGCCATCACCACCTGACTTGTTTTGTGTTTTTTTTTTTTTTTTTTTTTTTTTTTTATGACACAGAATCCAGTGCCTTTTTCAGTGCTTCAACAGCAGAAAAGGTGTATGCAAAAATATCCAAAAATAGCCGTGGATTTCTCCCTTAAAGCCTTTGGGAAAGCTAGGTATTAGGCTTCCTGGTAAACCAATTGTATATGTATTGTATGGGGCAGTCTTCGGCTTCTGTGACATTTTTTATATACAGGGCTTATTGTAATCACACAAATTAAAAAATTATAACTGTAAAAAATAAGTTTATTCTAACACGTCCTCAGGTACACAGCTTTCTGTGTTTCCATAACACTGACTTAAGTGAGTACCAATCATGACACTGTCCTTTTTCTTTCAGGAAACTCTAAAGTAAAACATGTATCTTCTCAAGTATTTAGCAAAAGATTTTGCCTTGTTAGAGTTTTACGGTTCTCATCTGAGAAGGAAAAAAAATGCTTTTTCTGAAATGATCTTCATTTTGGGGGGTGAATCGTTGTTGAAACAGCAATACAACGATGCTTCTTTCATCAGGCAAATCTTGATGAATGTATTATACCTTCTCCAGGATTGTACCTCTCATTTTCCCCAAGATTGACTTCAGCATTGACTTACTGCATGTAAAATTCCACGTAAATCTGTGTAGACTTAAGTTACTTTGTATGTTAAAAACTTACAGATAGCTCGTTTTAGCTGAGAAAGATCCATTTGGCTATGGGCACATTTCTTTTGTTTCACCCACACATAGTGTGAGAGAGCGTGTGTGTGTGTGTGTGTGTGTGTGTGTGTGTGTGTGTGTGTGTATGTGCTTATATGCCTAAATAGAAATTCTGTATAAATGAGAATAATTATGCATATAATGCACAAATAGAAATATACATATGTAAAGGGAATGTGGTAATTTCAAGATAAAGTGATAATCCTATTATTTGTATGTTACTAATACAGAAAATAACCTGTAATTACTGTTTTGGAATATTTGAACATCTGCCCATTATCTTAATTTCTCTTCATGTGAATTCCTCTTGGGATTCCTGAAATTAGAATAATTTTTTGCTACCCAAACCCACAGACAATGAGCTTCTGACTTACTGAGTGCATGTGGTGTCCTGGTTATATATATGCAGTTTATATTATTCAAAAAGTGATGGTACAGGACACCAAAGTGTGTCATGGCAGCTTAGCAAGATCTTTTTACATCAGAGCTGGACTGTGGTCCCTTTAGAAATGCTCTGAGACCCAGGGTACCGGCAGGGCTTTAAGAGAGGAGAACTAGGGCCAGGTGGTGGTGGCGCACGCCTTTAATCCCAGCACTCTGGAGGCACGGGCAGACGGATCGCTGTGAGTTCAAGGCCAGCCTAATCTACAAAGTTAGTCTAGGACAGCTAAGGGTACACAGAGAACCCCTGTCTCAAAAAAAAAAAAAAAAAAAAAGAAAAAAGAAAGGAGAGGAGAACTAAGCATCAAGGCCACTCATCTACAACAGCAAAGAAGTAAGAGAGAATAGTTTTAATCAGAGATCTTCGAGATCTGATAACTTAGGGCATGTTACAGGAACTTGGACAAGGGATTTTTTTTTTTTTTTTTTTTTTACTTTTCTGAATTGATGATTGATTGTCATGAACTCTATACCTTTGAGTTGTTATGAAACAATAAGAAGAGTGGCTTCAATTTAGCCTTTCTCATAAACATACATAAATAAGAGAGTGGCGTGATCATTAAAAGTTCAGAAAGTGTTACATGCAGAAAATACCAGCTAAAAAGCCAGAATGTTTTTTTCTATGTTTTGTTGTTGTTGTTTTGGGTGTTTTGTCTATATGTATGGCTGTGTGAGGGCGTCAGGTCCTCTAGAACTGAATTTACAAACAGTTGTGAGCTGCCATGTAGGTGCTGGGAATTGAACCAGGATCCTCTAGAAAAGCAGGCAGTGCTCTTAACTGCTGAGATATCTTTCTAGCCCCTGTTTTCTTCTATGTTGAGGCCATATTCAGTAACTAAACATAGTGTCTTCTAGATCATAGTTTCCATAGTGACAGAGCCATCGTTACCCAGAGTGTAACCCAGAGTACCACTGGAAGGTGCTCACTTCATATTTATTGACAATTTGAGATGGGTAAATGGCCCACTAGAAAAGACAATGACTGAAGAAGCAATAGGGCAAAACATTTGGGCATATATTAAGATAATTCAAGCCATAATATATAGAAGATAACATTCTAATATGTGACTTGATTATAATTGACTGATAGTTTTTAGAAATCAGTCAGTTATAATTTAGAAACTTTATACAGTTCAGTAGTGCAGGCCCAAAGTAAGCATACAAATGGCAATACTGAAGTATTTATATTGTTTTCTTATTCATGTGCATTTTTGTATGTGTGACTGTGTGGGTATGTATATTTACATGTGTGATCAGGTACCACCAGAGCCCAAGAGAGAGTGTCAGACTCCCAGGAGCTGGAGTTACAGGCAGTTGTGAACTCCCCAGTGTGGATATTGGTAGCAGAATCCCAGTCCTTGAACAAGCAACAAGTTCTTTTAACAGTTGAAGTATAAAAGACCCGAACATTGATTCTCAAGGCAGTGATTACAAGTCAATGTGTTGTGTTGACATTGAATGCTTCTGGTCAGCACCTCACACTATCCTGGTACTGTGCACTGTTCTTCCCGAAGCACATCTCGTTTAAACTGATATGCGTGTACCTCTCCCTGAATTGCAGACATCCAAATGGAGGCTCCTCATGCAGGAATACACTTGCCCTCGCGGTATGCCCCTCAATATCCGCCAGCAACATTCCAAGGTAACTTCCTTGTTGAATAAGGAAAACTAACACTAAATCGGTTGATGCTCCCAAGAGAAAGGAAGAAGTGGTGACCATGTCTTTGTTTTAGTAATTCTGTCTATTGGCTGAAAATTACATTGAGGAAATAAATATTAGTGGCCTAGGTTTTGTTTTGCTTTAGACTACATTTTTTTCCAAAGAAGTAATTTTTATTCATAAAGAACAGCAAACAGTATGAAGAGCTAAAGGAATCCATGGGCTTATATTTACTCATGAACCATAAGATTGAAAATAAATTAAATCTTTTTTTGTTTTGTTTTGTTTTTAAATAAATTAAATCTTGATACAAATAGTAAGTAAAATGTTTTATTGGCTGTTCACCTCTGCTAAACATTGCTTCATGTGATGGTATTTTGAAGATATAACTGTGGGTGTTTTTGAGCCATGAAGTTTTTAGAATTAATGGTACCCAGTGAAAAATAAGGAAAACTTAAGACTGTAGGCTGCGTACAAAAGAAGTGTCACTCCCTCGTAGTAACCCTCGTTTTCATTTTGTAATGCATATGAAGGCCTTGTTCCTTTATACGTGTGGTGAGAAAGGGACATCAGTCACATATCATGCATACTAAGATTTCATTTATCTTTCCAAACAGTAGAACGATTTCAGAGACCTAGGCAAATGCCATTGTCAGTATCACTGGAGCTTTGTAAATGCCGATATCGATGGTGTACCCAGGTTTACCCATAGCAGTCTATTGAGATCCTTAGAGATCACCTTGGAGATTAATATGAAAGGTGTTCCAGTGGGCAGAAGGGTACATGCGTTTGTTTTCTTTTGAGTAAACAGATTTGCGTGGGAGTCGAATGGCCTGTGTAATTGTCTTAGAAAATTCCCTGTGGGTGTCAGATCTTATCCAGATGTTTCCAATTAAAGGACTATGAGCTGGCTAGGCTCCAGAGCTCTAAGGCAGACATTCTCAACCATGGCTGTCATTAATTTTCACTTAAAAATACTAATACAGAGAATCTTCCCAGGGAAATTAAATCACACCTCTAAACAATGACTGGTAATAGCTGAATAGCCAGGTGGGTCTAATGTGGGGCCTGCGTTGACAAAGTCAGTTCTGAATTCCTATAGATAAAGAAGTTGGAGAATTCCTAGCACATCCATAATTTAACCCAGGCACCTATGGAACAGCTTAATTAACCTTATAGCTAATTTAAACTAGGCATAACATGTGAAATTCAGTTAGTATCAGGCTTGGAGCTTTTTAGAAAAAACAGCTTGGTTTGCTTTTTCTATAGCATCATCTTCAGATAATAATGTTTGAAAATGATAATGACCCAAAATGCAAAGGCATCTGTGCTACAGGCATTGTCTTAAGTTAGGTTGAGATTAATCTAAGGATTCTCTTAGGATCTAAGAAACAGTGCTTTGTGCCCATGTCTGCTGATACAAACCACAACAACAAAATCAAAACTATTTTGAGGAAAAGAACAGTATTGGTATTGCATGTGTATGTATAGAGTCCCCATGTCATTATTCCCCATGCAATGAGATGTGGTAATTGTTTTTTATGACATTTCATAGAATTAGAATGTTCAGCAACTCAGCAGTAATTTCGTGTATGTGAGAGATATGCGCAGGTCCTACAGAAATCCTGTACATTGTATGTCATGTCCAGATGGCTTCTCTAGAGCGTTTATCCTGTAGGCATTTAGGGACTGCTGCATGACCGTTGTCCCCTTACACACTGGAAGGTCAGGTACAGAGACTTGGATGAGGTTTCAAACTATGTAGTTTCTGCTCCATAGCTGCCTCATGTCACATGAGCTACCCTTCTACATTGGGTCTTCCTTCTGCCCCAGAGAGGAGTCTGTGAGGGGAGGGAGGAGTGAGTCAGGAGAGGTGGTCAGGGGAGTCTCTCAGCTCTGACTAGCAACCAGGTGCTTCGTTATCTCTACAGGTTTCACAGAACAAAGGCGGACTCGTGATTATCCGGATTATGTGTCTGGTTTTTGGGGTTTTTTTTTTGTTTGTTTGTTTTTTTGTTTTGTTTTATTTTGTTTTGTTTGTTTGTCATGTCCAGGGTTACAAGTTCAGTCACAATTAAAAAATGCAAACAGGACAGATTTTATTCTTATTCTCAGCTGGACAACTCCAATTCAAAGAATCTAAAGAATGTCTCCTCCACAGCAAACACATTTGTTATATGACAGCCTGCTTTTAAGGTGGCAGTATTTGCAGGTTGAAAGCACTACAGACAAACATAAAGTATCTGAACCGTCCTTTGAATGAGTAGCAAATATTAATACCTAACTCCTTGTACTATACCCACATTATAGGTAAGACAAGTTTACTTAGTTTTATTCCTCCACGGATGTACCTTGTATGACCTCTATCTTTAAACTACATTTTGTAAAAAGAGGCCTTAAATCTGTGAGCTATTCTCCTGGCCAGTCAGAGTTTGTTAATTGTCTCTATCTACCAAGCACTAATTATACTGTTTTGAGTTTATTTAAGAGCAGATACCCCAAGAAGATTCCTGGAGTAGTGGCCTCATCTAGCTATGTGCTTATTTTTGCTTAGTGATCTCCAGGGCATAAGGAAGAATTATATTTTTCCTAAAAAGGACTGAGACATAATTTTCTTGGGAAAAGACATAAAATGAATCATAATATAGAAGGTCCCCAAGAAGGCAACACTCTATGAGACCAAATCCAAAAGTGAGAGCTAGAATGACCGTGGTTGCAGCAGTCAGCTCAGCTCTGCTGGAACTGTGTCAAACAGCTGTGCCTGCTTCTTGGCTTTCTCCGTTTTCAGTGGCGATGATTGTGTCACACTCCTTAGCCTCCCCCACCTCTGCTGTTGGATGCTGGAATAACATGAGGGCCCCTTAGGAAGGAGCCAGGTGGATGGCTTCCTGTTGTCTTACTCACCACTCCCAGTTGTCACCTAGCAAAAGATGTCCCCCTGTTTAACAGTCAGCCCAAATTCACAGTCAGTTATGGTTTTGACATTCACTTCCATATGGAACATTTCTTACCAGACTATCTCATAAAGTGTTTCCATTCCCCTGTCTGCATAAGTATAATCTGTGTTAAGTAACTGCCTCATGTGCTGTCAACTCTCCCATAACTTCCTGTCACATCAGTATGAAGTCTTTTCTGTGTTTAAGTGAGCTAGAAGTTGTCTTTAAGTCTCTCACATCTCCAATAGCACCTGCCATGTATTTAACCTATGTAAAGCTTATTTGCTATAGAAGTTATAAATTGCAAGTGTTAAGGTACTATATCATTATTAAACAAAAGTTTTATTTTTAAAACTATTTCAGTTATTTGAACTTAATAGCCCTTAGTCATTAGAGAAATAAAAATTAAAACGACATCAAATTCCATATTGCCCCATTCTGAATGGTTCATTTTAAGAAAAGAGGATGGTAAATTAATGCGGTCTACAACAAAATTAGCACTAGAGATCCCTCCAAAAATGAAAAATATAAGTATCATAGGATTCATGCTAACAGGATCTAAGTCCACATACCACAAACTCATGGTTCTTACTATACTTTTTGATATAGTAAGGAGTCAGCTTAGATACTTATCAACAGGTGAATGAAACACACACACACACACATGTTTTTTTCAGTCATAAAGAAAAGTGAAATCATGTCATTTGTAGATGATGGATGAGATTTGACAATACTGTATTTAGAGATACAAACCAGGATAAGTATGGTAGTGCACACCGTTAGTCCTAGCGCTCGGGAGGCAGAGACAGGCATATCTTTGAGTGTATGGTGCCTGTTTAACTTACATAGCAAGTTAAAGACCAGCCAGCCAGGCTGGTATAGTTGAACCATCTCAAAAGACAAATATATCAACAAACAACCAAACAACAGATAGAACTCCCAAAGACATATCTCTAATTTTTAAAATTATTTAAAATTATTTTTGTGTGTGGAAACCAAAAAAAAAAAAAAAACAAAAAAAAAAAAAACAAAAAAAAAAAAAAAAAAAAAACAAAAAAACATGTCCACATAGGATGCAAAAGTAGTCTCGGATAGGCTAGTCAGAACCAACAGGAAGATAGAGGGTAGTACACAGGAGGGTGGTGACAGATGAGTTGGGAGCAAGTAGGCCAATGTCACCAATGTCACGGTGTGAGAGAGAGTGTGTGTGTGGTACAAAGGTAGACGCCATTAAGAGAGAGAGCACATCACAGTCCATTTCAGAGCTCTGATAGAAAGAAAATCTTCTAAAGCCCAGTAATCAGATAGAAAATCACTGTGATCCAGAGGGACTCCTTGGTGACAGGGAGAAGCAATGAATGTAAGACTGAAGACCAAAAGTGAAGGCCCCCATCCAGCTTTTCAAGTTAAAGAAGTCTATGGTCATTGTAGAATGCCACCAAGTAGAGTCTCCTACACATGTGGACCTGAAAATTGTTATTTTGCCTGCCTCTTCTTGAAGATATTTGGGGAGATTTAGAACAATATTTATTTACTAATACTGGAGAGAAGGGCTGTATCTCACCTGGCAGGGTAGAAGCTGCGGTCACTATTGAACCTCAAGACCCAGGACGCATCTCTGAAAGTACAGCGTCCTTTCACTCTTCCACTCGCAACCATTAGCTTGCTACTTTTTTTTTTTTTTTTAACAAAACCTTGGAATGCTTTGCAAAGACAGTTCAGTTAATTCTGGTATGTTCCAGTTAGTTACTTGGATTGACACATTGCTTAGGGATTTGTTTATGTTCTGTTTATACATATTCATTTTATGTACATGTGTGAAACCGTCACAACAAAACCCATCATTTTGCTGAAAGTTTTACTGCATGTTCCACAGAAGGAATTTCTGTTCATGAAAAACCGAAAAATTCCATTGGATGTTGGATAATTAAATTTCATAATTTAGCACTATATGTTCTTTGGAAAACATTTTGATTTAAAAAAAAAAGAGAGAGTAAAATCTATAAGAGGCAAAATAAATTTATGTAGCTGAGAGGCAGAGTAGAGGAAGAAGTTAATAAGCTTCTACCTGTGAGCACGTGAGCATGTATGTGAGCACGTGAGCATGTATGTGAGCACGTGAGCATGTATGTGAGCACGTGAACATGTGTGTGAGCATGTGTGACAGAAGCTTCACATGATTGTCCACTGCACTCAGCTATAGCAATAGAACATAGTACAATGGAGCACGCAAATTCAACACTTAGAATAAGCATCTTAGAAGCACTTCAGTGTAGTAATAATGACAGGATTCGTATATATGTTAAGGAACACAAACCCAGATACATACATATATACATATATGTTTCTTAAATTTAGATTCTACAAAAGAGAGAAAAAGAGGTATTTGCCTTTGTGCATCTAGCTTATATCTCATTATATGGTAATGTCTAGTGTCGTACATCTTCCTAGAAATGATTTCATGCTTCTTTATGGCCGAATAAACCTTCATTATTTATATCCATAATTCATATCTTTGCCTATATCTATATTCAAAATCTATATCCATTGTCCATCATACCTGTATCTGAATTCATATCTACATATGTGTCTATGTGTGTGTGTGTGTGTGTGTGTGTGTGTGTGTGTGTGTGTGTGTGTAAAATTTTCCTCATTTCTCTGTTGGTAGGTATCTAGGCTGATTTCCCCAGCTTAACAATTGTGAATAGTTTACAATAAACATGGGTGTTTATTCTTCATCCAGGGATA
This sequence comes from Acomys russatus, assembly GCF_903995435.1. NCBI lineage: Eukaryota > Metazoa > Chordata > Mammalia > Rodentia > Muridae > Acomys > Acomys russatus. Next base: position 19,474,935 of record NC_067168.1, read on the forward strand.
AACAACAGACACTGCATTGAGAAGATGTGAACATCATAGACTCAGAACTTCTGAGCAAGGAGCCGCTGGGTCGATGTCGGGGATAATTCCTCTATGAAGTTGCAAATGATTATCCTTGCTCCTATATATTTCAGGACCTCCAGAACATACTGGACGCCCTACAGCCCAGACTGACCACCATGGTCCCCAGTCTGGTTACCCAGGGCCTCAGCCTGCCTACACAGTCTCAACAACAGCTGGCTATGAAGGCTATAATACAACATGGCATTATAATCAAAATAATCAGGCTATAGTCCTTGTAAATACTGAGTGGATGCCACCACCACCACCTCTTCTGAACTGCCCACCTGGGCTAGAATACTTAAATCAGGTAAGTCTATATACTCAGAACTCACAGAAGACATTAAAAAAAAAAAAAAAAAAAGCAACTGTCCTTCTATTTCTAGTTTACTTGAAAAACAATTAACTTACTAAAGTACAGCATTGTCTCTGTGCCTCCTGATTAGTCATAATTCCCTGCATGAAGTTCACTTTTTAAGCAAAATATCAATGTGTGAGATAATTTTGTTTTTAGTTCCTGTGAATTCAGCCTATGATAACAGCCAACACCCAGGATTAATTAGACATTATTCAAGTCATTGTCACTAGTACAATCCCTATAGACCTCTGTGGTGAGTGGGTGAGATAATTATTACCATTTTTTCAGAAGTGGAATCTAGTGTCAAAAGATGTTAACTGCTTTGTTCATGCTCAGAAACCAAGGAATAATCATTGTGATTTACTTTTTAAATGTGGGCTTTGGTACTGAGCACAGACACTTTTTTTTGTCCAGGACTCACCAATAGCCTTGGAATTTGAGGAAAAACAGTGTAAATAAAATGTATTAGTTCTTTATCATTACGTGATACCTAACAGTAATTTTTTCATGCATGCAGTTTTATAGAAGTCTGCTTTTATTCTTTGGAAAATTCAATATTATAAATGCCTCCAGTGAGGGAAGAAAACTGGGTTTTGCTGACCTATATATTTCAGTGGTAATGAATTTTAGCAACATGAAGCTTACTAATAAGTTAGTGTGAAAAATCAGTGAAGTAAAAGAGGGCTGTGAGGTACACCCAAGAGGAGCGGGTGGCATCCAGTCCACCCCCAGTTTGTCAGGTACATACAGCACTGACATGTCCCATGGGCACTCGAACAGCAGACAGTCATTGTGAATATTCATCCCTAAAGAGGGCATCATTATCCATTGACACACATACACACACGAACCAAGGCACAAAAGGAGGTGGCAGAATGTAACGTAGAAGTGGGAGAATAAGGAGGGTGGCTATGCAATGCTGGCTTCTGGGTGCTGCGTGACTACTGAGCTCATAGCAGTTGTGGTTGCCCTCGAAGGCCCGAAGAAGCTGAATCTCGGCGAAAATTCCTCCACTGAAGCCAAAGGGGCTCCTGAGTCCTCATCCCATTTGGTATCTGCTGAGGGTGTGGTCACTGATGGACTTCCCATGCTCTGAGGACAGCCCCACGTCTGTGCAAGCAGGGGCAGCACTAATTGCACTTAGTGGACTATTCAAATAGAAGAGAAAAGATCATTTTTTTTTTTCCATCTCATTTTTGAAATGAACAATTTAAAGAAACTGGTGCTGAATCTGGAGAAATGGCTTAGGAATTAAGAGCAGAACCTGGTCTTGCAGAGAAGCCAGCTTTTATTCTCAGCACACACATATGGCCACTGAACAACCATCTTCAACTCCGTTTCTGCTGAGTCTGTCTGCCATGTTGAGCCTCTGCAAGGATTGCACACAACTGACATAGTTACATACATGTAGGGAAAACATTCATACACATAAAGAGAAATATGTCTTTAAATAAATGCTCACCATTAAAATATAAAATTTAATGGTCTACGAAAAGTAATGTGATGTATGAAATGCTGATAATATTAAGGATTGATCACTGATTGCTTGTACACATTCTCCCTTTTTCTTTAACAGATTGATCAGATTGTGATTCATCAGCAAGTTGAACTTCTGGAAGGTGTGTATCTGTTGTGATGATGGTACTTGTAGAAACAGAAGCAGTTCATTAAGATGCAGGCCTGTCTCTGGTCTCTGCTACAACATTCTTCTGTGGAAGGTTCAGCCAGGGGGTCACAGATGCTTCTCCTTACAGCAGAGAAATTGTGGACATTATCTCCTGTCCACTTCTGAGAACTAGGAGTCAAAACTTCCTGTGTTGGATATGTGTTCCCACGAGATGTCACCACATTAGAAAGGAAACCGCGTTTGTGCGTCCTTCCTCTGTGCACTGAGCTAACCCACCCCTTCCCCGTGACTTCTACCTCGTAGCTACTCACTGCTAGGGTGTGGCCAGCTTGAGCCTTGCCAGAACCTCAGGCAGTGAGTGGTTCGGCTCCCATGTCAAATTGCTGACAGTGGAGCGGAGACCTATGGAATCTTCCCACTGTGGGCTGTGGATTCCCACCCGAGGTGCAAGGCCATGTGGTGTTGAAGAGGCTGGTCCTCACAGAACATTCGTGTTCTTAGTGGGTCCAGTATTGCCAGGTGGAAACCTAGGAAGCCACTAGTTACGTCACCAGGAGAATGCAACCAGGAAAGGTGTATGAACACCTGACCTCATGGCTGGAGTCTGGAAATATCTGTTAATCCATCTTCGCTAGTTGGCTAAATTATTTTCCACTGGTAGAAATTAGCGTATGAATGTTACAAAGTCATGGATTAAGAAAAAACAAACAAAACAAGAACCCATATATCACTTAAGTACATTTTATAATATAAACCATTCAGTGTTCTCAGAACTCTTGCTTTTCTTAATTTTCTCAACTAATTTCTTTGAAATGGAACCCACTATTTCTTTGTAATTTGGTTTCAGGTTTTAAAAATGTTTATCATATATGATATTTAGGTTTGCAATATAAGCAGCAGATGTTATATTTTATGTAATGTAACCCATCTCTTTTTTTTTGTGACATTTATATTTATTCAAACAGACAAGGTAATTTTCAAGTCTATTAGTATTAATATGAAGTATGTTTACATTTATTGCAAAGTTTCTTATTCTTCTTCCTCAGAACTTAACATATAATTTATGATATTATAAATAGCATAAAGGAAATAAAAATTAATCAGGTTTTATATGATCTGAACCTATGACTGGGCTTGGGAAAATGCCTGATGTGAAAGTGTGAGGACCTGCTTGCTGATCCCTAATATCTACCAGAGAACACGGAAGATGCTAAGAACTCAATGGCCTGCCAGAAGAGCCAAAAGGGTGGGCTTCAGTAAATAAATTTCAAAAACAAAAAGGTAGAAATCCACAAACACGAGGATCCAGTGTCAGTCTGTAACCTTTACATATGCTCACAAAGGCAGCATTCCTGTAGTCATGTAAATACGTACTTAAATAGAGGCCCAGGCATACACAGACAAGCTCTCAATAACAAAAGGTATAAGCATGCAATTAGTTTGTTTTCATTTGATAAATAAGAAGAATTAAGGGTTAATGATTATAAACCAAATATTGATGAGCAACTCAAGATTTTTGAGGTTAAGACACTGAAATGGCAACAGGTTGGACATTAAGTGCCACTCAAAATCAGCTGCCTGAGTGACAGTTGAATATTGAGAGAAAGGTGTCCCCTGGATGCAGAGCTCAGGGACTGTGTCAGCCCCCGAAAAGGCACTTAAGTGAGTTCGTGACAATAAAGGACATTTCCAGAGGACCAATAGTCCTTGCATGTGGATGGCATAGAGTGTTTGGGCTTGTGCAGATTTTAAGTAATCACTCATGATTTTGGCAGACTTCTAACAACCTAAGACCCAAATCTCAGAAGGTTATAGACAAAGAACGATATTTATTCTGTCTTGGCTCTGAGAAAAAAAAAAGGATCACAAAATGAGTATTAATATGTCAAGGGCCATGGTTTGAATATCTCTGGGTGTCAGCATTTAGCACCATTCTATTAGCCCCTGATGTGACAGGAAAGGCCATTTAGAAAGATCTTGGTCACAGACAGGATCTGAATTCAAGTTCTCATTGTTAAGCATTGCAACCCTTGTCTAAAGCCCCCTTCCTACTTTGAAAGACCTATTTCTAAGCTAAAATGGATTTCCTTGTCCAATGTCCTGTTGTGATTCACCTGTTGTGAATCCCTTGTATTGCTTTTGTGTAAATGGTGTGGAAAGGGGCGTGTGTGTGTGTGTGTGTGTGTGTGTGTGTGTGTACACGTATGTATATATTCCTCAAACTATTGATTTTGTATATCATATATATGTATGTGTGTGTGTGTTGACTATAAACGTAACAATCACTCTAAGATGACTGCACTGTTATCCTCACACCCAGCCCTCCCTTCCCACCCAGCTCTGCACCACCTCAGATCCCGCAGCCCCTCGTGACAGACTCCATGGGGGTGGAGATGCAGCTTGCCCTCTTTCGAGGTCTCCCATGTGGACTTCCTTCCTTCTTACCTGAGTAGTCTTCCTCCTTTCCCACTGCCATTCCCTCAGTCCAGATCATCCCAGCACTGCTGGTCTCCGCTCTCCTCCTGCTTCCTGCAGCCTCGTGGACACCAACCCACTGCTACCTTAGGAGAGAGTCACTATTCCTCAGAAAGTGTTGAATCTGATTTCCCCTATATCTTTTCAGTCTTAACTGGCTTTGAGACAAATAATAAATTTGAAATCAAGAACAGCCTCGGGCAGATGGTTTACATTGCTGTGGAAGACACTGACTGCTGCACTAGAAACTGCTGCGAAGCATCTAGACCTTTCACTATGAGGATTCTGGATTATCTGGGCCGAGAAGTCATGACTCTGGAGAGACCCCTGAGATGCAGTAGCTGTTGCTTCCCCTGCTGCCTCCAGGAGGTCAGTGTGAAGTTCCCATGGCCCCTTCGGAAGAAGGTCAACCTGAGTTTTCTAGCATGCATTAACCCTGGATGGTGAGGCTACAGTTACAGTCAGCATGCACTCTTGCTTTTGTAGATAGAAATCCAAGCTCCTCCCGGTGTGCCACTTGGTTATGTGACTCAGACCTGGCACCCGTGTCTGCCGAAGCTTACCCTTCAAAATGAAAAAAAGGAGAATGTCCTAAAGATTGTTGGTCCATGTGTTGCGTGCACCTGCTGTACAGATATTGACTTTGAGGTAAGAAATATCAATGTCCACAGGATGCGTTTTCCTGACATGAAAAAGAGTATATTCCTATGGAATGTTACTAATGCAATACTTAACACTTAATACTTAAATAGTGTGACTTGATGTGTGCTCATCTGATTAATGATTGTTCAATTATTCAGAGCAAAAGTTAGTACCCCATTAAAGAGTAGAGTGTCCCAGTGTCATGCAAACTGAGGTCAATTAAATAAACAAATAAATAAGAAGGAAAAACAAAAAAATGTCCAGGATTTAAAAATTCTATAGGTTTTGCTAGTGATTTGGCTGTGCAAACACAAGGGCCTGAAATTGTATCTCAGCGCCCCTAGAAAAAAAAAACCTAGTGTGAAATATACCCAATGTGGGGGTGTGAGAGAATGAGGCTACTCTGGGCTTGCTGGCCAGCCACTCTAGTTCAATAGGAAACAGCCAGGCTCAGGTAGGAGAGACCTGATCTCAAATAATAGGATGGAGAGTGATAGAAGAGTCCTGATGATGACCTCTGGCCTCCATAACCATCCTGTCGTACATAACCATGTCCACCCACACACAAATGTGAATGTTTGCTTATGGGTACGCATGCGCACGGACACACACATACACACACACACACACACACACACGGGGAAGCTCTTCTGTTAACATGGTATATTCACTTTATACCTAAGAGCTAAGAATAACCAAGCCATGTAGAGTAATTCCTGGCACCTTATTCTTTCTGCTCTTCTTCTGCATTGTAAACCTCATCCAGCTCTAGGGCAAGCCCACAGATTTTGTTGTTTGGAATTCCTATCAAAACCCCACTGATGTAATGACAGTTTCAATTGTGGTGAGTAGAGAGGCCACGTCTTTTCTCTTCTCTGGTGTTTCATTTTCTAAATTTTCCACCACCCAGGGTGAACTGTGGCTTGAGAGTCTAACGTAGAAGGGCCCTGACATAAACAGAGCTTAAGTTGTCAATCATGTCCCATTCCCAGGAGTGTGAACTACCCTCAGGCTGCCCTGCTCAGTCCTGCCTGCATGTGAGTCATCTTCCTGCCCGCCCTCCACGTTGCCCACCACAGAAGCCCCTTGGGGGTAAGACACGAAGCCTGCCCTTGCGCTCTCTCACGCCGCAATGATCAGGCAGCCTTTACACCAGAGCCTAAAGCAGCCACATGACATGTGCAGCCTTCATCTGACTTCATCTCACTACCTGTTGCTGTTAACTCACTTCATCAAAGCAAGGGTAGAGAATAAGATCCTTTGAGGGATACAACCATTCCCATACCTTTGACGATAGAGTATTATCATATTTTTATGCTTTACTAATAGTTTTTTTTTTTAACAGTTCAGTTCCAGATTCATAAAGTAAACTCTCTAACAGAAGTACATTCATTGGACGTGATTTCACATAGTCAGACCTCAGTACTGTTTGCGTCTGTAGGCCTCCACCAGGATCTCAGCCCGCATGGCCCTTGCATAAAGCACACTTCTCTCTCTCTCTACACATACACACACACACACACACACACACTGCACAGTTCTCTGAGTACAATCATTGATATGGAGGCTCATTAACTTGGAGATTAAATTTTCGTATTCACATGTCCTGTTTAAAATCATCCCTGGGGCTGGATAGGTGGCTTAGCAGCCAAAGGCCTTGTTACCAAGCCTGCCGATCTGAGTTCAAGCTACAGGACTAACATAGAAGAAAAATTAAACCCCCAAGTTGTCCTCCGACTTCTGCGTCTACACCAAGGTGTACAATTCACGCATACACACACACACACACACACACACACACACACACACACACACACACACATACTTACACACTTAAACACACACACACATCTCATATTTAGCTAAAAATCCTCTTGTTCTGTTTACTTTTGAATGTAGTTTACAATTCATATTTCTGATCTTCACTCCAATAAAATTACACCTGAAATAAATAAGTTAATTTTAGCTTTTTGTTTTACAAAAATGGTAAATATCTGTGCGTTTATCTCTGTGATATTGGGTTAATGATGCTGGCAAATAGTCCCCTTTTTTATAATATAATTCACACTTCAGTAATATATATGAAAATGTATGACTGATTATAAACGCTTAAATAACAGCTCTTGCAATAAAATATTGAGATATTTAAAAAGAGGGTTTGTTTTAAAGCAGCTTATCACAGTATCGTATCTGACACAACTATAATGGGTCAGGGGAATTCCCGTGCATTGAAGAATGCTCATGCAGCAGGAGCTAACTTGGACCACACATGACCTCCCATATGTTCACATGCAGGTCAAGACAGTCGTAGTGAATGCTCTAGTCCTCTGCAACAGGCTATCATTAAACTAGACACATGTTAAAACCTAATTCTTCACAAGTAGGAAATGTATTAGGTCCACCCTGTGTGTGGAATGCAAGTGTTATTTTATGAGCAATAACCTGTGACTTTTCATGCATGTTGGAGGTAGACTTCCGCAAATTTAAGGCGCCATCTTCAAAGTATGAATACCTCTAATGTCCCATGTTTACTTGGTGGATCCTGTCTGAGATAAGGGTTTTAACGGAGGCTGTTCCCACCTCTGGTGCCTTTTGCAGGTCTGGAAAGGACACATCTCATTTCGCACAAGCCTATGTGTTCTTACTTCAGTGAGCGTCCATGTGCCCTCTACGGAGTAGCCTTTAGCTTGGGCTCAATTTGTTCCGCTGTGTAATGGGACCCAGGGCTTTCCTCTCACAGAGCTGGCAAATCAGGACATTGTCAGATGGGAAGTCTGACTTCATGTTGTTCTTCTTGTATTCTTTATACCCACGCTTTCCCAAGTCCTACTCCATCTTGGCAGCCTCCCGTGGAGCTTCTTGTTGGCTCCTTCTACTCACTAGCTGGTCTTTAGGTCTTGCTATGTGTTGGCATCTCATGCCCCTCACCCCCACCACCCCACTCCATAGGTGACAGTGAGCCTCTACCACATTTAAACCTGTCAGCCTGTGATAGCTGAACTTCTAAAAGCTAACAGGAGTCTATGCAAGCAGAACACTGTATACATAATAATAAATCAATAAATCTTTTTTTAAAAAAAGCTAACAGGAGTTTTCATCTATTGACTTCCCCACAGCCTATAGACCTAATAATCATTTAATAAGAAAAATATTCGGTCAAAATTTTCATAAAATATTTGTCTGATTTTTACCTACTTTAAAGTAGTTTTGCCATACACATTCTATAAATCCTCATGATTTTATTTTCAATTGTAGATCAAGTCTCTTGATGAAGTGTCTAGAATTGGCAAGATCACCAAGCAGTGGTCTGGTTGTGTGAAAGAGGCTTTCACGGATTCAGATAACTTTGGGATCCAGTTCCCCCTAGATCTTGATGTGAGGATGAAAGCTGTGACACTTGGAGCTTGTTTCCTTATAGTAAGTCTGTTCCTGCTAACTCTTGTTACAATTGTTGCATGATGATTGGGCAAATTGAGTATCCCAAGGTGACATTATTAAATTAAAGGTTTTAGCTTGTTAATTGCAATTCAGGTACTGATGACTACTTTGTATCTGAGGAGTCTATGCCTTGTCATAAGACAAAACATGGATTTTATTTTCCAGTTTCTTGTCTTCTCAAGTTTTTGTTGTTGTTGTTTGTTCGTAAAATAAAACATAAAAGTAGACATTGGAGGCAAGTGGTGAATCCATATTTACGTGCAAAAAGTCTGATGGAAATATAGATGTTCAGTCATTAAATTTGTCTAATGTACAGCTATAAATGGAAGTAAAGTTAAACATCCAGGCATGACTCTAATTTCCCACTTGTGGAGTATTTATGGATTCTAGAGAGAAGTTAATTCAAACATTTATATGCCCAGGTATCTGCGCAGTTCAAATAAATCAGAAATTTCTGATCAGTATTTACATAGTATGCCAGCAGATTCCACTATGCAGGACACGTTAAACATTACCAGAAGAAAGGAGTAGTCCTCAGCCTTAGCTATACAGTAGAAGGGCCTAGGAGACTTCACACTCTCCCTGACCAGATTGCACCCAAAGCTACTAAAATCCAAGCTTTTAATCTGTGTATAGTTCTCAGCTAGTTCAAGGCTTGAAATGAGATATCTTAAACATTGATTTCGGAATGGAATCTGAAAAAAAAAAAAGCTTGTGCAATCCTAAAGTCTGTATTTTTTTCAACAAATAAATATAAAGTAAAATAAAGATAAAAATAAAACAGGAGACTGTACAAGATGCCACCAAAATACTGATTGTGGGACATGTTTGACATCAAATCAAGGAGAACTATAGTAAAAGTAATTTTTGATTCAAGGCTGCCAAATACAGATAGCCAGAACACTAAGAATCTAACATTTATATAATTCCTGATTGTTTCATGGTTCTTCTTGCTGTAGGTAGTTTGTTATATATATATGTGTAATAATATAAATGTATATGTAAAACAATTTAATGGAAAAAAGAAAAGTGAATATAGGGGAATGGAGAGATGGCTCAGAGGCTGTGTTTCCAAAGGTCCTGAGTTCCATTCCCAGCAGCCACATGGTCGCTCCTAGCCATCTGTACTGCAATCTGGTACCGACTTTCGGTGTTCAGGCACACACGCAGGCAGAATGAATAAAAAAATAGTGAATACAAAAAAAGTTATGAGATGTTCAAGAAAATATCTGCAATCACTGGCTATTTGATTGTATGAAGGATGTATTAGGATGTTTTAGTTAAAACAATTAGCCATTTCTATGTTCCTTCAATATGAACTGGTTTGATAACAGCTTTTTTCTTTTAATTTTAAGTAATGTGGAGAGAGGAACAGGGTTGTATGGTGAAGTAACAGGTAGACGCGGATTATTCAAATTTGTTTTCTTTTTTAAAATTTATTATCATTATTATTTATTAATTTATTCTTGTTACATCTCAGTGGTTATCCCCTCCCTTATATCCTCCCATTCCTCCCTCCCTCCCATTTTCCCCTTACTCCCCTCCCCTATGACTGTGACTGAGGGGGACTTTCTCCCCTTTTATATTCTCATAGGGTATCAAGTCTCTTCTTGGTAGCCTGCTATCCTTCCTCTGAGTGCCACCAGGTCTCCCCCTCCAGGGGACATGGTCAAATGTGAGGCACCAGAGTACGTGAGAAAGTCATATCCCACTCTACACTCAACTGTGGAGAATGTCCTGTCCATTGGCTAGATTCAAGTGACACCACATGCTGGCGAGGATGTGGGGAGAGAGGAACACTCCTTCATTGCTGGTGGGAATGCAAACTAGTACAGCCACTTTGGAAATCTATCTGGCACTATCTCAGAAAACTGGGAATAGGGCTTCCTCAAGACCCAGCTATTCCACTCCTTAGAATATACCCAGAAGATGCTCCAGCACACAACAAGAAAATTTGCTCAACCATGTTCATAGCAGCCTTATTCATAATAGCCAGAACATGGAAACAGCCTAAGTGTCCCTCAGTAGAAGAATGAATAAAGAAACTGTGGTACATTTACACTATAGAATACTACTCAGCTATTAAAAACAAGGAATTCTCAAATTAATCATTATTGAAACCAAAGGAGCAGGTGCTGAGACTATGCACTGCTATTCTTTGAGTTATGCTTTTTTCTTTTCTTTCTTTCTTTGTTTCTTCTTATTTTTTTTTCCAAAAAGGTTAAGTAAAACCAGCAGTTTATGGAGGGAGGGATGGGGGGGGCGATAGATAGATATGCAGACAGAAAGACAGAGTTTTGAGTAAGTGTTCTTTACACGTAAAAAGTAAACTTAACTTTAATATTGGGGAAATATTTTAAATCAGAGTCAGGGCATGTGAAATATCCTGCATTTAGGGAAGGAACAGAGTGTGTAGAGTTCACATTGATGACAAACAGGGCTTAGAAAGGGGAAGCGGCACGTGTCTTCTCTGGAAGAAACTTTCTAGATGGGAAAAATGAAGTTAACGGCTGTTATGGCATTGCAGAAGCTGTGCATCTCATCCACTTTAAAAACCATGGGAAGGGACTTTTGAAGTTTTCACAATCAATAATCAGTGAGGCGGGTAACTATGTTTAACCTGGTTTAAACTTTATACAATATGCACACATTGAAACACGTTCCCAAAGTACAAGTGCATTATTTTTGTGTCAATTCAAAGAAAATGTTTTCTTTTTCAAAACCATTTAAACACCAGAAACCTGTCTGTAAATACAGAGGAAGTCATTTAAAACCGGATATTGCCTGGTTCAAAGCTAGGTAGAATAAAATAATTGTGAACACAAGCTGTGAGAGATGGGTTGAAAAAAGAAGTAACAGCAACATTAGTACGCAGGTGGTCAGCAAACAAGCTGAGTTATTACTGTTGGTGGAATAAAAGAACATAGAAATGGGAAAGAAATAAATCCCAGAGGATTTGATAGTTATAGAAGAAAATTAAATGGGAAACAGTAGGCAGGATAAGAAGCGAGTTGCTGACCCTAAGCTAGGAAGCTTGATCTGGGCTTCGTTCTGAATGAGAAGGCCGCATCAGCCTCGGGTCTAAAGTTGAACTTCTCTTACTGGATATGTTTGAAAGTAGAAAAAGCTAAGGAGGTGAGGACCACTGGATGCTCTTCCAGAGGGCCTGGGTTTGACTTGCAGCACCCATATGATAACTTAACAGCTATCAATAAAACCACTTCCAGGCGATCTGACACTGTCTTCTGGCCTACATGGGCACTGCATGCAGACACATATGTAGGCAAAATAACCATACGTAGATACTGAATCATTGATGAAAGAAAAACTTTAAACTTTAAAAAGAATGATGGAAAGCTTTTGAGGGAAATATGAAAAAAAATATTGAAAGAAATTATGAAGGGATTAATTAAACCTATACAGACATGGAGAAAAAATGGAGTTATAGAATCTAATTGCTTTTGTAGTCAGAAGGGAAGGTCAAGCTTATTGATAGACTTTCCAATGTTTATTCATTCCGTTTAGTTCATCTTGGATAACACTATGTCATTGGGCATCAAGTGCCCTTCACTTTCTGTATTTAAGAATAGATCATTCTTTGTCTCCTTAAGATTATTTCTGTGTTTTTGTTTCTATGTAGGATTACATGTTCTTTGAAGGCTGTGAGTAGGAACAAAAAATCAGAAGTGCAGTGGGAACTAAGAAAAGAAGACAGATGAGACCTGAAGTCTAGACGACGAGACTGTCTGAATGGGCAACCCAGTACTTTCATGTTCCCTCATTGAAATGCTTCAGGATTAAGCTGTAATACATGAGGCACAGTATGTATAATTTTGCTGTCCAAATGTTAGTTTATGTTCTACATAACAGGAATAGACATGGATATATATGGTTATCCATTTCTAAAACCTTTGCTGAATTTAAAATAAAAAACAAGAAAATTATGTTTAGAATTAAAAATGTATAGAAAAGTAAGTTGCGCCATAATCTGTTATTTATCTTCCATCTTCTGTTCAATATAAACCTTGTTAGTATTGATTTTATTATAAAATTATACTTAATTCTATCAAATCTACTTAAGCTTATTTCTTACAAAGACCTGATAATGTCTAAAAATATATATTTTGAAAACATTTTAAAAATTAACTATTTTGTTGGCTGGGAAATACTACTCAATAAAATGCTAATAAGATAAACTAACGTGTTCTTTTTATGTCTTCAGGACATGATATTAAATGTTTTTTTAAAAAACAGAACATTTTTATTAATTCATTCATATTACATCGCAATAGTTTTCCCATCCCTTGTATTCTCCCATTCCTCCCTCCCTCTTGCTTTCCCCCTGTACCCCTCCCATATGACTGTGACTGAGGGGGACTTCCTCCCCCTGTATATGCTCATAGGGTATCAAGTCTCTTCTTGGTAGCTTGCTATCATTCCTCTGAGAGCCACCAGGCCCCCTCATCAAGGGGACATGGTCAAATATGGGGCACCAGAGTTCATGTGAAAGTCAGTCTCCACTCAGCTGTGGAGAATGTCCTGTCCATTGGCTAGATCTGGGTCAGGGTTCGATGTTTACTGCACATGTAGTCCTTGGCTGGTGCTATAGTTTGAGCAGGACCCCTGGGCCCAGATCTGCCGTTATAATGTTCTTCTTGTAGGTTTCTAGGACCCTCTGGATCCTTCTGTTTCCCCATTCTCCCATGCTTCTCTTACCTAAAGTCCCAATAGGATGTCCTCCCCTCTGTCCCATTTCCTGATAAGTGAAGACTTTCATGGGACATACCCCTTAGGCTAGTGTCCAGATATAAGTGAGTATATACCACTTGAGTCTTTCTGCTTCTGGGTTAACTCACTCATTATGATCATTTCTAGTTTAATCCATTTGTTCACAAATTTCGAGAATTCCTTGTTTTTAATAGCTGAGTAGTATTCCACAGTGTTAATGTACTGCAGTTTCTTTATCCATTCTTCTACTGAGGGACACTTAGGCTATTTCCATGTTCTGGCTATTATGAATAAGGCCACTATGAACATGGTTGAGCATATGCCCCTGTTGTGTGCTGGAGCTTCTTCTGGGTATATTCCAAGGAGTGGAATAGCTGGGTCTTGAGGAAGCCCTATTCCGATTTTTCTGAGATAGCGCCAGATCAATGAGATCTGGTGCCCTCTTATGGTGTTGGGGCAGAACACAGTATACATAATTAATAAATCAATAAATCTCTTTTAAAAGACACTATTACTTTACTATTAGTATAATGTTTGACATTACCATTTACTTTCAATTATTAATCAAGAGAACCTATTGTGGATATGGCCAAGGAACAATATGATGTTGGCTGTTTCTCAAATGAGGTTCCCAGGTGATTCCAGGTTTATGTCACGTTTGCAATGAGAACTAACTGTAACATCAGGGAGTTTTATCACCACAACAGGGGTAAAAATAAATGAATACAAAGTTTATACCAAGATTGGGGCTGTTGGTATAATAATATTTATCTTGTGCTTCCTAAGTCTTTGGAACTGGGTTATGGGAAGACTGTGGACAAGTTTGGAACTTTGGGCTAGAAAAACTCTAAAATGGTGACAGCAGAGCTTACTTTGTGAAAGTTTGAAAGATCAAAAAGCAGTGAAAAATTAGGACTGTTGAGGCCTGGATTCATGGAAGGCTACAGATGTGTAAGAACAGGGCCAAGGCATTCATATGATACTCTGACCAAGAGCCTGGCTTTACTTTTACCATATCCAGAGAACCTGAGTTAACCAGAATTCAACAGTAGTAGCCTAATTTGTGTTTCAAACCAGAATGTTATTGAGACTGTGACATAGTATTTCTCACCACAACCATTCTGATACTCAGTGAGAGGAAGCAACAGGTTCAGTAAAAAGACTTAACAAACAGGAAGGTTGATGAGGAAAGGTGTGTAGCAGGATTAGAGCTGGGAACAGAAGAGAACACATAACAAAGCATTTACAGCTGCTGATGACCTCAACATCATTAAAGATAAAGACCCTTCTCTACACTGGGACAAGAATAAAGGTGACCCTAGGGCGAGATCCTGCCTTCCAAGCCTCTAGCTTGTAAGAATGAAAACTTAGAAAACCCGAGAGCCTGAACAGAGAATGTAGCTTGAGGAATGGGGGTCTCCACTTCTCTAAAACCACTGCCTTCTAATCCCAGCACTTGGGAGGCAGAGGCAGCCGGAACGCTGTGAGTTCAAGGCCAGCCTGGTCTACAAAAGCGAGAAAGTTAGTCAACGCTACACAGAGAAACCCTGTCTCAAAAAACAAGGAAACAAACAGGCTAATACCAACACCAGAAGGTGGAGGATCTGGGGAAGGAGAAGGCAGGTTATATGTCAACTTGTAGCAAAACTTGGCAGTGTCATCATCCACTTGCTGGTAGTTTGGAAGGCATGCAAGATAAAAGATAAAAGGTTAGCTCAGGCTAATCAATGTGGAACAGGGTCAGAGTATCTGGAAGGAGGGCTTGATAGACTATTTCACGAAGCTGAAACTGTCGAACTTAAGTTACAAGTGGAGCCCAGCATGGCAGCACTCGGGAGGCAGAGGCACGTGGATCCCTGTGAGTTCGAGGCCAGCCTGGTCTACAAAGTGAGTTCAGGATAACCAAGGCTACACAGAAATCCTGTCTTGAAAAACAAACAAAAAGTTAGCAGTGGAAAACCCAGGATATTGAAGGTTCCAGGAAAATGGCATGTTTACAAAGGAGAGCTGCAGGCATAGAATCAAGCCACTCCAGGCTAGAGGCATGGAGGGTAGCAGACTAGATCAGTAGGCTGTCCAGCCTCTTTCGAGTCCAGTTTATGATACCATAAGCTCCAGGTGCCTGATCTAAAAATTTTGGAGTAAGTAATTTGTTCTGCTGGATTTTGGGTTTGCTTGGTGTAACTGTTCCTAGCTAGGACCTAGTTATTTCATTTTGGAACAGAAATGCTTACCGTGCCATTGTAGGCTGAAAGTTTGTAACTTGCTTTTGGTTTTATGGGAGCTCAAAGTTTAGAGAGTTCAGAGTTTCCACGTGTTGAGACTATAAATGGCTTTCTGTGTAGGAATGAGTGAAGTCAGTATTATGACATGGTCATGAAATTTTGGAGATAAGAGGTTATAGGTTATGGGTTACACGTGATCTGTTTAAATTTTTAAGTTGACAAGGGGTAGAGCTGTGATCTTAGAATCACCTGGGATATGGGCCCTTTAGCATGCCTGCAGGGGATTTTCTTGACTATGTTAACTGTCTTAACCAGGGGCAGGAACATTACCCTGCAGTATTTAACATGGGGAAAGCGAGCTAGGCACAAGGAAACATTCATTGCTTTGTTTCTTGTCACATGTTCAAGTTAATCTTCAACTTATTTCCTTGTTTAGATGACTTTAAATGCCCCTGTTTGTGCCAAAAACTAGTTTAAAAATTTACCCAAGTTGGAAGCTAAGATGTGGAAAGCTAATGCTTAATTCTGTTTCTGTTCTAATGAAAATGTGATTTTACCCATGGGTTCTGAGTTTATATCATTAGGATACTGAAGTTTTTCTATCTGGCAGGGCCAGAGAACAACAGTGGCATATTTGTGAGATAAAATTCTGTCTTTTTAATGGTGTGTGTGTACATGTTTGATAATTAGTTGCTGGGAAACATTTCAACTTTAATTACATATTGCCAGTAAAAAAAAAATAGCTATAGAAGACGGCATAAAACTTTAGTCATCCATTTTATTAGTATAATAAATTACCTGCTCCATTCTTAATAAAGTAATATATAGAAGAAGTTGGGATAGTGTCATATACGTGCTTTATGGACTTTACAAATAGCAGCTTTATATGATTTGTAAGGACATTTATTTTACAGACCTTAGTTAACCTAAAGTGTTATGTGTTACAAATGGCATTGACGTGAGACTAACACTTGTAGTATTAATGTACGTTATCAGTTTTATACACAAGTAAATTAAAATAAGGCTTAATTAAATACAGTTCATTATTGTTAATTAAACTAATTCCATATTACATGTATATTACAACTAATGTTCTCAGGGATTGTCTACTTTGTACTTCATATTGTATTAATCACATGTGATCTGTAAACAGCTCAGAGTAGATACACAACTGATAATGCCTTGTTTGTTCTGAGTTAACCTTTAACCTGCATGATGTCTTGGTAGTGATGTGAGGCTCAGTAGCCTTGGGAGTATGTGTGAATGCCACGATCAGAGAAAGCATCCCGAGGGAGAGAGTACAGCAGAAGAGAGGCAGCAGCTGGCCGCACCATGGATCTCAAAAACAAGGCCCAACCACCTGACCGTGGACAACAGTGAACTTTCAATGTTTGGCTGCCTGTGTTCCAATTCCTTCTAAAATGTGCTACGAGGGGAGAAGAGAAGGAAGGCAGAATTTGAGAAGTATTAATCTGTTTTCCCAGATTGCTGGCTCTACAACTAAAGTACAGCTTAGGTTTCAATTCCTTGACTGCTCACTGCTCACTGGTGTTCGGCATTACAGGCATCGCAAACCCCAGTGTTCTCTGCAGTGCCAGCCCTCACACCAAACTAAGATGGCTGGCATTTATTTCCTGAGGACATCTGTAAATTGGCCTGCAATGAGAGTACCCTAAATAACCTTTATTCCTCGCCTTGTTTCTATTCTGAGCTAACTGTGCTTTGGGTGGGGAGGAAGCAGAGTGTTTAATAGAATAGATAACCAGAGCACTTAAAAATACAAACAAGAAAAAAAAAATCTTACCAAGAGACGGCATGAACTGAACTCACTGGCTCCTGCTCCAGCTGTGACTCATATTGACAGCGTCTGCCCCCAGGACCTGGATTCGAAAGCAACTCGTGCCAACTCTTGTTCGCTTCTTGATTACTTCTACTCATGCCAATGTACACATTCGCTTTTAATTACCCATAGAGAAAGTCCCCGTGTGGGTAGGATCCAGACCCAAAGTAAACATAAGGCCAACAAAATAATGGAGGCAAACTGACTATTTGTGCCATGCATCCTTTAAGACTTTGAGCTGGAACTCATTTCCACTGGTGCCCTGGACCTGCTAATTAGGGCTCATGACTTGGCTACCATAGGGACAGCCAGTTGACTTAAGTGCCCAGTGCTGCAGGAAGACCATACTCCTGATCGGGAAGGGAGGAGCAGTGGGCAGTCTGTGCTAGTGCAGCTGCTGCCTCCCCTCTAGACTAGGGTTATCATCCCTACCTACCTACCAAGGTGTGAGGTCCAAGCTCTCCATTGCTGAGAACAGTATGGGGCCTGGGAGGTTGAAGGGAGTGAAAGGAGTCTTAGCAGATAAGACATGCTTGGTTCACCAGCACACAGATCATTAGACACTTGCCCAATACCCTGAAATAGTGCTCTCTCCTACAAAGGGCTGCTCCAGGGAGCTAACAGGCAACCCCTGCTGTGACCCTAAAGTCCCATCTGACTGCAAACATAGGCTGCCGAAAGCTATTAACCAGGTGGAAGGGAACCTTCCTTCACCTCTGAAACCTATGAGATTAGAAATCCTGCTTTGTCTTGCTGGACTGAGTCCTCCAAATCCCCTACCATCCTCTCTATGGCTGTACTGTCTCTTTCTGTAAGTCTCCCACCCTGAAGGACTATGTGTCTCCACAGCTTACTCTCAAAACATCACCATTTTCTCTAACGTTCTGACTGTGATAGTTATGCAGCTGATCTGGAGACAAGACTTCGGAGCTTTTATGTGAGCAGTGTAATCTCATGGTTTTCACGGAACAAGTTTGAAAGCGTCCACAACAGACTCAATTTTTTTCTGAATATATGTAAATTTAATTTTGCAAATATATAAAGTTATTATGTGGTTAAAAGGTAATGTTTATTAAAGGAGCCGCAGTACTATGTTAGATTTTTTATTCCTACATTAAAGACCTAAGAGAAATAGCTCAATTAAAGACAGATTTATTTTGGCTTGTAATTGTAACACTTCCTACATATGTCTGTCTGATTCCAGTGTTTCTGAGCACATGTCAACAGAGCATCCCAGCAGATGCATGTAGGAGAAAGGTACTCACTTTCCGGTCATCAGAAAGCAGGGAGGAGCCAGGGATTTCTCACTCTTTGTAGGACTACACCAATAACTCACTTCTTTCAACCCTGCCAACGTCTCACCTTCCCTTTGTAATGCCATCAAACTATGAATCCATCAATGAATTCAGAGCCCTCATAATTTAATTACATTTCAGTGAAAAGATTCAACGTCTGGAAAAAAAAAATCTTTCAACACTGGATTCTTTTGGGGGGGGGGACACTTAATATTCAAACCATAACACAGCACGGTTCACATTCATGTCTCAATCCATCTAAATTTCCATGATTTATTTTGTGTACGTGGAATTTTACTCTTGGTAAAACTAGGTGTTAGTCTTCTCTTCTACAAATCTCCACAAAGCTACTGTTCATTCATTGAGAGATTCTTCCTAGACATCACATAGATGCCTACCTTCCTAACCTCATTCCTTCAGTAGTGCTTTCTGGTAAAATTAAAAAAAAAAAAAAACATTAAATCAATAAACAAGCAAATGTTTCACTCTTCCAGATAGTTGATTTGTGTATGTGGGAAGATTATTTGGAGGTCCCTTCTTGAGAGCAGCCTTCTTTTAAGGAGAATATAAAGTTGGCTAAGCTATAATTTTGAATATCAATAAATATTATTGACAGAGGGACATAAGTATTTTAAAGGCAAAGTGGAAGAGAGGTGGAAAAAGTGAAGAGCCAAGAGGTGTGGTGGATGACAAGGAAACAAATGCCATAAAGACAAAACAGGGCAGCTTCACACAAGAGCTCCCAGCAGTTGTGATAATATGCACAAATCCAGTATAAGTGCAAGCCAGACCAAGTCCTGTCATGCAGAAAAAAGGAAGGTACACAATTCTACCTCATAGCCATGGAGCTACTGACAAGCATTAGCATCTAGAGAGAGAGGAAAGAGTGTATCCCCTGGTAAGTCAATCACACTTTTGTGGAAGACCACACAACCAAGCATATTTAGGTAGCATGATGTGGTGTGTTTTTCTCTAGTCTATGCATACTTGCTAGAGAAGATTATATGATCTAAAAATATTGTATGAACTCCAAAAGAACTACTACTACTACTTACTACTACTGCTGCTGCTATAAGATAATATTCTCACAAACATTTCTTTTATTACACAGGCAGTATGTTACTTCATAGATAACATCTTTAGAAGAATAATGATCTGTTCAGTTGTGAATGAATACACCTAATCTACCATATTCTTTGTTTAAAAAGTCAGTGCTCTACTCTCCTATGGGCACACAGTGCTCTCATCTCCTATGGGCACACAGTGCTCTCCTCCCCTATGGGCACACAGTGCTCTCCTCTCTTATAGGCATGCAGTACTCTCCTCTCCTATGGGCACACAGTGTTCTACTCTCCTCCCATAAAATTTCATAAATAGAATGGAGCTTTCTTCATAAATGATAAAAGTGAGGGTTCACTATTACTAGGATAGGCCATGTTAAAGCTTATTGTAACCAATTCCATCTAAATAAGTCTAGTCTTTAAAAAATTTTGTGTAACTTCATGATTACACATTATAGTAGAAAATGTATCATTTTTTATTTACTTTCATGAGAGAAAATTAAAGGCGAAGTTCTAAGTGAGGAAGCAAACACCAAAATTTTGGAGTAACACAATGCATTCATATTTTAATTGTTGATTTCTGTCAGTTACTTGCAACATACAGTCCATGTTACTGAAAAGCAAGAGGGCACAGCTCTACAATATTAATTTTGCTACATTCATGCTCATAGAAAAAGGGTTCAATATGTTAGTCTGGTTAGCAGTTTCACAAGACTGCTAATTGCGTATGACATATGTATCAAGCCTTCTCTTCTCTAAGGTGAAGCTAAATCCTTTGGGATAGGCTGAGCCCATCTTACACAATGACAGCTTGCCCTGGCCTGTCTTCTTTCTCTCTGATAAAGCCACTTGCTTTCGTTTCTCATGATTGTGCATGCTATGGGGTGCTGAGACTCTGCCCCACCCACATGAAATAGCCCACAGACACTGCACTGTTCTTATGGGCGACGTGGATGTTACCCTTTATGCTCTTTTCACTACATAGGTATTTGGACCCCTTTTCCTGGTCCAGAGGAGATGACAAGCTCAAGAGCATCACATTGTCTGTGAGTGAGGCTGGAAAAGAGCACTATAAGGAGAGTACCTCACTCCACTGTCTCAGAACTGTTCCTTGAGATGCTCCAATCCCTATATCTCAAGGTTATTCCATCTTTTTTACAATTGAATGTTTTTCCTTTTTTTTTAATTCCTTAACTTTTTCCCTAATTTTTTTTAACATTTATGATGATAAAAATGGCACTTGTTTTA
The DNA here is from genome assembly GCF_903995435.1 of Acomys russatus. Classification (NCBI taxonomy): domain Eukaryota; kingdom Metazoa; phylum Chordata; class Mammalia; order Rodentia; family Muridae; genus Acomys; species Acomys russatus. Next base: position 19,495,932 of record NC_067168.1, read on the forward strand.
ATGGATTTTTTTTAAGTGTTTTAATTTTTTTATTTTTCCTTTTTTTTTTTTTTTTTAAGATGTGAATGTTTTACACCATTTCCGCAATTCAGCCTCTGCTTTCCGTAATGTCATGTTTTGTTTACGTTGAGTTACGTCTTTGTCTTTTTCACACGTGATTGAGAATACTTTTCAATAATACCCCCTCGTATATGAATGCATAAATGAAAGGACAAACGCATGCCCTTTAATCATGTGACGGGCCATAAATATTTTATTTCCATAGTGTATATCCTACAAAAACAGTAATGCATATAGCAATCACATACTTCATGGAGATAATGACAAAAAGCTGCTCAGTTATTTGAAAGTAAATCATTCAAAGATCATGAAAAAGGATCAAGTGTACATCCCCCATGTAACTACATGTATCCATAGAACTGGTTCTCCTCTGGGTTCTGAATAGAATGTTAATTGTTGTGGCTGCTTAGACCTGCCCATGCTGGACTCTTCCTAATAGCGACTTGGAAAGACTGAGTGTGAGCCAGAAGGCCTAGGCTTCTTCTCTCACTGACCGCTAAGGTAGCCATTTCATATGTATCTTTCAGAGATTGTTGTCCTTTGGAATTTTGACAGTCATAATCGACTATAACTACATTTATGCCTATGATCTCATTCATCGCAGCCTGTATAACTCATACCACATATATTGGGTTATTGGGCCAGTATAGGAACACCATATCTGAATGAACCCATAAGAGTAGAAAACTGTAGGCTCAATTTTCTTAACCAATATATTTTATTAACAACTTAGTGACCGAGCACACATCACTTATAACCCGACTAACCAAAACAATAGGAAATGAGGATTAATGGACACCATAATAAAACCATAAGGATATCAGTTCCAAGGAACAATTCTCCTGGCACAATCTGCAGGATTTCTTCTGCTGGAACCTAGAGTAACCAGAGCCCAGAACCTCAGCAGGAGCTGGAGCCCGGAAGCCTTCCCTCGAGCGGTTCTCTCTAGGAGCATCTTGAAGTGCAGCGATGAACAGCCAAAACTATTCCAAGTCTCCAAAAAGCCCCGCCTCCATTTATATATCTCCTCCCCAGAGTCTGTTCATGGATCTTTTCAGCTGGCAACAATCAAGCTCCTGCATGAGGTGGTCGGTCTTCTAGTGGATTAGCCTCACCTGTTCTCTCATGAGACCGTTCCAATCCCACACTTGGAATCCTAAAAAACAGAAAACTACTTCTCAAAGCCTGGAGTCTGAGATCTGATGTCTGATGAGACATGCACCCTATAGTCTCTGACTTCTTCTGGAGCCCCGTGTAGCTTAAGGGCAAAGATCTCTCAGAGACCTATTTTATAACACCCCTAATACCATCCACGAGGGTTCCTTCCTTAGAACGTAATCATTTCTTCATAAATCCATCACTTTATGGATTTCATCTTATGCTATTTGGCAGACAGATATTTAGGCCACTGAGCCTAGAAACCAGTCTTCAGACAGAAGAATCCAAGCTTGCTTTTTCTTGATGCTTTATTAATGTTGGTGTGCTATGGGTGAAATTTTTCAACATTTTTTGGAGGCATTGCCTGAGACTCTGAGTTCTTAAGCTTCTGCTTTGGAAGTTTAGTCTCTTAATTAGAAACCAGGATTTTATGTTTCTTTCTAGAAAAAAATGTTCTAGCTAGATTATAAGAAGTGCTTCCAAACTCATTTCACTTCTGACGTATAAACAATAGTATGTATGAAACTTACACGGCCCTGAAGAGAGGCCTTACACTTCTCTACCCTCTTTCCACAGCATTTGCCCTCACATCAAGATCTAAATCAAATGGTCCCGTCTTTCCCTTCTTCTTCTTCTTCTTCTTCTTCCTCCTCCTCCTCCTCTTCTTCTTCTTCCTCCTCCTCCTCCTCCTCCTCCTCCTCCTCCTCCTCCTCTTCTTCTTCTTCTTCTTCTTCTTATTCTTATTATTATTATTATTATTATTATTATTATTATTCAGGATATGTGGATTCATTTCATAGCTGTTCCACTGATAAATCTAAGTGAAAAGGTATTTTTGAGGGTCATGTTTTAATCTTTAAAACTAGGGTGATGATTGACCTAAAAACGAGCTGAAAATTCTCACCTTGAACCAACAGTGAATCTTTTCAGAGATAAGACACTTTGCAGGTATGTGATCATATAACCAGAAACTAAGCCAGAGGCCCAATTTCAAGGGGTTTCAATGTGTAAAAACTTTTCAGGTAGATGGGTATAACTAGAAAATATATTGAATGAGGTAAACCAGACCCATAAAAGCAAAGGCCACATGTGCACTCTCACTTGTGGTTCCTGTCTTCAGACCTGCAGATGTGATTACATAGCCCAGAACAACCACAGAATAAAGAAAAGTAAAAGAGAATCGTTGTGGGAAGCACTCGTGATGGGCATAGAAGCAAAGAGGGGATATGAAGGGAGGAATGGGGAGAGTGGGCCAGGGTTTTCATTGAGAGAAATAGGAGTTCGGTATAGAAGCAGAGGAAGGAAGGAGTGTGTGTTGGCACTACAGACATTTCAGATAGCTGTAAGGAATCATGTTACTTTATATTTACCTGAAATCCCATATAATACCTAGAAATGTATGCATATGTTTTATTCCCTTATAACATTCTGATTTTCTTTCGTGTCTATTGTAATGGTTCCTATTCATTTCTGTTTCTGTCAATTTGATCATCACTTTCTTTTTGGTTGGTTCAGCCAAAGGTCTTTGAATATTGTCTTACTTCTCAAAGAACCAGCTCTTAGATTCATTGATTCTATATACTAGTTTCTTTCTATTTCATTATTTCCTGCCTTGATTTTAGTGTTTCTGTCCCTCAGCTGGGATTGGATTTGCTTTTTTTCACGTCTTTCCAACATCTTGAGTTGTATCTCAAGTTATTTATATATGTACCTTTTTTTTTTTTTTTTTAATGTAAGCTCCTAGAGCTATGAATTTCCCCAGTATGACTACCGTTAGTGTGCTCTGGGGGTTTTGTTGTGTTGTGTCTTCATTTTCATTTAATTCTAAATTTTAAAGATGTTTTGATTGATTTTATCTTTTACCTGTTCATCATTTCCTAATGAACTATTTAATCTCCATGAATTTGTGTGCTTACCAGGTATTTATTTGTTTTTTCTTTAAAGTTTTATTGAATTATTGCCAGATAGTATACATAGAGTTAGTTCAATTTTTCTGAGTTTGTTAAACATTCTTCTGTGCCCCAGAATGTGGTTTATTTTAGAGAAATTTTCCACGAAATGCTGAATACAAAACACATTTTTGGTGTTTGGGTGAAATGTTCTGTAGGTGTGTCAAGCCTATTTGATGCATGGCATCATTTAATTTTAATTTTAATGTTTCTCTTAGTTTTTGTTCAGATAACCTGTCTACTTGAGTTAATGGGGTATTACCCTCATCAGCTATTATTGTGTGGCTGTTAATATATGCCTTTATTTCCATTAGTAATTTTTAAAAGAAATGCTATGCATCAGAGTGTGGTTCATATGTGTTTACATTTGTAATGTCTTCTTGGTTGGTTGTTCCCTTGATTGGGATGCAGTGTCCTTTATTATGTCTTGGGGAGGGGTCTTCTGGCTGCAGTTAGTCTTTGCTGACAGGGTGGACATCACAGGAGATAAGTAGTCAGTGAGGGGAGGGAGAAGCGAGTCAGGCGATGGTCAGGGGAATCTTGCACTCTGACTTGCGATCAGATGCTTCTTTATTTATATAGGTGTCATAGAACAAAAACACACTTATGATTATACAAGAAATACAGAAGATATGCTTTTTTGTAATATGTCCAGAGTGATAAGTTCAGTTACAGCTAGAAAATACAAACAAGACAGATTTATTTTTATTACCAGCCCTATACCTCCGATTTAAAGAATCTAAAAAATGTCTCCTCTAAAGCAAACACATTTGTTATATGACAGCCTGCTTTTAGGCTGGCAGTGTTTGCAGCTTGAAAGTACTCCAGACAAACATAAAGTATCTGAACTGGTCTTTTTTATGAATAGCAAATACTAAAGCCTAACTCCTTTTTTCTGCAAGTTTCATCATCTACATTATAGAGTAGGAAAGATTTGTTTTAGTCACCCTGTCGTATTTACTGATGTCTGCTCCTCTAGCGCTGTACCCTGTATGACTCCCTATCTTTAAACTGCATTTGTAGAGGGCATTAAGTATATTGTAAAAAGAGCCCTTGAATCTGTAACTTGTTCTCCTGGCCAGTCAGAGTTTTTTTCAATTGTCCCAGTTTACCCTGCACCAATTATATTGTTTGGGTTTGCTCAGGGGCAGATACCCCAAGAAGATTCCTGGAGTGATGGCCTCATTTAGCTATGTGCTTATCTGTGCTTAATGTTCTCCAGGGCATAAGGAAGACTGCCATATAGTGGCCAGATAAAGTTAATTTTAGGATTTTCCTAAGAAGACTCAGACATAGTTTTGTCAGGAAAAGACATAAAATGAATAATACTGCAGAAAGCCCTCAATAATGCAACACTCTGACACCAAATGGCCAAAGTGAGAGAAAAAAGGACAGTGATTGTAGCAATCCCTTCAGCTTTGCTGGAACAGTGTCAAGCAGCTGTGCTAGTTTATGACTCTGGCCTTTTCCAGTGGATAAAGCCGTGCCACTCTATTCTGATTAGTTTTAGTCTAGTTTTCTTTGTTACATATTAGGACAGCAATCCTGATTGCTACATGGCCCACTTTCTCTATATACATTTTTTCGCCCTTTTACTTTAAGGTGGATCCTGCCTTGAAACTTAAGATGAGTTTCTTGTATGTGACAGAAAGATGACTTTTGTTTCTTAGCATCTTCAGCCATCCTGTGCCTTTTTATTGTAGAGTTGAAGTCATTGCCTTAGTTATTATTGGAAAGTGAGTTTTGATTACAGTTGTTTTATTGATTTGTTTTATTTTGCTGTTCGTGTTCATCACAGTTTAAGTTTCAATCATTATAGCTTTGCTTTTTTTTTTTTCTTAAAAGATGTATTTATGTGTTTCATGCATATCAGGGCTTTGTATTCATGGGCACCAGAAGAGGGCACTGGATCTCATGGCACTACAGTTATAGACAGTTATGAGCTACCGTGTGGGTGCTAGGAATTGAACTCAAGACCGACCGAAGAGCAACCAGTATTCTTAGCCTTTTTATCATCTCTCCAGCCTCATTTTATATGTTTCCCTATAGTCTCTTTGCTATGCTTATTCCTGTCATCAGTTAGAAGTACTGCTTCTAATATTTTTTGTGGGGTTAGGTTTGTGAACAAATATTCTTTTAGTCTATGGTATCATCAAAACTTTTCTTTTTCTTCAATGATGGTAGATAGTTTTGCTGGGGATGGTAATCTAGGCTTATTATTCTTGACCTTTCAGATCTTGGAGTCATCACTCTAGGCTCTTTTGGCTTTCAAAATTTCTGTTGAGAAATTTGCTACTATTCTCAACGCCTTTCATCTGTATGTAATTCATGGGTTTTTTTCCTTTCCTCTTGCAACTTTCAAATTTTTATTTGTGCTGTTTAGTACTTTAATTATGAGACATCATGGGGAGTTTCTTTTATGATTTTGTCTACTTGGTGTTCTGTGTGCATCTTGTAGCAGAATGGGCATGTTTTTTTTTCTTAGTTTGGGGAAATTTTCTTCTACAATATTGTTGACAATATGGTCTGTTTATTAACTTGGAACTCGTCTCCATCATCTCTGTTTATAATTTGAATAATTGCATTTTTATTAACCTGCTGTCACACAGCTCCTGAAATGTTACTTTCCTGTGAATTAAAACAATTATTTTTCTTGGCTTGTGTCATCTAATTCCTGTAATTTGTGTTTCAGTTTTTTTGTTTGATTGCTTTTTGTTTTTTCGAGACCGGGTTTCTCTGTGTAGCTCTGGTTGTCCTGTAACTCACTCTGTAGATCAGGCTGGCCTCTAACTCAGAGATTTGCCTGCCTCTGCTTCCCAAGTCCTGGGATTAAAGACATTTGCCACCACCTCCCAGTTTGTCTTTGGATTTCTATATTCTACCTTTACTTGATCCATTCTACTTGTAAGGCTTTACCTTGAGCTTTCTAATTCTGTTATTGAGTTATTTTTTAATTCCATCTTCATTTCAGTTTGAGTTTGCTTCAATATTTATATTTTTTACTGAGTTTTTAAAAAATATTTATTTTTATGTATGAGTGCTCTATCTGCATGTATACCTGCATGCCAGAGGAGGGCATTTGATCACATTATAGATGGTTGCAAGCCACCATGTGGTTGCTGGGAATAGATGCTCCAATGCTGTAGAGAGTTTTGGGTGATTGTTCAGGCAGTAAACTGTCTCAGTCATTTTTTTCATTTTGGAAGCTGCTAACCCACACTCCACGTTCACTCAGGTATTTAAGTTTTATCCCTTCTCAAGTCTCTGATGGGTTTGAAGGACAGATAGTTTAGTCTTTCAATTAAGCTTAGTAGGTTAGGGGTTAAGATGTTTTAATACCAAGATAGATTTTTCAAGTTAATAGAGATGAGATATGGTAAATATTAATATCCATTCATTTAGACCCACAAGATAGGAAAGATGTTTACTTCAAGTTTGTCAAATACAAATAGCCAAAACCCTATGAATGTAACATTTATATAATTCCTGATTGTCTTATTGTTCTTCCTGCTGTATGTGGTTTATTTTACTCATGTGTAATAATATAAATGTATATGTTAAAAAAGAAACATTTAAAAAAAAAAGACCTCAAGACCTATGAAAGAGCAGACAGTGCTCTTAATCACTGAGCCATCTCTCCATCCCCCTGAGTTTGTTTTCTAAATCCTGTATTGTATTTGTTATTTCATTAAATCTTATGTTCATGTTTTCTTGGGCATCACTTAGGTGTCTAACAGCTCTCCATCACTAAGGAATGTCAGAGCAATACATGCAGCAGAAGCCACAGAGAAATGCTACTTCCTGGCTTGGTCAGTTTGCTTTCTTGTAAACCCTACTTGCCCAGGAGTGGCACAACTAACTGTGGGCTGGGCCCTCCCACACCAATCATTAACCAAGAAAACTCCCCACAGACTTACCTGCAGGCAAGCTGGATGGAGACATTTCTCAATTAAGATTGCCTTGCCCTAGATATGTCTATGTTTGTGTCAGGTTGACAAAAAACAACCAGAACCTGCACCAGTGTCCTAGGACAGATACACATGGCACATAGAATAACAGGGAGAGTATGGAGGAAGAGATCAGGCATTCATGACAAGCTTAAAAGGATGAAGCACGCCTTGGGGAGGAAATTAAAGTACAAATGTGGAGAAAACTGCAAGGTATTTTAATTTTGTTTTCTTTATATTTGTTTCATTTTTAATCTCATCTGGTAGAGTTGGAGCTTTAGGAAGTAATTAAGTCGGAAGGAAAATGTGAACATCAAAGTCGTGAAAGTAAAATGTAAAGAGACAAGATAGAGCTCAAGCAATTCAGATGCAGCTAATAGTATGAAAGCATCTGAGGACTCCAAGTTCAGTTCTATCCAGAGTTAATTAGAAGTGGCTGTAAACACCAGGTACATTTGTTTGCATGGTAATTGCATTTTTATTGGAGTTTAAAGGATCTTAGCTATATGTAGACTATATCATTGTTGTTGGCAGTGTAGTAGAGAGAACAAACTAACAGGTGGACAAGAATTTTTAGAGCATGGAGCTTGAGATCTTTAGGACTAAGGTTTACATGATTTTTTTTCTTATTTATTTATTTATTTATTTATTTTGAGACGGGGTTTCTCTGTGTAGCCTTGGTAGGTTTATATGCTTTAATGGCAGGGATGATGTAAGGATGAGGGGATGTAGAGCTAAACGTTCGTCCATTATGTCACACCAAGGATGAGGGAAGCCATGGAGGTATTTTATCATCCCTTTCCCAGTTTCCAATAAGGTTGTTTTAAAGCAAAACTCAAAATAAAGTCCTAGGTATTTGAATTCTTTCATCAGAAACCATGTGTTATTTGGCATATGATATTTTCAAGAAATAGTTATAGTTTCTTTTTCCAAGGTAAATACTCAAATCTAAAATAATATTAGAAAAAGTGAATTAGGTAATAATTTTAAATATCTTTTAACTAAAGTCATTATAAGGAATAGAGAAGGAAAGTATTTATGAGAGAGAAATGGAAAAATGTTTAATTAAAAAAAAAAAAGAGACAGAAATGGTTTAAAATTAAGCCAAAGAACTCTGTGTTGAAAAGGAAAATTCCACTGTTTACTTCTTATTTTCTCAGTACACAATGGTTCCTGCTAAAGTTAAAATTTATTACAAGACAAAAAACTGAAGATCCTGTATTTGGAAATAGTAGGGATTTTCCACTCATAATTAAAACAAGCAGACATGTTTTTATTTTAGAAGGTTCTTATCTACTAATTTCATACCTCTTGTCTATATAAAAGTTTCTAAGAAATCAACTCTAGATCAGAATAAAAATCATATGAATGGGGTCTGAATCACCCCTTTAAAAATTAAGAATAAAATACAAAAGCATATTCAAAAGACAATACTATTTAATTAATATCAAGCTTTTAATGTTATAAACAACAAACAGAATAAGAAATAAAGAATAAAGAACTAAATAGACATATTTGAGAGGAGACACAAGGTTGTCATGATTTAAGATCACTGCTTTACTTTGAAGAAGAACCAAATAATTATTTATAATACAATACTATTTTCAATATACTCTGAACTATGATTTATGTAAAATAATATATTTTGAAAGCTGAACATCAGTTACTTACTTAAAAATTGCCAGTACTCCTAAAGAATGCTACAGGATAACTACCAAAAAATATATTCAGGAGTTCCACATAGAAACTATGACTGATAATGTAGTGGATATTTAAGGCTAAACGGATACCAGAATTTAATTTCTTCCTTACACAAATCTCCCTAAAGACATATGTATGATGTATTTTGACATGAGTAGCCATGTAAGAACACTGAAAATCAACAAGTGAGACCCTGCAACCTTGTTATCTGTAGTAATCTGTGACAACATAGACAGCAGAGAAGACAGAAGAAAAAAACATCTGCCACTTAAACCCCATGGGTAGAGAAATTAAAGACCTCCTCTGTAGAGCTAGGAATAAAAGCAAGTTATAGCAACATCATCTGTGCAGATACTGACCCCACCTATCCATCTTATCTAACCAATCCTAGCACAGGAGTAATCACAAAGGAGTAGCCACACATCATCCTTTGTCCACACCACAGTTGCCTGAGTTGCTGATGTCTGCCATGTTGCATGGTCCATAGAGACAGTAAATCTGTCTAACTGCACCACAGTTTTCACAGTTTCTGAGCTGCACAAATGGATGCCATGCCAGCAGTGTATAACAGCTGATATGCCAAGGCACATTTTCACAGAGAATTGTTACTAAGAATCCTATTCCATAAAATCGTGGGGATAATCAATCTCCCACCACATATACAAGTCCCAATACAGGACTTTGGAAGTGTGGAAAAGCAAGTAGATACAGTGATTCCAAAATTGTACAGTGATTACCCAGCAACATAGGTAAACCGTCTGATAAAGTATTTCAAAGAGCTGTCATGGGGTCCACTTAGATCCAACACAGCTCAAACTGCAGGTCAATGCAGATGATCAATCAGGGCAACAGAACAGACACAGGAGCTCAATTGTAACTCCCACCCCCAACCCACAGCCAGAAGTTTCAGAGCTTTTAAGCTTGAAAACAACAAACGTCTGTGCCAAATTTCCGTTACATTTTCCCACCAAACTGGGTTTAGGGGAAGGGGACTTCCTTAGGAACAAGTTCTTGTGATCCACTTATCCTTTTCTCATTGGTTGGTTTATTCAACTGGGATGGAGTGACTTGCTTAGCATACATATCTTGCTTGCAATCAGGATGTCAGTTAGCCATACACCAGTCTTCTCTCTCTGCCAGGGAGGGTGTCTGTTACCCTGGGAGGTCTTGGTAACTTAAACTTTATTTGACCCCTATTCAAAATGGAAGTTTTATTCAAAATGGTTTCATTTTGGTTCCCTCTTGCAGAATTATTGTAAGAAAATAATCAATCTGATTATTAAAGAGGATGTAGGTGGACAGTAAACAAAATTAGGAAGGAAGTGTATGCCAGAGTGGAATGAGAACCTGAGCAGAGATGGAAATTATGACAAAGAACAAAATTCTGGCAATAAACAGATCTTACTAAGCTGAAGAAGGAATAACTAAACTTAAAGGCAGATTCTTTACAATAGTCTAGGCAGGTTGAGGTGCTTTCATTGAGAATGTTCCCCACAGGTTCAGCTGTTGGGACACTTGGTCCTCTGTTGAAGATGCTGTTTGGATGGGATTAAGAAGTTTAGAAATGTGTCAATGCATCCAAGGTTTGAGGTTTAAAAAGCTGTATGGCATTCCCAATTCACTCTTTCTGCTTGTGGTTTAATTTTTAAAAAATAATTAAACATTTTTTTATTTTTTACATATACATTTATATTATTACACATCTATGCAATAAACCACCTATAGCAAGAAATACCATTGCATAACCAGGAGTTATATAAATGTTACATTCTTAGTGTTTTGGCTGTTTGTATTTGACAGCCTTGAAGAAAACATCTTTCCTATCTTGGTGCATCTAAAATTCAGAATATAAATCAATCTCCATCACATCTTGTCATTTTCAACTTAAAACATATATCTAGACCTAAAAAGATCTTAACCCCTAAACAGCTAAGCTTCATTGTAAAACTAAGCTACCTGGTCTTCAACTCCATCAGAGACTTGAGAAGGAATAAACTTGATTACTTGAGTATGCCGGGAACGCAGGTTAGTACTTTCCAAATGAGAAGATGACAGAGACAGTTTTCTACCTGAACAGCCACCCAAAACTATTATGTTGTAGCATCTTCTTCAGCCTTCTGGCCCAATATATCTCAGACATATTTGTGAGGCAGGAACTATTGAGGACTTGCTTAGTCTGTCTTGGCAGAGTTTGGCCATCGACTCTGCCTGCATCCAAGCAGAATTCTGTCTGTGGTAGAAATGAGGAAATTTCCCCAGTGGCTTGTTTGCCTCATTTGGCTGTTTGTGGCTTAAGATGTGCACTCCCAGCTTGCTCGTCTAGCCCATCTTGCACACCTGCTGCTGTGCTGATTATGGGTTCTTCCCTCTGGACCTGTAAGCCCAAAGCAACTCCTTCTTCTGTAAGTTACATTTAGCCATATCTTATCACAGCAATATGAAAGTAACTAATACTGAGACCAAAAGGAAGAGGAAGAAAAAGATTAAAAAAGAAAAGAGAAGAATTTAAGAAATCCTGCAAAGCCCTTGGCACATCATTAAATGAAATGTCTCACTTTTGAAATGTTAAAAGAAAAGATTTAAAGACAAAGATGCCTAAAACCTATTCAATGAAGTAACAGAACCATTTTTATTTGGGGAGAAAGCCATAGATATTTTTAGCTCAGAGCCCAGAGCACCACAAAAAGATGAATGGAGAAGATATTTGTCACACCATATGATAGTCAAATTCTCAAAGTATGGATAAAAACTTATCAAACAGAATAAAAAGAAATTGTCCACATCCCTTGGATGGGGAGGTCTGGTGGCACTCAGAGGAAGGATAGCAGGCTACCAAGAAGATACCTGATACCCTATGAGCGTATACAGGGGGAGGAGGTCCCCCTCAGTCACAGTCATAGGGGAGGGGAGTAAGGGGAAAATGGGAGGGAGGGAGGAATGGGAGGATACAAGGGATGGGATAGCCATTGAGATGTAATATGAATAAATTAATAAAAAAAAAACAGGGAAAAAAAGAAATTGGCACACAGAAGGATATCTCCATGAAGTTAACACCAGAAAGACCAGAAAAGGTTTGGAAATTTAAAGATGTATTATAAACTTGAAAGAAAAGTAATTGCATGGTAAGAATATTATGCTAGGCAAGACTATCCTTAAATAATAATTGCTAAATAAAGACCTTTCAAAGCAAAAATTGAGAATCTGTGATCAGCAAAGTAAACTTAGAAAATCCTTGAGAGAGTCCTATATCCAGAAGCAAAAGAAAATTAAAGAACATTCCAAAAGCACTTTAAAAATCTCACCAGGAGATGAGAGATATAAATACAGCTACAACTACAACTATAAATACAAATACAAATACAAAGAAATATAAATACAAAGGCTCAAATGCTATCAACACAACCATCAAGCCACATATGATACTAAGAAAAGAAGGGAAGAGATATTTCCATAATCAGAAGAAGATTACTATAAATATTAGTCTTCCCATACAAATAATACATTAAATGTAAACAGATTAAACTGTGAAGTAAAAAGATTCAGATTAGATTAACAGATTAAAATAAAAAACAAACAACACAATAGAACTACACACTAAGTCAGGAAAAGAATGTACAGGAAATGCAAGGGTGGGAAATAATACCCTAAGAAAGTGACCCAAAGGAACTAAAAATAGTGACATTTATGTTTGGCTTCTAGGTAGACTTGCAGATCAAACGTCAAGAGAAAACAAAGATCACTAAATATGTTTACTGGATTAGTCTAACAGGATGATATAATGACACAAATCTATGTCCATCTAATATGGGAGTGCCTGCCTTTATAAAATAACATGCTTATACCTAAAGGGACATGTATGCTCCAATGATTTGGTCAATATATAGATCAGAACATTTCAGCAAAGAAATTGATAAACTGTACTGTAAATGGTTAAAATAGTCATTTATTATACCCATCAGCTGACTATCTTGAGGCTATCATCATCATATGTAACTTTCCCCAGTCATGATCATATATTAGGTCGTTAATGGGCCTTAAGACATTTAACAAATTTCCTTACACAGGATATTTCCTGATCACAATGCTTAAAGGTAAAATAAAAAATTTGAAATTACACAGACACATAGGGACTGAGAATCATATTTTTGAAACTACAGTTGGTCATCAAAAAATCAAACCAAACCAAAACTCAAAAACAAAAACAAAAAAAAAAATTACATCAAACCCAGGCGTGATGGTGCACACTTGTAATCCCAGCACTCTGGGAGGCAGAGGCAAGAGGATTGTTATGAGACAAGGCCAGCCTGGTCTACAGAGCGAGTCCAGGGCAGTCAAGATTACACAGAGAGAAATCTTGTCTCAAAAAAAAAAAAAATCATAATTTAATGTTTCAACCTTCTTAAAATAGATTAAAATACATTTTAAAACTCACAGGATACAGCAAGTTCCTACTAAGCCAATGTGCAGTAGTAACATCCTGTATCAAAAATAGGAAGATTCCAGATAAAGAACGTACCAATGCATCCCAAGGGATAACAACGAATAAATCAAATCCAAAATTAGTAACAAGGAAGAAATGACATAAAAGCAGAAACATGAGAAGTAGGCACTAAAAATAAAATAGGAATTTAAAACTTAGGTTCTTGTTAAAACAAACAAAAGTGGCAAACCTTTGGGAAGAGTCACCAAGATAAAAGAAGAGACACTTTTGAAGTGGACCCATGCCCTATCCATACCTGGAAGCCACCATGCCCAATCGAAAGCCACTTGCAAAATGAAAATCTAGTTTCCTCCAAGGGAGTCTCACTGTGGAAACAAACAACTCTAACGATAGGCTGCGTGCCCAGCAGTAGATGACCAACAGAAATGAACTCAGTGGTATCTTATCTTGTACCATGACATTCTGTCAGGGCCTTAACATTTTTCCATCCTAGTTTTTAAAGTAAAAGTTATATATTTACTTATATATTATGTCATATATATATAAATATGATATATATTTATTTACCCTACAAGTCTTTTGCATATGTATTATGGCTTATAGTTTAGTGTTTTTATGAGATTCCTGAGTATGTCTTTGCCACTACAACTATTTCTTATGCCTTTTCTTGTGTTCTTTTTCTCCTGTATATTTGTTTTGTCTTATTCTCATGTATTAGTTTTTGTCTTATTTTATTTTACTCTTATCCCTTAGAAGCTTGTTTGTTTTTTCCCCTTGCCCCATGGATTTTTTCTTTTTCTTTTTTCTTTTTTTTTTTCTTTTGTAATTTAATTTCTCAATTCACTTTACATCCTGATGGTAGCATCATCCCTCTTCTCCTCCTGGTCCCTCCCTCCTGTTCTCTTCCTCCCTAATCCTCCTCTTCTTGTCCTTACAAAAGAGGAGCCACCACCAGCATCAACCTACCCCATCCAGGCCAGGCAAGACATCTCTGTTAGGGTGAAGTCATGGAAAGGAGGCAACAGGGTCCATGAAACACAGGAAAGGGATGGGTCAATATGAAATGGGGGGTGGGGAGAAAGTGGGATGAGTAGATGGTGAGGAAACTGTAATCAATGAAGAAAAAAAAAAGAAGAGAAACAAATAAATAAAATTAGGTATGAAAATGTAGACATTGCATTGAAGCTAATAGCACAGAAGTGAAAATGTTCAATTATAGATAGGTACTGTTACAAACAGCTGTATGCTAACAAATGGGAAAAGCTAGAAATGATGAATAAAATGCTGGACATATTTGACCTATATGACTTAAATGAGAAGGTCATAAATATTTGAATAGTAAATAGCAAATAGTAGGTTGAATCAATTCCTTGACAAAGACAAACTAAGAACCAGATGTTCCCAAGGCAAATTTTCTAAACTGAAAAACAAGCTAACAAATTACCATGTTCATAGCAGCCTTATTCATAATAGCCAGAACATGGAAACAGCCTAAGTGTCCCTCAGTAGAAGAATGAATAAAGAAACTGTGGTACATTTACACTATAGAATACTACTCAGCTATTAAAAACAAGGAAATCCCAAAGTTTGTGGACAAATAGATTGAACTAGAAATGATCATAATGAGCGAGTTAACCCAGAAGCAGAAAAAGTCAAATGGTATATACTTACTTATATCTGCTCACTAGCCCAAGGGGCATGTCCCATGAAAGTTTTCACTTACCAGGAAACTGGGACAGAGAGAAAGACATCCTATTGGGACTCTAGGTGAGAGAAGCATGGGAGAATGGGGAAATAGAAGGATCCAGAGGGTCCAAGAAACCTACAAGTAGAACATTATGACAGGTGGATCTGGGCCCAGGGGTCCTGCTCAAACTATGGCACCAACCAAGGACAATACGTGCAGTAAACTTCGAACTCCTACTCAGATCTAGCCAATGGACAGGACATTCTCCACAGCTGAGTGGAGAGTGGGGTATGACTTTCACACATACTCTGGTGCCTCACATTTGACCATGTCCCCTGGAGGGGGAGACCTGGTGGCACTCAGAGGAAGGACAGCAGGTTACCAAGAAGAGACTTGATACCCTATGAGCATATATAGGGGGAGGAGGTCCCCCTCAGTCACAGTCATAAGGGAGGGGAGTAAGGGAAAAATGGGGGGGGGGAGGAATGGGAGGATACAAGGGTTGGGATAACTATTGAGATGTAATATGAATAAATTAATAAAATATATTTAAATAAATTACTCACATCCCTAAAACAAGACACAAAAACCTTCATGATTGAGAATGTCATACCACGTATATAATGAAAGGTGATCATAGCCTGATGTCTTTAAGAAAAGTACTAAAGTGCTAAGGGAGAAATAACAACAGCTCTTCCTGAACAGAAATCTGAGAGAGGAATGAAGCTGCCAGCAGCTAATTCTGTGAGGCTAGCATCACTCCTAGTTTTCAGGAGGAGAAAGCTAATCCAAACCACACTGCAATGCTCTCATACCACAGCAGGAAGGGTTCTGATTCAAAGCGTAAAGATAACAGGTGGGGTAAGGACACACAGAGATGGGAAGCCCTCCACACAGTATGTGTACATACAATTTAGTATATTCTTGTGGTAAACAAGATAGAGATACTTAAATTCTCCATATATATATATATTTTTTTTTCAAAAGGTAAATTCCTCAATTCAACCAGAAAGGACAAATAATTTAACTTACACACAGTTTTTAAATATCACCACAAGTTTAAAATGGTAATCTATGGGTCGCCAATGTAAACAGACTGTTTCACTCATGCTGCTGTGTTCATTCAAGCACAACGGTTTCCAGTTTTTATTTCTCACCTTTAGACAGGCAGTCCTTTAAACGGATTCCTGAAGCATTTCATAGTACTTGATTATGAAGGAAACCTGAATATATTTTCCCCCTGAAAGCCACGTTTGCTGTGTTTCTCTGGGCATGTGTATATATCTGGTAGTTTATGATTTATATCTATTCAGAAACATAAATTACTTACTGCTTAATAATATATTTTATAACTCCCACCGTAATTTGAATAATAGTGAAGAGATCCTGAAATGATTAACAGGATTTCACCTGCTAGGATTTGTGTAAATTTGAACTCAAAATTCTTAAGGAGTTCATTTAGCCGAAAACGGACATATGAAAAATGTCCCTTTTAAACTTGATTTTTCAGACTTGACTAAAGTTAGCTCATTTTACAGCCACTGAATTCTAAACCAAATGACAAGGTACAATACAAAAATAGATTAGTAAATAGAAGAAAGGGGCTAGTGCTCTCATCTGTCCTTTACTGCGGTGGGAGGAGTTAATGAGTTCCTGATGACAGAAAATCAGAAAGCACAGGCAGCGGCTATCCAGAAGCCTGTTCATAGAGAAGCCCAAGCAAGTTCCATGTACAAATTGTTTAGATTATAAATGGAATTATATAAGCATTTCAAAATCTAACTATTATATTTTTACCCCCAAAATGGTAGATACTGCCATTAAAATTAATACTGTTGAAAAGACCTTTCTGGTATTTTAAGAGCAGTACTTAATAAGACTACCTAGGAAAGCCTGTTATCAAATACATAAGAAGTTCAATAAAAGATAAAAGTCAAAATTTTATACACAAATAACAGTTAAAATATATTTTGCCTTCATAAAAGGAATAAAAATATATGCTCTAGTACATTATCTTTAAAAACATTTACTTTGTTCTTTTCAATTGTGTCAAAAATATATAATTTCTATTAAATGTCACATGTAATATATTAACACTTGGATATTAAAATAATTCATTCTCATCAATGAAAAAAAATTAATACTGAGAAAAAATTCCAGATAATGTATAACCATTGTGCATTTTCTAAAGCTATAAGCACACTCCTTAAGATGCTATATAATTGAGTTTTTTCATATTAAAAAAATCTGATTAAATATAGAGCAAGTATCTTATTTCAAAACATGCAAGGGTAAAAAAAGTAGTAAGGAAATAAGAAAAGAACAAAACCCAAAGCACGTTTTTCCTTTAATAATTATACCAGTAATGAGTCACCAAGTATTTCTGATATTTCAGCAAATACACTAAACACTCTACCTTAATTCTAATATATGTATACTTTGTTATCAATGCTAAAAAGATGAGATCACACTAAAAGAAAGTGACGGGCAGAACAACAACAAACCAGTACAAAATGGAAAGAATATAATTTAGTTTACACTGAGCCTTCTGGTGGTCAGGAATCATATTTACATTTATAAGAATTGTGAATTCCATGGCATTTGAACTATCATCATTCTCTCTCTCTCTCTCCCTTCTGTGTGTGTGTGTATGTGTGTGTAAATGTGCACATAAATGTATGTGAGTGAAGGTGCCTGCGGAAACCAAAGAGGATGTTGGATCTCTTCAATCCACAGTCAGATGCACTTGAAAGCTGCCTTACACAGATGCTAAAAATTGCACTCAGGTCTTCTAGAAGAAGCTATCTTTCCTGCCCCAATATTTTTAAAAACAATTCTGTAGGTTCACTGAATCCCTTACCTCTGTATGTATAATACTCATCCTAAATCTAGCTCATGAAGTATAATTTCCAACTGTCAAGTATTTCTAATCTGTGTAGATTGTAATCGATCCTTATAGGATAGATTTTTTAGTGTGTGCATAGTTCTTAGTTAATGATGTATTTAGGCAGTGTAGTACAAATGGAATAGGAACTTCCAAAAAACACAGGAAAGGTTTCAGACCCAGGAGAGATGAAATAGGTGCACAGCATCCTGCTCTCTAACTTAATAGAACTAAACACCCAGGACAGGACAACCAGAAGCTTTTTAAGGATGCTGGAAATAAGCAAAAGGCAGCTAAGTGGAGGACCTTAAGTTGTTTTACAGGCTTTCTCACTGAATAGTCACTCTTAGATTGGGTTTGGTCCCCAGCTCTAAGAAAAAAAAATCACAGGAATCTAGGATCCAAGTTCAAGGGCAGAATAAAAGGAAAACCTTGTAGACAGCCGTGCCCTGGAGGACACAGCACACTCAACTGTAAAATGCAACTCAAAAGTGCTATGATGGGGTGGACCAAAAGTGCGGTGTAGCTTATAAGGCAGTCTGTTTGCAAAAACAAACAAACAAATCTATATTTTAGCCTCAAGAGAACAACACAAGTAAGGTAAGAACCAGTTACAAACAGCTTTATATAGTATTTTTACAAAACTCTGAGCAAACAATAGATTATAATCTAACTGGCTAAATGTTTTACAAAACAAACAAGGAAACCAAAGACAATAGACAAATAGCTGCTCTTCATAGCCTATGACTCTCTCAGCTGCTTGCTGTTGGGGTCACCTAATAGGCCTCTCTGACTTACTGTGCTCTCTCACTCGTCTGAGTGCTTGCTCCCTCTCTCATTGATGTGGGAGTGAGCAGAGGCTGTGAGAACAAGAAAGTTATTAGATATCAAACGTCTTTGGGTATCTATTGCTGTGAAGAGACAGCATGACTATAGTGAGAATTTGCACACATATAAAAGAAAGAATTTACGTGGGGCTGGCTTACAGTTCAGAGGTGTATTTCATTATTGTCATGGTGGGAAGCCCAGTGGCACACAGGCAGACATGGTGCTGGAGAGGTAGGTGAGAGTGAAGGCCACTCTGAGCATGCATTAAGTATCTGGGACCTCAAAGCCCAACCCCTAGTGACACACTTCCCCCCAACAAAGCCACACCTTCTACAACAAGGACATACCTCCTAATAATGCCTCTCCCTATTTTATTCAGACTTTCATACCAAATAACCCTCTAACCAAATGACTCACGCACTCACAGCCACTGGAAAAATAACTTCTCAATTTAACCCACTTTTCTGAAGTGGGCTTATTTATCTCTTTCTTTAAGATAGTCAATGTATTGTTTTTGTTAGAGACAAAGTTTATTAATGTCTTTCTTTAGGGTATTTGACATATTATTTGTGTTGGAGGCAAGCCTTGAACTCAGAATCCTCTGGCTTCAGCAGCTCATGTGCCTGGACTTTCTTTTATGGTTAAGTCTGAAAGTCTTAAATTTCATATTACCCTTCCATACCCATAAATTTTACTCTAAGAATTGGAACTATTTTTCTAAGCATTTGTAGAAATAGAATTTGTAATATTAAAGTACAATTTTGCTAGTTAACTGAAGTGCTTTGGCTTTTAGAGCTTTTCCTGTCACTTGACACAGTCCTATAGAACTTGTGTACGTACACGCATAATGCATGCACAGATAGTTATATGATGTGTAGGTGTAAATGTTGACCTTGTGTTATGGTTTGAATGTGAAATGCCTTTCACAGGTTCATATGTTTGAGCACTTGGTACCCAGCAGGTAGGACTGTTTGGGAAGGTTCTGGAACTTCTGGGAGGCAGAACTTTGCTAGAGGAAGTACATCACTGGCTGGCCTTTTGACACCTCTCTGTCTGTCTGTCTGTCTGTCTGTCTGTCTCTGTCTCTCTCTGTTTCGTTGTCTCTCTTTCTGTCTCTATCTCTCTGTCTCTCTGTCTCTGTCTGTCTTTCTCTGTCTCTTTGTCTCTGTCTCTCTGTCTCTGTCTCTGTCTTTCTCTGTCTCTCTCTGTCTCTGTCTCTGTCTCTCTCTCTCTCTCTCTGTCTCTCTCTCTTATTCTCCCCTTCCTGTGTGCTGATGAAGTGTCATCACCTGACTCCCTCACGGCCAGATTGGCCTCTTGCTCCTGCTCCTCCTTCCATTATGGACTTTTTCCCTCTGGAAGTCTAAGCCAAAACACCACTTTCTCCCTAAGTTCCTTTTACTTATGACGTCGTATCAAGGAGATCTCCGGTGATATTGCTAGACAATTGTAAAGTTCAATGTTGGGAATTGGGTGGGGAGCCATAAGTGCTTGTTAACTGTATTCAAACTTTTAGTGTTTCAGCTGGAAATGGGTGTCTACCAGAATCTATGGTTAAAAACTCCTTCTCATATTCAAGTTCCCATAATTTGTCCTGTGTTTCAAAATCCTTCCTGCTGAACAGGTGGTTTTCCCCACTCCTCACCTGTGTTAAAAGAACACTGTGATTAAATGGCCCAGCAACCAAAGGGACTTGTGATTTCTGATGGAATGATTTTGACAAAGATGTCCATGAGTGTATATGAGGTGAAATGATTTTCTCTCTAGAACTTCACATAACTGTCAGAAAAGAGCATATACTAACCAAATTGTGATGTGAAAGTTTGTGTATGTTTTACAGTAATAATAATTTTTTGTTTGGTTTTCCTTTTTTTTTTTTTTAATTTAGACTATGCTATCTTTATTGGGTAAAGATTTACATTAAATTTATGTTTTGTTTTCAAAATAACAGGAATACATTGTTCAAAATGAGTGGGTAGTCCAGATCAGAAAGGAATTAGTGACCAGGTTGACAGCAGCTACAGAGAGAAGGTACACAGGGCCAATTTATATTTTAATTATAGCATCACTTTTGTTTTATTATTTTAAGGCAATACCTTGTTAACCTGATACTCTGCCTCCTTTAGCCTCAGCTTCACAGGTCTGGGATCACAGGTATGTGGGTTTTCTCTGTGTAGCCTTGGCTGTCCTAGATTCATTTTGTAGACCAGGCTGGCCTCGAACTCACAGTGCTCTGCCTGCCTCTGCCTCCCAGGTGCTGGGGATTACAGGTGTGCATCACTGTGGCTGGCTGAAATTATGATTCTTATGGCAAATTATATAGCATGAACTTGTTGACATGGCTTTGCTCATGCTCTTTAATTTTTACTAAAGCATAAATTCTTTTCTTTTTCTTCTGTGCCTTTTTGGCATTTTAAATATTTGGTTATGTTTCATCAATTCAACTACAACACTGTCCAATCATTTTGCCAACCGTGCGATGTTATGTCTTGGGATAGGTCCAGTATATTAGTCAGAGTCCTCTTGAGAAAAAGAGCAACAGGGAGTATGCAGCTAGAGATATGAGCTTGGGCTGCTGAGACTGTTCAGCATTTAGGTTGCATGACGCCAAGCTTGATGACCTAGGGCACACACGCTAAAGGGAGAGAACTGATTAGGAAAAGCTGAACTCTGAAATACTCATATGCCTCTTTGTATGTGCACATGTTCACACATGCACATGCACACATATGTGGGTATACCCAAACACACATGCATGCATGGACACACACTCTACACTAAAAATAAGTAATCATAATTTTAAAATGATGTATAGAGTTATAAATTGTTTTTACACAAAGTCTGAGAGTCAAAGTCAAATCTAAAGTAGAAATCAAAAGCATCCCATTGTGTAATTCAATCTGAGAATCAGGGGAAGCAGTGGAACAGAGTCCAGTTTGGGTCTAAAGGCTTGAAAGCCAGGAGCATCATGAGCAGAACACTAGTGTTCTAACTCAAGAAAAGCAGCAGAGATTTCTCTTCTCCATTCTTCACACTCTCAAAAGGGTAGAGAAAGCCTATCTTCATGAGGTGGAGAAATCTAGTTATTCATTCCACAGCTTCAAATGCTAATCTCAATTCAAAATACTTTCTAAACACATCCAGACTTCAGGATGGTTTGAGCGTATTATGGCTAATTTTAAGTAGGCATATAAAATTAACCACCATGGATATACTGATTGTCAGCTGTGAAGTCATATATCTCCTTGTAAGTATACTTAATTAAAAAAAAAAAGAGAGATAAGGTTAGTTTTATCATTTTGACACAAACTAGAATCACCTGAAAATAGAACCTTCATTAAAGAGTGGTCTCCATTAGATTTGTCTGTGAACATGTGTGTGCAGCATTGATTGATTGGTTGAATGATTGATTACTGATAGATGAGGGAGGACCCAAACCTTTATGGGAGATACCACACCTGTGCAAGTATGCCTGGAATGTTTAAGAAAGGTAGCAGAAAAGGCCACATTAAGCAAACCAGTAAGCAGTTTCCCTCCGTGTTTCCTGCCTCTACAGAATTCTTGCCCTAACTTCCGTCAACGATGATCAATGGTCAGGCTGTGTAGCACAAACAAACCCTTTCTTCCACAAGCTTTTCTTGATCACATTGTTTCTTGAGGCAGCAGGAGGTAAACTACGATGGAAACTTTTACTAAAGTATATCGTATTGATGTGATGAACCTGACCATGCTTTTATGCCTTGGAATGTTTTATGGGAGGAAATGGAGAACTTTGGAGTTTTGGGGCTGGAAAAGCCACCAAGAGTTCAGAACTTGATGAGCTATTGTTGGAAATTGGGCGACAATGCTGAGATCACTGCTGATGATTTAGGCCTGGATTATGAAGTGTCAGAGGTAAAATTGAGTCCATCAAAGACTATGAGAGCTCTCCAAGTAATCATCTGAAATAAGAATCTGTGGTTTCTGGTAAGCTAGTATCTAATTGACTGTGATTAACAAGTGACCAGCACCATTAAACTGAATCCTTGGCTTTACTGAGACCATTGAAATAGCTTATCTGGGGCTAAAATAAACAACTGTGATGAATAAGAGACCAGTATCTCTGAAGTGAAATCTTATGTGAATTATTTCTTCAAAGTGGGTCAGTGCAAGAATCTGTGGTCCACTGTGGGGGACCAAGAATACATCTTCAGCTAGAATTGAATAGGACAGTGTGTAGGAGTTGCCCTCACAGCTCCAGTTTGGAAGGAAGCAAGCAAACATGAGTAAATGAGCACTATTTCGAATCCATTCAGTTTTCTTCTGGGGATTTCTATGCAAAAGGGTGTGGTTCCTGAGCACAGAACAGGCAAACATTGACTATTTGAGGCAGGCGGTTTTATTAGATGGATCTGGAGGTATAGCCATTAAAGACCTTCCAAAACTGGCTGTTTCAGATGAGCAGACAAGATTCTCAAATTCCAGATATAATCAGTCTTATGCCTTGGAGTTCCATTCTTTCTGTCCCTAGAACATTCCAGGAGCCCAATACCTGTACCTGGTCTTTGTTATTTTATGGGTTCTTCTTTTTCCTATCCTTTATTCCCCTGGTATCACCCCCTATCACTGGATAGGAGAGAAATAAAGATTGGGGGCAGGGAGATAAATAGAGATACAATCTTCTAATTTAATTTCTTTCCTTTTGTTTCTTCTTTGAGCACGACTACTAATAAACTGCAACAACCACTCCCCACCCCACCCCTACTCCCACCCCCAGAACAACCAACAACTATCTACCCTGCCTATTGGGGCTCTAGAATTTATATACACTCTGAAAAGTTCTCAGGATCCCAAATGTCTCACAATTGCAAAACTATCTGCTTTTGGCAAAACCACACCTCTGCTAGAGCATGAGGCAAATCACAGTCAGCTGCTGCAGGCAGTCTGAAGCAGCGCCATATCTCCACACCTGGATTAAAATAAAACATATTTGTATAATATTTCTGTGTTTTTTAAGAAATCAAACTTCCAGAATTCTCACTACAATACCAGTGGTGAGGAACTTGGCCAACAGCTTCTGTTAGATGTGTGGATGTGAAGGATGTAGTTAGCTTTGGGCTTGTCTGCCAGTTCGGCTCTTAGGTTCATGGCATTTCTTCCTGAGTGCCTGCCCCATTGGATCTATTCTCCAAAGGTTCTTAGAAAACTGTGTCACCATCATGGGCTGGCCAAAAGCTTCCTAAGTCCTTCTGATAAGCATCATGTGGGTGATGATCAAGCCCCAAGGCTAGACTAGATGGAAAGTCAAGCCCTGACTGGATTGTGCAGTTCTAGCACTGGTGTCAGGTCTTCTCCAGAACCATTTCAACTATAGTTTAGTACAGTGTTTTTCTTTGTTTTGCCTTCCTTTCTTCCCTATAGTATCCAATCTGTTGTCAACTTGTCCCTTTTTGTGTATATATGTTACACTTCTTAAAAAGTATCATTTCAATTCCTTTCTTTACAATGGGAATTTGAATGCTCAGCATTACTAAGACGTAAATGCTGTCCTGAACTCACCCTTCTGCCCAGATTCCCTTCTTGTCTGCCAAGTAAACCTAGAATAAAGTGAAAACTCTTTACAGAGGGCTTCTGGAGGTTAAGTGTGTCTGCTGTGTTGCTGACAGAGCTTCCTATTCTTCTTTGGATATGTCTCTCGGCAAGTATGCCAAATTCACCTCCCAAATCAGGGTTTTCACTTTCTATCCAGTTCTTTCTCCACTGTTTCTCCCTTCAGCAGCTCACAAAGCTTCTCTCTTCCCGGCAATTATATCTTCATTTAAGCTATATTTATCTAAAAGAAATGCCTTGTTTGTGAAAACTGGATTTTAGAAACATTTTCTTTCTCCTGGAAGTTAATTGTAAACTGCTCAAGTGCAAATTATCTTCTTGATAATTGTTCCTCCTCATTGTACAACAGATACAGTCACATTATAGATCATCTATAAATGTTTGCTTATTTAGAAGGAATTTACTATAAAAACTATGTGAATGAGTCATCTATGTATTTTCTGGTTTCTAAGCCCTACTTTTAATGACATGTGGATTTACTTCATCTGTGTTCTACTTAGGCTCACTGCTTATTCCAAATAGTAGCTGTCAGTGCTGTTATGTTATGGAGCATAGAAACTGCTCTTCTATGAACTATACAAATAAGTTTATGAAACTTCACTGCAGCTATACTTATTATTTCACATTTAGAAGTATATACATATATAGTATATACATATACTGTATATAGAAACTATAATAATTACAGTTGTATATAAATGTATATAGAACTATAATATTGTATATGTAGTATAATGTATTAGAGTTCTCTATATATACATGTGTATATATAACCATATATGTATATATACATTTATTATATATAGTATATAATATATATTATATACATATAAATACCATATATTATATTTTATAAATATAACATATGCATATAAATTTATTTTATATATTAATATTTATAAATAAATGTGAATATATAAATTTATATATACATGTATATATGGAACTATATTGTATGAAGTTCTATATACATAGAACTATATAATATTTGGAGTAGAGAATTCTTTATTTTCAAGTGAACCATTCTGGGTACTTGGGGGTTGTGGTGGCATTCCTGGTTTCCAACCATCAGACTCCAGTTCCACCCTTCTCATAAGCTGTAGAAAATATGCAAATCCCTCCACACCTTGACAGATATCCATACAGTAGAAGACCGTCCCCTGTTCTAGACCTAGAGGAGACATTATTGTTCAGGATTTTAAGTTACCGTATTCTTTTTGGCAGGATACTTTGGTCCTAGAAATAATAGTTCACATCCTTTGCTTTGGTTTTCTCATTAACACCTTTTTCCATGAACACATGCCAAAACTTTCATATAAATAACTCTAGTCATTCATGCTTTCATCTCACATATTAAACATGTCATATTTGAATGGTAAGGGTGTTGTGCTAATTTTTTTCATGGAATTCTGAACAGATGTCTTCTTACTCAAGATCGGTCACCATTAACATACCAAAACATCAACCTCACAAAAGTCCAATTTGAGGATTTTAGAGGACTATGGGGAACAGGTTACATACAATAGTATGGCTGTCTCTTAGCCAGCTGCAGCATGAAATAGCTTAGCACATTCTGGTTGGTTTATAACTCACAAAAAAATATGTCCCTACAACTCTCAGCATAATTTGGAGACAGCTCAAATGGCAGGAGAGTCTGGTCTCCACAGCAGTTTATAACTGCTCCTGTAATCTTGTGATTGTGTGACTGTTCTACAGTTTAGCTTTTTCTGATAAGTTAGATTTGTTTACTTCCTGAGGATTATGAGTTGTCCTCTTTCCTCCAGATGGGAATGTTTGAATTGATACAGAGCTAAAGGAAAAGTTTTCTGTCTCCTCTCTTCACAACTCGGTACCCTCAAAACAGGTAGATATGAAATTACAGATGCTTCATTGGGATAAAAAATAGCAACCACACTTTAAAGTTCATAGGTACAAGAGTTGAGATGTCAACTTATAGACAGAGTAATTCCAAAATGAATAGTCATATTTCACTTTTCTGTGCAGTAACACATTATTTGGCTTACTCCTGTTTCAGGAACTTCGGGACATCCTGATTCCTCAGGGCCTCGGACTGGCTACCCAGCCCCACCATCCTTCTATGCAGATGCAGGCTCAGCCTTTTTTGTTATCCAAAGCCAACCAGAATCTAGCCACCCAGGTGGACCTGATGTAGGCCCCATGGATTCCAGCATCACCTACTCTGATGTGCCACCTGGATTGGAATATTTACTCTCAGTGAGTTCAGATGAATAAAAAGTTTATAAGTAAAACCATACATCCATTTTACTTATGTGGAGGAAATCACCATTTATTCATAAAAGGTAGAGACAGTAAAATTTTATTTTGACAAAGGGTGCTTTTGGTGCCACAGGCTGGCCTGGACTTCCTCATTATCTACCTCAGGATCCCAAGTGTTGAGATTATTACAAAACATGGCTATGTATTCTTCTTAATGAATCCCTCTTATTTTTATGGATTTGTTTTATTTGTGAAGCAAAGTTTAAATTCCTTAGGAAACTATATTTTCTATTACCTTGGAAGTGACTTATGACAATGGTCAAACACTAGTATACATTTAAAACATGTTTCTAGACTTTGTTATAATCACAATATTTAATAAATTCATTAATTTATTATTTAACAAGTTCATACATGTCTACAATAACATTGTAGTCACATTAATCCACCTACTTCTCTTGCTCCTATTCCCACAAGTATTTCCGACCAAGGCCTCATCCCATTTTCTTGTCTTTGCGTGTATGCGTATATGTATTTTGTTTGACTGTTTGCCTAGATAACTAAGGAAGTTGAACATTCCTTTAGGTGTTTCTCAACCATTTGATGGTCCTCTGTTGAGATTTCTGTGTTTATCTCTGTACCCCCATTTAATTTGGCTTGGCAGCATTTAATTTCTTGAGTTCTTTATATATTTTGGATATTAGCCCTTTGTTAGATATAGGGTTGGCGAAGATCTTTTTCCATTCTGTAGGCCTTCATTTTGTCCATGGTGGTGGGGGAGAGTGGGGACTGCCTCTGACACAAACTCTGGTGCCCCTGAATTGATTATTTTCCCTTGGTGGATAGGCCTGGCTGGTACACAGAGGAAGGGGAAGCAGGATATGAGACCTGATTGGCTGTGGTCATATAGTGAGAGGAGGAGGCCCTCTTCTGTCAGAGGTCTAGGGGAAGGGAATGGGGAGGAAGAGTGAGAGAAGGTGGGAATGGGAAGATACAAGCAGAGGGATAACAATTGGGATGTGATCTGAATAAATTATAATACATTTAAAAAAGAAACCCATATAATTTAAATAGAGCTCTCCTTGGGCATCTGTATTGCCCTATCCACAGGTGTATAGGTAAGTTCCTAGCAGCTAAATCACTAAAGACTTCACCCCAGCAGCCTAAGACCAACAACAGTCTTCCAGTCAGGGATTTTTGAGCCCTGTGAACCTCTTTATTATCTGTGACTAAATGGTTACAAGCTCAGCCTTGTGTGGACCCTATGCAGGGAAACACAGCTTCTCTGAGTTCATCCTTGTAAGGCAGTACTTCATTGGCCTCTTCTCATCGTCTGGCTCATTCTTTCTGCCCCATCTTCTGTGATGTTCTAAGCCATGGGGTGGATGATACCGGGATAGGGGTGTTCCAGTTAGGACTAAGCACTCAACAAGCACTTGTTAGCAGCACCTTGGCCAGTGATGGATCTCTGCATTAGTTCAACATTCACTGCAAAGAGAAGTATGTGTCTTTGATCAAGATTGAGGGCAATACGGAGTCTGTCTATAAATATAAATATTTTGGAGGCAGTTTGCTGATATCTCCATTTAGTAAAGGGCTAGGTCCATGCCCAGTGCCTTGGACGTTCCCAACCATGTGGCTTTGGCCAGGTCCACAGTTCAAGGTGTCAGACCTCAAATCCTATAAAGAAATCAGTTGTTTCCTGCATAAGAGCTGTGCCACTGTTTCAGCAGTAGGGCATCTTGCTGGCAAGTTGGTATTATAAACTATACAAGGTCTGAAGGTCCTAAACTTTTGAAATCTAGCAGCATGTGAAGGAAGCTTCCAGTTCAGCTGAAGTATGGGTCCTGCCATAGTGTATAGGAGCTCCAGGAAGAGAGCTCTACTTCCGGTGGGCAATCAGTGCCAATGGCCAGAGCCTGTGCAGTTTGAGGAGGCTCTGGGACCTTATTTGTCAGTAATTCCTAGGGAGATGTTCCACTCCGGTCACTTGGATTTTATTCGAATAACCCATGACTTCTAAGATAATCATTATCCACTCATGCATGGTACATTCATTCTGACATTTTAAAATCATGAAGCCTATAGAGTAGTAAGTTGTGATGTGCGTTCTTCGTCTTGGTCTTTGTTAACCCTCTCTGTGTTCCTTCTGATCTCCCCAGTCACTCACCCTGTTTCAAACTTGCAATTCCCAGTATTGCCTCAGTTTTAATATCGCGTGTATGCTATCTCCTCCAGTTGCTATAAGGCCTCTTCAGCTTTCACAGCCCTTCTATTCCTCTTCTTCCATTGGGGTTTATACAGACATTACAACTTAAATTGACACATCTAAATATTCAAATCTGTCTGGATGTGGGAGGGAGCATATGGTGTTTGATTTTTCTAAGTTAGAGCTTACTTCACTCACCATAGTATCTTCCAGTTCTATCAATTCACCTTCAGATTTTATCATTTCAATTTTCTCTACAGATGGATAAAATTCCACTGTCTGTATGTACTACATTTTCATTATCCAGTCATCAGTTGGTGAATATCTAGGTTTATTCTATCTCTTAGCTATTTTGAATAGAGCAGCAATGACCATATGGGTACAGACATCTCTGCAGTAACATATAGAGTTCTTTGAGTATGTGTCCATAAGTGACATAGCTGGGACATATGGAAGTTTTATTCTCAATCTTCTGCAAAACTTTCAGATCGACTTTCATTGTGTCTGCATTAATGTATAATCCCACTAAGAGTATAACTCAGGGATCCTAAGACCTGATGCTCTGAAAGTATTAGAGGGAAAAGTAATGAGTACACTTCCACACATAGGCATGGTGAGGACTTTCTAAATAGGACGCCAGGAGTATGGAAAATAGGACTGACAATCAAGCAATGGTCTCTCATGAAAATACACTTTCTTAACACAAACTGTTAAATGAGTGGAGAGGAAGCCCAGGGAACAGAAGAAAATTTTTGCTACCTATACATATGACAAATGATTAGTATGTGGAGTATAGAAAGAACTCAAAAAACTAAATATCAAGAAAACAAAACGCTCAACAAAAAAATGAGGCTGTAGATTTGACCAGAGAGTTCCCAAAAAGAAGAAATTCCCATGGCTCGTAAGCACCTTTAAAAGTGTTCCCTGTACTGAGATATGAAATGTAGATTAAAATATTTTTAATGTTCTATCTCACTCTGAGCCATTATCAAAAAGGCAATTGACAACAAAATCTGGCATGGATGTGAGGAGAGGGGGGAATGTTTATACAAAATAATGTTATAAGGGTTAGCTGTGCTTTACAGAACCTCTATGATGTGTAAGTTCGATGATTGTAACCATTTACTCAAGAGGAAACTATGGTCCATAAAAGTTGCCTTAGTGGCTCAGAGTTATAAGCCCAGGAAGGCAGACTTCCTTCTTAAAGCTCATACCTTGATTCTGTATCCTGTGTTCCTTAGTCACAATACTGAATATATGCCCTGGTGTTTTAAATAAACATTTAGTAAATCTTAGAGGTCAGATTCAGTAACAGTACTGAAAATGAATTTATGTTCTGTGTGTAGCGTTATCTACTATTTACTTGTAATTAGTAAAATTATATTTTTATAGACACTGCTTCTAGTAGACAAATACAATGTTTCAATGCCAACAGTAAGAGAAAGAAAATTCTGGGTTTAGTAGTACTGCATGTAGTTTACAATAGCACTTGCTTTTTTTATAAATATAATAAGCACAATTTTATATTTGTTTTCAGATTTTATAAAAACCATCTAGAAAGATCTTTGCTTTCTAATTTTTATAGATAATTCAAATTAAGCCAAACTGACCTAGTTCCCCCACATTAATAGTGAATACATTCAGTAGATATGTATTTTAGTGGAAAAGCTGTTAAATATGGGGTTATTCATAAATAAACAATTATGAGAATTTGATGCTGATAAATGCTTGGCAAATGCTTATAAATAATATTAAATAACAAATATGTAAATCTAAATTTGGTTATGTGAATCATCTGAACTTCTTGATTTTCTTTTCACTGTGACAGATAGATCATATTGTGATTCATCAGCAGTTTGAGTTTGTGGAAGGTGTGTATTTATTCCTTTCATATTTCTAGAAAGGCATGCTCAACACTACAAATACAGCATTCTTGATGAGGCAGGGTGGCAAGCTTGAGTGCATATGATGTATTCCCTCATAGCCTTTAAACACATGACTTTATCAGGATATTTTCATTTCTGAAAATATACCTGTTGGCAAATATTGGCCAGCTGCCCTTTTGATAGACACGACTTTGAAAGAGAACACCCAAAACTTACCTTAGTCCTCATCGCTACAAATCACTGCATGTTTTATCGCCATACTGGATTTCTTAGCTGCTTTCTGCTAAGCTGTGACCAGTGTGAGACATGCAGAGAGCTTCAGGAAATGTCTCAGGTCCCACAGTCATTGGTGCTTTGGAAATGGCATGGAGATGCTCTGTAAAATCATTGTTAGTGCCCTGACCATGGAATCTAGGTTTTATAGGGGTCCTCTGCACTTCTCACGTCAGCAGAGGGCTCTTTTGTACTGGAGTTACTGAGTAAGAGCATAGGCCAGGTGCCCACAGATGTCTCCTCAGGTCAAGTGTGTGCAGGTGTATAAAGGAACTGAGGAAGCTACTAGAACATGTGACAACTGCTGGGGGAAAGATACGGCAGGAAGAGGTATGAACTTGCATCTCCTATCCATCAGAGCATTATAAAAATTAACTGAAATCTAGAGGCCATCTTTGGAATCTAGAGGCCTGTTTGGAAATCTTTTCCCTCAGAAGAGATTAGAATATACATTGGGTGGCAGGCACGCTTCTTGACTTAGTAAAATATGTAATTTTATTTATGTCATTAAATTGCCTTTAATGTACATCATCTGATATTGTAGTATCTTTGGAATATGTTTTTAAATTTTTATTTAAATAATTTATTCAGATTACATTTAAATTGTTGTCCCTTCACTTGTATCTTCCTGTTCCCCCCTTTCTCCCTCTTTCACCCTATTCCCCTCCCCTAGGTCTGGGACAGAAGGAGACCTCCTCACCCAGCATATGATCACAGCCGACCAGGTCTCATCCTGGTATACTGCTTACTCTTCCTCTGAGTGCCACCAGGCCTCCCCACCAAGAGGAAGGGGTCAAATAGGGGGCACCAGAGTTCATGTCAAAGTCATTCCCTGCTCTCCACACAACTATGGAGAATGTGCTGTCCATAGGCTAGATCTGAATAGGCGTTTTAAGTTTACTGCATTCATTGTCCTTGGTTGGTACAATAGATTGAGCAGAAGCCCCCCCCCCCCCCGCCCAAGTCCAGACCCACCAGCCTTGATGGTCTTCTTGTAGGGTTCTAGGACCTTATGGATCCTTCTGTTTCCCCATTCTCCTTTACCTCTCTCACCTGGAGTCCCAATAGGAAGTCCCAGCACCTATCCCAAACTCCTGGTAAGTGAAGACTTTTAGGGGACATCCTTGTTGGGCTAGTGTCCAATTATAAGTGAGTATATACCATGTGTGTCTTTCTGAGTCTGAGATAACTCACTCAGGATGATCATTTCTAGTTTCATCTGTTTGCCTGCAAATTTCAGGATATCCTTGTTTTTAATAGCTGAGTAGTAGTCCATACTGTAATGTACCACAGTTTCTTTATCCATTCTTTGACTGAGGGACATCTAGGTTGTTTCCAGATTCTGGCTGTTACAAATAAGGCTGACATGAACATGGTTGAGCAAATGTCCTTGTTGTGTGGTGGAGCATCTTTTGGGTATATCCTAAGGGGTAGAAAAGCTGGGTTTTGAGGTAGCCCTATTTCTAGTTTTCTGAGAAAGCACCAGCTTGATTTCCAAAGTGGTTGTATAAGTTTGCACTCTCACCAGCAATGAAGAATGTTCCCCTTTCTCCACATCCTCGCCAGCATATGCTGTAACTTGAGTTTTTGATCTTAGCCATTCTGATGGATGTAAGATGCAATCTCAGAGTCATTTTGATTTGCATTTCTCTGATAACTAAGGAAATTGAACATTTCTTTAAGTGTTTTTCAGCCATTCGATATTCCTCTGTTGAGAATTCTCTGTTTAATTCTGAGCCCCATTTCTTAATTGGGTTATTTGATTTGGTGGTGTTCAGATGTAGGGATAGTGAAGATTTTTTCCCAGTCTGTAGGCTGTTGCCTTGTTCTGTTGACAGTGTCTTCTGCCTTATAGAAGCTTCTCAGCCTCATGAGGTCCCATTTATTAATTGTTGACCTTAGAGCCTGGGCTGTTGGTGTTCTGTTCAGGAAGTTGTCTCCTGTGCCAATGAGTTCCAGGCTCTTTTCCACTTTTTCTTCTAGCAGATTTAGTGTCTCTTATTTTCTGTGGAGGTCTTTAATTCACTTGGACTTGAGTTTTGTGCATAGTGACAAATATGGGTCTAATTGCATTTTTCTACATGTAGACATCCAGTTAGACCAGGACCAGTTGTTGAGGATGCTGTCCTTTTCCATTGAACAGATTTGGCTTCTTTGTCAAAGATCAAGTGTCCATAGGTGTATGGATTTATTTCTGGGTCTTTGATTCGATTCTATTGATCAACCAGCCTATTGTTATGTAGTACCATGCTGTTTTAATTACTGTTGCTCTATAGTACAGCTTGAGATCAGTTATGGAGATTCCTCTGGAGGATCTTTTATCATACAGGTTCGTTTTAGCTATTCTGGTTTTTTGTTTTGTTTTGTTTTGTTTTGTTTTTGCTTATGAAGTTGAAAATTGATCTTTCAATGTCTTTAAAAAATTGTGTAAGTATTTTGATAGTGATTGCATTGAATCTGTAAATTGCTTTTGGTAAGATGGCCATTTTTATTATGTTAATTCTCCCAATCCACAAACAAGGGAGATCTTTCCATCTTCTGATGTCTTCATTAATCTCATTCTTCAGAGATTTGAAGTTATTTTCAAACAAGTCTTTCACTTGCTTGGTAATAGTTACTCCTAGATACTTTATGTTTCTTGTGGCTGCCGTAAAGGGTGTAGTTTCCCTAATTTCTTTCTCAGCATGATTGTCATTTGTATACAGGAAGGCTACTGACTTTCTTTTAGTTAATTTTGTATCCAGCCAATTTGCTGAAGGTGTTTATCAGCTGTAGGAGTTCGCTGGTGGAATTTTGGGGGTCACTTATGTACACTATCATATCATCTGTGATTAGGGATAATTTGACTTCCTCCATTCCTATTTGGATCCCCTTTATCTCCCTTTGTTGTCTTATTGCTGTAGCTAGAACTTCCAGAACTATATTGAAGAGATATAGAGAGAGTGGGCAGCCTTGTCTAGTCCCTGATTTTTGTGGATTTTTTTTTTTTTTTTTACTGATTTTCACCACATGAGTTTATGATGAACATTTTTACCTTACTCTTATTGGAAAGTAAATAGATGCTACAGATAGAACCATATATAGTGTGTGTGTGTGTGTGTGTGTGTGTGTGTGTGTGTGTGTGTGTGTGTGTGTGTTTACATGCCTAGGACTCAAATCTCCAGTCTTGTGTATACTAACCAATTATACTACCACTGAACTATATCCTTCATATAGATTCTTTCATTTTCTGAGTTTTAGTTTTCCAAAGAACTGGGAGGAAATTAGAGGCCCTGTATGCTTTGTTGGTGTCACTTTACAGATAAACAAGTATAGAATAAGCTACATAACTGAACTGCTATTTGAATTATAGATGCTCTCTAAATTTAAATAATTAATTATCAAAATAGTTAACAATTTTTTTTGGTAAAATATTTGTGGTGTGTGTCAATTTTTAAGAGACTGGTGGCCTTGTGGACACACAGAGGAAGGGGATGCAGGTTACCCTGATGAGACCTGATAGGCTGTTGTCATATGGTGGGGGAGGAAGTCCTTTTCTGGCAGAGATCTAGGGGAGGGAAATAAGGCAGAAGATGAAGGGCCGGGTAGGAACTTGAAGAGCAAGGGGATAACAATGGGATGAAATGTGAATAAATTATAATAAATAAATTAATTAAAAGAGACTGCTTCCAAGGGTACTTCAAGTCTCATCAAAGACTCAGAAATAAGTCCACAGTACTAAGACTTCTGAAGGACATTTTTCCATGAACAAATTTGACTATTAATTGATTCTGTCTCTAAACGCGAGAAGCTAGTTCCCATCACTAGCTTTTGGTAAGATGACATCTGATTATCTGCCTTTGACTCCTTTCTGTTTTTATCATAAAATAAACACCACGAAAGAGGACTTCATTAGTGATGCCTGTTGCATTGTGATATAATGGCATAGCACTGCGATATGACAGTTGAAATTCGAACTGAGTTGCCATGCACTTTCTCACACTCATTCCCTGTCCAGGACCCACCTCCACTCCTCAATGGCACCCTGTGCTCAGTACAATGTTGTTATTCACCTTCCATTTTCAATCTCTCCCATGTTACATGTGTGCATGGAGTGTACATCTCCCTACTGCTCCACTATAGTGCAAAAGAAACTACGGTTTATAAAACAAAATCTTAACCCAACTGGTTTACTATAGTAATTTTTAAACATCATGCATTCTTTAGCCACTCAATAACACATGCTACAGAAGTGAACATTTATCCACACATCTTTCACCACTGTCTCCATCCCATATAGCAGTCTCCTTCATGAATTGGACCATAGAGGTACCAACAATAAGTGCTTTGTTTTCCATGTCTCCCAGAAGCACTCAATTTTGTCTTAGTTTGCTAGCTTCTCTTCTTTTTCTTTTGCCTTTCCTTCACTAAGAATGGAATATATGTGTATCTTCTCTTTGCCATCCCTTGAACTTCTTGGAATATCATCTAAACCTGGACTATCTATCTATATATTATACCGTCTTAGGATAGCTTAAGAACTTTAATGCATGGTTGATTATGATTTCATCCTTTGTTTTTTGTTTTTGTTTTTAGCCATTTTAGGTATTGAAACTGCTAACAAATACAAAATCAAAGACAAACTTGGGCAGAAGGTTTACTATGCAGTAGAAGAGTCTAGTTTTTTCACACGCCTTTGCTGTGGGGACTACAGGCCTTTCTCCATGAGTATCCTTGATAACTCAGGTCATGAAGTCATCGCTCTGAAGCGACCACTAAGATGTGACTCTTGTCTCTTTCCCTGCTGCCTCCAAAAGGTCTGTGAATACTTACCCACCCAATTAGCAAGATAGTTTATGAAGATTTTTTTTTTTTTTTTGCTTCTGGGCAATCCCAGCACTCAGGGAGGCAGAGGGAGGTGGATCTCTGTGAATTTGAGGGCCAGCCTGGTCTACAAAGCAAGTCTAGGACAGCCAAGAACACACACAGAGAAGCCCTGTCCTGAAACAAACAGACAAACAAAGAATATTTACCATGTTATTGACATTAAAAAAAACGATCCATGAGCAATACTTTGGTCTTCATTGAGCTGTATAGGAAGGAACATACATAAGTAAGCTTGCGTTCTTGAGTAATCTCCCCTTTGTAGTTGAGTAACAGTTCAAATGACAGTTTCAGGTGTTCACAGGAAGGCATTTGGCCACATCTCTTGTCAGATATGATCATGACAGGTATGACTCAAAGTAATGGAGCTACATGTCTGAGGATGTCCTGGAATATTGTTCTAGAAATGAATGTAGCAATATCTGAGGAGAATGTGTTTGATGAGGAACATCCTACAACTGAGCAGCCATATAACTTGGTCATGAAGCCTGGTCATCAGGTTACCGAGAAGAGACTTGATACCCTATGAGCATATACAGGGGAAGGTAATCCCCCTCAGGAACAGTCATAGGGGAGGGGAATAAGGGGGAAAGGGGAGGGAGGGAAGAATGGGAGGACACAAGGGATGGGATAACCATTGAGATGTAACAAGAATAAATTAACAACAAAAAATTAAAAAAAAAAAAAAAAAGAAATGATCCTGCATGGGCCTCCTAGTAAATAGATAGCAGGGGCGTGAGCACAGTGCTTGAAGTCCTCTCATACAATCTCAGGACTAACAGTTGGAAATTCTCCAGTGACCACAGTTCTGTCCATGTAGATAAGCTACTGTTTATAAACAAGCTCAAGAAAAAAGGTTGTAAATAATTTAGACGGTATTTATTAATGAGCATATTAATGAAGCATCCAAGCTTTTAAGAGTTCAATTCATCCCGTCTATGTACTAGCTGAAGAATCTGGTGCAAGTTAATTCACCTTTCTTTGGTGTAGTTGCCTCCTCCATGAATTAAGAAAAAAGAAACAGCGTTGATCTAATTAAGGGGTGTTGTAGATTGGAGCCATTCTTGGTAAATGAAGCCACAAATACACAGTATGAGGGTAAACATATTTACCAATGTTTTTCTATTTGTAGATAGAAGTCCAAGCTCCTCCTGGTGTGCCAATAGGTTATATTACTCAGACCTGGCACCCATGCCAGCCAAAGTTCACAGTTCAGAATGAGAAGAAGCAGGCTGTTCTAAGAATTATTGGTCCATGTGTCACATGCAGCTGTGGAGGAAACGTTGATTTTGAGGTAGCAGATGAGATCGTCTTCATTGGATTTTCTTTCCTTATTAAATAGGACATATTTTGCAAGAAGCTACCATTGTATTAAAGGAAGATATTTTTGTATGAATATTTCAAAAGAGAAATAAGGTGGTCAGAGAAATATTTTGTGGTCCAACAAAAGGTCAATGCTTCTCCTATTAAAGGAGAAAAAGGTGCAGCCATCTTAAAAATATCCACAACTTCTGTATTGTCTACTCTTCTCATTGGTGTAACCAATACCTATGAGAAGCAATTTAAGGGAAAAAACAGCTTATAGTTTAAGGGCACAGTGCTCCTCAAGCACTGTATCACATGGTGCACAGATCTACATGTAACCAGAATACCTATATACATAGAATAAAAATAAATTATTCTTTATTTTAAAAGAAAGAGTTAGTACAGACATAGTGCCTGGTGTCCAATTATGCTTCGCTGGGCCTCCTTGCTATCCTTATATTGAATTAGTTCATTGGAAAACATTTTTCTTTGCTTTACTTTTGGAGGGCTTTTTGAAAGCTGAGGGAATTTTTGTCACTTATCTAGCTGATTCTCTTCAAAGATCAGAATATCTCATAAACATTAGGTCTATATTTTCACAGCAGGGGCAAAGCATTCTAGAGCTGATGAGGGCTATCCCATCCTAATATGCCCTTAGAACTCTATCTCCATTCTCACAGATCCCTGGCTCCAGGTTCACTTTGTCACATTGCCTACTGCCCTTGTCAACCATGCAGCTTTCTGTTCCTCTATTGGAATCCAGTTACA
Source organism: Acomys russatus (assembly GCF_903995435.1). Lineage (NCBI taxonomy): Eukaryota > Metazoa > Chordata > Mammalia > Rodentia > Muridae > Acomys > Acomys russatus. The sequence goes on from NC_067168.1 coordinate 19,533,718, forward strand.
CGTACAGAAAGCCTTGCCTCCATTGAGCTAAATATCTAGTCACAGACATGAGCAGTTCTAAGAGAATACAGGGGCTGCAGAGACAATACAAGAGATCTTACAAAGCATGTATGTATAATGTTCTAAGCAAGTGTGTGTGTGTTTAGTATGTACTATGAATACTTTATATATTGGTTTGTGTAAAGCGAGATCTAATACATGAGAAGGCCTCCAGACATGCACAGCGTTATTTTTATTTTCAGAAACACTAACAGCACTTAAGCTGGCATACAATTTACTTTTAGGAAACAAGTGAGGACACTAGGGAAACATTGTGAAATTGTCACATTTTATACAGCAACCCTTCCAGTATTTAGTCACATGAGAGCACAATTTGAATAAAATATTTGTTTCATGTTATTCAAACAATGAAAAAGGTTTTATTATTAGTTTTCTAGAACTTTTTATGCCTTTCCCTTTGTTCATTGATTTTGTTTCCAATTCAGATCAAATCTCTTGATGAAAAAACAGTGGTTGGCAGGATTTCCAAGCATTGGTCTGGTTTTCTGAAGGAGATACTGACAGATATGGACAATTTTGGCATCCAATTCCCCTTAGACCTTGATGTAAAGATAAAGGCTGTGATGCTTGGTGCTTGTTTCCTCATAGTAAGTCTGTTCCTTGTGATTCTTATTTCCCACGGAGTCTCCAGAACTATCTGGAAATAACTTAGAAAACTGTACATGTAAAGATCACCATCTTATTAAGGTAGACGGGGTGTGAGCATAATTATATTTCTCTGTCTGTATGTATGAAGTTCTCAAAGGAAAAAAGTTAGAGAAAAGAAACTAAACAAAGGAAGATTATGTTCTTACTTCCCAAGTTCTGTAGAGGAGGTGACACTTAGTTCTAACTCCGAGGTTATCTCAGGTGCTTCTTAAACTTTAGACTCACAAGAGGCATAGTTTCTATCCAAAGAGTGCAGGCAGTTTCAAATGCAAAGATAAGAAACTCATCTATGAGAGGCTCTGACTTTACAAAGCAAAAAGTTAAGTTGAGACCTCAGAAAATCAATACTTATATGTAATAAAACTTGCTGAAACCTAAAGATTTGTATCTTGACATACAAGGTTAAATTATCTAATAGGATGAAGTGCAGTATATATAATCAAGTCTCTAGACCTAATTAGCATGTTACAGGAAGTATTTGGGATAAAACAGTGGCCTGAGATTTTTCAGGGCCCACACTAAGTTCCAAGCTCAGAACCAGAAGTTTCGTGAGCATCCAGAAAAATCTCTCATAGTGTCAAGGTTGAAGGTTACAGGGAAATATCTGTGGTTCCCAAAGTTACTTGTAGAGTAGAAACTCTTGCATAATTACATAGGCTAGAGTCATTTTGGAAGAGAAAATGTCCCCACCAGATTGGCCTCTGGTCAAGCCTGTAGTCCATTTTCTTGATTGATGAATGATGCAGGAGGACTCAGATCACTGGGGTAATGCTACCTCTGGACTGGTGGTCCGCTCCCCTGTAACAGGGCAGACTAAGCCATGACAAGCAAGCCAGTAAGCAGCATTGTTTGATGGCCTATGTATCAGCTCCTGTCTACAGGTCCCTCATATGTTTCAGTTCTTGTACTGATTTTTCAGTGATGACTATGATGTGAACCTGTAAGGTGAAATAAACCCTTCCCTCCTCAAGTTGCTTTAGATCATGATGTATTATCACAGTAATATGAATCCTAAGACACTAGATATTACATATTTGCTTTTATTCATTATTCTCTTGAGAGCTAGTATCCCTCTAAAGTCCAAACTGGCCTCAAAGTCATGACAATCCTGCTGCTTGAATCTCCCAAGTGCTAGAATTGCAGGTGTGTGCTCCCACACTCAGGTGAGGTTTTCCCCTTTAATATTTGCTTTTCAATAATGGAAGCAAAGTCATAGATATATCAGAAATGAAATCATAGGTTAGCCAAACATAGTCATGCTAATAACCATAAAAATTACTAGGATTTTAGCAGGCTATGCTCACAAATTTGAGCATAATTAAAACTTCAGTATTGCAACAGTTCTATTTACTTCAATTGACAAATGTTTTGTGTATACATTCATGGGGCTTCACACAGTATTTTGATACAAGTGTGTGTTATGAAATGATCAAACCAAGCTACCTGAATATCCATTACCTCAAGGATTGTCTTTATTTTATAATGTGAACATTTAAAGCCTGCTCTTTTGGCAGCTTTGGAATATACAGTACAGTGATAGACCTCCAGTCATAGGGTCATGAGTGAACTGCTAGGGTTTATCCTTCATTCATAAGCCTTCAGAACCTGCGATACAACTCTGATTCATCCAACCCAACCTCCAACCTTAGTCAGGCGCTACAATTCTAGTTCCTTTGATTAGAATGATGGACTCAACTTTTTTACATTCGGTATGTGAGGTGTGATATGCTGTATTTTTTTTTTTCTGGCTTATTTCAAGTAACATACTATTTGCCAGGCCAATCCATTTTGTTTTTTATGAAAACTGTGATTCATATGAATGTATAGTATCTCATTTGTACATTTGTAGTATATATACTCCATTTCTCTTCGTTATTCTTTTTATTTTGGCTTGGTTTATACTTTGGTTATTCTTTGGTGTCTTGTTTGTCTTTGCTTTGCTTTGATTTGAGAAAGGGTCTCACTGTGTAGACCAATGTGGCTTCAAACTTAAAACTCTACCGCATCCCACTCCTGAGTTCCCTGAATTTTATTAATTTGAAAAGTAACCTAACTTTTATTGCTGAAAATTGACTTTATCATTTTTCTTCTTATCTAGGATTTCATGTTTTTTGAAAGCGGAAAAGGCCAGAGACCAAAATTACGATTATTTCCATGAATCGATGACTGTGTCCTCAGAAAATGTGAAGATCGAACATTGAATGAACACGAAAGGAAACACAGTGGTGGTTTCTTCCACTGAAATCACTAGTCTCTCCTTGAATTAAACTAGGATGTGCATAATTCCACTGCTGTGTGATTGGATTTTCCAGTTATTCAGTTTACTTCCTAGTCACCAGCTTATAGATGCTTATCAAAGTGAATATTCACTTTTTCTTTGGGAAAATGATCATAAGAGTCTGAAACTTTCCTGTTCCAGTCCAGGTCCTGCCATCAAAAAACACTTCACTGAGGAGTGACTCTGTACCTGACCCTGTATCTTCCAACTTCTGTGGTGATTCTTGTGCCTCAATTTACCTAACTGCCAGTAGTGAAAATTTCAATTAATAATGGTATCAACTGTGAGACTCTCATCCATGCCCTGGAGTATGAGCAATTTCCAAAACTGAAACCTGTAGTGGATGTACACATGTTTTTTTTTTTTTTTTTTTTTTTTATCCTACGTGTGGGATGTGAAACAGACTTGTGTGAGAGTGTGCAGGGTTTGTCCATTGGAAACAGACTTATGAGAGAACACAATGTTTATCCACTAGAAGAGGAACCACCTCTTGTGGGGGCATGGTCTTTGCCAACTGATAAATTCATTCATGGACTCTGGGAGGATGTGTGTGTGTGTGTGTGCGTGTGTGTGTGTGTGTGTGTGTGTGTGTGTGTGTGTGTGTGTGAGTGAGTGTGTGTGTATGCCCCAAAACAATAGATTTTGTCTTTTTGGTCTTAGCTTCATTTCCTATTGTTTGGCTGTTCATTGCTCCACTTCGAGATGCTCCAGAGAATGCTTCAAGATTCTGGATTCTTGCTGCTGCTCTGGCTTCTGGCCACTGCAGCTGCAGCTGCAGTCACCTTTGCTGACTTACTAGTTTGCTATTTAATGGGTCTGCTGAGACCCTGACTATGAAGAGTGTAATCACTTCAAGGAAATGAATGAAAAAAGGTCTACTTCTCCTGTTCCCACTAACCTCTTTTCTCTCCTATCTAGGGTAGGTGGGTTGGAAGGGAGGTATAAGCACTGAAGAATTCCAAATACAGTCAGATTGAAAAAGTTCAAAGCCTACAAAAACCATAGTAGAAAGTGAGAAAAAGGCTTCATTGTGAAGACCAGTGATTTCAAAAGATAGGAAAATGGCTTAGGTTTTGCATTTGCATCAAATTCACTCTGGATCCAGGGCAGACACTGATTCTCCTTTCAAGGGAGAGAGAACAGCTATGGGGACTTTCCTTCCTTACTCTCAGCACCTAAAACTATGAAGGCCTTGGAAGGGGGGGAAGAATAAAACCCAGAACAGGGGGAGAATCAATGGCCAACACTATGCTTGAAGAGGATGCTTGGTTTAAAAGATGGAGGTGGGGCTAGGATTCTGATCCTTAGTCAGCCAGCCACAGAGCTCTGACTGACCACCCCCAGCCACACAGTTAAGCTCGTCTGCCTCCTATCTTCCATGTGTATATAGTAGAGAGTTCCCCAATGACGACATCTCATGAATGTGACTCGCGTTACCGTCTCGCCAGCAAGAACAACGCTGCACACACAGGATCCTTCTGCAGTAAAGCTTTAATGCGTCTTAAGAGGGAGAGCATAAGCTTACGACAAGTAAAATGGAGACCCCAAACAGCAGAAACCCATCCCTTATATAGGAAACTGTTCTCCGCTTAGGATGTGTCAGTCCCTGATTGGCTGTTACTCATCAGGCGATATGACGCCTCGGGAGAGGCAGAGCACAACAAGTGGAAAGTTCCTTCGCACATGTGCAGATTACTTGTTTACCAGTTTGGGACACAGGATGTCAGCGCCATCTTGTAATGGCGAATGTGAGTGCGGCCTCTCACACATGAACTTAGCTCCACTGGAGATCAACTGCTTGCCTGCTAGTGGCAGTGTGTTCAGCTTGCGCTCTGTTAACATGGTGATGCTATCCTGCTGTCAGAACCAGAAAAATCATTGTGCTGCACACGTGGGCAGGCGTGCACGCAGAAAACACTGGGAGAGGAGTCAGGGTCTGTCTTAGTTATTTCTCTGTTGCTGTGAGGAGAAACGTTGACCAAGGCAACTTATAAAAGAAAGCATTTAATTGAGGGCCTGCTTACAGTTGCACAAGGTGAGGCCATGACCATTATGGCGAAGAGCATGGTGGCAGGAAGGCACAGTGCTGGGGCAGGAGCTGAGACCTTCCATCTGATCCACGAGCAGGAGACAGAGAGAAAGAGAGTAAGATTGGGCCTGGCTTGGGCTTTTAAAACCTTAAAACCATTGGTAACATGCCTCCTCTAACAAGGCCATACCTCCCAATCCTTCCTAAACAGTCCAAACTATGAAAAACCATTCTGACTCTGACATGAACTCTGGTGCCCCTATTTGACCACTTCCTCTTGGTGGGGAGGCCTGGTGGCACTCAGAGAAAGGATAAGCAGGCTACCAGGATGAGACCTGATAGGCTGTGACCATATGGTGGGGGAGGAGGTCCCCTTCTGTCACATTCCTGGCGGAGGGGAATAGGGTGAAAGAGGGAGGAAGGGAGGAACAGGAGGATACAAGTGAGGGGATAACAATTGAAATGTAATCTGATTAAATCAATTAAATTAAAAAATGAAAAAAATAAACTAAAACATAAAATGAAAAAACAACAACAGCAACAACAACAAAAACATTCAATATATGAGCTTATGAAGGTCAGCCTCTTTCAAATCACCACAAAGGCCTACTGAAAACATTCACGCCAGGCGAGGTGGTGCATGCCTATAATCTCAGCACTCAGGGAGGCAGAGGCAGGCAGATCATTGTGAGTTCAAGGCCAGCCTGGTCTACAAGTTCAGGATAGCCAAGGCTACACAGAGAAACCTCATCTAGAGGAAAACATTCACATACCACTATGTGAATAATCAGGATCTACACTGTACAGGGGGTGGCTGTGAAACAGACAAGTTGCCATCCCAAAGAAGTGGGAAGGCAGAACTTCTATCAGGAGTTGGCACTGTAGCTTGAAGGCTAGCTTACCATCACCACAGACAAGGATGGCGAGGGTTGGAATAGATGCAGCGTCTTACAGGCCACATTACAGAGGTCAGGCTGGATAGAGACAGCAATCTGGGATGTTGAGGAGAATGGATTAGAACATGTTGGCCATGTGCCTCCCACTTCAGAAACAGAAACCAAAGTGTGTACAAAGGGGTTTCCTGTTCTAGGAAAACTGGATCCATGTAGCCCAGACTAACTTTGAACACTCTATGTAGTCAGAGATGACCTTACACTTCTGATTCACCTTTACCTCTCTCTTAACTTCCAGGATCCTAGGCATGTGCTACCACGCCCAGCTTTATGCAGTGTTAGAAATTGGTTTCGGGGCCGTTTGCATGTGGACAAGCACAGGACCGGTTGAGCTACATCTCCAGCCCTCCTCCTTGGTAGTTGTTAAGAGTATTGGAGCTCTTTTTGAAGAATTTTCCAGCCACACATAACAATTCCATAGGCTTTTAACTATCCTGCTATGTAATACACTTTCACTTTTACTCTCCACTGCTCAGCAAAGTTTGGTAGGAACCAGTGTGCCCCATCTCAGCTAAGAATGTCTCTGTGATGTTGTCAATATATCACAGTAATTTGAAGTTCCCTTTGTTATTTAAAGGTAGACGTGTGGCATACGTACTGAAATCTCCCGTCTTACACATTGGCAAGGTGAACTGATGCATACTAAAAATATAAGTTCTCAAAATAGCTAGGCCCATTTACATGAGAACACGAATTTAGCAGTTGCTTAAATTAAATGTCAATAAAACATCTTTAAAATTTTATTGTTTAAAATAGATTATAATTTTATGTATATGTCAATACTTTGATGCAGGATCAAAATTCAGGAATGAACCAGCCCTTCTGTCTTTTCCTTTCAGCATAAAGGCACACTTTCTCTTTTCAAATGTATGTGTGTATGTGTGTATTTCAAGGCAGGAAGAGGTGGATACACACATGCTGTGGTGCACATGTGGAGGGCAATTCTCTCCTTCCATGGGGTTTTGGAGGGATCCAATTTTGGTTGTCAGGCATATAGAACAAGACCGCTTTTACCTGATGAACTGTGTCATGCACCCAAGGCACATATTTTATAATTTGTATTCTAGAACCATTCTCAGGACTATCCTTGGCTCCCTGGTTCTGTTATTTCCACTGAATGACTTCAGATGAGACACACAGACCATAGTGTAAGGGTCAGACAGAATTTATTTCAGAGTGATACAAGGCACAGTTGAGGATGAGGGGTGCAATGGACAAAGGGACCTTTGTAAATTACATGAGAGTGAAAAACAGCCAGAGACGGCATAGGGCCTACTTATATTTTAGACAGGCTTTATGCCATTCCTAAAGTCTCTAAAATGCATAATCTTTCTGAAGAGTGGTTTTCTGTCTAGGTCATTTAAAGGGCTATTTAGAGTAAACAAAACAAAGCAAAACATTTCTTCTTTGTTAGAGATTGTCTCATGAAGTGCAAACTGGCCCCAAACTATGTAGTCAGGATTGACCTTGAAGTCCTGATCTTCTCTGCCCCAACTCCTAAGTGTTTGCACCAAGGAAGGAGAACATGGTACCTGGCATGAGACACTAAACTAGAAACCCAAAGACCATCTGTAACAGAAGAGTATTTTCCAGTGACTAGAAAAAACAATAGTAACTTTTTTTTCTGTTAGAAGACTGTATTTTCTATTTTCCAGATGTTTCAGCCTTATGTGGATTTCAGAGGAAAAGGACACAGATTACTAGCTCACAACAACAGAAAAAAAAAAAAAAAAAAAAAAAAACAAAAAAAAAAAAACAAAAAAAAACGAGTCTTCCCAAAGGATTGACATGGGCTGAGCTCATGGGCTCATGTTCCATCCGTGATGCCAAATCTGAATTCTTAAGCAACGCCTGCCAATTCCTGTTTGCTTTAGCATTTGTCATGTGTGCATACATGCATGCATCCACATCCACATATATAACCTGACACAAATGCAAAGTTATTAATATTCATTTTGGAATTTAAACATAGGACATCCAAGTATTATGTAACATATACCCATGTAACATTTTTATATAAGTGACATCTGAAATGCTTTTAAAAATAATTTACTTAACAAATACTGGATCTTTTAGGTTTCCAAACCTTGAAATTAACCCATATGCTATCTATGCATGATAAATGATTATTCTAGCAGGAAACCTTGGCCACCTGCTTCCATGCCTGATTTCTAACCTATTCTGCCTTGAAAACACATACACATAAAGAAATACTTTATTAAGTAAAAATATATATTTTGCACATATTTTCAATTAGTGCTGAAGATATGACAATAGATAAAGCACTTGCTTTCCAAGAATGAGGACCAAAGTTCAGATTCCTAGAACCCAAATAAATCTCCAGGTAGGCTTGCTTATGCCTGTAACTCTGAAGGAGTAGAGATACACAGGGGCATGTGAAGACAGCCTGTTCTCTGGAGTTCATTGGCCAGCTAGCCTAGATGAATTGATTAGCTTTCAATTTCAATTTCAAGTAGAGACCATGCTTTGTTGTTGTTGTTTTATTTTAAACAGTTATTGAGGAAATAACCTATGTTGACTGTTGGCCCTCACATGCATGCTAATACACACATGCACCACATCTGCACGTACATATACCCACACATACCACAATAACAAGTACGTACATCACATACAACAACACACACACACACACACAAACACACATGAACAGAAAACTTTCTCTTACTTTCATGTATTGGCACATGTTCATATGGACGACATTTCCTGAGACTTTTTGATGATTTTTCTTCTTAACAAACTGTAATTATAAAGAGTATAACCCATGGCATATTGAGTTTTTAATAAAAACCAGCTGCACAGTAGTAGCAAATATTCAAGGCAGAGGGAAAGTAATCAAAACACTAATGAGTTTTGTGCTGTGAGGGAGTTTTTCTTGCCTGAAGTTGTACACGTTATTTTATAAAACAACAGATGAAAGGTTTATTGGATCCTCTGTAGACCAAAGTGACAGGTAGGTGCCTAGCCAGGGAAATGATGCTCCAACTTTACGTTGTTTATGGTTTTCATGTAGCCAGTGTTTGTCATTTTGGTTTTTAATTTTGGAAAAGCTGCATACATCAAGAAAAGGAACATTTAAAGACGTAATCCTGCCACATGGGTAGTGTAGAGGAAGTCACTGGAGCAATCATATCCTTAAGGGAAAGTATGGGCTTAGTTATTTATTGATCCCTGTGTCCCAGAGGATTATATTAAGTACCTCATATACTCAAACCTTGGAATAAAAACCTAAATTCTGTCAAGTGGTCTGTGTTCCCAGGCAGGTATACCTCCCAACACTAAGCCAGGCAAGTGCTTTGGAATGGCCAGTCCATAAAACATCACTCAGCCACGGTCAGCTGCAGCTATGTCCTCTTTGCTATATAAACGACAAACCCGTTGTTATGTAGGAAATGGAATCTGAAAAACCATCACAAGCCAAGCTTGTAATTAAGTCCTTGAAGAACTGACTTAATTTCTCGAAGATCTAATTTACTGTCTGAGACTTTTGTTCTGTCTACAGCTGGGGCCTGCACAGACGTCATGTGTAGTATTGGTCCTTTTACCCAGTCCTGAGCAGTTCCAGCTAACAAAGTCTTCACATGTTCTTTTGTCTAAATTCAGTCTCAAAATATGTTGTTTTAATTAATACTGTACTTTCTTTCTTCCACTTCTGCCTTAGAGGGGAACTTTTCTATAACATGAACTCACATAAATGCCATAAAAGCACATGCTGGCTCCTCCCTACAATTTGTTGCCAACACTGCTTGTTTCATGTAGGTAATACTACGTATAAAAATGATCATAGGAATTGTTTCCTTTGTGGTAATAAGAATTGAAGTAATAGATGAAATTGTATTATTTAAGTATCAAATAAAACCATTTAAATTTGTATACCATTTTCCTCTTTTGGAGTACAGCTTTTGCCTTATATAGACTACAACTACAGCTATGGACAAGAACTAGAAAAGAACAGATTTAAATTAAAACCATTTTTCTTGTCAGCATGAAAAAAAAAATAAATGCCATAAAACAAACCACAACAGCAATGATACACCCTCTAGGTGATGATGTAATATTTTAAATGACTTCTAGTTAGGATTCAGTGAAAAAAGCAGAGGAGGCTTTTAGCAATCAGTATGTCATTGAGAACATGATCTCATGTCTTATTCTGATTCTCTTGTTCTGCATGCCTCTCGAGTTGGCTGCCATTCCAGGCCACCAGAGTCAACAGCTTTCACACGGATGCACAAGTATTTATAAAACTAATTTCCTTCAAAGGTCGAATAGATTGTTTATTATGTAGCTGAGTAGATCTGTCCATCTGAGATACATCCTAATAGGAACTTTGGGAGACTGAATGGTAGGTAAGCTGGACAGAAGACCAAGCCTCTTCACACTGACCTCTAGGGTATTCAATTTTCATGTGATTTCCAAATACATAGCGGGGCAAATTGTCCCCATAATTGGTGACTCTCATTTGCTATGGCTATATCCTATTTGTGGCCATTTAAAAAGTATTAACATAAATGATAAACTTTATTTGATAATGATGTATCAAAATCAATAGTCATCCACTAATTACAGGTAAACTTCACCAAGACAAGATGTTAAAAAATGAAGATGATGTGAGGAGGCCAAAAGTCAGAACAGGGCATTTAAAACCCTTACACTTTCTGCTACATGTCCCTGTAAATCTAACATTTTTCTAAAAGAAGTCTGCTCACTTAAACAAAACAAAAACTACTAAAAGACTCTTTATTAAGCCTGCTAACCTAGCACTGAAAATAGGAAATAAAATGAGAGTGTTCTTTGGAAAATTGTTAAGATATTATAGACCAAAAAGTATAATTTTTAGCTCAGTAATTTTACTTCTAGAAGTCTACCCAAAGAAAATATACAAGATATTTTGGGAAAGGACTCATAAGTATCAAGTAAAAATAGATCTCATTTAAATTACTCAGTGAATAAATGGCTAAATAAACTATGACATAACACATGTAGAAGTAGGCTTCTTCAAAAAATTAAAAATCATAATTATTTAGTAACACTGCAGGAAAATATCCACAAAGGTAATGTTTTTTGGGGGTTATTGTTTCTTTAGTTTAGTTTTTTTTCCTTTGAATTGATTCTTTGTGAATTTCACATTATGTACTCCAATCCCACACATCTCCCATACCTTTATATCTGCCTTCTTCCCTTGACCCCTCCCCCCAACAGGAAAAACTTCTTGCTGTGGAAGTTGTGATGTGTCAGGGTGTGTCACACAATATACTCTTTTGCCCAAGCAGCTTTACTTGCAAATGCTCATTGCGGTGAATGCTTGGTGTAGTTCAGAGGCCTCTGGCTTCTGCTACACTATCAATACTGGATCCTCTCAGATATCCTGCTGTTGCCCTGTGTCCTGGGTATCTTGCATCTTTGGATCTGTAGGACCTGCCCAATCACATGCTCCAGCAGTTTATAGATGAGGAAGATGTTGGGGTGGCCAACTCAAAGCCCTGGATCTGGGCCTGGATGGAAGCTGAGTTGGTCAGCCCACCAGCTTAGCACCACCAGAGCCAGCTCTCCCAATTTGCCCAGGCAAGAGGCCAGGCCAGCTCTCCCATTCTCAAGCCATGGGGCACCCAGGGGGCTCTGCTCAAACTATTGCACTAACCAAGGCAATACAAGTAGTAAACATCGAACCCCTACTCTGATCTACCCAATGGATAGACATTCTCCACAGCTGTGTGGAGAGCAGGGACTGACTTCGACATGAAGTGCCCCATATTTGACCACTTCCCCATGGTGGAGAGGCCTGATGGCACTCAAAGAAAGAATAAATAGGCCACCAAGATGAGACTTAACAGCCTATGACTGACCACATAGTGGGGGAGGAGGTCCCCCTGGGTCTTAAACCTAGGGGAGGGGAATAGAGTGAAAGTGGGAGGGAGGGAGGAACAGGAGGATACAAGTGATGGGATAACACTTGAGTTGTAATCTGAATAAATTAAAAAAATTAAAATTTAAAAAAGCCATAGGGCTCCTCTTTCCCATGCCAGTGCCGCCAAGGCCAGCTTTACTGTGTTGCCCAGGTGAGATGCGGGGTTTCACGGCCATGTGAATGGAGGCTTGTATCCCACTCTAGGAAACTCTAGTTCGGGCAGAAGAATGTGTAATTTACTGGCATTTCAAAGCTACCAGTCTGACGTAAGAGAAAAATCTTGCTGTCTGTCTTTTTAAAAAGTAATATATTTTCATTGAAACAGAATTACACCACTTCTATTCCCTCCTTTCCTCCCTCCGGCCCCTCCCAACTACTGTCAAATTTACTTCATGTGTACCCAAGTCTCTAGTTGCTAGCCTCTTTCTCTGATTATTATTGCTACACAACGTGTATATGTGTATGCACAAATACTAGGCAAATCTCTGAGCAGCCCACTCATGTATTCAGCATGCAAAACAGTGTAAGTCTTTAGGGATCAAGGAAAGATCATTGCACAGCGAGAAAGCTTCCAACCTCACCCCCTTTCTGACAGTTTATGGTATAAAATACATAGTCCCTGCAAAGGTCTCTTCCTTGTGCCTTCATACATTATCTCCTTTACATGCCTCGCTTTCATTCCATGCTGCTCCTGCTATTTTTCTTCATGTTCCCTGCCTTCCCCTTTCCTTAAATTCAAATGTCAGCATGAAATTTGCTTTATAAGCAGAGTTGAGCTAGGGCTATCTGTAAGCTCTCCCATTTCATCATCTATAAATCCATGCTAAAGCTAAGCTATTTTGGTGTATGTAATAACATGAAGGGATCTGAATTTTCTTCCAGAATCAGTGAACATGCATTAGGTTAAAGAATAATTCAAGATCCGTATTCTCTCCAAGACTTCAGGTGAAGCTAGTACTTCATAGAATTGTGTTACTGCTGTTCTTTGAAAGGCTGTGGCACAGAAACTATTTAAATTGTCACAGAGCACAAAACAGTATATTTTAGGTCTTCTGCCAGTGGTATATTTCTTTTTTTTTTTAATTTATTTTTTTTATTAATTTATTCTTGTTACATTTCAATGTTTATCCCATCCCTTGTATCCTCCCATTCCTCCCTCCCCCCATTTTCCCATTATTCCCCTCCCCTATGACTGTTCCTGAGGGGGATTACCTCCCCCTATATATTCTCATAGGGTATCAAGTCTCTTCTTGGCTACCTGCTGTCCTTCCTCTGAGTGCCACCAGGTCTCCCCCTCCAGGGGACATGGTCAAATGTGAGGCACCATAGTACGTGAGAAAGTCATATCACACTCTCCACTCAACTGTGGAGAATATTCTGACCATTGGCTAGATCTGGGAAGGGGTTTAAAGTTTACCTCCTGTATTGTCCTTGGCTGGTGCCTTAGTTTGAGCGGGACCCCTGGGCCCAAATCTGCCTATCATATTGTTCTACTTGTAGATTTCTAGGACCTTTTATTTTGCTATTCTCCCATGCGTCTCTCATTTAGAGTCCCAATAGGATGCCCTCCCCTCTGTCCCAGTTTCCTGGTAAGTGAAGCACTGGCCAGATCTTATTAAAATACTTAAAAAATGATCTCTTCCTTCTGGAAGATGTTGTTTATATCTTTAATAGATTATGATACATCTGTCACAAAAGAATATAAATTATAACTAATAGCTGCTAGATATACAATCACATTAGAGAAAAACATGCTCGTAAATGTTGCCAACAGCCTTATTCATAATGCTCCTATAAGTTGGATCTGAAATGTCCTACAAAGGACTTGGTCCCTAGCCTGTGACACTTATGAGACGAGGTAAAGCTTTAGAAGATGGAGTCTTTGGGAGTTTTAGGCCATTAGGGTCACGTCTTCAAAGGGACTGTGAGACTCTCGTCTCTTGCTTTGCTTTCTCATTCATTTTTGGCCCTGAGGGGAGTCTGCTTGCCTCTCCATGGGCACAAGAACACTGACCAAGGTCGGTGGTTTGAACAGGTGTGGCCCTGATAGACTCACGTGTTTGAATGCTTGGCCCATGGCGAGGGGCATATTAGAGTTGTGGCATTGTTGGACTAGGTGTGGCCTTCTTGGGCAAGGACTCTGAGGTCTCCTATTTTCACGACATGCCCAGTCTGCCACACAGTCTTCTTCTGCTGCCTGCAGATCAAGATGTAGAGCTTTCAGCTCCTTCTCTAGCACCATGTCTGCCTGCACACTGCTGTTTCCCATAATACTATGCCTCTGACATTGTAAGCCTGCCCCAATGAAAGGTTTCCTCTATCGGAGTTGCTGTGGTAGTCATGGTATCTATTCACAGCAATAAAATCCTAAGACAGTTAAAAACATCCAAAACTGTGAGCCAATGATGTATGTATTTTAATGTATGTATACAAGATGCACAAAATATGTATATAAAAATCTTTTACAATTTGAATAAAGCCATATTAGCTGATCATTTCATATTATGCAATAAATAATTATATTTAAAGTTCAAAATGATTTCTACTAATATTTAACTAAAATATTGTTAAATAAATATTTGCTGTCCAAAATAGAGAATCTATTAGAAACAGATAAATTAGAAATCCTTTGATAAACTAACAATTTTGCATGCCTATTTCTATGGTCAATTGTGAAAGTTTTATTTTAGATGAATATGCTATAAAAGATATGTGACAAAAATTATACAAATTGCTTATTGATGACCTACTTTTAACATCTTAAATTTAGGTACTCATTTCTTTGTGTTGCTATTCTTTTTGTGTTTGATTTTTACAACTTTTTAATTAAGGTTTTTTACATACACGTTTATATTATTACACATATATACAATAAACTACTATAGCAAGAAAGACCATGGCACAATCAGGAATTATATAAATGTTACATTCTTAATGTTTTGGCTATTTGTATTTGACAGCCTTGAAGAAAACATCTTTCCTATCTTGGTTAATCTAAAATTCTGAATGTAATTCAATATCTATAACATCTCATCATTATCAATTTAAAACATCTATCTAGACCTAAAAACATCCTAACTCTTAAACAACTAAACTTAATTGTAAAACTAAACTATCAGGTCTTCAACCCCATCAGAGATTTGAGAAGGAATAAAATTAATTACCTGAGAATACAGAGAGTGCAGGTTAGCAGCTTCCCAAGTGAGAAGATGAAGAGACAGTTTGCTACCTGAGCAGTCACCCAAAACTCTCTAAAACATTGAAGCATCATCTTCTGAACCAATATATCTGACAGATATATCTGTGAAGCAGGAACTATTAAGGATTTGCTTACCCTCTCTTGGCAGAGTTTGGCCATCGACTCTGCCTGCATCCAAGCTTGCCCATTTTAGGCAAAATTCTGTCTGTGGTATCCTTTTTAAATTTAGTTTGATTCCTTCATAGTATCCACCTTTCCTAACAGGTAAATCAGTTATTAGTATGCCAGAAATTTGATGTGAAAGGTATGCACCTAAATGCACTGAAATATTTGTTCTTCAATATGCGAAAGTTTTTTCTTTAGTTAGGTCAATATGGAGGAGTGTATGTGTTTGAGAAAAACAAAACTCTTAAAAATTTAGTGAGAAAAATCTAGAAAGTCCTTACATGGTCAGAGGTGATTACAAGATGACAGCAAACAGGAAAGGAGATGATACAGATTCTATGATCACTATGAAACGTAGCACTCTGCACTTCAGATATGCTACACAGGTCTGGGTCCTGAAAAAGTTTCCTACATAAGTTCCTCAAATATAGGTATGTCAGAGAAGCAATAATTCTAGATTGTTCTAGAAATGTGATAGTAGAAACAGATCATGAATAACTGTCTAGATAGTTCAATTATATTTCCAAGTCAGAGAAATTGTCATTCATAATTCAACTCTTAATTTTTCTGTTATCTACACATGGAGATCAAACTTTAATAAATTAAATAAACACCATTGATGACCTTTTAATACATTAGAGGTTTTAAGACTATAGTAGACATTTATGGATTCATTTAATAAACATGTTTTTTAATTTATAAATACTATGAAAGCAAGTGTGTATTTTTGCTTCATAATGCTAAAATAGATTGACTATTTATCATAGAATGAAATTATTGTAACCTACAATGAGGCGCACACAGACATTGCATATGCTCATCATGTTGAGAGAATCAAAGAGCCTGACCTGCAATTGCCCTGGTAGTGTTGTTCTGAAGTGTGAAGGATGCAAAAATTTAAGTAAAGTATACAGTTTCATAAAAGTTACAAGAGAGGTAAACAATAGTCGAAGGAAACCGAAAGAGAGAAATAATAGTAATTACCAATAGTTTAAGGAGCCACAAACATGGAGCTAAAGACTAAACATGAGATTCGACCACAGACCAACTGAGCCAGAAGATCCAGTGGCAAATTTTGTCAATCTATGCTTGATCAAGCCCATAAGCTATTCTGATGCAAGCTTAAAGTATGTAGCCACTGGGCTATATAATGACATTACCATATAACTTAACACTATGGAGTTACGGAAAGGAATGCTACAGCTCTATAGTATGGTGACAGGTATCTGCAAAGTATGCTGCTGAATATAAAAAATAATTGCCGTCAGTCAAATTCTACCCTGTATGTATTTAAGATGTATACACATTTGCATATGCTTGGTATATGTCTAGATGGGTGAGGTATCTTTTTCTTTATAGCTTCATAGTACTTTCCTATCACAATCACAGGTTCATACTTCATTACAACCTGTTTCCTATTTTAGCTTACACTGAGATTGTTTGCATCCTGACTGAACAGAGACTCAAATAACAGGTCACAGATAAAGATCAGGGTGAGTGGACGGTGTCCAGTGGGAGCCCATCATTTACTTTTCCAGTAGCATTATGAAAACTATATCCTCTGGAGAGAATGAACGCAAGGTCTTCACAATGGCAGAATGGTGGGAAGTTCACGTTAGTCAGTCCACTTGGAGTGATTTTTAGAGTCCTGTTCCATTCTTTTTTGAGGAGGAGTGAGGTTGAGTTTATATTCTAGTCGCCTTCTAAAGGCCATATCTCTAATAGCATTGTCTGTGAAACTACTATTGTCTGTGGATTGCAACTGTTGTAGAAATGTTTTTTTTTACTTTTATTTTTAACATTTTGTACATGCGTATAGTATGTTTTGATCAAGGCATCTTCCATCTACCATCCCTCATTTATTTCCCTCCTCTTCCTAGTTTCTTCCCTTTCCCTCACTGCTGTTCCCCCCCAATGTGTTCTTTTTCAAAACCACTGAGTTCATGTAGTGCTGTCAGTACGCACATGGCTGTGGAGGCACCTACTGAATCATTGGTAGCCTCCAAAAGTCCACAACCTTGAAGAAAACTGAAATTCTTTCTCCCCAAAACTGTCAATTGCAACGAATGTCTTAGACAGAAGCGGGGCTTAATGAACTCCTCTCCTGTTTATGCTATTACTTTTGTCCTTATACCAAGTTTTCAATTTTTTAAAGTTTAGGTTTATTTTATGCCTATGAATATTTTGCCTACCTGTATATATGTGCACAATGTGTGTGACTAGTGCCTTTGTGGCGAGGCCAAGAAATCTTTGCTTGACAAAGTTCCAGTGCCTGGATACCACGGATTGATCCTGACTACAGAAGTTCCTGTTAGAGGCTTCTCACCAAAGGCTAGAATTGAACATTAGTAAAAGCTGATACCAATAAAAACTAATAAAGTCATTGATTCCCTGGGAAAATACAGCTATGCAGAAAATTTGAGTCATTCATAAAACTTATTCAGATTTATTAGTAAATTAATGTATGAATTCAAATTCATTACTAAACTATCAACAAACAATTCTGGTAAATGATTTAGAGGATTTTAGAAGAATTAATAAAGAAGAAAATTTTAGGGGAACTTTGAAGGCTGACAACCTATAATCAAAATCATTAGGCCCTCATGCTCAGTTTTGGAAACAAGGAACTAGTTTAAAAAGAAAAGAGATCCTGACGATGCCATTATCAACAGACCTTGGTGCCTACCTAGAGGCAAAAGAAAACAGTTTTAAAATTCTAAGTTTCCTTCACAGGATTATAATAAAGATAGAAATTGCATTGAAGTAAAAGTTTATGATGAGGTTGAAGGAAGACATTGGAAACAGTCCTAAAGTTCTAATAGTTTTCTATTCTTTACAAAACTACAGTAAAGATAGAAGTTGTGTTGATACAGAAGTTCAAGACAGAGTCACAGAGGCAGGCATGGTGTCTCAGTGAACTGCCTGCCCTTCTGAGCAAACGTGACAGGCCAGGACGATCCTGATGTTCTGGAAAGACAAAGGGACCTGCTGCTTTAAGTAAAAAAAAAAAAAGGGGGGGGGGCCACAAAATATTTTTAAGTGATAGCTAAAATAGGGAAAAGAAAGGATTAATTCAGGGTCAGGAAGACAAGTTTAGGGTACCAGGTGGAGGGATTGATCTTTGGTCTATTAATCATATGCCAACTTAAAACAAAAATCAAACAGAGTTGCTTTGTTTAATGCCTTTAGTAACTGCAAGGCTTTACGATCCCAATCATAAGGAAGAAAGTTTTCAGATTTTATCCTAAAAGTTCATTTTTAGTTCTCAGGAAATTTGCTGTTTGCTCACTTTGTTTTCTTTGTTCCTATATACTTATGTAACCAAAAAGATTTCAAGCTGTGTAATCAATGATTAAAATTTGTAAGGAAATGATTTTGTGTACAAATAAAGCTTACAAGAGATATAAGTTGTCAGAGTAGGTAAAGCTATCTAGGCTTCCTCTCTGTCCCGCCTCTCAACAAAAGAATTGAATGGTGTCCCTCGTCTGATTCTTCTTTCCCTCGTTGCACTTACATACACCCTTCTTCAGGGCCCAATCCTCACCCGGAGCTGGACTCCGGCACCTTTGGGAGTTTTAGAAGGGTGCCAGATGCCCTGGAACTGAGTTACAGATGATCATGCTCACCATGTTGATGCTGGGAATCAAACTTTGGTTCCCTGAAAGGGCAGTAAATGTTCTTGGTTTCTGAGCTATCTCTTCAGCTCCCTGCTCTCAGAAGAGTTTTTTGTTTTGTTTGTTTAATGAATAGTTTTTTAAAAATAAGATATGCCTAAAATATGGTTGAAAAATTGAAAGAAAGAAAATAGTAGTAGAATATAATAAAATAGGTATGAAAAGTAAGTCGGTACCAAGAATAGATATTAGACTTTAAATAAGAGCATTTAGGCACAGAGATGAAGACATTAGGTATCTTATGGTAAACATTCCATTTAAAGAAGATTGACAGTAGTTCAAAATGAGCATATCCATAACATATGTTTAAGAATTGGAGTGACAAAGTCATCAACATAGTTGGAAATTTGATGATGTCTTGAAATTTCATTAGGTAAAAGAGCTAAAGTATCAAATTACATAAATTTGAATAGCAAAATTAACAGCACTGACTCAGGGGGCATAGCAGGAGATAATTATTTTTCAACATGCGTTATTTACAATAATAATAATAATATCTCACAAAGGGCAAGAAGCTTGTCACACCAAACTTTTGGGAACTGCTACCAAATATTAGTCACTGCAGACTATATTAAAATTTAATGAAAATTAATGTTTTAAACATATGGAATCATAAATATCTCAGGAGTTAAAAGGACTTCATAGAAAAATTAAATATACCAAAATATAAAAATTAATGTTTTAAATGTTTTCTATATATGGAAAGATGCAAATATCTCTAAAATTAAAAGGACTTAATGAAAAAATTAAATTTATAAAAATATATAATAATTCAATTATTCTCTTTAAAAGCTATTGATGTAAACCTAAAGAAAAGAGGGTATAATTATAAATGCTATTGAAGAAAATTAGAAAATTAATGAGGTAATATTGACTATCTAAAGATGAAAAGTAAATAAAAGGATAAACGCAAAACAAATATAAAGAATAAAACACCAGATTTCTGAACAAGTCAATACAGAACAGATGCCTCCCAAAGATCATTCAAAGCATATAAATACTTCACAAAGCACCAAATTCTTGCCTGTCATCATTTTCAATGTCTATACTTCCAAACAAGTCATAACATTAAGTATTAAAAAGCAAATAGATAAAATACATGCCACGAATCTGAACAAGAAGTAAAATTTTTATGCTAACAAATTAATTTTACATGAGATGAAAAAAAATTCCTTACATAAGTGTACAGATCATTTAAAATTAATCCAAATTAGTGATAAAGATAAGAACACATTTCCAAAGTTCATTTAAAAAGAACCATAAAAAAAATGGCTGGCATCTAGAATGGCAAAGCACTTGTAAGGCCTGTTCTCAGAATCATGAAGAATGAAGGTTGCCGTGAGTTTAAGGTCAGCCTAGGCTACATGGTGAAGACCAGACCAGCCAGAGCTACATAGCAGGACTGAACTTCTGGGCTACTTTTTTTTCTGCAGCAACAATAAGAAATATAAGCATGTAATAAAATCAAATGATTGTGGGTAGGAAGAATTTGAAACAGAATATTAACGTTAAACCTTTTAAGGACAGGAACAATAAAACTCTGTATTCCCTAACTTTCTAAAATAAGTATATTCCAGGAAAGTACATTTACATGTAAATTGTTGCCATTCTCTAAGGACTATTAAACTCAATATTGTTACTTTGATGTTTTTTCACTTTCTTTTTATCTATTTTTCTATCTATCTATCTATCTATCTATCTATCTATCTATCTATCTATCTACTTTACATCCAAATCATAGCTCCTTCCTTCTTCTCCTCCAGGTCTCACCCTTCCTCTCTTTTCTGTCATCCTCCCTCCCCTCCCCTTCAGAAAAGAAGAGCCTCCTGCCACCCATCTCAGCTCACCAAGTCACATCATTCTCTTCCACTGGCGAGGCAGTCCACCTGGGGTAAGTGATTGAAAAGCAGGCAATACCCATGTCAGACAGAAGCCATTCCCCTATGCTAGGGGACCCACATAAAGACCAAGTTGCCCATCAGGTACATATATGTAGGGGGCTTTGATCCAGTCCATGTTTGGTCCTTGGTTGGTGTTTTAGTCTCTGCAAGCCTCACCAGCTGGTCCTAGGATATTTGGCCCTGTTGGCCTTCCTGTAGAGTGCCTGTCCCTTCTGAGTTCTTATATTCTTCCCCCCTGCTTTCCACATGGCTCTCTGTGCTCTGCCCAATGTTTGGCTGTGAGTCTCAGCTTCTGTTTCCAACCACTGCTGGGTAGAGTGTCTCTGAGGATAGCTGTGCTAGATAGCAGACAAGAGTATTATTAATAGTAGCAGGGGCTGGGTCTCTCCCATGAAGTATGTCACAGGTAGGGCCAGACATTGGTAGGATGTTTCCTCGATCTCTGGTCTATCTATATCTCTGCACATCTTGTAGTCAAGGCAAATTTTGTGTTGAAGTTGTTGTGGGTGGATTGGTGTTCCCCTCCCTCTTCTAGGTGTCCTGTATGGTTAGAGGGTGGCCTCTTCAGTCTATATGAATCCTGATACTGGAATCTCTGCAAGAGCAAACTCCATATCCCCCTAGGAGTCTACCCTATTGTAGGTCTCCGCCTAGTCTCAGAGAAGCCCCTCCCTCGGTTTCTCTTCACTCTTTAAACCCGTTATTCTCCTGCGCATGCTCTCCCCACACCTGATCCCCACCCTCATTTCCCTCCATGCTCCCATTCCTATCCTGCTTCCTCTCTCAAACCACTTTTGCTGTCTATGCTATTTCTCCTTCTGAGTGAGATTCAAGCAAGATCCTTTGGGCTTGTGAATTGTAGTACAGTTATCCTGTACTATATGGCTTATAAGTGAATACATACCATGTGTGTCTTTCTGGGTCTGGGTTATCTCACTCAGGGTAATATTTTTAGTTCTACCCATTTGCTTGCAAATTTCATGATTTCCTTGTTTTAGTAGCTTAGTAGTATTCCATTGTGTAAACGCACCAGTTTCTTTATCCATTCTTCAGTTGGTTTTTTGTTTATCCACTTTCTGAGTATTACGAATAAAACTGCTATGAACATAGCAGAGCAAATATCCTTGTTGTAAGGTGGAGCTTTTTTTTTTTTTTTTTTTTTTTTTGGTGTATGCCCTTGGGATATCTGCATCTTGAGGTAGAGTAAGTTCTGAGAAATCACCAGATTGATTACCAAAGTAGTTGTACAAGTTTATACTCCCACCAGTGATGGAGGAATGTTCCCCTATCTCCACATCCTCACTAGCATGTGCTGTCACTTGAGTTTTTGATCTTAGTCATTCTGATGAGTGTAATATGGAATCTTAGAGTCATTTTGATTTGCATTTCTTTGATGACTAAGGACACAGAGCATTTCGTTAAGTGCTTCTTGGCCATTTGAGATTTATCTGTTGCCAATTCTTTGCTTAGCTCTGTACCCCATTTTTTTTCATTAAATTTTTTTAATTTGTTCACTTTACTTCCCAATTGTAGCACCCTTTCTCTTCACTTCCTGATCCCATCCTCCCTTTCTCATTCCATCTCTCCTCTTCCTCCAGTCCTCAGAAAGGGAGAGCTCTCTGCCCCTATTATCTGACCCCGTTCTATCAAGTCTTATCTGGACTCCCTGCATCCTCTTCCTCTGTGGCCTGGAAAAGCCTCTCCACCAGGGGAAAGTGAGCAAAGAGTGGGCACCAGAGTCCATGTCAGAGGTAAGCCCTGCTTCCCATATTATGGAACCTACAAGGAGACTGTGTTGCCTATCGACTACATCTGAGCAGGGCATCTAGGTCCTCACCATGCATGGTCTTTGGCTGGTGTATAGTCTCTTCAGCACTCCCCATCCAAACCCCTGGCCTGGATTTGTTGGCTTCATTGGTTTCCCTGTGGAGTTCCTGTACGCCAACTCTTCTATAAGACTCACTGTGCTCCATGCCAAAGTTTGTATGTGAGTCTCAGCATCTGCTTAGATCTCCCATTTGGGTGGAGACTTTCAGGGGACTTCTATGCTAGGCTCCCTTTGAATGACTCCACACAAGGGGGGATTGAAGCTTTTAGAGTCTCTGTTGTGAAGTCAGTACTTCTGATAGGCCTGCATTTATATGTGACTTGACCTTTGGCCATTTCTCCTTGCAGCTTTTAATATTCTGTCTTTGTTCTGTACATTTAGTGTTTTGATTATTATGTGGCAGGAGGATTTTCTTTTTGGTCTAATCTATTTGATGTTCTGTAAGTTCTCTGTGTGTTTGTTGTTGTTTTGGTTTTTGAGACAGGATTTCTCTGTGTAGCCTTGGCTGTCCTGGACTCACTTTGTAGACCAGGCTGGCCTAGAACTCACATAGATCTGCCTGCCTCTGTCTCCCTGAGTGCTGGGATTACAGGAGTGCACCACTATGCAAATCACTTTTTATATGTTTTGGGTATCTCTTTCTTTATGTTTGGGAAATTATCTCCTATAATTTTGTTGAAAATATTTTCTGGGCCTTGGAGCAGGAAGTCTCCTTCTATTCCTATTATTCTTAGGTTTGGTCTCTGTCACAATGAAAGCTCTTCTTTCTAATACTGGCATCTGTTTCTATTATTAAGACAACCTAATTGCATTTGTTTTTAAATATTTTCATTCTAGGACTATATATATATCTTGAATTCTGGTCCTAAGAATCAGCCAAGAAATATCAGGATGGAGACTATTGGATTGAAGTTTTATCTATCTCTATTAAGAAGTCAAAGGACTTTCTCTAAATATATCTAAATAAAGTTTTATTTCATTAAACTTGTTTTCTTTTGTATAATATTTTCTTAGAAATAAACCACATCACACTGAATAAGTAATTATTATATTCAACCCAAGATTCTGCTCCCCAGTTCTGGTTCCTTCATGCATAGGCAGTCAACTGACAGGCTGGGTCTAGCTCTCCCAGAATGCTTTATTCACATAGCTGCTTGTTAGCTGGGGCAAAAGGGACCACGGACAACAGATCTTACATTACTCAGAAGTCTAGACAAAGCTTCTTACACATGATGACTATGACACCTACAATGCAAGGAAGCAACTTAAATGTTCCTTCTAAGCCAAAGCAACTATCTGTCTAGTTGGAAACTGGACTCAATTTCATGATTTTAGTTCCTGGAGAAGAGTGTTCTTCCCACCCTTGCCCCTTGTATCTCACTGGATACCTTGTGATCACAATTATTTTCATTTTAACCCTATGCAGAATATTGCCCGTTCTTCCAGTATCCTCAAAGGTCTATTTGAACATTGGGATCAGGCTCAATCAAGACTGCTATTATTCAGTCAGTATCTTTTGAAAATACAAATGTGGATACCTGGATTCACAGACTTGAGGTAAAACAAAAACAAAAGCAAAGGAAAAAAATCCAAAGTAAAACGCTGGCAACAAATGCAATACCTAGCAGTAACTGGAGCTCAGCAGCTTTGAGCTGCAGTGAGACATACTCTGCCTCTTCTCTGGGGAGTTAACTGGTAAACATCCATTGCCACAGTGATGCTGTGCACGAAGATGCTCTCCCTCAAGTACCTTATGTGTGTTGACCATATTCACTTCCTCATTTCCTTTTCCCACAAGTCTTCTTTCTTCACACAGTCTTACTTCTGTTCCCCTGTAAATCTATGTGTATGTATACATATATTACACGAATGTGTTTATATGTAAGTACATATATATGTGTATGTAATTTTATAAATCTGTATGAAATCTCTGTGTCTAGTTGGAAACAAGTGTTTTGGTTGCTGTTGTCATCAGAACAGAACATCTCCAAAACAGCTTTGGGGAAAGCTTCTGATTCTAATTGGTCCAGCAATTCAGACCGTCTGACACAGAACTTTTATTAAGCCTGACTGTCTCTATATTTAGAGACTGGACTGCAAATGCTATCTCATCTTGTTTAAGCATTTTCCTAGTTTTATTTGGGCCCCTGTATAGGTATTATTTGTCCCAAGTCAGCCTGAAGAAGCCTTAAAAAGAGAACGCTGTCCCATTTCCCTTAAAGGGGGTTGAGTAAGGTTTTGGGCTATGGTTGTTTGGCTTCATTGGGAATTGGTTGTGTTACTATTGGTTTTATTCAGAAGAGAATGAGGTTGGACTCAGGGATTTTCCTCTGACAATATAGAAGTATATAGGGATGATAGGACAAAAGGTAGATTATTGAATCTACTCTTCAACTTAAGGCCTTAATTGTTACTCACAGGCTATTTTCAAGTCATTGGTATAGGATATTAGATAGTGATGTAAAATAAGTTTTTAAAAATAATATATTTTATTAATGTATTCACATTACATCTCAATTGTTATCCCATCCCTGGTATCCTCCAATAAGTTTATTTTTAATTCATTGTATTATTCAATTTTATCACAAGACTATACATCCTAGGTTTAATAGATAGGTAAGGTAAAATATTTAGATTAAGTCTTCAAAAACCTCAGAGCCCTACAGAATAAGGGATTTAAAGAAATTTTATTTGTTTTGAGGATTCTTTGAAAATGAGACAGGTTGACTCCTGGCAACACTCAGCCTATCTCAAAGAAGGTAATGAGCATCGAAGAACCTCCTTATGGAGATGGCTTCAGGTGTGGCAAACAAGCCACTGGGCAAAAATGTCCTTGTTTTCTGCCACAGACAGAATTCTGTCTGAAATGAACAAGCTTGGATACAGGTGAAGTTGATGGTCTAACTCTGCCAAGACAGGGTAAGCAAGTCCTCAACAGTCCCTGCTTCACAAACGTGTCTGTCAGATAAATTGGGCCAGAAGGCTGCAGATGCTGCTGCAACGTGTTAAAGAGTTTCGAGTGACTGTTCCGTTAGCAGTGTCTCTGTCCTTCTTTTTCATTTTGGAAGCTGCTAACCTGCACTTTCTATTTACTCGGTTAATTAATTTTCTTCCTTCTCAAGTCTCTGATGGGTCTGAAGACAGCAAAACATTATGGGCATAACATAAATGTAATGATTGGTTTGTGGTTCTTGTGTATGTGTGTTGTATATTGGTATAATGATATAAATGTATAGGTAAAAGTTTTTTTTTTTTTTATTAGAATAAAAAAAGGAAATTGTGGAGAAATGCTGAGTGGATGTATCAACCATCAATAAAGCACTGTTTAGCCAATCAGCTGCACAGAAGGACAGGAAGTGAAAGGTGGGGCTTTCTTGGCGGGGAGGAAGAGCAAGTTTGGCAGGAGAGAGAGAGAGAGAGTGAGAGAGAGAGAGAGAGAGAGAGAGAAAGAGAATGTTCACTGGGGAAGAAAACGAAGGGGAGAAATGACTGGAGAAGCATCTTAGTGCAAATGCTTGGGGGTATATGTATTATATATCAGTTTAGAGCAGTTTGTTTATCATAGTTTAGGAGTTGACTTGTATTAGTTTAGATTCTGCCCAGGGTTGTGCATATTATTGGCCTGAATTCAGACAAATGTAGCAAAACAGGGCCTAGAAGTAAGGCCATAGCTACAGCCATCTGCCTGTTGACAAAGACATAATATGTATACACACACACACACACACACACACACACACACACACACATTGGAAAAAAAGACAGCTTTTTCACACATATAAGAATGGTGATAGATCTCTATTTCTCACCTTCCACAAATGTTGATTTGAAAAGAGATCAAAGACCATTATACAAGCTGTGAAACTGCAAGTGTTAGAGAAAAAAGTAGGGGAAACATTTGAAGCTATAAGCACAAGCCAGGAGTTTCTGAAAATGATGCCAATAGCTCAGGAAGTAAAACCAAGAATTGCCTAGTTCAACCCAGAAGCAGAAAGATTCAAATGGTATATACTCACTTATATCTGCATACTAGCCCAAGGGGCATGTCCCACAAAAGCCTTCACTTACCAGGAAACTGGGACAGAGGGGAGGACATCCTATTGGGACTCTAGATGAGAAGCATGGGAGAATGGGGAAATAGAAGGATCCAGAGGGTCCTAGAAACCTACAAGTAGAACATTATGATAGGCAAATTTGGGCCCAGGGGTCCTGCTCAAACTATGGCACCAACCAAGGACAATACAGGCGGTAAACTTTACACCCCTACCCAGATCTAGCCAATGGGCAGAACATTCTCCACAGTTGAGTGGAGAGTGGGGTATGACTTTCACACATACTCTGGTGCCTCACATTTGACCATGTCCCCTGGAGGGGGAGACCTGGTGGCACTCAGAGGAAGGACAGCAGGTTACCGAGAAGAGACTTGATACCCTATGAGCATATACAGGGAGAGAAAATCCCCCTCAGGAACAGTCATAGGGGAGGGGAATAAGGGGGAAATGGGAGGGAGGGAAGAATGGGAGGATACAAGGGATGGGATAACCATTGAGATGTAACAAGAATAAATTAATAAAAAATTAAAAAAAAAAAAAGAATTGCCTAGTTCAGGAAAGAATGTTAGTGAAGTTTTTATGGAGAGTCTGCTCCATCTGCAGACCACTTTAGTTATGCTGATGTTTGCTTTCACTTAGCTCTGCCAATCTGTAAGCAGAATATCCACATTCTACTGTCTTCACCTTTTTCCTCAGTGTTTTAGATTTTTCATTGTAGAGACATTGTCCTTCATTGGTTGTGATTGTTCCTAAGTGTTTTTAAGCTGTTGTGAAAGAGTGTCTTCCTGATTTACTTCTTAATATGTTTGTTATGTGAAAGTTACTGCTCCAGGAGACTTTGTTCTACACCTTAAGCTCCTGACTGGGTCAGCAGAGGTAGGCTGTTCACTCTAGTGAGGGGATTCAGACCAGCTGTGTTGGGGGGACGCTGTTTTATTTTCTGTCCTGACCCCTTGGCGTAGTCCAGGCTCTCCCAAGTGTATGGGAGACCCCGACGGACCTTGGAGACTGGCTAGGCCAGGCCAGGTTTTAACTGCCCAATTGTCCAGGCCCAGACTGCTGTGGCTTGCAGTCAGATTCCTGCCCAGACCAGTCTAGGTTGCGTGCCTTTGGCAGTTCAGTCCCACTGAGTTGTGGCCGCAATTCAGACCCCCTTCCAGACCTCTCAGGGCAGTCCAACTTCTTCCACGAGCATGGGAGTCCCTGCAGGGCCATGGGGACTGTGGTTTTATCTGCCTAGTTGTCCAGGGCCAGATTGCTGTGGCCCACAGTCAGATTCCTGGCTGGATCAGTGTAGATAGCAGACGAGTCTAGATTGCACCCCTTTAGCGGTTTAGTCCCACTAAGTTGTGGCCACAATTCAGACCTCTTCCAGAATGTGGGAGTCCCTGCCGGGCCATGGGATCTGTCCTGGCTGGGATCTATCAGCCCAATTTTGCAGGCTAGGTCCGCTGAGGCCAGCTGCCTGGCTCCGCCTGGACCCGCCCAAACTGCACATGCTGTTTCTGGACACTGTGAGCTTCACCGCCACCTCTGGGGCTCCTAGTGGATTGGGGTGGGGCAGATGGGAGTGTCTGAGGACAGATTCACTTGTTTCCCTGAGACTTCCCCAGGTCAGGAGCTCAGGTGTTCCACCGTCACACACATTGCGCCTGGCCTATAGAGTCCGCCTGCAGTCCGCAGGTGGGTTCTATTCCAAAGCCTGGACAGTGGGTTTAGGTCCTCCGTGGGCTGTTGTTTGACCAGGGGCCAAGCCCATATGTGATTTGCACTGTGCGGGACCCCACTCACCTAGGTTTCTTCAGTTTTTTCAGTCTGTGCCTCCCAATCTTGTCCCTGGTCTATGTGTGATAGATCAGATACAGTGTGTGATAAGTGCTGCCATCCTGGAACTCTTTTTTTTTTTTTTTAAACACAACATTGAGACAGGAGATCTTTCAATAGTAATGACAACCAGATCTCTGTGCACATAAATCATCACCTGAATACACAGTGCACAAGAGAGTGTCCCCTAACAAAATACCTTATTCCCTCACTGTGTGTGTGTGTGTGTGTGTGTGTGTGTGTGTGTGTGTGTGTAGCCTTGGCTATCTTGGCCTTGCTCTGTAGACCAAGCTGGCCTCAAACTCATAGAGATTCACCTGCTTCTGCCTCCCAGAGTGCTGGGATTTAAAGTATGTGCCATGGAATCTGGCTATTCCCATCTTCTTTAAAGTTTATGTTTTGAGTTAATGTTCGTAGTGTGCTAATATTCGTGGTATTCTTTTGCTTAAGTGTTTTAATGTTTCCTTTCTATTTTTCTTCCTTTCCTATGTGTGTGTCATATATGTTTCTATCTAAACAATGAATCATTGTTTCATCTTTTTCCCCCTTGTCTCTCTGTGCACCATGTGTGTGCCCAGTGCTCACTTGCTATATTATATCTTTTTTTTTTTTTTAATTCATTCATGTTACATCTCAATGGTTATCCCATCCCTTGTATCTTCCCATTTTTCCCTCCCTCCCACTTTCCCCCTACTCCCCTCCCCTATGACTGTGACTGAGGTGGGATCTCCTCCCCCTGTATATGCTCATAAGGTATCAAGTCTCTTCTTGGTAGCCTGCTATGCTTCCTCTGAGTGCCACCGGGCCTCCCCTTCAAGGGGACATGGTCAAATATGGGGCACCAGAGTTCCTGTGAAATTTAGTCCCAACTCTCCACTTAACTGTGGAGAATGCCCTGTTCATTGGCTGGATCTGAGTAGGGTTTTGATGCTTACTGCACGTATTTTCCTTGGTCGGTGCCATAGTTTGAGCAGAACCCCTGGGCCCAGATGTGCCCATCATTCACCTGCTATATCTTAAAGCTTGTAGTTTCTTATTCTATACCAAATGAGAAGGATTTTAGCTGCTACAACACATAAGGCAAGATCATCAAAGGGAAATTAATACTGACTTTCTGAACCTTCACTTGTTTAAAGAACCTAGTGGCTGGATTAGGGCTACTGTTACCACCCTGAAAAGCAGTGACATTTTAACTGAAAATACTCCATTTTTAGTTTGCACTGAGCCAAGAAGATGATTTAAGTATTCTTGCTTTTAGAAAATATCTCACAGTTTCTCTGAATAGTCTCCTTATGGCGCAGTCTATTCTAATCAACAAGCAAGCTTGCTCCTAGGCACTTTTTGTACATTATTGGTGAAGCAACTTTCCCTCGCTGATTTCAGTGTTCTTTCTCCCAGGTGGAATAGCTCTAGTGTGTTCATTTGATGCTGAAATGCTTCCTTCCAGTGGTACTACCTCCTGGAGTTCCAGGTCCCTTTGTAGCTGTCTAGATGGCCGCTTCTTCAGCTTGAGCAAATCTCAGAAATCAATGTGACTTCCTGTTGTTTATTTACTAGATGATTTGGCCCACATAAACATCATCTTTAAAATACCATGTCTAGGGGCTGAGATAACATGGAAGAACTCTATGCCCCATCTGGGTAGAATGCATTGCTCTCTCACCTGTTTCCACTGCCTCTTATGCAAATTTCCTTAATAGTCCTTATTTCCCTGAAAGCATTTCTATTGGTTTAATTGTGTTTCTCTTCCCCTGCTAGGTTACTTAAGAATCTGAGTAAGGGTTTGTCTGGCTTTTATATTCTTGGATCCCTGAAATTCAGTGTAAATCTTATTACCTTACTTATTGAAATCAGAGGAGCAAAATTCCAGGGTTCTCTTTGGTAAGTCTGAATTTCAGTCACAGCTGTGAGGACTTCAGGTGGGTCTCATGAAGCTGTCTGATCTAAAGCTTAATGAAGCCCTGGACAGACGCAGAAATGCTTCCTTACCTTAAGCAATGTTCCAATTAGATTCTGCTTCTAGATTTTATTTGCCCAGTGTGATTTGCTTAATGTTCTAGCTAAAAAGAGAGTAAGTAACTTGTTAAATTAATGTCTTACTGTGAGAGAAAGTGAATAGCTATCTGCACAAATCTCTCCAATAGCAGTTGATAATAATCACTTACGCAGCTGACTACAAATGTAGTTGTTGGACAATACCTACAGGAGGATTTTTTTCTGTGCCTTTTCTTTATTTGATAAGTACGACATTGACATAATACGTAAGAATGCCTTACAGACACATTGACTTCTGGATGGCACAAAAACAATGACAGAATAAAGAAAGAAAGGGTACTTTAGAGGGAGGAACTGAACAGGATAGAGCTCTGTCCAGTACGTAGAGACTGAAGGACATCTGAAATACTAAAACTAGCCCCCAAGCCCCCAAAGCATATGATCTGGTTATTGGGTAAAACCCACAAAGAGCAACACAGAAAGTGAATACAGTAGAGGTTTGGTCATCGTTAGAGGACAGGAACTCAAGTGGCCAGAGAAGAAAACATGGAGCAATATAAACAGATTGCACTTTTGTTCAAACAATTGTTGGCATGAAGATGCACTGGATACCTCTGCCCACTCGACTGAGGCAGAATCTGAACCCGTGACAGATATGGAAGGGCATAGGGACATACTTGAAAGTTGACCTAAGGGGAGTGGCAACACAGAGAAAGACTCTGCACTCTTGTCTTGTCTTCCTCCCTTCATTCTTAAACTTCCACTGTTAATGGCTAACCTTAATTTTGCGTGTCAGTTTCCTCTGACCCTGTGCTCCCTCCTCCCCTCTTTTGAGATAGGGTCTCCCAAAGACACAGGTTGGCCTTGACCCAGCATCTTCCTGCCTTGGTCTTCTCCACACTGGACTGCTGTAAGATGTCCGAATCCCCTTCTTTGCCCCTTTTTGTTTTGTTTTACCTTCAGCTGGAGCAGCCTTACCCACTTAATGCTTCAGCTGGACATTAAATAATATGGGGCTAATCCATCTTCAGCTGAACTGCAAACCAATGCTCACTTCTAGTACGAAAAAAAAAAAAAACCCTAGGGTTTATCCCACTGAAGACTGTCATAACCCAAACATTCAAAGTCCTCACCTCCTAATAGTCCCTAAGCTATGGACTGATTGATCAGTAACCGATTAATGAGGTTAGACCCCTCAAACCTGATTACATTATATATTTTATATATTACATATAATATTATATATTCTGAATATTAGCCCTCTATTAGATGCAGAGTCGATTAAAATCTTGTCTCATTCTATAGGCTGCTGCTTTGCCCTACTGATGATGTTCTTTGCCTTACAGAAGTTTTTCGGTTTCAAGAGGTGCCATTTATTTATTGTTGATTTTAGTGCCTGCACTATCTGTCTTCTGCTCAGGAAGTTGTCTCCTGTGTCAAGGCGCCCAGTGGACTTGGAAACCAACCCAGGACAGAACCGTCGACCTATAATCTCTCCTGTCTGCTAGATGTGCTGGGTAATAATGGAGTAGTATTTGCCGGGATGGCCAACCAGTGACTGGTCGAACTTGAGGCCTATGACAATAGAGGGAGACCAAGCTTGGCACTGCCTGGATTGCCACGAAGAGGCCCAGAGACAAAGGATAAAACCAACACAATTGGCAAAAGGAAAATAAAGAAAGGAACAAAGGAAGAAAGGAAGGAAAAAGGAAAAAAAGAAAGGAAGGAAAGAAAGAAAGGAAAAGGAAAGAAAAGAAAAAGTTTCTAATGATATTCTGCTATATTCAAAGATCGGTGCCTAGCCCAACTGTCATCAGTCAGGCATCAATCATCCAGCAACTGTTGGGAATAGATATACAAAGCCACAACCAAACACTAGGTAGATCCAGGCACTACTGCATTAGAGGGAGAAGAAGGGTTGTAGGAGGAAGAGTAGCTGGATACAACTAAGCAAGATTCATAAGGCATTACAGAGACTGAAGAAACAACCACAGACCCTGTATGTGTCTGAGCTAGGTCCTCTGCATCTGTGTTATGGTGGTGAAGCTTGGTGTTCATATGGGACTCCTAACAGTGGGATTGGGGTGAGGGCTCTCTGATTCACACCTGTGTTTGAGAGCTTTTTCCTCCTACTGGGTTGTGTTTCTAGCCTTGATATGACCAGGTTTGTGCCTAGTCTCATTGTAATTTGTTATGCCACGTTCAGTTGATGTCCTTTGGAAGCCTGCCCTTTCCCACCCCACGCCACCTCCCCCCTTTTTAAAGGAAAATGGATGAATGGATCTGATGGAGGAGGCAGAGTAGGGTGGAGGGAAGAGAAACTATGGTTGGGACGTAATATATGAGAGACTAGAGAAGAATAAAATAAAACAAAAACTTCAGGTAAATGGATGGATCTGAAAATTATTATCCCTAGTAAGGTGACCCAGGCCAAGCGGGACAAACGTTATATGTTTTCTCTCATCCAAATGTTAATGTGTGGGTGTTTGTTTTAATGCTTCAGATGTTTCATTTGAATACTCACAAGGATCAGGAAACTTGCAGGTAGCAGTGGGTGGGGGCAATTTGAGAGAGAGATGATAGAAAGCAGTGGTATAAGAGCTTAAAGGGAACTATGAGTCAGGAACAATTCAATTGTGTTTGATAGGAGTGTGGCACAGAGAAAGGAACATGAGGAGGGATAAAGATATAAACAAGTATATATTACTGAACTCATAAGTACATATAGTTAACTCAGATATATATTTGCAGCAATTGTGACAGCATCCAATAGTACCCTGTGAGCTCAAGCCTCACCAAATCTCCGAATTCAAGGAATGCTGTCTGATGGCTCTCTCATGGGCTCACACATAGCTAGCTTTCTTATACTCAACAGGACTGCCGACCCAGAGAATGGTGCTGCCTACAGTGGCCTGCGCCATTCCTCATCAGGTAATATATTAGTCAGGATTTTCTATTGTTGTGAAAAAGCATGACAAGAAGCAGCTCAGAGAGGAAAGGGTTTGTTGCATCTTTCTCTTCGTAGTCCAGCATCCAGGAGATCTCAGGGGATGAACCCAAGGCAAGAGCTTGAAGGTAGAAACTGTTGCAGAGGGCATGGAAGAATGCTGCTTACTGCATTGCTCCCCAGGCTTGACCACACTGCTTTATGACAGGAAGCAGGTCCGCAAGTCCACAGGTGTCACCACCTACCGAGAGCTGGGACCTCCCACATCGATAAACAAGCAAGCCACAGGTTTGCTCACAGGCCAGTCTGGTGGGGGAATTTTCTAAGTTGAGGTTAATTTTTCCAAAATGAGGATAGATTGTATCAAATTGACATTAAAAAGTAGCTAGCATAAATTAACAATCAAGACAGGCTCCCACAGACATGCCCCCAGGTTGACCTGATCAGGGAAATCCCTCAACTAGAGCAAGTCTAGTAATTAAGCACTCCTTTTTCTTTCTTTCTTTCTTTCTTTCTTTCTTTCTTTCTTTCTTTCTTTCTTTCTTTCTTTCTTTTTTTTCTTCTTTCTTTCTTTCTTTCTTTCTTTCTTTCTTTCTTTCTTTTTCAAGTCAAGGTTTCTCTGTGTAGCCTTGACTGTCCTGGACTCACTTTGCAGACCAGGCTGGCCTGGAACTCACAGAAATCTGCCTGCCTCTGCCTCTCAAGTGCTGGAATTAAAGGCATACACCACTATGCCCAGCCCTTTTTCTTTTCTTTTCTTTTTTTTTAAATATTTATTTACTTATTAGTTATACATATTCTGCTCGCATGTGCACCAGATCTCATTGTAGATGGTTGTGAGCCACCATGTGGTTGCTGGGAATTGAACTCAGGACCTTTGGAAGAACAGACAGTACTCTTAACTTCTGAGCCATCTCTCCAGCCCGGCCCTTTTTCTTTCATAAGCAAAGATGTTGGTTGGAGGGCAAGGCTATCTGACTCACTACTGTACAGCTGTCAGACTTCCCTAGTGTCCCATCTACCTTGGGCAAGGAATCATAAAGCAAGTAGTTTGCTAGAATATCATCATGGCAGCCCCAACTGTGTTGAAGACTTTGTGACTGCCTAGGGGAAGCTATATGAAAATCATAGCTGCTTGTTGCCATAGCACAATGCTGCCTTCTGAAGACACTGTGTCAGCTACTACTGCGAAAGTACCTTATACCAGATGTTTTGCCATCACAATCTTTGATGGGATGTGAAGTGAACTTTGTTTCACTTGCAGAAATAAGTAAACATGTCACATACGTCTAAATTAAAACTAAAACATGTTTTGTAAAAGGAAGAATTAAATCCCTTTAATGCGAATGGTATATGATTCTGAGGTCATATCTCCCCACTCTCAAAGGGGTACATAGCCGTTTGAGGCGGCTTGTGGTTTGCGCAAATTTGGTCCTTCATTTAGGGGAGGGACATCTGAAATCAATACAAGAAGTTCTCATTTGTGTGAAGACCTGTGCCATGACTGATACAAATAGCCCTTTATTATAGGGAAAATCTGATGTGATGGAAGAAAACATGTACCCAACACCCTCTTTGTGGATTTGTTAGTAGGCCTGTCTGCTCTTTGGAAAGCCACTGAGACACCACTATGCTTTCCATGAGAGTTGTAACATTCTGCACAATAAAAGGTTTCTGTTAAGTGGGTCTTTCTTGATTCTTTTTGTGCATTAGGAGAGTTATGGGAGCAGAAGAGAGAACTACAGCAGTAGTGGAGTGGTAGAAGTGTGGCACTTGTGATGATGGCAGATGGATGCAAGAGCCGCGACAGTGATGGAAGGGCAGGGTAAGGGCTACAGAGAGCAGCAGGACAGAGGTGATGAGGTAGAAGATGACAAGTCCAATGAAAGGCTGAGGATGAGAAGCAGCAGTTCTGGTGGATAGAAAAATTCCAGAGCCTTAGGGCTGAGTGTCCGCAATTAGCCTGGCTCACGAAGAGCAAATGGTGTTATAAAGCTTACCATATAACAAAATAGTGAGTGGCTCACTAAACCATTAAAATAAAACGTCACCCAAATGACTCTGAAGGCAAAGCCAGGCAATAACTTCTCTTAAATGACATAATATATCTGATTTCTTGTAGGAATGACATTTTATGAATTGTGCTTTTCTTTCTGTCTACTGTGTGTGTTCCTTATTGGAGCTTTAATATGAAGCTGGGAGGATGGTATAGGGTATAAAGGGATTGGCAGACCTGAATTCAGATTCATAAACCCATGTAAAAGCCAGATGTGGTAGCTTATGTGGGTAGATGAGAGGCAAACAAGACAATTACCAAAGTCCCTGAGCAAGGTAGCCTTGATATACTTCAGAAAAAAATGAGAAATTCTGGCTCAAACAAGGAAGAAGTCAGGGATTTCTACTATACAGGGTTGTCATCTGACTTTCAAAAGCATGTGTGGTATGGACCTGTCATACACTCACAGAAACATGCTATCCGTACATGCATGCACACTCATGCTCAGGCACACTCACACAGAGACAGAGACAGAGAC
The DNA here is from genome assembly GCF_903995435.1 of Acomys russatus. Lineage (NCBI taxonomy): Eukaryota > Metazoa > Chordata > Mammalia > Rodentia > Muridae > Acomys > Acomys russatus. Next base: position 19,569,731 of record NC_067168.1, read on the forward strand.
AGAGACAGAGACACAGAGAGATAGAGACACCTTACTCCTGCACCTTGGATTCACCATTCCAATTACAGCAGAGATGACTATATGAAAATAGGGTTTTGTTATACACATTTGTATATACACAAAATGTTATTTATAGTATATTAAGCATGGCTCCTTAGAAAAAGACGAGGTCATGAGTATAGTTCAGTTTTTATTTATACGTCTCTGAGTTCTTCATTTTTTGTAGACAGAATATATTGTTTTGGTTAAGTAAGGTGTACTACATGTATGTTAATGTAAAATCTAACTTTGCTAACATTTTTATTTATTTGTAACCATTACAGAATAGACTTTATTGCTTATATGTATGGAAAGAATAACATATTAGCCTTTATTACGAAGGCAGAAGTTTCATTTTTAGACACAGCATATTTTCTCAATTAGGACTATTAGCATCATCAAAAAGAATAAAATCAGCCTGGTTGAGAACACATTTCTTTGCGGCTAATTAGATCTGCAACCCTGGAGACACACATTCAAGTAGCCATAAATTGTATTCCCGTGCTCAGAGAAAATGGAAACTGTGTTGACGACGTAAACTAAAGGAAAGTCTAGTCATCAGAGTATTTATTACTCAGGAATTGTGATTGATGCTGTCAGAAATGTGGCATAAACTGAGGCTGTCTTGTAGAGAGGATCCATGGTTGTCTCATTCACAGTAAAGAAAGGTCATTAAAGGTTAGCTGAAGGTCAGTATGTTGGCATCCAATTCATAGGCAGACTCTCTAGTGGCTGGGGAGAAACCTCCCTTTTAAATGCACTGAACCAGTCTTAAAGTTTCTGTTTTCCTCATGGATGGCATATGAATTTAAAAGAATACAACATGGATTCATGCCATAAGTCAGAGGGTTATGAAATCTGTGCACTTCCAGAGTGTCAACATTCATATTTACCAAAAGCTTAATCAAAGTTTATAATAAATAAGCATATTACTTCTATATTAAATACTTGAACAATATAAAATAATGATAATCAACTTTCTGTACTTCAGGTGTCAACCACAAAAGAGCCAGGCTCTCATATATGCAAAGGAAGCATTGTTCCTCAGTGGGGTTTATGAGTCTGTCATACAACCAGAAGCCAGCCCAGAGTATATGTAGACAGAGGGCAGGGGTGGGACCTCTGAGGGAATCAAAGGCAGAAATGATCATATCTTGAGTTACTTGCTCTGATTTGGTGTTGATGGATGGGGGCTGCTGGTAGAGGATTGCACATTGGTTATTTCCAGGCAACAGTAAATTGTCCCATGATGACCTACATCTGAGAACCAGAAGGGTGTTTGTTTATTCAAGCATACACTCAGTCAATTCATCTCTCAAATGACATCAACAAGATCGAGTCTTATTTTTCCCTAGTAAGTTCTATACAAGCTTTACAAAATAAAAGAAACAAAACACCCTCAATATTTTATACTTTAAAGACTTAATAAATATTGCTTTCCTAGTGTCCCAAAGACAGTTTTAATACTCCTTTCATTAGGTTGTTTTTCTTAAAAGAAAATCTGTTGCCAGGGAAACCTATTCATCTGAACAATATTGCATGATGACACCATCCTGAGTGAAAGCAGATGTGGGACTACAATTCATTTGTCTTTCATTTAGCTAGAAAAGAACAGGCGTACACTTTCTGCGTTGTCTCCAATTTCTTTCTTCTAGTTTAAGCTTAGTATAAAGAGTAGACATGAGATACTATCTGTCAGTTCCATAGACTGTGGAAAAGAATAGAAGTATAGAGTTCAACATATGGAAATTAAGTAACAAATGCTTTATCATAAACAGGTAACAACTTTTTTTTTTTTTTTTTTTTTTTGGTGTTTTGAGACAGGGTTTCTCTGTGTAGCCTTGGCTGTCCTGGACTCCCTTTGTAGACCAGGCTGGCTTCGAACTCACAGCGATCTGCCTGCCTCTGCCTCCTGAGTGCTGGGATTAAAGGCGTGCACCACCACGCCCGGCCCAGTTAACAACTTTTCAAAGCACTACATTTAAATGTTAATGTTTACTGTTTTCTTCAACCATTCATATATTTGACCCATTGTCACTCCCGTGCTAAGGATAGCTCTGAGATTTGTACCCACCCTGTGGACAAATATAGTTACTGTCTGAAACGGCTTAGCAAATGCTGTTTGTAAGCTACCAAGTCTCTGCTCCTCCGTGTATATCACTGTCTTAGGTGCTTTCCAGTTCTATAATAAATACCATGAGCAAAAAGGAGGAAGGGGTTTATTTTACCTTATACCTGGGAGTCCATCACTGAAGGAAACCAAGCTAGGAACTCAGGAAAAGTAGGAATCTGGATCCAGGAACTGAAGCAGAAAACCATGAAGGAATGCTACTTAGGGCCTTTCTTGTGAGTCTCATATTCAACTATGTTCCTTATGCCTTCTAGGGCTAGCCTTCCAGAGGTACTGTCCACAGTAGGCTGAGCCCTCCCATGTCAAACATGAGTCAAGAAAGTGCCCTCCCTAACATGACTACAGACAAATCTGATGGAGTCACTTTCTTAATTGAGGTTCACCCTTTCTCAATGAGATTAGGGTCAAGCAACTAGCCAGAACAATTGACATTTTGTCACTTTGATACACAAATATGTAGCTATTAAAACAATAATACTTCCTTTTTGATTTGCCCCCAAGATCTCATGTTAACACAATAATATAAAACGTAACTTTGAAAGTCCACAGTCTAAAATCTTCAACATTTCAAAAATTCAAATTCTTTAATAAACAGAATCTCTTTAAAAGTCAAGGCCTCTCAAGTGTGCAAAATTAAAAATAAACTACATACTTCTCATTCTAAGAGGGAAGAACCAAGACACAGTTACAATAAAATCAAAGCAACACTAAAACTAACATTATAAATAGCCCAGTGTCCAGTGTCTGGGACTCACTCATTATCTTCTGGTCCTCAAAAGGTCGAGCTTTACCTCTCAAGATCTGCCATCCTCAGCATACACAGGATGCTTTGGAGAGTCAACCCAGCTCCACTTCACATATGCCACTGTCCTTGTTGGTCATCCCATAGTCTTGGCTTCTTCAGTACTGTCATCTCCACTACAGCTGAGGTTGTACTTTCACCGGTAGCTTCTTCAGGGCCTCCATAACCATTCCACATGGGGCCAAACATCAGCTTGTCTCCATGGTCCTATCCATCAGTCCTGGGGGTTCCACCGTAACTAAGGCCACACCTTCACTAATAACCTCCTTTGGCCTCTCTTCAAGGAGATTTCAACCCTGCTATACAGTGCCAACTATTCATGGTCCCTTTGTGCCTTCAAAACTAGTTCCATCTGAAAGACTGTAACACATTATTTGCCAAGTTCCACTGACAGCTTCATGTGTAGCCTGAGCTCCCTCTGGACCACGGCTTCTATGTGGTAATCCTGAGTAAAACCTTCCGAGAAGGTTTCACCTTAATGATTCTGGTCTCTCATTATTAAAGCTATTTCTCAGCCCTAACTAACCAGCCTCTATTGTCCCAGTAAACTAACTGTACATTTACTTCCTTCATTTCATCTCTTGCTAATCACAACTGATACTGATTCTTGAACCCTATAGGACTAGAAATCATATATTCTTAATTCAAAATATCACATAACCTGTCCTAATAGTCATTGCTCTCCTCTGACACTTCACAAGCCAGGCCTCTGTCATCTTTTATTTTTTTCAACACGGTCATCTTCTGAGATCCCACAGAACATCTCATCAATCTTTGACCACTCAATGGTTTTAACAGCTCACAGTTTCAAACACTTCCTAAATTTTTCCAAAAGTTACATGGTCAACTCTTTCACAGCAATGCTCCACAACCCAGGCACCAGTTTTTGTTTTATTTTTCTTCCCTACTATTGAAGTGATAAACACCATGACCGAAAGCAACTTCAGAAGGAAAGGGGCTATTTCATCTTATAGATGACAGCCCACAGCTGAGGAACACCATGGCAGGAACTCAAGTCAGAATAGTGAAGGCAGAAACTGAAGCAAGGAGAGACCATAGAGAAGACTGCTATTTACTGTCTTGCTCCCTGAACTCACGTTCAGCTAACTTTCGTATACTTTGCTCTTTGCCCAGGCAGCTAGCTGTAGCATCACCCACAAATGGGCCCAGCCCTCCCACATCAATAAAGAAAATGCCTCACAGACAAATTTGATGGAGATGGTTTCTCACTTGTGGTTTTTTCCTAATGACTGTAGTTTGTGCCAGTTTGATAAAAACAAAACAACAACAACAACAAAACAAAACACAAAACAAAACTACCTAGCACTGTCGGGAAACCTTGCCGGTAAGATTTCAATCCACTGTGACCTGAAAGCCCTGAGCTCTGAGCAAAATGGAGACTCCCTTTGCCATTAGGGCTTCCTCTTCCCTGCCTGAGAAGCCAGGATATCCACACCCTCTACCTGGGGAATGTCATGTGGTCCTTTGGAAGTTACAGTTTCAATTCCCTTTCTCCCAATAAGCGCCAGTTCAGCAAGCACCTGGGATTCCTGGAATGCGTCTCCATGCTAATGAGGCTTCCCAGCCTCAAGCCAACGGTCTAGATATCCCTACCCCATCTCCAAAGTTCTATATAACCGGTTGTTCATCCCAATAAAATTGAACTGCCTCACTGAAGCTGGTCCCAGAAGTCTGTCATTTCTGTTCCTGCTCATGGGCCAGCCAAATCCCCAGTTCATTACTTCTGCTCCCTTTGCCTTCGTGGACTGATATCAGCTGAGGATCCTCTCTCTCTTCTCTCTCTCTCTCTCTCTCTCCTCTCTCCTGCTCTCGTCCTCTCTCTCTCTCCTCTCTCTCTCTCTCCTCTCTCTCGCCCTCTCTCTCATCTCTCTCTTCTACGTCCGCTCTCTCTCTCTCCCTCTTGTGTGGTGTGTGTGGGTGTGTGTGTGTGTTTTTTTTGTGGTGGTGTGAGGAGAGAGAGAGAGAGAGAGAGAGAGAGAGAGAGAGAGAGAGAGAGAAAGATAGCACACTTATCTTCAATACAAAAGACAACATGCATTAACAACTGCTGACTAACCACATGGAGAAAGAAGAGAGACTATGCCATCTGCTACAGAATTTTTGTGAAACTACTGACATTTCCCATTCTTGCTGAGAAGCAGGAGCAATTGTCTTCTGATCTCTAACAATCCAGATGTAGAGCTGGTCTTCCCACTCATACGATCCCATCAAGAAAATCCCTCACAGGTGTGCTCACCAGTTTGAGTTTAGTTAGTTCCAAACATAGTCATGTTGGCCATTGAGATTAGCCATCACAGAGGAAGAGGAGAAGGTGTCAAGGGTGATGTTAATAAGCTCTGAGTGACTGTAACTGCTGAAGTCAGGATTGTGATCCCTAATACCAGCTACTATTTAAAATACCCTTACAAGTTAGTCACTTTTCAAAGTTGTGATATTTTTATATTGACAGATTTGAATATGATTTTAATGGTGATTTCTGATACAATTGAGAACTAGGAACTAATGAGAACTTTCTTTCTAATAGTAGAACATTCTTACCATAAGGATTGACTGAGCACTTTTTAAAATTAAAATTTCCACTGCTTGTCTCTGAAAAGGTTATTTAAATCCTTGTACATTTTACAGAATTTTATACCTTTAGCATAAACTTTTGAAAATAATCTCAAGTTTTCAAAAATTACACAGATATATTTTTATCTAAATTTCTCAGTGGTAAAAAGAATGCTAAATGCAGAGACAGTGGATAGACAGGCATACAGATAGGGATTTAATAATAATTCATTCCAATGATCTTACTGTGGTCCCTTAGTGGTGTGGAACTACAAGTTTTTGCTCTGAACACTAAAACACTTTTGTCAGAAAAAAAATGATTTTTTCAATAGACTTTTATGAACATGGACTGCATATGACCTATAAGAAATGAACAATTCAGAAATCCAGTCCAAGTGCCCATTTTGTGTAGTCTTAGGTACCAGGTAACAATAGAAGTTTTTCTGTTTTGTTTTGCTTGCTCTTGTCTTTTGTTTGTTTGTTTTTAAACGTTTGCCTACATCACTCCAGGTATCAGATGAAAATCCTTGCTTTCTTAGCTCAGGCCCAGCTTCTCCATCCTCACATTCTTGACATTTGCCTCAAATTGCCAAGACATCCTTTTCATTTGGGTCTCTCTAGCTACTTATGTGGCTCTAGTAGGAAATTAATTCCTTTTTGGCTCTGTTATCTCTGTCCTCCTCCAACCACAAACCCTTCCACTCTGTCTCATGTTCAGGGTGACGAAAGCTCACATCAAAAATCTTCAGGGCCTGTAAGGTCATTCATTGTAAAAGATATCATACCCAAGTAAGTAAAACACCAATACTTTATTCCACACATACAGCACATACGAGGTCATTCAAATTTCTTATTTGTAAGACATAAGCCTGTGTCTATGTTCACAAGGAATGTGGACGCACACGCGCGCGCGCGCGCACACACACACACACACACACACACACACACACACACCAGAACGCTTATAAGGGTCATATTACAGACATTTTTCCCCCAGGGAGAGAAATATCACTTTATAGTTATCTCAGTTACTTCAGATAATTATTTCGTCATGAATAAAATAAATTCTCATAAATATTTCTTAGATTTCTTAAAACTTCTGTTGGAAGGCCTTACAGTTCAGCAACTACATCCTACCGACCCATTGAACTTATTTCTCACCTACTAGTGCACAAACATTGATTAAAAATAAAGAGCCCACTGTAGGTAAGATGTATGAAGGGGGAGAATTACTGCCATGACCAAGTAACAGGAGACTGTGCAAACACAGACGTCTCTGTTTTAGAATCAAAAGCCCTCAGGTGTCCTGGAGAGAACACGGTCAATTTAGTTCTCACCAGACTGAGAGCTTGTGTTATGTAAAATTCCTTTCCTCTCTACTTTTCCATGTGACTCTCAAACTGGACAAAAGTTGGGAATTAACTTTTGCAATGAGCTCCTTGGAATGCCTGACTTAAAAATTAGGAAAGGCTACTACCCCGAGAATCATGCATCAAAGCTTGGAGTTATCTGAATTCCAAGGCACTTAACTCTTCTTGGCAGTGATTTACTCACTTACGTAATTATCCTCTTCTGAATGATATTTATGCTATCTCAGTATGAGGGGCTTGGGATTAGAAAAACAAAACATACATCTTAATACTTTTTGACCATTAAAAAGTCACATTCTTGCCTTTCTGGGTCAGATTCCTCGGTAGTGTGCCCTATACTGTCAGAGTCATAAGGAGGTTGGGGGGCGAGGGGATTCTGTTATCAGCAGAGCAGCTGCTGACCACCTTGACATTCACTTCCCACCAGACCTGAAGGGAAGGTAGAAGCCATGACCTTTGGAGTTCCTGTCTTCCTTACGAGCCTGTCGCTTTTGAGCTTCCCTGAGAATGTGATTTTCTTTCTATGAGCCATACAGCATACTAAAGAAGGAATAAACTAAGTATCTTGAGCTTTGCCCAGCTCTTATATGCCTGTGACAGGTTCAACTGAAAAGGTCAAGTAAAAAAATCTTGATCATGTGTTAATATATACCTAAGCCAAGAACAGTACATATGCAGGATGTTCAGCAAATGTTTGCTGAATTACTGAATAATTGAATGAGCAAAATTTTCATTATTTGCAAGGCACTGTAGTTGGCTAGCATGCTGCCCTTAAGGAATGGTATGGCATGTAAATACAGTTATAACATGAAGCAAGAACTACTGCAGTAAATTAAATGGTGGCTAATACCTTTGTCTATCTATGTCTTATGGTTGTCACAAGTACATCAGGGGATTGGTACCAACTCTATTGTTCAAGGACAAAGAAGTAATGCATTGGGAGTTTACCAGGAGATGAAGTGAGTCCTAGCTTCCTTCCTGACATCCCAGTGAAAAGACTTGACAAGAAAGCAAGAAACATAAAAACTCCTGGAAGAAAGGATGCAGAACAGGAGCAAGTTGAAGAGTGTGAGGGTTTACAGAGCTGGTGAGTCCTGAGATTCTGAAAGTAAACTCATAAGGCAGCTTGTCATCCTAACCTTGCTTTTCTGATTGCCAGGCATGGATTTGTCACTGGTATTCACTTGTGTGTAAAGCAGAGGTAGGAAGTGATGGTGCCGGTGCTATAGTTAGAGTTTCTACTGCTGTGATGAAATACCATGACCAAAAGCAACGAGGCGAAGAAAGTTCTGTTTGTTTGTTTTTCCCTGCTTACAGCTTGTGATCCATCATCTAATAAAGCTGGGGCAGGAATTCAAGACTGGAGCTTGGAAACGAAAACTGATACAAAGGTCACGGAGAGGTGCTACTTACTGTGTTGCTCCTCATGGCTTGCTCACCCTGATTTCTTACAGTACCAAGGATCAACAGGCCAGGCACGGCACCATCCAAAGTGAGCTGAAGTTCACCACATTGCTCACCACCCCAATCAGTAATCAAAACAAGTGCTACACATTTGTCTATAGTCCAATCTTATGGAAGCATTTTCTCCATTAAGAGTCCCTCTACCCAAATGACTCTAGCTTGTGTCAAGTTGACATAAAAGTAGCTAGCACAGTTGTCATGACCTTCTTAACAAGCACATATATATTTATATCTATATTTTTATTCAAGCATATATATTTTTTAGGGTATATACAGAGACTCTACAATACACATACATGCATATACAGTAGTTTCTGGGGCATCAAAATATGTATAAGGCAATATCAATCTAAAATTGTAAAGCAAATAATTTATACCAAAATTATTAGCAGCTTAAAACAAAAACTAATAGTAATTTCTTAAGAGGCATATTTTAGTTAGCTTAATTTCACCGGAGCGCTTAGATCTACTGCTTTTCAACAAATACAGTCATGTGAAGTCACATAGCAATGAAATACATCATTTCCATGCTTGCCTTGGGATTTTATTACAAACCAGATAAAAGTGTCCAAGTGCATTTGTAGCACTGGAAACTTCACTGTACAATAGGCAGGATGCCATGAGTGATACCTGTACTGCTAGTGATGATAAAAATGTCAGTCTTTCATCTGCTTTTCCTTAGAGTCTCCTGTGTTCCAAGCATGGTTATGTGTGTTAGAATTTCCCACACAGTAACACATTTAAGTCTTCAAACCTGTAAGGTAGATGGATAGTTTTCACTTTAGAGATGAGAAAGGTGGAGTTAGGTATTTTACCCAAGCCACTCAGCTTGCTGTAAATTCCCAATGACATCGTTGGTCACTGGCTCCATAGGCAACATCCTATATCACACTGTGATGTGATTCTTTCATGTTTCGTCACTCTGCAGACAGAATCAGGGGGGTGATAGTGTCGTCTTGCCTCCTGATTTCTGAAGGTCAGGATGAGATGTAGTTTCCACTAGCTTTATTCTTGTTTCTGCAGGAGCCCCAGGGTGCTAGCAATTTCAGCTCACCTTGGATTCTATGCCTCCAGCTTGCTCTCTCCCATACCATGTGGATGTGTAAATAAGCCACCCAAAATCTTAGTTTGCAAATTCTCTGATTCTTTTTTGTAATGAGTGTTTTCACGTTCATCTTTTATAATAGGGTGTGTCTGCTTAAGGTTCATATATATATATATGGAAACCTCTATTGCAATATGGCCCAAGGCCATTTCTTCCATTGTACCAGTCCATGACCAGGAAAATTAAATCTCCTAACTCAGGAACATTAGTGACTCTTGCCTCTGAAGAAGCTACAAAAAGGTCTTTCCTTATGTAACTCAGATTTTGCAAATCATTATTACATTTTTACTTCTAGAGAGTCCTCTAGAGCCTTTCTTTGCATGAAGAAAGATTTTAATTTCACCTAACTCAGCTCTTCTAGGGTTTTTGTCTTCCTTTGTAACATTGCCCAAAACTGACTCAGCATGATTGATTTTTATAATAGCATACAGATATTTTTTGTGTGTAAAGTACATATGCAAAACTACTATTTAATATTTTCCTGAAATTTGAAATAATTTTGTACATTGCAATTATTATTGCTTGCAATAATTTAAAAGGCACCCCTTTTTTTTCTACCTGAGATGAAATGCATGATGCTTCTGCCATTGTGTCATAGAACTATAGCTTTTTTGAAAATGTTGCTTTCATGACTGGTTTACTATGCAATAAACCATTCACACAATAGTCACTAGTTTATATCTTGGCACCGAGAATTTCTTTTTTTCTTTTCTTTTTTCCTTTCTTTCTTTTCTTTTTTTTTTCTTTTTCTTTTTTTTTTTTTTTTTTTTTTTTTTTTTTGGCTCAGAGAATTTATCTTGGGATAATTATATAAATCTTTATTTTCCTCAAAGTTTCAAAAGTATGTTTTTACAGCTGTCTTAGTTAAAACCATTGATCTTCATTCTGCTTTTGTTATGGTCCAGATACAGGCAAACTGAATTTTGAAAACAAATACATGAGGCAACATTGCTGATACAAGAGCAGACAGATAATCAGTTAGGAAGACAAACTATTGCTTATTTTGTAAGTAATCACTGTCTATGGCCTGTCCCAGCATGCTTCATCATAGATCTGAATTAAACAAATCTGGAAACGGGGTCAGTCTTAGCTCATATTTTCCCCTCTTGCCCATATGGTTCTAGTTTTATTATCAAGATGAAGCCAAAAGATTCTAGAGTTGGAGTGATATTTAGTATCACTTGGGGACCCTGTGCAACTGTACAGAGCCTGTGGGGCAAAGGTAAGTCAGAAAGGGAGTCAAAGGCATTGTCCAATATCTTAGAACAATAACGAGAAGTATTTTCTGATTCTGGGGAGACGGAGTGTCTGACAAGTAAAATCAGGGTTAGGAAGTACCATCATCATTGAGATATGTCAACAGTGTGTAGGATATTGTCACGTATGCCTTGGAAAAGGGAAGCAGAGATCACAAAGGTCTGATGATGTGATGCTTGGTGTTAATTATCAACTTGAGAGGATACAGGGTCACCTGGGGTATATAATTCTAAACATATCTGTAGATAACATCCTTGGTAATGTTAATTGATATGGGGGGGAGTTGGCTTCATCACAGGCAGGGCCAGTCCCTGGAATTGGGATCCTGGACTGTATAAAATGAAAGAAGAAAAAGAGGGATGATCAGAGGCACACACGAATCCACCTAGCTCTCCTTCCTCGTTGTGGGTGTGATGAGACTACCTACGTCACATCCTTCAGCCTCAGTTCCTCTGTATAGTACATTGTACTTTAAATTCTGAGCTAAAATGAACCATTTTTCTCCTAAGTTTCTTTGCCAGATTACTTTATCACAGACACATGAATCTAAGAACAAAAATAGATAAGAAAAGTGTGGTACATTTACACTATGGAATACTACTCAACTATTAAAAACAAGGAACTCTTGAAATGTGTAGGCAAATGGTTGGAACTAGAAATAATCATCCTGAGTGAGTTAACCCAGACCCAGAAAGATATACATGGCATATACTTACTTATAATTGGACACTAGCACAACAGGGATGTCCACTGTCAGTGTTCATTCAGCAGGGTGTAGGGACAGATGCTGGGACTTCCTACTGGGACTCCAGGTGAGAGATGTATGGGAGAATAGAGAAATAGTAGGACCCAGAAGGTTCAAGAACCCTACAAGAAGAACCATCAAGGCAGGCAGATCTGGACCCACGCGGGTCTGGTCAAACTACTGTAGCAAGCAAGGACAATGCAGTAAACCTAGAACTCCTATTCAGATCTAGCCAATGGACAGCATATTCTCCACAGTTGCATGGAGAGCGTACACTGACTGTGACATGAGCCCCTGTGCCCTCTATTTGACTACTTCCCTTGGTGGGGAGGCCTGGTGACACTCAGAGAAAGGGTAAGCAGGCTACCATTATGAGACTTGATAGGCTGTGATCATATGGTGGGGGAGGAGGTCCCATTCTGTCACAGGCCTAAGGGAGGGGAATAAGGTGAAAGAGGGAGAGAGGGGGGAATGGGAAGATACAAGTGAGAAGATAAAAAATTTAGATGTAATCTGAATAAATTATTTAAATAAAAAATAGTAAAATGAAAAAATTAAAATTAAATAAGAAGAAAAATGAGATGCAAATCTTTACCAAGTGGGCAGTGGATGTGGTTTATATGAGGTACTTTAAGAACAGGATGGGGGAGAAATTGCTGGGATGCTCTTTTTATGCACTGTGTAAAGATTGTCCTTGCGTTATTCAGATGCTGATATCTGTACCCAGAGAGTTGGTATTATCAAGCATCACCTACCTCAGCATGTTGTTTTTTTGTTTTGTTTTGTTTTTTTCACATTAGAAAAAATATTTTTAATCCATGGTTGATTAAAATTTCAGGTGTAAATCTACTTCAAATTTGCCAAATCCAAAAAAAATCACTATGAATGTAACATTTATATAATCCATAATTCCTCTTCTAATGCCTCAGTATTTAATAAAAATTGCTCTCCACTACCTTCTTCTATTGGATGAACAAAGAGCTGAATACTGAGGCATTAGAAGAGGAAAATATAGAAATTACCATTTTCTTAAGGGTAGACACAAAATTCTCCCTCCTTCTCAAGAAAGATTCTTCATTTATTCAGGTTTCTATAGTTGTATTAAAATTAAGTCAGAAGAAAAAAGTGCAAGCAAATGTTTGCAGCACCCCTCTGCTGAGAAGGCTAGGGTACACTAGGCTCATGGATAGATGGTTAAGGACAAACAAGGCATGAGAGCCACAAAAAGAAGAAAGCTCATGAGAAACTCTATGACATCATGCTGAGGAGACCATCATAAGGCAGAGATAAGAAATCAGAGCCAAGTTTCCAGCACAAAAGCAAGTTCTTAATGAGAAAAGGCATGAAAAGTCAGGAAACAGATGGAAATGGAATCTAGGAGGAGGCCGTTCAGGAACACAAGGCGAGGGACTGTCTGGGAAGACAGCCAGGCTATTGTGAGTCCAGGGCTTGTTTTATGTTCACTGCCAACAGTTATACAGTGTTCTGCAGACATAGAAACCCACTACTTCGAAAATATGATTTTTAGTATATAAATTTTATGTCAACAAAGTTGCTTTTAAAATACATAGTTAGAACAGATAGTAAAATGTCCAGAAGAGTATATGTAACAAGAAAGTGTGTAGCAAAGACTTCCAAGGATCTCAGATCTTCACACAAAAATCTTTGTGGGTATATAAAGCTGAAAGTAAAATATCCTCTAACAGTCACCCCTATTACCATAGTCAAAGTCTCATGACACTGAGATAAGGAGAAAAAGTCTTCTCCAGGGAAGGCCATACCAAGTTTATCCAATACCAAATAGTCAGCCCTAAAAACAGGCACACAAGTGACATTATAGAGATTAAGCCCTTTGTGTATATAATATATATATATGTGTGTGTGTGTGTGTATATATCCACCATATGTGTGTGTGTATATATATATTTTTATATATATATATATATCAGGCTTATATTACATGCGTATGTCTCTATATATGAATGTTTATAGTATATATCATGTATTACATGCATGCATGTAATAATAATTGGTGAAAAAAAAAGGCCATGAACTTGAATGAGAGCAAGAAAAGGTATACGGAAGGGTTTGGAGGGAGGAAAGGAAAGGTAAAATGATGTAATTATAGTATAATCTCAAAAATGAAAGAAAAACTCATCTTATGATTTAGATATCTAGACCTAGGAAGGTAGCGTAGAGGTCATATCATCCTTCTTAATCAGTATAGCATGATCTAAGCACTGCCAGGCTTAACATGAGAAAAGAAGTCCACTTCCCAGTTCAAGGTCTTCAGAACTATCAAACATGTCAAAACCACATTCCCTAATTACATGTCATTGATTTAATGGGAAGATTCAGATAAAACAAACTTCATTAAGAGACATTTTTTAACGTTACTCACGTTCTATAAATGCTTTAGACAATCATGTGTCATAACAAAATCACAAGTACCTTTCAACTTTATTCTTTACTAGTACAAACCTTGGCACATTTTTATTTATTGAAATCAATTACTTAAGCTAATTTTTTAAAGCTTAGTGTAGGCTTAGGAGAACATAAACAAATATCAAATGAAAAATAAGAATGCAATTATTATGATTAAACCATGTCTAGCTCATGGCTAATTTCCCAACAGATGTTACAATATTTGTTATATTTTCCTATGTGCTAGAACATTGTAATTTCATTAAAAGCTCTTCAGGGTAAATGAACAGGGATGTATAAACATTAATTAAATTTTTTAAAAATTTAGTTTTAACTCTGTAATATAGTAATGGAGAAAATAGTTGGAACAGAAATTGACATTGAAATTCTTTTTTTTTTTTTAACATGGAAACTCTTAATTTAACAAATATGTACTCAGTGTGTTGTTAGTTTTCAGGATGTGTTTTTAAATGTTCTTTGATTTCAATATAATTAAAATGGTGAAAGTCAGAAATCTGGAACAAACACTATGTTCTGAGCCACTGTGCCTTTGGTACTTTGTACTCTGAACTAAAAATTCTGATTAGAAGATAAGATGAACACATCCATTTATGATCTCTGTGTTGAAAACAATCACTGTCAACTACCATGCTAACAACTGAGGTCATATGAGTGCTGATATTTATAATTTTTGCTCCAATTGAGCCCAAAATCATCTAGAAAAACTAATGCCTAAACCTGCAAAACTAATGCTGTGCTAAGTGAGAATGTTGACAGGGAACTTGTTAAAAAAAAAAAAAAAAAAAAAAAAAAAAAAAAAAAAAAAAAAGACAGCATAGTTTTAACCTCCTGTGGAGAAGGGAGGCAACAGTGAGAAACAGCTGGAAAGGCTTCTTGAATAATGTCAGCCAGATCTTAAGTAGACGCCATCCAGGGGAAGAGCAGAGATGGGTTCTGTAAGTGGTATGGTTTCCACAAGGGCGAGGGAGCATGAGCCAAAGCAGACTTGCAGCAAACGTCACAATGCACGAGCGTTTGTCTTGGGTTGGGTTCTGATGAACACAGTGTTAAAAACTGACAAGAGAAAACGTGACAGAAGGCCATTTACATCACCATGTGTGTGAGACACTGGAGGATTTAAGCAGGCTCCTCACATAACCACAAGTGCATCTGGTTACATTGTTATGGCTGTATATAGGACTAAGAGAGTGTAGCTACTTTATCTGAGGAGTTAAAGGAGAAAAATATTTTGGAAACCCTTGGAAGACAAAATATATTCACAGAAAGCAATTGGTTACAAATAAACTGGTGCCGTATAAACAGTTTTGAACTTGTTATTTATTTGATGTAAACTGTGGTAGGGCCCTACCAGATAGAGTGTGTAGGAGTACGTCAGAGGTAAAAATCAATTTCTTTTGAACCTCTTGAATTGTAGCTTCCATATAGCCCTCAGATGGGAATGTCCAGTAGCCTGCTTGAACTAATGCCTGTAGCTGAGGACAGGGGCCTGTGTGCAAACTAATTTGGGAGTTTGAACTTACCAATAACTGAAGGGCCAGAGACATGTAACCTTAGCTGAATGCCCTTTGCCCTAGAGTCACTTTAGATACAGGAAAAACGCACAAAGCCTGAGCCGAGCTTAAACAGATATCCTGCTGCCACGCCTGCCACACCTTGGACTAAAGTTTTTCTTAATCGTCCCCTGGACATCTGGTTGTGGTTTTCTTCTATCAAAGGAGCTTGCAGGTAGCAGTGGAGCTTGCCCCTGCCCCTGGGGTAGTAGTGTCAGGTCCCAAGCCTGCCTGGGTCCCTAGCGGGCTAGAAGTGAATGAAAGTTGCTTCAGGTTTACTTTTGACTCTGATGGCTCGGCCCTCATTGTTTGCTCGACCCCCATACTCCAGGATAACCACTGATAACTATTGCCTTTCCTGGACCTGCTTGGGGTTTAAATAAGACACAGAGGCTTCTGTATACTTTAAAGCCATTGGCCTTGTGCTGGGGAAGTTTCTCACCTAGCCCATTTCAACTGATCCTAACGTTTCTGCTCTCCCATCTCCCCACATGGCTCTCACTATGCGCTTACAGCTTCTTTCTCTCTCTTCTTCTCCTTCCTTCCTGTGTCCTTCCTGTCTGTCTTCTGCGGCTTCCTATCCTACCCCTTCTCTGCATGAAAGTCCCACCCCTGTATTCCCTTCCCCAGGTGTGTGGTCAGTTCTTTATTATGAACCATTCAGCAGCAAGGCAATGCCTGATCCGATACACCTCTTAGGGGGTGTCTTCAGGCAGTGAGGGCCATCTGACTGTCATCTTTTGCGCTGGTTAGGAAGGACAAGCATTTACATATAGAAAACCGGTGAAGGTCTATAAGAAATGACAATGCCAAAACCTGCCAGGACTTAGCTCTCTGCCAGTGCAGAATTACAGGGACACACCTTCAAACGATGTAAGCAAAGGTCGCCCCAACAGGCAACATTTTAAAAGCTGTTGTTCAACAAAAGTGAAACAAATAATGCAATCTAGGAAGAAATGGACAGTGTGGAGTGTGTAGAAAGGACAGCTCATGAAACAGTCAGAAACTGAAAGGCAGGACAATCAGAAGCACGTGATGTGAAGGAAGGAAAAGCCTAGTTTCTGTGAACACTCTTCTCTGGGGCATGACGTGGCCAATTGCTGCTTTAAAATCAGAGAAGCTGTGATTACCCACAAGAGGTCCACTACCAAGAATTCCCCTTCATGAAGGGACAAAGGGCTCATCAGATACACAAAGCCCCTCCTCCTTGAAGATAAGTAAATAGTTAAAGATGTCTGGGTCATATTCAGTCTATCTTGCCTTGTTTTGAGGTCTTTGACCCATTTGGACTTGAGTTTTGTGCAGGGTGGTAAATACGAATCCACTTACATTCTTCTACATGAAGCCATGTAGTTTGACACTACCTTTTTTCAAGATGCTTTCTTTTTCCAGTGCATACTTATGGCTTCTTTATCAAAAATCATGTGTCTATAGGTATGTGGATTTATGCCTGGGTCTTCAGTTTGATTCCATTGACCAACATGTCTGCTTTTATGCCAAACCACACAATTTTTATTGCTATAGCTTTGTGTCATTCTAGTTGTATCACACAGACCTAGAAAGTCTTTGGGATAAAAACCCTAGCCGGAGAAGCCATGCTGCTGGATTAAAATTCCTCTACAGTTCAAGGATAGGAAAAAAGCAACAAATGGGGAGATGGATGGGATCCACACAAGATACACAAGATGTGAAATGGTAGGCCAAGGACGGCTGCCATAGGGTGTCTGCTAAAGAGTTGTGGATGAGGCTAGGGGATTGGAGAGAGAGAGAGAGAGAGAGAGAGAGAGAGAGAGAGAGAGAGAGAGAGAGAGGGAGGGGGGGGAGGGAGAGAGAGAGAGAGAGAGAGAGAGAGAGAGAGAGAGAGAGAGAGAGAGAGAAGAGGGCAGAGGAGAGGAGGGGAGAAGGGAAGGGAAGGGAAAGGAAGGGAAGAGAAGAGAAGAGAAGAGAAGAGAAGAGAAGAGAAGAGAAGGAGGAGAAGGTCTGTAGCCAGCCTATCTGACTTTTCTGGCAGGCATAACCTGTAGATAAATAGGGGGTGCATGCTAGAGTAGGGGGCTGGGATAAAGTGTCTACTATGTAGAAATCCACAGGACCCACAGGAGATGTGGGCAGGGTGATGAAGGCTGCAGGTGCTGTTCTGTTGCAGTGCTAGAAATTAAACCGGGAGATTGGATTTGGATGGGAAAGAGGGGGTTAGGAAGTCTTCAGCTTGCTTACCTGTTTCCCTGGCCTGCTTAGATGGTGTGTTCCCAGTGAATTCCCTCTGGTGTTGGAGACTGGGCTAATGGAAAATGTTTGGGGAAAGAAGGTTAGAGGAAAATATTTTTGTGATCTCTTGAGGACAGGGTCAGAGAGAAAAGGAAAACCACAGCAGGCTTTTCTGCTTACAGAGCTGGGGATGAGATGGAGGGGTCTTACTTGACTTTTTCACAGTGATTTTTTCAATATCATGATATTGTTTAACAAACCACAGTATTATTTAGATAACTGTCAAACCAAACAGCCTAAGTTCTTGTGTTATAACATACTTATACTTGATATTTTAGGGATCTATTCTTAACTAAAATTACTATAGCTTGAAACAAGCATTACTGAAACAAAAGCAAACTATTTTCATTACTCTGTGTTATATTAAGTCTTTTATACATCCAATTCCTAACAGTCAAAACTACCCACCATCAAGTACTGCTGATGACAATTTGCTATCACAGGGGGTTATATACATACCTAGGGCCAAGTACACATTAGTAACATCTGATCTTGCCTGACTAAACACTATAGTGCCTGACCCTTGCCCCCAAGTGTTGAAAACATCAAAACCAAAAGAATACAAAGCATTTTTAAAGGTGTAAATCTGTGTTACAAAATTCTCCCTTCTGATTGACCTATTGGGCGATTCAAGACTTGCCCTAGTGATCACCATTCAGCTTGCAACACAGAGTTAGGCAGAAACAGCTTTCTATTCTCATCTCTGCCTGGATGACACAAGACAAAAATCATAAGCATTAGCTCCAGGGCTCTCTCTTCCCTTAAAGAGGCATGACATTTTTGTTTTCTGATCACCAAAGGGCATTTTGAAACAATGCAATGTACTAAATTAAATTGCTCATTTAAAATTGCAAGAAAGAGGAGAACAAAAAAGTAGGAGAACAAATATACTTTCTCTAGCTTCTCAACTATGAGAAAACATGATTGTTATATTTTACTTTCAACGGTTTGTCCCCACGTAATGGTTGTTATCATTTGTAGACAAGCTCTTCCCATGATTAAAGAATCATATATCATTTATTGAACTACAAAGGGAACATCTTGCCTTCCATGATCATGGTAAACTGTTGGAAGCTGACTAGCAGCAATGCATGTACGGTGACCTTCATAGCAACCCTGTGGAGCTATGTGGGAGGCAGTCCATTAAAACTTCTGAATATTAGAAATGGTTTGCTTTCTCCCTGAGAATTCTATTACTTATACCTAACTGTAACACATAGCAATTCAAAATTGCTTCTAAATAGTTCTTCTGTATCTCACAGCAAGTGACTCACCCTCTTCCTTCCTAAACTTTTATTTTTCTGGTCTAATTATTTTCAGTGTAGATTTGTTTGAATTAAAGCATTTGTAGATATCCACTTCCTTCAGAATCTTTCTTTATGACCTCCTCACATGTCATAGCTCTGTTGCAGTGGGGGCACAGGAACGAAGTGGTATTCCAAAAACAGAGTGTAACCAAAGCGACTTTCCATGCAGGAACAGTGGATCTCAGCTAATATAGAACTTTGTTTCTCTTTCTTTAATTAAAAGTGGGTTTCCCCCCTACAATATATCCTGATTATGGCTTTGTCTTCTTCTACCTCTCCCAGAACACCCCACTCTCTAATCTAAATTGACGCCCTTTTTGTCTTTCATTAGAAAATGGACAGGAACCTAAGGAATATTAGTAAAATATAATAATATAATGTAATTAATATAATATAAACAAAAGCAAACACATTGTAATAGGACAAAATAAACAAACACAAGGAAAAAAGGCCAAGAAAAGGCACAGGAAACATATAGAGACAGAGACTCACTTGGTCTGACACCCTAGTAATCCCATAAAAGCAAAACCACAAAATCTGAAGCCATACTATGTATGCAAAGGACCAATGGGGTAAAACAAAAAATAAAGAAGATAAAATTAAAAAAAATAAATAAAAGGAAAGGAAAAGCCCCGGAATTAGATTAAAAGACAAGGCATGGTCAATGGTGCTGTTGAGGGTTTTGTTGTTGTTGTTGTTGTTATTGTTATTTTGTTTTTTGTTTTTTCTGTTGCCCATTTACTTCTAGGCATGCCAACTATCGTTATGAGTGGTTTGTTTCCACAGTGAGAATCCCTTGGAGAAAACTAAATTTTCCTTTGCAAGTGGCTGTCAACTGGAGATAGATTCTAGGTCCTCTTTTCCTTTCAGCTCTAGGATCCTATCTGGTGCAGATACACGCTGGCCTTTGGCATGCTGCGTCAGTCTCTTGTGGGTTCATAAGTGTGCCAGTCCTATTTCGACTTACAACACAGTGTAAGAAGCCTCAGCATTTCTCAGGCTCTGTCTGCAAGAGGCAAATGCCAGAGATCCTTTTCCAGACAATTTTCCACAGACGCTCACTAAAGTAATGTTTCTAGCATTTGCATCTACATTTTAGTAGAAATCGCGTATGTTTTCTATATTGGAAAGCATTTTCCAGGAATGTATGCAATTCGTCTCTTTTTTCCCTACCAAAAGTACAGTCCTCAAAGACCATTTGTCAGCTTTTCCTAGAAAAGTCTTTGGCACTTTTCTTTCTCATGTACACCCTGCGTGGAATTTTGTATCTGCTTTCTTGTTCTTCAGTGAGATTTTATATCTTGCTTCTCGCATTTGCTTTGGATTATTCTGACCTTCTTCTGTTCTTTCATCTCTTACCAAGGATGAAATATGTCAGTAATAGGCACCCTTACATAACTGAGATTGGACCTGGTATGCATAGACATTTGCTTAGACAAGGAAGAAACGTTAAATATAATAAATCCAACTCCCTCCTCCTTGAGACCTAAGAATATTGTCACCATGTTTTCACCACAAGATGGTTTTGTCCATATTTCATAAAGTCAAGTGCATTCTAGGAGCTTTATTCCTTCTCAGAGTACAGTGTCTGTCCATTTGCATAACTCACCTCAATTCCATATTCACTCAGAACTCATAGTGTGTGATCTGGTTCTTGCAAGTCTTAGTGGTTTGATTGGTTGTTTTACTTTTATATAGTGTGTTTAAATCCTCAGGAATATTTGTACAGATATAGTATGAGAGTTTATTTATTTCATTCTCAAGATTTTCTTAAAACTCAATAATCAAGGACGTAGTCACACTTTTATCAACAAAATGTTGCCTTAGTGGAGTTTCTTTTGCTTTTGGGTTTTGTCAGTCTGTCCAATGACCTCAGCTTAATTGTTTATAAAATTTTAATTAATTCTGATTCGTATTTTCTGTCTTTATTCTGCCTTTGTCTTCTGCCACCTGAAATACTTCCATAGTGTCACTTAATATGATAGTAACCTTATGGAAATATGTAAGAAACAATATTTCCCCCTAAGAAATAAAAAATACATCAAAACCTTATCTAGACCTCAGTGCGGGCATGGGAAACTTCCCTTCAAGTCTGGTTATGGGGAATGCAAGAGACTCCCCAAACCATATAAGCTACTGACATTGACTCTGCTTGTCTTCCAGAACTCAAAGGTAAGATTCCATTGCTGAAGACACTTGCAACATAAGACATGGAGAAATCAAGCTGGAACTGACCTGGGAATCTCCTCTTTGACATCTGGCTCTCAGTATAAAAAGGACCTATGCAAGCTTCCAAGAGAGAAAAGTATCATCCTACCCATATGAAAACCCTATAACCCATCAAAAAATCCATCTAGGCAAGATATCTTCAATGGTGTAATTAATAGTTGGACTATTATCTTGAGTAACTTACAGCTGACTAATTCAACTTAAAGCCTGCTCTATATAAGAAAATTCATGCCTGACACTGTAAATTTAACCAACTACCCTTAACTGGAGAGGTCATAGACCCTAGAATCTTCCATTGCCATTTTCCTAAACCAATATCATTTCTACTCCCACTGTAAATACTTATAATTAAACCCATGGGTATGTAGAGCTCTCACTCCTCATCAAAGATGTTTTTTGTTTTTTTGTTTTTGTTTTTTTTTTTTGTTTTCTGTTTTTTGTTTTTTTATATCAGACAAGGACTACTACAGAGCTCCACAACTAATCAAAATGCAGAGAATAAGTGAACATGGGGTACCCAGTCCCACTTGGTATATTTATAATGCAACCCTTATACCTAAAGCTCAAGAGAAAAAAATAAAAGTGGAGCTGGATGAATATGAAAGGCAGAGGACCAGGGCATCTGATTCTAGATAGTGTTGGACACATGACGGAGATGCTGCATCCGTCTCAACAACATGGTTGCCTAAACAAGACCTGATGCATGATGATAGGGGACATTTCACAAAGCCCCACCCTTACATATAGATTTGCAGATTAGGTAAGATTCCATTGCTGATGATGCTATTCTGTTGGGGCACAAGACATTGGGAAAACAAGCTACAACTGATCAATTAATGGTTGCAGTGGAAGGGAGGCAGTCTTCTCTAAGGATAAGCCTCCTAATAGGTTATCCAATCCCAAGTGGTAGACCCTAAAGACATGTACATAAAACCAACTCTAAAATGCCTCAGTAGGTTGTATACATATTTATGTATACGTGTAACAATAATAATCACAGAAGGTCATGAACTTGAGGGGAGGTGGGAGGAGTTTGAAGGGAGAAAGGGATGCAGATGTCCAGTTAGACCAGCACCATTTGTTGAAGATGCTATCTTTTTTCCATTGTATGGTTTTGGCTTCTGTATCAAAAAACAACTTTCCATAGGTGTGTGAGTTTACTTCTGGGTCTTAAATTTGATTCCATTGATCAGCCTGTCAGTTTTTATGCCAGTACCATGTGGTTTTTATTACTTTTGCTCAGCTTGAAATCTGGCATCATGCTACCTTCAGATATTATTTTATTGTTCAGAATTGTTTAGCTATCCTGCTTATTTTTCCCTATATGAATTTGAACATTTTTTTCACAGTCTCTAAAGAATTGTGTGTGAATTTTGATGGGAATTGCATTGAATCAGTAGATTGTTTTTTTTCTAAGATGGCCTTCTTCACCATGTTAATCCTACCAATCCATGAGCATGAGAGATGTTTTCTTCTTTTGATATCTTCTTCTGTTTCTTTCTTCAGAGACTTGAAGTTCTTGTCATATGGGTCTTTCACTTGCTTGGTTAGAGCTACACCAAGACAGTTTATATATTTGTGGCTATTGTAAAGGGTTTCATTTCCCTAACTTATTTCCCAGACCAATTATCATTTATTGGTGTTTTGAGTTCATTGTGTATCCAGCCACTTGGCCGAAAGTGTGTAAAAGCTGTAGGAGTTCCTTGGCAGAATTTTTGGGGTCACTTTTGTATACTATCGTATCATCCAGGAAAAGTGATGCTTTGACTTCTTCCTTTCCAATTTGTATCCCCTTGATCTTCATTAGTTGTCTCTTGCTCTAGCTAGAACTTCAAGCACTATATCGAATAGATACGAAGAGAGTGGACAGACTTTTCTTGTCCCTGATTTTAGTGGAATTGTTTGAAGTCTCTCTCTATTTAATGTGATGCTGGCTATTGGCTTGCTTTATACTGCCTTTGTGTGTGTGTGTGTGTGTGTGTGTGTGTGTGTGTGTGTGTGTGTGTGTGTGTGTGTATATGTACGAGCCTTGTATCCCTGATCTTCCCAACACTTTTACCATAAAGGGTTGTTGATTTTGTCAAAGGTCAGCATCTAATGAGATTGTCATGTGGTCTTTTTTCTTTCAGTTTGTTTATATAGTGGGTTGCATTGATAGATTTTCGTATATTAAAGCATGTCTGCATCGCTGGATAAAGCCTACTTGATCATGATGGATGAGGTATGTGATGTGTTACTGGATTTGGTTTGTGTATATTTTATTGAGTATTATTACATCAATGTTCATACGGGAGATTGGTCTGAAATTCTCTTTCTTCATTGAGTCTTTGTGAGGTTTAGGTGTCGGTGTGAGTATGGCCTCATAGAACGAGTTTTGCAATGTCTCTTTAGTTTCTATTTTGTGAAATAGTTTGAGGAGTATTGGTATCAGCTGTTCTTTGAAATTCTAATATAATTGTGCACAAAATCACCTAGTCCAGGGCCTTTTTTGGCTGGGCGACTTTCAATGACTCCTTCTATTTCCTTAGGAGTGATAGGCCTATTTAAATTGTTCATGTGATTTTGATTTAACTTGGAAACTGGCATCTTTGTATTGGCTTTTATTATTTATTCTATCAATAAATTCTAATTTACTGATCTCAGCCCTGAGTTTGATTATTTTCTGTCATCTACTCCTCTTGGGTGAGTTTGTTTCTTTTTGTTCTAGAACTTTCAGATATTCCAATTTCCATATGAAGGCACTTAGTGCTATGAACTTTCCTCTTAGCACTGTTTTCATTGCCTCCTATATGTTTGGGCACTCTGTGCCTTCATTTTCATTGAATTCTAGAAACTCCTTAATTCTGTCTTTAGTTCTTCCCTTAGTGGTCATTGAGTGGAGAGTTGTCCAGTTTCCATGAATTTAGGTTGTTTCCGTTGTTGAGTTCCAGCTTTAATCCATGGTGGTGTGATGAGATACAAGGGGTCATTTAAATTTTCTTCTATCTGTTAAGGCGTGCTTTATGACTAATTATACTGTTTATTTTGGAGAAGGTTCTGTGAGGTGCTGAGAAGAAAATATATTCTTTTTGGGGGGTGTTGAAGTCTCCTACTATTAATGTATTGGGTTTGATGCGTGACTTAAGTTTTAGTATTGTTTCTTTTATGAATGTGGGTGCCCTTCCACTTGGGGCATAGATACTCAGAATTGAGATGTCATCTTGTCAGATTTTTCCTTTGATAGACATGAAGTGTCCTTCCCCATCTCTTTTGATTAATTTTGGTTGAAAGTTTACTTTATTAGATATTATAATAGCCACTCCAGCTTGCTTCTTGCATGTGTTTGCTTCGAAAACTTTTTCCAGCCCTTTACTCCGAGATAATGTCTATCTTTGTTGTGGAGGTATGTTTCATGTTTGCAGCAGAATAGTGGATCCTATTTATTCATCCATTCTGTTAGCCTGTCTTTTTATTGGGGGAACTGAGTCCATCGATGTTGAGAGATGTTAACGATCAATGATTGTTAATTACTATTACTTTGATTTCGTGGTTGTACGTGTGTTTCCCTTCTTTTGGTTTTGTTTGTGTGGACTTATTTATTTTCTGTTCTTGGTGTAGTTAGGCTTTTGGTTTGGAGTTTTCCTTCTAATATCTTCTGTAGGGCTGGATTTGTGGCTAGGTACTGTTTGAATTTGGTTTTGTCATGGAATATCTTGCTTCTTTATCTATGATGATTAATAGTTTTGCTGGATATGGTAGTGTGGTCTGACATCTGTGGTCTCTTAAAGTCTGCAAGATATCTCCTCAGGCCTCTGGCTTTTAGAGTCTCTGTTGAGAAGTTGGGTGTACTTCTGATAGGCCTGCTTTCAAATGTTACTTGGCCTTTTCTACTTGCAGCTTTTAATATTCTTTCTTTGTTCTGTATATTTAATTGTTTTATTGTTATGTGGTGGGAGGATTTTCTTTTTCTGCTCCAATCTATTTGATATTCTGTATGCTTCTTGTATGCTATGTATTTCCTTAATAGATTTATTTATTACCTTTTTTAAGGCCTCTATTATCTTTATAAAGTTGGATTTAAGGTCATAGTTTTGTGCTTCTGCTCTATTAGGATATCCAGGGCTTGTTGTAGTAGCATAGCTGGTCTCTAATGCTGTCATATTGTCCTGGCTTTTGTTGATTGAGTTCTTAAGTTCCCTGGTGCTTGTTGGCCACCAAGGATTCCAGCAGAGTTGTGGGTTGGATGCTCCTGGTGCCAACACGACTCCTCGAGAAAGCAAGAAGAACCATGGGCTGCACAGTGGAGCTTAGGGTTCAGAGGAAAGCTTGCCGAGATGTTGCTTGTGACTCAGGGTCACCTGGCAGGCAAGAGATTTGGGGTTAGGCGTTTTATCCTAGATGTTCCTGGGAACAGGAAGCCTCCTCTGGAAGACAGGCAGAGCCCATGGGCCTGACAGTGCATTGCAAGGGACAGCTTGTAGCTCATTGCTGCCAGGTGGTTGGCAGAAGCTCAAGGAGGCAGGAGATTGTTAGGAAGGGTTCTAACCTGGATATTCCTCCTCAGGGATGCAGGCAGAGCTGTGGGTGGGACAATATAGTTCAGGGGTCATAGTACATACAGCTCACCATGCTGGCTGTACCCCAGGGGGACCCAACAGGCAGGGGCCTTTGTTTTTTTTGTTTGTTGTTGTTTTTGTTTGTTTGTTCCTGTTTGTTTTTGTTTTTAATTCAACCATAACATCAGCATTACCAAAGGTCCATATGTTCCCCAAAAGTTTTCCTTCCCTCTTCCCCCTCCTTCTGGATTAATCAGCACACAACCTCATTTTGCACTACAGAGTTCAATTTCTGTGAGCCAAAAATAAACTTCTAGCCAGGCATGTGCTGTGGACATGAGCACATGCTCAGCTGGTAGTAAATGTGTTTACACAGTTATGTAAGGTGAGAGACAGATTAACCATTTGTGGGTATGAGCCCGTGCCCTGCTGTCTTTGAAATGACAATTTAAAGTTAGTTTTTCTCCTAGTCATCAAATGGCATCCGTTTGTCATATTTGTTAATTGCAGACAGATGTGCTCACTGGACCAGGTAATCTTTCCTGACATGGACCCATCGATTCTTGATACCGTCTTCTCAAGAACCATTTTTTAAGCCTCTGTTGATCAGAAACAGATTCCCCATTTTTCCAAGCCTCAGTTGATCAGAAGCAGCTTCCCCAGAACGATTATGCAAGCAGGACCCACTGCTCTTCATAACTGTCAGTGGCTTACTCAGTGTGACTGTAGCTGTTTCTCTAGGGACATGATTATGTGTCCCAAAATACCCATGACTAATTGTCACATCGGAGAATTAACAGAGGTAGAGGGAGGCGAGGAGGGTTTTATCTCTTGAAAGAGCTTTCAGAGAAACATAGAAACATCCTTGGCGATTTCAGCCTGCATGTTCCCGGCCTTGCCTCTGACCGACAAAGTGAAACCAACTATCGCTGTGAGTATAAACACCCCGTAGGGAAAGTAAAGAGAGCTTGTGGCACACACACGCCTTGGTAATAGGGATAGAGGCCACCAAAAGGGTCCCTGGCAAATGGGAAGGGGTTTCCATGGGCCCTGTTGCATGGAGTCCCATCAGGGAAACATTCATATACCATTCGCTGCAGTTACTGCATAGCCACTACCACTTACTAACCACCTAGCGTGTCAGGACTGCTCCAGTCCTTTGAGTGTCAACAGAGAAGAGGTTGCCCTGGTGTAGTCATCCTCCCTTTAATTGATGAGAAGTTTTTTTTTTTAAATAGAAGGACCAACATTATTAGGTCAATACTACATAATAACTGTCTAATAACTCTTCTAAGTAGAAAAACAGTTCCTAAACTCCCACATTCTGTTCTTTCTAAATTATAATAATATTATTTTGTTGTAATTTAAACCATATTATTATTAAGACAGTGAATTGGATCTTAACTACAAAGAACAATTATTAAGCTATTCTATTGTCTTGCTATTTTTTGTTTTCACCTGTTTGACCCAATAGACAGCTTGGTGGCTTATGTGATGTCACACTTGTTCCTAAACAAGATGCTCCATTTTGAATAGACATCCTTACTTTGCCTCATTCCTTTATCTTGTTAGCAGTTCAGCGGAAGTTATGTGCCAGCACTCTGTGTGGCTTCACACAGACATCTTCCAAGTTAATGGAGGAACCAGTGCACATTTGATGGAACATAGCAGGATATTCTTCCCACTAGATCATTTGGTGCCTCCAATAGGCACCCTATCTAAACTAGTTGTCAAGGGCCCTTTTAGATCTCCACTTATGAAACTCTAATAGCATCCATCAATGAAGAAATTCCAGTGAGGCGTGGCGACACACATCTGTAATCCCAATATTCAGGGAGGCAGAGGCAGGTGAATCTCTGTGAGTTCGAGGGCACCCTGGTCTACAAAAGAAGTGCAGGACAAACAAGGCCACACAGAGAAGCCCTGTCTTTGAAAAACAAAGATTGGGGTAAAGGAAAAAGAAAAGAGAAAGAAATCCCAATTCTTTGTACAAAGTCTTTTTCATATAGCCAAGCAAGCACATTCATATAGTAATTCAGTAAGACTAGCTTCTTGAGTCTATGTACCAGAGCTACCAGAGCACCGTTTATGTAAACGCAGACCCTATGTGCATAGTAACTACATACACGAGGCCATTTATTCTTCAAGATACCCTTCTCCTCTCCCCCCCTTCTCTTGTCTTTGCTTTTCTTTTGTACTTCTCTACCCCGAAATATAGGAGGATTTGTCACGAAAGGTAGAGTTTATGTGCAATCTAACTCCTCATTAAATGAAGAATGTTTGGCAAGTAGAATTCGTTTTCAATTTATGAACACAGGCTGATATTCTTTATCCTGTAAATTCAGCTTCAAATATTTTCCAACTCTGCAATACTTCTAGTTTTAGATACTTCCTTCTGCCAAACACTGAGCACATTCACTTGAAATTACTGTATCTTCTAACGTTATATCTCTTGTTGAATGTAGTAATAATGACACTTCAAAAAAAAAAAAAAAACACCTAATTGAAATATATTTTAAATATAAATCATTCTATGAAGGGCTAGGATGAAACTTAAGGTAGAACATTTGTCCAGCATGCATAAGACCCTGGGTTCATCCCCAGGTCCTAAATAAAGATATAAATGAATAAAAATATTACATATCCATATTTGGGTATCCTGTTATCGCTCTATGTCAAGGTGATCTGGAAGTCTTGGGTTTTTTGAAACTGGCCCCTTCATATACTTCAGCAGTTTATGGATGGGGTAGATGTTGGCGTGGGACAACTCAAAGCCCTTGATCTGAGCCTGGGAGGTATCTGAGCTGATCAGCCTGTTGGCTCTCCTGCTCTCATGGCCTCCAGGCAGGATTACTAACAATTCCTGCAACCACAGTCAGATCTACTGTGCTGCCCAGATGAGGTGCAAGATCTGTGTTCCCAAATGCTGCGGCAGTTGAGGGACATGGCCAGTTCTCCCACTTTCACGAGCCCAGGGCCAGCTCTCTCTCCTGCTGTAGGCGGCAAGGTGCAAAGGTAAGGGAGGGTATCTTTCCCTCGCTGTCCATGCTGACACCCACTCAGCAGACAAGTTGTGGGGCCAGCTTTCCCACACTCATGTTCTTGGGGCCAGCTCATCCCAAACCCCTGGTCCAGGGCCAGTGCTGCCAAGGTGAGGCACAGGACCTATTCTCCTAAATGCTGCAGCAGGCGAGAGGCCGGGAAGCTCTCCCGCAAGGCCAGCTCTCCTGCCTCTTAAAGGTGGCAAGAGGTGAGAAGGGGCCACCTCTCCCTCACCCATGTCAGTGCATGGCAGACAAGTAGCAGGGCCATCTCTCCTACAACCAAGCCCTCTGGACTGGCTCTCCAATGATGCCCAGGTGAGGGGTGGGGTAAATCCTTTCTGTACAAACTTTAGATATTAACATGTCCCAGACTAGGGACATATGCCTGGCTTTTGGTGGTAACAGACCCCTCCTGCTACAGGGCCATAAACCCAGAGGTATCCCCATCTGCAACACAGGACAAGACCCCACCATGGTCCCAGCTGGCACTGCTATCTACTGACATCAGGCTATTCCTCCCTATCCTTGAGTCTTCAGTTCTGCTTCTCTCCATTGCACCCACAACTATCTGTTTTTCTTTCTCTTCCATTTCTCCACCACTTACTTGCTCCTTTTAGTGGTGCTCTGAGTCTTTGAGTATCTGGAAGCTCCACAGGAGTGGTCTCATGTGTGCTATGCCCCACTCATGTGCTATGGTACCTGAAAGGGGTCATCTCAGGAGTGCTTTGATCCTCCAGGCCTTCGTGGTGCTGGACTGCTGGATACTTCAGGCTAGCTCTCTGTCTGGGCCCCATGGCATGGGTCTGGTTATCATCTCAGGCATGTGGTCCCAGGCAGAGTTTTCCTAGTCTCTGGCTTGCTCCCTGTCCTGGGAGCCTTTCCAGCCTTGCTTGGCACTGGACTGGTGGTCATCTCGGGCTCATTTTTTTTTTTTTTTCAGGGAATGTTAGGCTACTAATCACTCAGAACACTGAAAGTAGCCATAGCCTCTCTCCTCTCTGCCACCTACTGACGCACATGTGACATAGCAGCCACAACAACAATGCTTCTGGGTGCAGAAAGTTTCTCATTTTAAAACTAGAATTTATTGTAAGAATTCACATTGCTGAATATATTTTTAAGTATCAGCTCATCTGATTTAGCCTTTGTTTAAAACAAGGCTCTGATAAGTTACTATTTGCCTGTATTTAATAACAAGAACCAACTCTTAGGTTTTGGTTCCACTGATAATATAGAAACAAAACCCTCTATATTACAAAAGTTTCGCAGATTGGGAGCCTGACATGGGTCAAAACTGAATTTGAAATTCTCTTCTAATCCACATATGAATTATCTGCTAGACTTGAAGAAAAACCTCCTTTTCATCATTTTGCTTTGGGAAATGCTACTCGTAATATTTCACAGTTCCTAAAATGTTTGTTAATTAGTATTAAATGTTTTTGGATCATTGCAAATATGCGTAAATAAATACTTAAAGCTTATCTAAGCCTTTTATGAATTAAATATAAATATAAGTGTGGATATATCTCATAAATGCACAAATAGACCCCAAATGGAATGAAGTTAAATCTTTTAAAAGCAAGAATAATAATTACATATATTTAGATGGATAGACAGAAAAATTACTCAATATGTAATAAGTAAAGGAAAATCACATCCTATCCTCCCATTGTATGTAATAAACAAACAGTATTTATTACTCTAATATGGCGTAAGAAGGAAATATAATTAACTTTCAAAGACCAGAGTCTTTTAAATGGATTATTCTAATGTTTATTTTTTGTTGAATTTGTTATTATATTTACAACCCAAGAAAAGTTTATGGCAATAGTGCACATTTAAGAGTCACTCTGAAGCAGAGCTTGGTTCCCTTGCCAGTGTAGTCACATTGCTTTATTCTCTCAAGCTACACGGTCCTTCTTCCTTGCCATTTTTTACCACTGCTACATCCCAGGTAGCTTGTTTTAAGAATTATTGTCTATTCTCTCCTCATACGATCCAAGGGAGAAATGTTTTTTTGGGGGGTGCTTTCTTACAAAGCATGGGTGAGGGAAGTCACATTGGACAGTCTTACCCAGGGCGGATGATGATTTCTCCATAACAACAGAGATGGAACCCTTTTCAGTTAACCTCAGCTATTTTCTCTAGAACCCCCTGAGACCAGCCAACAGCTTGCAATTAAAACAGGGCTACATATCAATGTCTGGGAGGAATAATTGGAATCTCAGCTGAGTCCAGAGATCCTCTCCAACTCCTCCGCCTAGTGAGAAGATGTCAACAGTCAACAAGCCACGTGGTGATGATGGTCTGCAGTCAGGCACAGCCGACGCCCTGTATTTGTAACAGTGATTTCTGCTTAAATTTTTATGTTCATATGACCACAACTATTTTTACACACACACACGCACGCACGCACGCACCCACACACACGCACACACACACATACACACACACACGCACACACACACATACACACACACACACGCACGCGCACACACACACACACACGCACACACACGCACGCACACACACGTCATCAGACTGCTCTGAAAGCATTTTTTAACCACTGAGCCGTTTCACCATTCCTATGCATCTATTATTGTTCTTGATTGCTATTTACAAAAAGTACCTTAGACAGAATATATTAAAAAATAGCAACAGTGTATGACTCCTAGGGCAGGAAGCAAGGAAGTCCAAGATCATGGTGCTCGATCATATGTGTCACCATTACCTCTTTCCAAATTCCTTTTGGTGACCCATACCCTATCTTCCTCCCAACTTCATGTCCCCTATATTTTGTTATTCATTCCCCAAGTCCAGTCAATGCTGGCATATGTTCAGGGGTATGGGGCCATTCCCAAGGAAATGCATGGCCTACCACCAGCCATGTCCCCAAAGAGAATGGCTCTTACTTCTTCCACCACCACCCACTGTAAGTAGCTACTCTACCAAGGGTGGTACTCTGCAGATCCTTGATGATTCATATGTGAGTTTTGACTGGCTTGAGATTGCAAAGGTCTTCTGTGGATAACCACAGCTGCTATGCATTATAGGTATAGCAACCAAGGCCTCTCCAGAAGTCAGCATTTCACTGCTCTCATCTTTGCTCACCACCTCTCATTCTTTTCACCTATTCTTCTAAGATGTTCCCTGAACAAAAGAGAGAAGAGGAAAAGCTACGCCCCAGTATCACAATCTAGGGCATGCATAGCTGCAACCACTCTTTCTCAACTTGTCTTCACTCCCCTCAAGTTCCACTACCTTCCAACAGTGCCAGGGCTAGGGACCAAGCATTCATTCTCAGGCTCTTTCCTGGTGGGGTTTGGAGGGACAAAGGTTACCAGCACATTTTGGAGAGACTCCTATGGTACCAACAGGAAATAGAAAGCAACAGACAAAAGGACTAGATTGAAATTTCAAGTCCTAGCCATAGCAGGGGAGACAGAGATTGGGATTTGAGAAATATTAATGATAGAGAAGTTTAGTCTCACCTTTAGTAGCATTGCAGAGCTACCTTGTCGAAGTCTATACACAGGACTCCAGAAGTTAATAATTAGCCTACGACCACCTGCATGACTAACTCTCTTCAGAGACATAAAACAGAAGTCATAATCCTAATTATGCCAAATATCCTGTTCACGTTAAAAACTTGTAATGCATCTTAAAAAAAAGGAACTTATGACACATTGCCAAAGATCAGTGCTGGTCCACAGAAACAGAGGAAACAATACTGCAGTACAGCAGGAAACAACTGCTAAAATGGTATTCAAGAATCCAAAGAAAATGATTGGTTCTAGTAAATTACTGGTTATAAAATTTATCAAGAGGCAGGCAAGTTTCGAGAAGGAATCAATCAGAGACACTATATAAATCCAATATTTGCCATAGGTTTCCAAGCATATCAAAGTTTATATTACAAGAGAAAAATGTAAACATAGACTTGTTAGACAGTCGGTGAGTCTAACACACACTTAATTGAATGGCCAAGAAGAAAAGGACGAAAATGTTTGAAGGAAATAGCTTAAGGAGAAAATAGCTAATACCTTTCCAATTTTGATGAAAGACACCAAGCCAGTTATGAAGCTTAAAGAAACATAGGCAGTATGGATACAAGAAATCACACCTTTTAATGTGACTAGCTGCACAAAGGTAAATATTAAAACATCAGTGTTAGAACCATGGCTATGGTAAAACCTGAGACACTAAATCGGTTAGAAGAAAAGGTGAGGAAGAGCCTGGAACACATTGGCACAGGAGACAACTTCCTGAACAGAACACCAACAGCCTGGGCCTTAAGGTCAACAATCAATAAATGGGACCTCATGAGGCTGAGAAGCTTCTGTAAGACAGGAGACACTGTCAACAGAATAAAGCAACAGTCCACAGACTAGGAAAAGATCTTCACCAACCCTACATCTGACAAAGGTCTAATATCCAAAATATATAAAGAACTCAAGAAATTAAATACAAACAAATCAAATAATCCAATTAAGAAATGGGGCTCAGAACTAAATAGAGCATTCTCAACAGAGGAATATCGAATGTCTGAGAAACACTTAAAGAAATGCTCAACGTCTTTAATCATCGGAGAAATGCAAATCAAAATGACTCTGAGATTCCATCTTACACCCATCAGAATGGCTAAGATAGAAAAAACTCAAGTGACAGCACATGTTGGTGAGGATGTGAAGAAAGGGGAACACTCCTTCACTGCTGGTGGGAATGCAAACTACTTTCGCAATCTATCTTGTGCTATCTCAGAAAACTGGGAAGAGGGCTTCCTCAAGACCCAGCTATTCCACTCTTTGTAATATATCCAGAAGATGACCCACCACACAACAAGAACATATGTTCAACCATGTTCATAGCAGCCTTATTCATAATAACCAGAACCTAGAAACAACCTAAATGTCTCTCAGTCAAAGAATGGATAAAGAAACTGTGGTACATTTACACTATGGAATAGTACTCAGCTATTAAAAACAAGGAAATCCTGAATTTTGTTGACAAATGGATGGAACTAGAAATAATCATACTGAGTGAGTTAACCCAGAAGCAGAAAAACTACATGGTAAATACTCACTTATAATTTGACACTAGCCCAAGAGGTATGTTCCATGAAAGTCCACTTACTAGGAGATTGGGATAAATATGAGAACATCCTAGTGGGATTCTAGGTTGGAGAAGTATGGGAGAATGGAGAAATAGAAGGATCCAGGGGGTCCTAGAAACCTACAAGAAGAACATCATGATGGGCAGATCTGGGTCCACACATCAAGCTCAAACTATTGCACCACCCAAGGACAATACATGCAGTGAACATTGAACCTCTACTCAAATCTAGCCAATGGAAAGGCCATTCTCCACAGTTGAGTGGAGAGTGGGGACTGACTCTGACACTAACTCTGGTTCCCCATATTTGACCACTTCTCCTTGTTGGGGAGGTCTGGTGGCATTCAGAGAAAGGATAAGCAGGCTGCCAAGATGAGACTTGATAGCCTATGATCATACAGAAGGGAAGGAGGTCCTCCTCCGTCACAGACATAGGGGAGGGGAATAGGGTGAAAGCGGGAGGGAGGGAGGAATGAGAGGGTATAAGGGATGGGATAACAACTTAGATGTAATCTGAATAAATTAATTAAATAAACAAAACAAAACAAAACAAAACAAAACAAAAAAACTATGGCTATGGGTCCCAACAGATAAATGGAAGTTATAAAAACAAGTTGTTGAGGAATGAGAGAAAAATATGTCCACACAAAAATTTAAACTTAGGTGAAAATACTCTTAAAAATGCATGAAGTTCCAGATAAGCTGTGGTGACATTTTCTTTGGCTTACTCTATGTTATTCTTTTCATACCCATTTCATCAGTTTCTGTCCTAATCTTTATTATTTTTTTTCCATCTACTATTTAGGGTTTTGACTCATTCTTGTTTACCTAAGACTTGGAAGTACACAATTATACCATTTATTTACCATCTTTCTCACACTTTTACTTTTTTTTTTCTTTTTTGCATTTATTGTTTATATGGGAGAGGGCCTGTGATTGCCATGGCTTGTGTGTAGACATCAGAGGATGACTTTGGGGGGCTTGGTAAGTTATCATCATTTGGATTTATGTTTCCCCTTTCTACTAAGGAAGATTCCTCCTAAAGTAGCAGAGACAGCAACTCTGGTATTCACATAGAGTAAAAGGTTCTTACGGACTTCATGTTATTTCTGATAACGTTCAGAGGGGAGTCACCTATGCTCCACTGGGAAGAAAACACAGTGTAATCAGTGGCCCTACCCTGCTGTAAAGTCCAGGAATGACTAACTTAAAGGCAGTCAACAGCTGTGTAATTGGTTCTAAGGTTCATTCAATATGAAGAAATACAGGACTTTCCACAATCCAATCAATAATATATAAACAACAAAAAAGATTCATAACAAGTAATGACTTTAAAACAGTAATAAAAATCTCTTAAGAAGAAGAGCCAGTGATTGAGCAAATTCACCACCAAACCATTAAGGAAAAGATAATAATAATTTTATATTTGTTCCATGAGGTGAAAATGGAAGGAACACTGCTAAATTCATTTTAGGAAGCCAGAATTACCCTGTCAACAAAACTGGCTTAGAATATGAGAGAGAGAGAGAGAGAGAGAGAGAGAGAGAGAGAGGGAGAGAGAGAGAAAGAAGAAGAAGAAGAAGAAGAAGAAGAAGAAGAAGAAGAAGAAGAAGAAGAAAACCAAAACCAAAACCAAAACCAAAACCAAAGCAAAACAATGATCAACTGCCTTTATGAACATGGACACAAGTATTTTCAAACATATACATGCAAACCAAAATCAAGAGCTTATAAAGAAAATCATGGGTGTGACTAACATGTCTCACAGCAGCGTTGGTGCAACATAGTAAAAGCAACTCCTGTATTCAAAACATAAAAAGACGTGAGGACAGAAATGAAGTGATCATCTCTCAATAGATTCAGAAAAGTTCTTTGACAAATTCCAACATCCTTTCATGATAAAAGCCTTAGAAAAACTAAAGGAATATGACTCAACATAATAAAGGCAAACCAAGGGCCAGTATTAACATAAAGCAACTGAAGAATACACCAGCAAATGGAGTGATCAGCCATGGGCACAGACTGGCAAAATAAATACTGTGAAAATGTCTATGTTACAGAAATAAAACTACAGATTCAACATAATCTCCATCAAAATTTCAATAAACTTTACACAGAACCAAAAAAATAATTTACTAAGTCATATTGGAAACACAATAGTCTCAAATGGCCAAAGCAATCCTAAGCAGAAAGGTCAAGGCTGGAATATCACTGTATCTCAAATTATATAAGAAATGAAGAAATAAAAGTAGCATGTCACCAAATAGATGCAGCATAAAAGAAAGGACCCAGAAACTAATTTAAATGGTGGCAAAAATATGAGGAAGCGAGACCTCTGTCCAGGGCTGGCGATCCTATAAACTCACGTAACCGCTATGAAAATTGTGTGGTAACTCCCTAATAAACTAAACTATCATAAAACCCGACTATAGCATTCCTGGTTATATAACCATAAGATGCGACCTAGTAACAGGGTTCTTTGCACATTCATGGTACTGCTTCCCTTTTTCCAGTAAACAGAAAATAGAAAGAATTTAGATGTTCATCAACAGATGAATTGATAAAGAAAATGTAATATGTACATATCATGAAATTTTATTCAGGCATAAGAAATAAATTAGGATACTTATAAGAAAAAAGGATGAAACTAGAGATCATTATATTTAATAAAAGCAGCCAGATTACAAAAGACAAATATCCCATGGAGTCCCTACTGCTGAAGACGCCAAAAGACAAATATCACATGGAGTCCCTACTGCTGAAGACGCCACGAACTTTGGACACAGAACTGAGAAGAGGTTGAGTTGGTTCTATCCCAAAAGTCTTCTCCCTGAGAAGATGCCATAGACCCTCCCAAGAGAGGGAAGCAACCAATCGTCCCACCCCGCTATGATTCCTATGAACCACAGCAATGACCAGTATAGGGAGATAAGACTAAGGGTACAATAGTGGTACACATACATTGTTGGTAACCAACAGCTCTCTAATTGGGTGTAAGGCACACTCAACAACAGGGAAGTCATGCCTGTTACTGGTAATCTGTCACTAACAAACAGAGATCTTGGAAATGAACCTACAGCTAACACTTTACTATAATAGGAGAATTCCTATCTATATTCTAAATATCCTTATGTTCACAGCTCAGTAAGTATAGGTCATACTATATGTGAAATCTTAGATTTAGATGTAGCTCTATCTCTCCTTCCTTTATCTTTCTTCCCCCACAGTAGATCATTGGGGAAGTAAGGGATGCATGCGATGGCTATTGCCACTACTTTATTAGAACTTAAAATTGTACCAGAGAAAATCCTCTGGGAATATCTGTGAAGAAATTTTTGGTGGTGTTGTTGTTAGGTCAACCTCTGGGCATGCCTGTGGGAAATCATCTTAAATCAGGTTAACTGAGGTAGGACAGCCTTCTTCCGGTGGGTGATAATATTGCCTATACTACCACCAGCAGAACCACCACCAAATCATAACCACCCCCATAACCACCACTGCCACCACCACCATAACCACCACCATCACCATAACCACCACTACCACCACCATAACCACCACTACCACCACCATCATCAAGGGTTCAAGATGGCGGGTCCTTTGGTCTGGAAAGGCAGAACCTCTGAATTCTGGTCCTTTGGCTGTGGCTCAGCTTCTATTTTGGTTGCTCTCACATATTCGTTTTGTCCCCCAAGCAGTGCTTCACAGACATTTTTTTCAACTTGATTTAAAAAAATAAAAAGAAAAACCACTGCTTTACTCTAAACCTAACAAGAAGTAAACCAAATGGTAAATAAACAAAACAGCCATATGTGTCTCCATTTAATAATCAATATGTACTTTCTGCCAAGCATTGTACAGGAGATGAGCGTAATGTCTGTCCTCAAGGATCATATGATAAAGAGAGAAAGAAAAGTAGGGGGGGAAAGTAGTGGAATGAGGTTCATATGCATAAATTCTTTACAATATAGCCAGAGTAAACTTGATTTTTAATTTATAATTTTTAAATCTTTAAAAAATTTTTGTATTGTTCATGTGGCCACTATAGATATTTGTATTCACAAGCTCAGTTTTTATTTTCTTTTGGTCCCTCTAATAAATTTAAAATATCAAATTTTGCTAAGACTTTGATGTCAGTTTCTTTGTGTTTATGCTTTCAATAAAGTACTATTTCTTCATTTGAGAAGTGCCCTTGGCGGTTATTACCAAGCAGAACATTATTAATTGTTAAATGCATTCTGACAAATCACGTGGGAAGGAAAATGGAAAATTCCAGGACTCTACTTCCCAAGGGCCTGCCCCATGTAAACACCTCCCAGAGCACAGCAAGGCCAAGTTCTCTCATCATCTTCATCAGGTCTGTGTCCAGTTGTGGTTCAGTATGAGGTCAAAGGACATTTGGGTTGGCCCACTTTCTTCAGATTCCTGTTTAGGGTTGAACCACTTTTAGTTTGACACAGCAAGTAACCAAGTAACCAATGTCCTCTTTCTAGAGTCAAAAACATTGAGCAGGCCTGCTCTTGCCCAGATCCGCGCCTCAACCCCAGTCCCTCTCCCTCCCTCGCAGATAAAACTGGCTCCTCCAGGGCTGCAACTGGTGGCTGAGCAGTGAGGCTAGGAGACAGTTGCTCCCGGCAAAAGCGCAGCCCCACAGGCTCCGCTGGCGCCCACAACTTGTTTTCCTTGCCCTTGGATGGAGTTCAGGACGCCAGGGCCCCACCCTGCAGGAAGCCCTCCCCAGGAGCCTTGCCCGCTGCCCCGTGTGGATCGCCTCGGCTCCTCGGCGCCTCCCGCCTTCCCCGGGCCAGGACGGTGGAACACGGCCTGTAGTGCTTGCAGCTGCGGGCGGTGAGCGGGGCCGCGGTGAGCAGGGGCCCGGGAACTTTGGGGGATGCAGGAGGGCGCTGGGTCCACGACAATGGAGGAGGCGGGGCAGCGGCGGGGGGCTGGAGCTCAGCCGCAGGTGGCTGCGCAACTTTGGCGCGGGGTGCCAGGCAGGGTTTCCTGTCTTGGGGTCCGCTAGGTACCCGCAGGTCTTGACAATAGAGAGCCGGGTGAAGGACCTATGGGAGTGTCATTTAGTCATGGTGACCTGAACTCTCCAGGGGGCGGGCCCTTCCCTGGCCCACTTGTTTCCTCCCCCCCCCCACCCCCGCTTGTATCAGTGGCAGCCAGCCCTCTCCTTGCAGCTCTGTGGGTCTCTCCTCAGGCCTCTCTCTGGCAGGTTTAGACATCTTCAGATGACTTCAAGGTGTCTTGGGCAGAGGCTGTGTTCCAAAATAGAGCCTGTTTCTCCCGTTATTTTACAGAATGCAATATTCGCCTTTTAGGAGTTAGATTAAGATAGCTCTTCAGATTCTCAGTGTGCTTGTGTGTATATACGTTTAGATCCTAAGTGTGCTTGTGGCTTTTTTTTTTTTTTTTATAGAGTACTTTAAGTGCAGCCAATAACAGAAGCACAAATGAAGACATTATACAGTAAGGTTAATTTCCAAAATACTTCTGGGATACACATGCTACTTCGCAGATGTACAAAACAACCTCCACCAGCCAAAGCTACACAGAGAAACCCTCTCTCGAAAACAAAACAAAACAAAACAAAAAAACCATAACTTCCACCTTCCTGCCCCTTGTCACAGGAAAATATGGAACCAAAGCATTACCAATAAATTAGCACACTGTGGCATTGTATGGGCCAATGACATCACCAGAACAGAGGACACAGTATGTTCATACTTTAAATGTCCACAAGAAGCAGCTGATAGGCTTGTAGGGACAATAAGAAAAATAATAAACTTTCCAGTTCCATTAAACTTTGTAAGTCTTCTGAGGCCCAGCTACAGGCAAACTGGACAGTACGGTAGAAATAGACTTTAATTTAGTATAAAATAACAAAAACTTGAAAATATATTTTAAAATATATGAAATGCTAGGAATTAAAGTTATGCTTCACGGGTAGGAGAAGCTAATGAAATATATTTTCTTAGGTGAAAAATATCACATCCCAGCCAGATCTGGTGGCAAAAGCCTGTAGACCCAACACTCTAGGAGGGAGAAGCAGGCAGATCTCTGTGAGTTCAAGGCCAGCCTGGTCTACTAAGCAAGTACAGGACAGGCAAAGCTACATGGGGAAACCCTGTCTCAGGAAACAAACAAAAACAAGAGAAGAAGAAGAAAAAAAGAAACTATCATGTCCTTAAAATGATACATACTTAAAGATAATCCTAACTGATACATTGTTTTAAACTGGATGTTTTATTAGCTTGTTTGAAAGAATGTCCACACTGCAATTAAAAAAAAATATGTAGCAGCTCTTCATTATATAAAAATAGGTATTCTAAAGAATTAGCAGACAGTATAAGGCTACCAGACATTACAGTGAAACTGAAGAAAGAAATTTCAAGATAAAATAAGGACAGGTATTTAATAAAATTCATCTTAAATCAGTGGAAGGGGCCAGGGAGTAACATGTAAATTGATCATGCTTGGACTATTTGGCGTTTATTTGAGTAAACTGATACTCAAACTGGAAGCATCCCTTGTGTTAATATGAAGTGTAGTCTAAATGGCTTTCTAACTTGAATCTAATTACATAAAATCTGAAGGTTTGTGTACATAACAAATGGTAAGCATTATGTAAAACGTAGGCCCATAAGGAACATGTTTATCAGCACAATTATGCAAACATAGATATGAACAAGAGATCTCTGTTATAAGAAAAAAAAAAGAAAGATAATTTAACCACAACTTGATCTGATGACCATCAGTAGCACAGCTGAAAGGTGACTCAGGGAAATTATCAGTAAGGGTCGCAGAAACACTGATGATCAAATAAAAATACAATTACAATTCAACACCAACTTTTTTTTTTTTTTAACAATGGCAACTTTTACTACTCCTAATTTTGAAAATCTAATCATTGTGTTGTTGCTGCCAAAGCAAAAGAAATGTACACTTAACATACTTCCGGTGGAAATGTGAATTAGGGAAAAAATTTCACAAAGAGATAGCTGTAAATGTTTTCATTCATTATTTATCTTTTGTAATTTGTCGTGTAACTATACATGACAAGGAGAAAATAAAAATCTCTGTCAAAAGTCTGCCTCAAAGATGTTGGCGGTAGCATTCTCTGTAATGCAGCAAGCTTTAAAACTGGAAATCATCTGTTAGGACTTGGCTGCTTAATTTCTCGTGCACCATGAGACAGAAGGTACATAGTCTAAAGCACTAGATTGCCTAAGTGTTCTAACAGGAAAGTATGGAAAATTACTAGTTAAAAGAACATGAACAAAAACTATGCAACAGTGCAGACACACAGCTACAGCTTGAATGTATTCTCCAGCCTTGGAGAACGTGGGGGATACAAAATGAATTATTGTTGCTTTTGATGTTTATATCCTCCTACATATTTCTGTGTGCATGTTTATAAAGAAAATTGATGTGGTTTTTTGTTTTTTGTTTTTTGTTTTTGTTTTTGTTTTTGTTTTTGTTTTTTTGAGACAGGCTTTCTCTGTGTGCCACTGCCCCTGGCTAAAAATATCAATGTTATTATAAGAAAACTAAAGTCACCTAGAATATCTGTGGTTTGTTATTCATGTGTATGTATCCTTTCTGGATAGAGTGGCTATCATTTACTGTAAAAAATTATATTGTCTTTCCTGAAGATTTTTATCTTCTTTTCACTTTCTTTTTTAAAAGACCCTTTCGTGATACTCCTTAGAAAACTCCCTTTTCTCCTTCATGAATATTGATGATTATGATGTTTGTTATAGGGACAAAAGTACAAAATTCTGTGCATTGTTTTAATCATTAACTTTGTCAAAAGAAGAAAATATAGGCCAGTTCATATTTTTTATATATTTCACCAGCATTGTGCTAAATCCCACTTTAATAATATATACTCTTCTGGATTTAATACCTAGATATGCTATTCTTTCAGAAAGAGAATATGTATTGTGAAAAAAACAAAATTAAACCATTGAATGAGAAAAGTGAAACGTTTGGGGAGAATCTTAAGATTAAAAAATAAATGTAATGCCGTTCGTATACATGACAAAGAAAAGAAAACTATTAAACAGAAAATCAGCAAATGACAACAAGAACATTGCCTGCAGTGGAGATGTAAATGACTTCCAGATGAAATCATGGCTACTCACCCTCCCCTATTACAAAATATTGGGAAATCAAGCCAAATTTTCATTTCCTGAAAGACGGACAATTGGTGGTGACAGATGTCCTGAAGGTGTTGTTTGACAAAATTCCAGGGCTTGGGCGACCTGGACTGACCCTTCACAGCCCTTGGTGAAAGTTCACTACATACCTTTTGCTTGTCCTTATATTTCTTACTGGTAAAGGCCTCTCGCTGAACGCTAGCGCTGATGGAATACAACAAAAGCTGGTGTTAATAAGAGCAAAACTAATGGTGGGTCCCTGGGGAGAAGAGCTATGCAGAAAACCGAGTCTTTCATAGAACCCATTATTTAAACACATTTAAGTCATTTGTAGGTGATATGAGTAAACATAAAATAGAAAATAAAAACATTAAAGAAGAAACACTTAGGGAAATTCTAGATGCTGACCAATTGTACCTGGATTGTTTGGTTTTCATGTCCAGCCTCAGTAACAAGGAGCTAGTGTGGACAGGAAGAGATTTTGATCATACAGTGAATGACACAGTGTGGTACC
Source organism: Acomys russatus (assembly GCF_903995435.1). NCBI lineage: Eukaryota > Metazoa > Chordata > Mammalia > Rodentia > Muridae > Acomys > Acomys russatus. The sequence continues at coordinate 19,612,390 of NC_067168.1, forward strand.
TTCCTGAAGGCAAAGTAATCAGTTTTAGGGATCCTGAGGTTCTTCTAGCACCTGCACTATTGTAATAAAGTTAGGAATCCTATTGAAACAAGGGTTCATGGTGAAGACCCAGAGGAAAACATTTTGGCTCAGTGAACTGCCTACCTGCCTGAACAGACTTGTGAGACCAGAACTTTTCTGATATTGCAGAAAAACAAAGAACAGACCACCTTTGCTTAAGCAAGGGGCTGCACAGTATTTTAAGAATCAAAGGAAAAAGATGGTGGTCTTATGCCAAATATAAAGGAAAAATAGAGGGAGGAAAGGAAGAATTAAACAAGGGTCAGAGAGATTGGGCTTCTGTAGAAACAAAAGCTTGATGTAACTGGTAGAAGAAGTAACTTCTGATCTAAAAAGTTATTGAGCAAAGAGAAAACTGGTTTTATCATGTTAATTTGTAGTTCTCATCAAATTTGCTGTTTGCTTGCTTTGTTTCTTTTTAATCAATATACTTATGCAATCAAGGAAGAGTTTAGGAAAATATATGTATCCTAAAAGGGTATGTAATCAGTGATTAAAGGTCTCAAGAAAATGATTTTGTGCATAAATGAAGCCTGTGAGGGACACAGGTTGTCAGAGTAGGTCAAGCCATACTGAGATATTCTTCCACTCTGCTCAGTCTCTTATGAATGAAATTAGATGCTGTCCCTCATCTGACTCTTCCCTTGACTCTCTTGCATCCACCTGCTTCAAGCCCAGCCCTCACCTGGGCCGGGTACCCAGCAGACAATGACAAACACAGTGAAAACCCACTACATTGTCCATTTTATGTCCAGTGTGTGAATTGATTTAAATTCTTTGGCTAGCAATTTAATAGTGTTTAAAATGCACAAATATTGCTCCTGCTACCTTTACTTCTCAAGTTTATAATGTTGATATGCAGGGTTATCTGTATGCTTGTTTCCAAATGGATTGTGATAGTATAAATTATGGAATAATTTAAAATTTCACTGTTAAGCAGTCAGTCAAATATATTCTCCAGTTATCAAATGAGAATAGTTCTATTAAGTGAGAGTAGACATTTTAATAAGAAAATATGGAAGCCTCCTCTCTCTACTAAAAGATAAACACACACACACAGTGTATATTACACACACAAAAATTACACAGAAATATGTATGCTGGCATACAAAAAGTCCAATATACAGATGAGAAAAGGAAACAGGGGAGTCTTTTTATCTAACTACTTAATTGCTTAGTAGCTGTTTGCTTTCAGATCATGTATACTTTAAGAAATGTATCTTTTCAAGCAATCTAAAGTAAACCACAGGCCCGTTCTGTTTATCTAGCCAGCTAAACCATGGCGTAATCAGGAGTTGGCAACACTCCTGGTTGTGCACTGGGCTTGGTGATTGTCTATATAAATGTAGTGAGAATATTTTTGTACACTGTATAATGAAAACATTTCATGTCTCAAAGCCAAATAAAAATAAAACATTTAAGCAGATTGTACAAGTTTGCAAGTATAGAGTTAATGACTATCTGTGAATTTGCTACACAGTGTGCTTGCATTTTAATCTACCATTTATTTTAGAAAGCAGTCCCACACGCAACCCACAGATACTAAGGAAAGAGTCAACTGTACAATTTTTCTTTGGAAGGATTCAAGTGTAAGTAAAATAACAAATATTTTAGGCTATAAATGCAATTACAAAATATCATTTTTTTTTGGTGTGTTCGTTAGTTCATTGAGAAGTGGCTTCTCTGGTTTCTTGTATGGTTGAGTTTATGCAGTGCAGTTTTATGAAAATATGTTTTGTACATAGTTCTGATGGGTTTATCTGCATGGAGTATTTTGCTGTCACCTTTAACTTGACAATAAAAATCCCTATCTACACTGTCTGCATTGGGTACTTTCTTAACTGTAGCCTGCACAACCAGCTCCTCTTCCTTGCAGAATTGTGCAATATGCTGGCTGACTTGGGTCCTTTTGTATTCAGCCTCTCCACTACCAGTTTTCTCCTCATGAAGAATCCTGTAAAATGAGTCAATCCTTCACATCACGGATGCCAAGAAGCTGGCTTAAGATCTATAGAGTTATGTGAGGAGGTATGCATTCAAGTTTTATGTCTGGCAAGCTTCAAGGGCAGTTTCATTATGGATTCACTGAAGGAATACATTTACAGCTTTGTTTCCATTCGAGTTTTTAAAGTTCAGATTATAATATACATATTATAGAAAATGTAAAGAAGTAGTTTTATTTTTTTGAAAGATTTTCTCCATTTTGTGTTTTTAACAAACTACATTGTAACATTACAAATCTGTAAACATTTCATGGGTTTTGCAAGACTATTTATACCTCTATTTTCATGGATTATTAGTTTATGATATTTCATTGTGAGGTGCTCTCCTAGCTAGCAGGCTACTCTATCATGCAGTTTGGAGTCACTGCTGCTTGCTTCTAGTCTGTGTTCTTTTACAGAAAATAAGAACGTCACTTAAAGCAAAAACCAGTATAGAATCTCTGGGATTTGAAATAGAGGATTACTTAGGTTAAGAAAGAGATTTTAGAGACCATTACACTATTATGATCTTGCTGGTTGTTCTTTTCCCTCCCTTTTTGGTCTTCTCTTCTCTCCTCCTTTCCCTTCCTCTCTTTCTCTGGCTTATTCATCTTCTTTTGATCACATTATACAGGTTTTTAATTTTTAAAACAATTCTTAGTGACTCCCTCAGAAACCTTTCTACAGAAGAAATGTAGAAATATCACAATTTTATTTTTAATCTGTTTGCCTCATTTCTTTCTTTTTATTTATTTATTTATTTATTTATTTTGGTTTTTGTTTTGTTTTGTTTTGTTTGTTTTGGTAACATAATTTTCCCAGCAGAATATTCCAGAATAACATTGCAAGGAGAAGAGAGTATAAACAGCCTTGTGGTTTTGGTCTTAGAGCAAACAGTCTTTCTTGGTTCTTCTGTTGATAGCTATGGAATGCTTCATGAGGGTCATAGCCAGATTAAGGAAGCTCTGTTCTTTTTTTAGGTTATTGAGTGTTTGCCTTTATATTTTTAACTGAAAAAAGAAAATAAAAGAAGATGTCTTAAATGTTTTTCTGGAGTTTATTGGGATGAAATGAAGTTTTGCTTTTCATTTTAGTCGTATAGTACATTGGTTGGTTTTTATATTAAATTATATTATTGGCTATAAACATATATGCTAATAAAATATTTTAATAAAATGTAGAAAATACATTCAAGTAAATAAAAATTGAGATTAAATCCTGCTTGGTTATAGTGTACATATAGTGATATGGCTTGAGCTTGTTTTTTAGTGTTTTCTTGGCTTTTGGAGTCAAGTAATTAAGCAATGTTAATATAGCTCCCTTTTCATGGTGTCTGAGTCAGGTTATATTAAGGTCACTCTGAACCAACAAAATAAGCTAGGATACATTCAGTCTTACTTCTGGGACATTTGTGAAAGCTTGGCATTCATCCTTTTCAAAGAATTTTTCATCTTATCAGAAAAGTGCTATCCTCTTAGTTTTTCTATGTGGGAAGACTCTTCAGTACTAATTCATCATCTTCCTGTAATTCTGCTCAGATTTTCTGCTTCTTACCAAGTCACCATTAGTGGTGTGTCTTTCTAGGAATGCCTATGCCATTTAGCTGATCTAAACTGGGTGTACGTGTGTGTTTTCTATAACAAGTACATTATAATATGACCTTAAAACAGAACAAAATTAACATGACACATAGTGGGGCTCAAACCCAAGACCTTACCCTTATTGAAAATTCATTCTACTATTGAGTTGTATCTTTGGCCTTGACTTATTGTGTTTCTATTATTGATATTGCTGGTCTTTTTATATTTTCTCTGTCTGATTGGATGATTTTTATTGATTTGTTATTAAGATGTTACCTATTTGTATATTTTTCACTTGTCTATTGATTTCACCCAGTGATTTTTAGAATTCTGTTATTGTATTTTTCCTGTGTTAAAATTTATATGTATTTTTTTATTTCTTCGCTAAGACTTTGAGTCTTCTTGGAACATTTATCATTTTTAAATTTTCTTTTAGCATTTGTCTATATGATGATGATGTGTGTAACGTGTGTGTGTGTGTATGAGAGAGAGAGAGAGAGAGAGAGAGAGAGAGAGAGAGAGAGAGACTCTGTGCCCAGGGCACACATGTGGAGGTCAAAGGGCAGCCCTGTGGAGTCAGTTTAATCTTCCACCTTGCGTGGACTCTGGAGGTCATGTTTATGTGGCAAGCTCCTTTACTCACTGAATCATCTCTTGGCACTGGAGAATTTTTAAATACATAAATTATTTGTCAAGTAAGTCAACATTGGTGTCAACCTAGCATTAACATCTTTTGATACTGCTTTTTAGGAGTTGACCCTTTTCTGGTTCTCTTCCCCCCCCCCCCCATAATTTTGTGTTGTTTCCTGGACATTTTGAGCATTGTTTAGACCCTGAGTCTTGCTAAGGTTGATGGAGAAAGCTGACTGTCTCACTGTTTTGCCAGGCAGCTCATGCACTTGCTTTGAGGCCTCCCTTCCTGGCCAACTTCTGGGTGTGTGACTTCAATGCCAGCTTTATTTTCAGTGACACTCAGCTAGCTCTTGAGGGGACACAACCCAGCACTCACTCTCACACTTGGGCACTGTTCTCTCTTGCTTAGTTCTCCCGGTCTTTGTTAGGCTCTGGGAAACATTACTGGGATCCTTTTGAGTCACCATTGCCTGCTTGAGCCAGAACAAAAAGGCGTGCATGTACTGACGCCATCCAGTGCCTCCCTCTGAGATTCAGGATATTCTGAAACAGTGTGAGGCCAAGAGAACCAGAAACAAACTAAAAGCTTTTTGCCTCATGTCCCTGCTTTATAATCAAAGCGTGTTAGCAACTTTTCAGTTAAGTGAGACCATATTTCAGTCTACTTGCAACGTTAACTATGGAGAGTCACGACAGGCGCAGCAGTTTCGCAGTTGCTGACAAGTATTCTCTCACATCCGGCATTTGACAAAAGTTTGAGGTTTGCAGATTCTTACACTCTGACAATGGAATTGAGTCTCTTTCACCCCTTCAGGTGTGATCATATTCTGTAATAACTCACAGGACTCAGGACAGAACTCTACAAGTGAGAAAAGTTTTATTAGAAGAAATACAAATCAAATTTAACCAAATAAAAACACACATGGGTGCTTTCTGCAGAACCAGAGGACCTGAGTTTAATACCCAGAACACACTGTAGAAGAAGAAACTGACTTTTGAAATTTGTTCTCTGACCTTTGCACATTGTCATGTTTATGTCTCTTGCGAGGCCATCACCTACCCACATTGCTTTTGTGTAAAGCTTCGATTGTTGTCGTAAATACAAACCATCCATCTTTTCACCCGATGGGTTGCAATGGTTGCTTTCCTGACACTTTGGTGTTTACTTGCTGGTATGCTGACTTGAGCCTCGATGTTCAGTTTGCATTGACATTTCTGTACATAGGTGTGACTGCTAAAAGCTGTGGTTATGTGGCTGAACTAAGTCTCTCGTCCCCTACCTCCCTAGAGGTCAGGCAGATAGGAACATTCTAACCCTTAAAACATGTGGGAAGCCTGTCTGGCATGACCTGCCTACATCTTGAGTCTTGACTTCTACATAACCTCAGGTGTGATCTTGGGGGTGCCCTGTGCATAACAGGAGTATTCCAGTCACTGAGACATTCCAGAGGTTTAGAACCAGGACAAGACCAGCTATGCCAGATTCTTGTTATCTAGCACTAAATTATACATACAACAACAAAAGTTTAACAACTATCACTCTCAATGGAGGTGGAAGAAAATAATGATTCAGATGGTAGCAAGACCTATCACACATCTCTTCCTAGCTTATATGTCTTTTTTAAAGGCCTATCAAATACTTTTAAAGGCCTAATCCTGAACAGAGAGGCAACTTGGGCACTTGGTATAGTTCTTGGCTGAATTAGCTATTTTCTTGCCCTACTGAGAAGCAGAGAGAACTGTCTATACATGTTGAATGACAGGAACATCTTTCTCATTTCATGAACTATTCCAGGATTAAGAGAATTATTGCTTGTGCCAACTGGAAATTATCCTGTTTACATAATAGGTTGGCAATACACACACACACACACACACACACACACACACACACACACACACACACACACATATATATATGTAAAGAACAACAGCATAGGTATGTTAGAGTATGTAATATTTAATATGTTTTCTGTTGCTACCAGATATGTTTTGAACTAGGCACTGCCTTGCAAGGAAGCAAATCCTCACGTCACCTGGCTTTGTTTAGTCATCGGAGGATACCCTGTGTGGATCATATGCCTCCAAATACCAAGGCTTCAGCAGGACTTTCTGGTCCTTGATATATTAACCTGTGGAGAGGTGGCTCAATTTCCAAGCACTAGTTTCCAGACACGATGAATGCAGACATCAGTCTCAATGTATGGTGTGATTTGCTGCTGTTGACCAAATTTCTGTTTGTACCTACTAGTAATTCTTATGCTTACATAATATTTTGGCTAAAATTGTATTGTAAAACTTCATAAGAAAAGAAAGAGACTCTAGGTTGATAAGAAAAGTCCCTAGTGGCTAAACGGGAGATGAAAGGAAACTTGGTACCTATAGCCTGAGGTGATTTATATATGCACACTCTTTTTATTTCACTAGTATTGTTTTTTTTTTCCCTAAAGTTTTATGACTTTTGGAGGGAAGAAAGAAGGGCTTATTTCAGCTTATAGTTCCACATCACAGTCCATGGCTGTGAGAAGTTAGGGCCAGGACCTGGAGGCTGGAACCTGAAGGCAGGACCTGATGCAGAGACCATCAGGGAATGCTACTTACTGGCTTCCTTCCATGGCTTGCTCAGCCTGTTTTCTTCTTGCCTAGAGATGGTATCACCTACAGCAATGTGGGCCCTCCCACATCAATCAAGATAGACCATACGCCAATCTGGGGAAGGCTGTTTTCTCCTTTGAGGTTCCCTCTTCCTACATGACTCTAGGTTGTGTCAATTTAATATAAAATTGGCTGTTTACAGCCAGCTTGTAGGCACAGAATTCCTTGATTGAAGAGGAAGCCAATTCTTCTTGAAGAAAAATCCTATAAGAGTAACACCGAAAATTCCATTGTTAATTTTTCTTTCCCCTTTCTTCAAAGGACGTTTTAAAAGTGAATTTGTTTCAAGATAGCTATAGACTGAAGGAAGGAAAAGAATCATACCATTCAAAAGCTTCTATACACTGGCTCTGAATTGATGCTCTTCTAGATGGCCATCAACATTATTATGGCCAACAAATCAGAGTAGTGGTGTATGGAAACCAACCAATCAGAGAATATGGGCTTATTGAATCCAACCAATCATAGAGCATGGGCTTATGGTAATCAAACAATCGTGGGTTATAACTGAGACTTTCTCCCAGTCAATCTGTGAGTACACAAACCTACTCCCTGATAGTCTCCCAGTTCCACAATACAAGAATAGACATGGTGGCACTTAGAGGAAGGATAGCAGGCTACCAAGAAGAGACTTGATACCCTATGAGAATATACAGGGGGAGGAAATCCTCCTCAGGAACAGTCATAGGGGAGGGGAATAAGGGGAAAATGGGAGGGAGGGAAGAATGGGAGGATACAAGGGATGGGATAACCATTGAGATGTAACAAGAATAAATTAATAAAAAATTTAAAAAGAAAGAATAGACATGTTCAGTAACTAGCAGAATATAATTATAGATTCTCTGATCTGTGGGGGAAGTGATGTTAAGGTCATCAGGTGCAATAGTGCATGTCTTAAATCTCACTGAAGCTAGCACCCAGGCTAGGGAAATACTAAAGAAAATGCAGTATTGCGTTCCTGGAATTACTTCCAATTTCAAGGACTTGAAGAATGTAGGATTTCACTACATCTTCGTTCACAACACCTGTTCAACACACACACACACACACACACATGCTGTATACATATGTATATATGTACACACACGCACGCACGCACACACACACATGCTTACACACATGACAGCCAAACATGTGGAATTATGTCTCACTCTTGAATTAGGGTCCATTGATCAGAGTATTTGCTTTTATGACAATACTATGCTGGTTTTATGACTATAGTTCTGTAATAGAGGGTGAAATATGAATGGTGATAACATTGACAGTTCTCTTATTATTCAGGATTGTTTTTAGGTAGCCTGGTTGTTTTCTGTTTTTCATATGAAGTTGAAGATTACATTTTCAAGCTTTGAAGAATTGTGTTGCATGGCTTTGGCTAAGACTTCAGGCACTATATTGAATAAATATGAAGAGAATGGGCATCCTTGTCTTGTTTCTGATTTTAGTGGAAAGGCTTTGCTTTTCTCTGTTTAGGATGATGTTGTTATGGAGCTGCTGCAAATCAATGTTATTATGTTGAAGACTGTCCCCTGTATCCCTAGTATCTTCAGAACTTTTATCATGAAGGGACATTAAATCTTATCAAACGCCTTTTCTGCGTCTAGTGAGATGATGATGTGTATTTTTATATTTTAGTCTATTTATATGTTTGACTATATTTATTGATTTTACTTATGTTGAACCACTTTGCATTCCTGGGATTAATCTAATTTGTTCATGGTGGATAATCTTTCTGATGTCTTCTTGAATTCTGCTTGTAAATATTTTGTTCAGGATATGTACATTTGTGTTTAGAAGGAGTATCAGTCTATACTTTTCTTCCCTTTTTCAGATCTTCATATGTTTTAATATTAAGATAGCACTAACTTCATAAAAGTTATTAGGAAGTGTTCCTTAAATTTATATATTTTGGAATAATCTGTTCTTCTTTGAGTGTTGGGTAGAATTCTGCACTGACTGAATCTGGCTTTGATTTTTTTTGTTGGTTGGTTGGTTGGTTTGGGGTTTGGCTGGGAGATTTTACTGCTTCCATTTCACCAGGGCTTATGGGTCTGATTAAGCTGTTTATTTCATCTTGATTTAACTTAGGTAGTTGGTATATATCAAGAAATCCACTCATTTCATTTAGGTTTTCAAAGTTAGTAGAATGCAGATTTTTAAAATGTGCCTTGATGATTCTATGAATTTCCTTAGTGTATGTTGCAGCCCCTTTTCATTTCTAATTTTATTAATTTGGCTAAAGATTTGTAAATCTTGTTGATTTACCCAAAAACACAAATCTTCATGTCATTGATTCTTTGTATTTTTCTATGTTTATTTCTATATTTCTATTTCTTTGATTTCATCCCTAGGTTTGATTATTTCTTCCTTTATACTCTTTTTGTTTTGTTTTGAAGTCTTTTTTTTTTTTTTTTTTTTTTTTTTTTTTGTTTTTTTCTGAGACAGTGTTTCACTGGGTAGTCGTTGCTATCCTAGAATAAGCTCTGCAGACCAGGCTGTCTGCAAATTCACAGAGATTTCCTTCCTCTGTCTCCTGAGTGCTGAGACTACAGGCATTCTGGGCAGGTGTATTGTCTCTTTTTGTTTTTATTTTTTTCTAGATCTTTCATGTATGTTATTAATATTCAATCTAAGTGTTTTTTTTCTTTCTTCTTTTTTTAATGTAGGCACTATAAACTTGCTTCTTAAACCTGCCTTCATTGTGTCTCATAGGTTTGGGTAGGCTGTACTTTCATTTTCATTCCTTTCTAAAAAGTTTTTAACTTCAATTTAAATTCTTGTCCTGATCCATTTTCATTCATAAATGAGATGTTCAGTTTCTATGAGTTTGTGAACTTTGTGTTCTTTCTGTTGTTGTATACATATATTGTATGTACACATAAGGTTATTAACATATTTTCCTTTACAGGTATAATTAGAATTCATCAAAATGTCAGGTACAATTTTACTAATTTTCTAAAATTTATTTTATTTTATTTTATTTTTTAAAGATTTATTTATTTAAGTATACAGTGTTTCACCTTCATGTATGCCTGCCCACCAGAAGAGGGCGCCAGACCTCACTGTAGATGGTTGTGAGCCACCGTGAGGTTGCTGGGAATTGAACTCAGGACCTTTGGAAGAGCGGGCAGCGCTCTTAACCACTGAGCCATCTCTCCAGACCCTTATTTTATTTTATTATTATAGTGTGTGTGTGTGTGTGTGTGTGTGTGTGTGTGTGTGTGGTGTGTTTACACATGTGAATTCTGGTGATCACAGAGGCCAGATGTGTCTGATATTCATGAAGCTGGAGCTACAGGCAGTTGTGCACCGTTTAGTGTGAGTGCTGGGATCTGAACCTGGGTCCTCTGCAAAAGCAAGAAGCACTCCTAACTGCTGGTCCCTCCCTCCTGCCCCATTTTTATTATATATTTTTTAATGTTTCGCTTTCAATTGTAAATTATATGATCACTTTCTTTGAAGAGGTGCATTTCATTCTAAAATATTTGATCAGTTAGCATTTAGATGTATTTGTTTGTAAGCTCATTTGTACATATTAACTCTCTGTAAGAAAAAGAGTAAAAACAGCCCATATGTGCACATACGCCTGAAATGTCTTGAAGTATTCAAAAGGAATCAAGTGAAGCCAAAGAATAATAATAGAGCAAATCCAGACAGAAAGAGCAATGAAGGGACTGTGGTGGCAGTTTGCCCGGATGCACAAGAGTCAAATGTTGATTGTGCCCATAATTGATATAAGAAGAGAAACATCGCAGTTACAGTCTTTTGTTTCCTCTGATATAAAGCTTAATCATTTATTTACGAAGCTGAGACACTTTCTTATAGTGAGACAAGTAAGGATTTCCTTTAATCTCCACCAGAGAACAAGATGGAACAAAGTGTCTCCTTTACCACACTCGGAGCAACCACCATGGCTTTTAGGAAGAACACCTGGTGACACTCAGAGGAAGGACAGCAGGCTACCAAGAAGAGACCTGATACCCTATGAGCATATACAGGGGGAGGAGGTGCCCCTCAGTCACAGTCATAGGGGAGGGGAGTAGGGGGAAATGGGAGGGAGGATACAAGGGATAGGATAACAATTGAGATGTAATATGAATAAATTAATATCTATGTACATATGAATGTCCTTCACTGCAGATGTGACCTGAATCAACTCTGGTGGATGCATTTGTGTCTATATTAGGTCTTTAGTGACAATTTATTTAATGTTTTTAATTTAGATACCACATTTTCAAAAGACTATGAGGAATCAGCTTTATATTTCCAATGTCTCTCGGATAACAAGAGAAAGAATCACAGATTCACGCTTGTTTGTGAGGGAGTCAGCAGGGGCTCAGCTGAGCCATGACCATGAGAGCTTAGGCTGCAGCCACAAGCACAGGGTGATGGTTTGTTTCCTTTTCAAAACCATGTTCAGTCTAAAAGTCATGAAGTTTAGTAATAGGTTTTTTTTTTTTTTTTTCCGTAAGAAATATGGGTGTATTTTCTGGAGCTTACGAGGAAAAAAAAGAGAGCCCTTTGCAATCATGATATCACTTACCATGTGGGTCGTGTTCCTCTTTTCCACAAGGTGTGGCCCCCACAGCCCCTGGGCAGCTGACAGAAGAGATGGAAAATCAGATAAAATCACCAGTTGCAGTGCCTGAAGCCCCTCCTGACTATAGTTCTCATTTTGTACCAGGTAAGATACATTTTTAGGAATTATACTCCTCCAGAACAAATGCAATGGTTAAGGTTCATTTTTTTTTTCAGCTAACATTTGATTCAGCAAATAAACAGAATGTTGATAGAATGCCCATTTGAACATATTCCTGTGATCCGAGGCTGTCAAGAGGGAGGCACGGAGGAAGGAAGTTGTAAAAGCCAGGATAACATTCTCTATGGTCTTAGTGGACAGATAAAGAGAACACTGTGGGAACACAACATGGTTCTGACTGACCCTACCAGGGATTGGAGGAGAGCTGTGCTAAATAAAGCAGGTGTCTCTATGGTGGCCTGGCAGGGAGGGGGGGGACAGGGGGAAGAGGGAAGGACAGTGGGATTGGGAGGAAAGCAGGAAGGGGGGCATGCTTGGGATGTAAAAATGAATAACTAAAGAAGTAAATAAAAATAAAGCAGACTTTGATGTTAGAGAATTTGACAGTTAGACAAGAAAGATGTATAGCAGAAAAATTTGCTGTGTCTTATGCAGTGTTTGTGAAGATCTGGTATGAGGCATGCACAGGTAAACGGCAGGAGGGTCAGAGAGGTGGAAGGGAGTAGCCGTGAGTACTGACGAAGGGACCGTGGCACATATTTTTGTGTTTTAAGACTGTTGGTGGAGACTCAGGAGGAGAGGGTCTCACATAGTTCTAGAGTAAATTTGGGAGCTTGCAGTCATTTTCAGAAACAACTGCACCATTTCCCAAAAGCAAACACTGGTAAAGCGAGGTTCTGTTCACTATGGAAAGTTCTTGTTTTTCTCTATAGAAAAAAATTGGTGGAATTGGGGATGTTAGCTCAGTCACAGAGACGTTTTCTAGCAAATGAAATCTCTGGGTTTAGTTCCAGAAACTTCTTTCAAATTACACAGGTTAAGCTGAAAATAAACTCAGTGCCAAATACAATGCTAATGAATTGTCACTAACAGTGAAAAGCCACTGTGATCATTGTATAGTGGCTAGACTATATCCTCTAAAAATGGTTGACAGTTCCATACATGGTTTCTGTCACCCCTCCCTCTTCTGCTGAGACCATTTCTTCTTCCCAGGAATCCCTTTCTACTTTAATCTCTCTCTCTCTCCCTGTCTCTCTCTCTCTCTCTCTCTCTCTCTCTCTCTCTCTCTCTCTCTCTCTCTCTCTCTCTCTCTCTGTGTGTGTGTGTGTGTGTGTGTGTGTGTGTGTTGCATGTGTTCTACTAAGTTTGATTAGAACTGCTTTCATGAACATAGGAGGGTGGTTGCTTACAGGAGCATAGGCTATACGAACATGGTACCCTCTCTCCCAGCAATCATTAGCTTCTAATAATAGTTCCTCAAGACAATGGGAGGTATCATCAGCAGGTAGCCACAGTTGCAGTGGGTTCACGAATGCAGCAGATTGCTGAGTCTACAGGTGTCTTTTTGTATCGTGCTTCCTTATTCCTCATCATAATCATGCCTGTGTCTGACCAGTGGCCATGTTTTACCTGGAAAGTTAACACTATAGCTTAGGGGATGCACTGATTGATGGCTTTCCCATCTCCTTAGCCTGTATAGTGCCTTCTGGCACTGTGAAAATCAACCATCAGGAAGAAGACTTTAGTTCAGTTCCAGCTTGATTTCTGTGTCTATGTCTCTATCCAAAATGTATGATTTGGGTTTTGATTGTACCATCAAGTTCAGTTTTGGGACCAGGAGCGATGGCAATAACCTATCTTCTTTTGGGAGCCTCTGGCACCTCCATGACCAACAACTCAGAGAAGTTCTTATGACATGAATTGTCTTCTCCAAATTCACAGGAAGCAGAAACAATACACTTGCAAAATTTGCTTTAATGAAATTACATAAATACAAATATAATTTTAATTTTCATTGTAGTTCTGAATGTATTTTTGAACCAGTATTTTTTTATTAAAAGAATAGTTAACAAAATAAATAATTGTTTTATGGAACCTATTTGAGAAGAAAAATGGCATGACTGTTTGAAATAATAGACAATGGTGATACTAAATGTCATTAGGAATGAAAAGGCCACTGGCAGTTTCTACACTGGCATCAGTAGGTGGCTTCATACTAGAGTTTTCTGTAAGTTAATATGAAATACTATGGATACACAAAATTAAACATGTATTGATTTTTTTTCTACAGAAACAGTAAAAAAAACCTCTAAGGGCAATTTCCAACTCAGATGGAAGCATAATATGCTAGTTACTTACACATAATTTGTCAACTTTTTACTTCTTCATTAAAAAAAATATTTATTTATTTATTTATTATTTGTACAGCGTTATGCCTCATGTGTGCCTGCATACCAGAAGAGGGCACCAGATCACATTATAGATGGTTATGAGCCACCATGTGGTTGCTGGGAATTGAACTCAGGACGTTTGGAAGAACAGCCAGTGCTCTTAACCTCTGAGCCATCTCTCCAGCCCTACTTCTTCATTTTTAACATGGGTTAATACATCTTTATAATGAAAATTACTCATGTATGTAAATTTGTATATAAGTATAGAAATCTAATCATCCTATTGAATAAGCCCTTAACATAAAGGAAGGGATGCTACCAGGAGCTGACATGACTCATTTTAAAAAAATTCTCAAATTAATAAAAATCATCTTTAAATGCCAGATTCTATAGATCCCTGAGGTTTTTGAAGACCATCTACTATACATCACTAATATATCTGAGTTACTTGTTTCTGGCTATATACTGACTGGCTAATTTAGAAAACATCTGTGGCTTACTAAACTAGTACCTAACAACCCACAAATTTGACTGACTATTAGTTTGCATTTCTTAATTATCCTAAACAGTTTGTGATAGTAGCTTTCAAAAGGACTAGAACTTCAGTTGCATTTTTAAAGAATTACATAGTACGATACATTAAAAAGAGTTGATACATAGCATGCTGTAAACAAAACATAACCTTAATTTTGTATCAATATACAAGTATAATCTTAATTTTGTATCAATACAAAAGACCGATAAGACTATGTTCAATAATCTAGCCCTTTTCTCTGTTGTCCTTAAATTATTTCTATATCCCCTCCTTTTATCTTAATAAAAAGAAAAGATTATAACTCTATTACAATAAAACTACTTACAAAAATGAAGCAATTTTTGCTAATCTTTCCACAATGTCCATCTTAGTTGTATTTGGAAGTTTTGAGATTATTTGTTTGTTTGTTTGTTTTGTTTCGTTTTTATTTGTTAAACTTTTTTGTTGTTTGTTTCTCATGACAGAGTTTCTCTGTGTAGCCTTGCCTGTCCTGGACTTGCTTTGTAGACCAGACTGGACTCGAACTCACAGCGACCCACCTGCCTCTGCCTCCCGAGTGCTGGGATTAAAGGCATGTGACACCACACCTGGCTAATTAAACATTTTTTTTATTTTTTACATATACATTTATATTACTACACATCTATACAATAAACTAACTATAGCAAGAAGAACCATGACACAATCAGGAATTAGGATTAAGTATTTTTGAGTTCAAAGTTCTGTAAAATGTTTGTGTTAATCTCATATGAACTCAGCAATTTGAATGTCCTAATCAGTCTGTAGTCTGGAGCAGATCTTTGAACGATTGTTGGCTTAGTGGCAATCCTGACTGGGCAGAACATAACAGTCAACTCAAGGCTGTCCACTGTTAGTGCAGAACCAGGCCTCAGAAGAAGCATAGAGCAGTTTTTCTCAGTGGTTGGTGTTACACAGTCCAGGTGGATTCTTTGTCGGGGTCCGGTCATCTTGGAAACCCAAAAGGTTACTGTTAGGAATGGTAGAAAAACTTAAACATTTTAAATGCCATATCCAGCAGATTTCGGAAAGCTTTGAAGACCATAACCTGTTAAGTACATCCAAAGTACATAAACTTTGTTCCTAGTTACTTGCTTCAGACTCAAATCTGGAAACATGTACAAGAAGCCAAATGAAGCTTATTTCTAAAATTAGTTAATACTGTGCATAATGACAGAAAGTATATATATATATATATATATATATATATATATATATATATATATATATATATATATAAACAATCCATTTTTTTTTATTTTCCTCTGTCCCATACCAGGTTGCTCTTCTGATATGAGACAGAGATCTTTGAATTCCCCTTTAAGAACCATGTGTGGGTTTAGAGAAGGAGAGAGCCATACTCCAACCCCAAAGCGAACTTTAATTAATTTTTCATTTAATTGGGGCCACAGAAAGACCATTGTCCACTTATGCCTGTAGGGGACAGAAGAGACAGAAGGAAATGGCAGATACCAATTAGTCAATTATTCCTTTTCTTGTGGCATTTTCTCTTGATAATCCACCCTTTTTCATGAGATGTTTCATTTTTCCAGTGGTTTCCAGATTCCCCAGTTAGATGCTTTTATTTTTATTTTTCCTCTTGGAAAGATAAACATAAAAGGCCTGCCCCAACCCTAACTAAGGGGGGGACTTCTTTTTTGGTGGGTTATATCTTTCCTAGGGGAAAATGTATTTTGTGTTTTTCGTTTTTGTCTTGTTTTGGTTTTTGGCAAGAGAAAAAGCATTATGTCTCAGTTAAAATTTTTTAAAAGTTCTTTTGAAAATTTGAAACTAAATATACCTTTAAGTATATTTAATCTTAGATTATAGAACATTCACCTTGAATTTCTGCCTGCCTTTTACAAGAGGCTTTTAAATTTAATCATTACAATTCTTATTTGCTGTCCTGTCTCCTAAGTGTTGGGATCAAAGGCACGTGCTTTCCAAGTGCTGAGATTAAAGGTAGGAATTACCTTAGGTACCACACCTGTACCTAAATTCTACTTGGAACTTGCTTTGTATCAGGCTGGCCTTGAACTGAGAGATGTTCATGCTTCTGTCTCCTGAGCATTGGGATTAAAGATGCATGCCTTCCATGTGCTGGGATTAAAGGTGTGAATATCATTACCATATTTATTGTAACTCTAGAATTTAGAAAACCACTAATTTATAGAAATCCTGGGATTAAAGGCATTGGCTACCACTTCCCTGCTCAATTTTTTTTTTTATCTTAGCTCCAATTGCTCTAATTCTTAGAGATTTAGAAAATTGGAACTGTAGTAATCCTTTGAATTTACTTAAAACATTTTAAATCTCTTAACTGTGATTTTAATACCAAACAACAAAAATGTCCTTTTTATATAAGAAGAAAACTTTAGTCTTTATATATTAATTTGAACTGAATGACCAAGCTGTTTGATTAACTAATGCCTCTCTTTATTTAGGAGATATCTCTGGTTCGAATTTATCAATTTTGATTGTATCCACAACTTTTCTGATCATGTGGAAACAAAGGCAAAACCTCTTCCCCAACATAACACAGATCCTGGTTTCTATTCTGAGGTCAACATATCTTTAAAATATACAGTCTGTTTTAGTTTTTCTATTATCCAATGTCTCTCTGCAGATGTTGTTTCATTTTCATTAGCATTTAGGAAATTTAAGGTCAGTAAAGCACTGTGAAATTTATCTCTAGGGGTCTTTATTACACCTTTTCTGTTCATTAAGCATCTCTTTTAAAGTGATATTAGATCTGTCTAAAACTGCTTGTCCTGTGGGATTGTGTGGTGTACCTGTAATATGCTTTATGTTGTAATATGCAAAAAAAAAAACTGTTTCCTTTTACTAGAGACAAATGCTGGAGCATTGTCAGTCTTAATTTGTTCAAGTATCCCTATAATAGCCATAACTTCTAATAAATGTGTAATTACAGAATCAGCTTTTTTTTAGATCTCAAAGCAGTTTCCCATTGAAATACTGAATATATACCTGTGATATGATGCACATACTTTAATTTTCCAAACTCTGCAAAGTGAAACCCATCCATTTGCCAAATTTCATTTCTTCGGAAACCTTTTGAGTTACTTCCTGCAGGTAATGGAGTTTGGTTATACAAAGAACAAGTCAGACATTGCCTTATAATTTCCTTAACTCGTGGCCAAGTGATAGAGAAATCTTCCTTCAAGCTTTTCTATTAATGTGGTGTTTCTTATGAAATTCTGAAGCTTCTAGCACATTGCCTATTAACAGCTAATCAATTTCATCATTACTTTTTGCTAGGGGGCCTGGTAGGCCTGTATGAGATCTGATATGTGTTATATACAATGGAAGGTTTCTACTTCTAATTATTTATTTTAGTTGAATAAATAGCAAAGTTAATACTAAATCATCCAGAATAAAGCTCAGCAGTTTCAATGTGTAAAATAACTATTTATGCATATTGCAAGTTAGTAACTATATTAAGAGATCCAGGAAAATCACATAATGCCATAAGAACTGCATACAACTCTGGTTTTTGAACTGAATCATAAGGGCTCTGAGCCACTTAACTTATTTTTCCTGACTCATAACTTGCTTTTCTTGATTTATTTGCATCAGTATAAAATGTAGGTGTTCCAGAAATTGGTGTCCCTTTTTTACCATATGAGGGAGAATTCAATTAGTTCTTTTTACAAATGAAGTCTCTTGCTTTGGGGATATTGTTGTTAATCTCTTCCAAAAAATTACTGTATGCTCTTTTCCAATATTCATTTTCTGCCCATAATGAGGTAATTTCAACATTAGCAGTAAAAGGTACCACAATTTCTACTGGGTCTATTCCTGCTAATTGATGAAGTTTCATTTCTCCTTTCAGAATCAAGTCAGAAATATTTTTCTACATAGGTCTTTACTTTTTTCATTCTATTTGTGTGCTAGAAATATCCATTCTAAAATACTATCTTCTTTCTGTATAAGGATTCCTATGGGAGAACAAGTAGAAGGCAAAACTACAATCTAG
The DNA here is from genome assembly GCF_903995435.1 of Acomys russatus. Classification (NCBI taxonomy): domain Eukaryota; kingdom Metazoa; phylum Chordata; class Mammalia; order Rodentia; family Muridae; genus Acomys; species Acomys russatus. The sequence continues at coordinate 19,630,780 of NC_067168.1, forward strand.
GTTTGGATCCAAGCAGCCCGCATGTGCATCCTGTAATTTCTTTTCTTACCAGAGCCAATTCTCTCAGCTTCAGCTAATAATTTTCCTGGACTGTTTACATCTTTATCACCTTGTAAGGTTTGAAATAAATTGCTCAACTCTTGAGTAGTTAATGCAATTGTGAGCTAGAGCCAGTTAATATATCCCAGCAATTTTTGAAAATCATTGAGTATTTATAATTTATTTTTCCTGGTTTATATTTTCTGTGGTCAAATTTTCTGTAAACTTACTTATATCCTAAATAACTGATAGAAGCTCCTGTTGTATTTTTTCAGGAACAATTTATAATCCCCAGCAAGGCAAAATTCTTTTTACTTCATTGAACACAGTTTTCCCAAGGTATTTCATCTGAATCAGCCAGTAAGATACCATCTATATAATGGTAAATTTTAGATTGAGGAAACTCTTTATGAATTATTTTTAATAGCTTTGTACAAAATATTGGCACAAAGTAGGACTGTTTATCATTCCTGGTAAGACTTTCCAATAATGCCTCTTTTTTGGCCTACTCTTATTATAAGTTTGTGCTGAGAAAGCAAACCTTTCTCTATCATGCTTGTGAACAGAAAACCTTTTAAATCAATTACTATCAAAGGCCATAACTTAGGTAATAAAGAAGGCAATGGGATTCCAAGCTATCAAAAGTCCATGGATGAATCACCTTATTTATGGCTCTGTTAACATCCTCCATTTCCCTGATTTCTTTTTTGTAACAAATATAGGGGAATTCCACAGGCTGGAAGGTTCCTAAATGTGTTAAGCGTTTAGTTACTCCTGTACCAGCTGTTCAAGTACTTGTAATTTTTCTTTTTTCATAGGCCATTGATTCACCCATACAGGCTTGTCAATTAGCCATTGTAAAGGTAGGGCAGTTGATACCTTTGGAAGACCAACACCTGTCATGTTCTGCTCATGGATAGATAACCTGAACATCTGTGTCTGTTCTAAATGTTTATTTTTATATTTTTTCAGAATTCTTTATTTTATAGCTTGTTTTTTAGATTGGAGGAATGTTAATCTGTGTTTTCCATTGGTGTAACAAACTATATCTTCATAAATTTATGACTATATTAGACATATGTGACTTTAATTTTCCCATTTGTCCTTCTGGTCCTATATACTCAACCTATCTTGTATTTTTTTTTATCTGAGATAATGTTCCAATCCCTAAAAGCTGGATATTTAATTCTTGAAGAGGCCAATCTGGATGCCAAGATTTTGATAAAATTGTTTCTGTGTCTACTAAACTTTCACTTCGATGCCATTTATTTTTATTTTGCTTAAGTCTCTATTTATAGAAGTTTACCAATATATTTGTCTTATGGTCTTTCTTGAACTCTTTGTATTATTTGTTGAAGCTGTTCTGTCCTTGATTACATGTGGAGCAGTGTTGTTTTTAACAAGAGACACTAAGTCTTTTAATTGTTCAGTGGATGAGTTTCTCCTGTGCCAAATGATTGAATTAAATGTGATGTTGGGGTCTGTAGGAGGCCCCCGAGGTGTTTACCAAAGGTAAGCAGTTACCTTGCCTATCTCTTGTTGTTCTGAACTCAGTAGCCCAATACCTGTCTTTTCTACACCTTTTGCATACTCCAGAAAGCTGGGGGCTTCTTCTTGGTTTATCTCCAGAAAAACTATTATTTCTAGAAGTGCCTAACCTACAATCCTTTTCAAATAGCCTTTCTTACCACATTTGAAACATCTGCCATTTTAATTTTCTCTAAGTCTTTTAGAATTTACTTCTTCAATCAGATTAGCATTATAAACAGGAGATCCAATATCAGTGATATCTCTAATTCATTCCTCTATCTCTAAAGGCTAAAGACTGATCTTGCTTTAAAGGTCTAATCACTCTTTTGCATTCTGAATTAGCATTTTCAAAAGCGAAAGTTTAGTACTTTTCTGACTTCTGAATTTGATAGTATTCTACTTACAGCTGAAGTCAACCTTTTTAAACACATCAGTAAAGGCTTCATTTGGGCCTTATATAATTTAAGTAAATGACTCAGAGCTCTTTCCTGATTCTTCAACCTTATCCCAAGCATTTAAACCTGCTACACATCATAGTGCCAAGGTGTGGCCATCAAATTCAAAATGCCTCTGTGAATCAGCATATTGACCTTAACCTAGCAACTGATTCTGGGAAATATCAGCACATCTGGCCTGATTTAGTTGTTCTATGACCTTCGCTTCCTCTTTCCACTATGATTGCCTTTGCAACTGAGGACCAGGTTCCAATATTGCTGTTGTTGTATCTTTCCAATCTTGGGGTAATCCTGTTCAGAGTTAACCATGAATTTAGAATCTGCTTCACATAGGATGAATGCATACCATAGGACACAACTGAATCCTCAAATCTAGTATGTCTATAGGATGCCATTCAAATTTGTCATAACCTTGGGGTGCCTATTATCTTCTGGTATGTCTGGTATAGTAACTGGATATACTAAGGCTGTTTTTCTAACAATCTTGGGCCCCCCTTTTCAGTTGCATTATGCTGTGTCATGGTAGGCTCTTGTGTAATTTCCTCAGTCTGTATCTGAGAAATTTCCTTATTCTCATTTATAGGTCTTTCTAAGAATTATCTAAATTCATCTGTCTATATCTGAGCATTTTTCTTTTTCTCATTTATAAATCTTTCTAAGGCTTGTCTAAATTCCTCTGTCTGTGTCTGAGTATTTTTATTTTCATTTATAAGTCTCTCTAATTTTTCTTCTAAGGCTTTTATACACTTTTTCTTTGAGTGAATACAGAGAGCCATTATGGCTATTGAGAATAAATATAAAATACTGAAATGATAATAATCATAATTGGTACTGGGACAATTTTAGCTAAGCTATTTAGCTTTTAATTTTCTGCTTATTTTTTTTTCCAAGTCATCTGGGGTACCACTACATAGGATCCTAAAGCCTTCTATTAAGTTCCATTCTCAGATCTCTCCTTGAGAATTTCTCAGATGGCTTCCCAAATCTGATGGCTTCTTTTTGTCTGCAGCTGGAGCTATCTCTCTGTCTGTGTGATCATGCCACTTGTTAGAGTGCTAAAATATATTATAATAAATGAAAATCCCCATTGTTAAAGTTTACCAATAAAAACTCAGGAGCCAGATGCTGAGGTGAAATCCTATTTACTCAGAGAGGCAGATAAAGCACCCAGCTGACCTTTCTACTCAGCTCATGTATGTCTCAGAGGAAAATGCCCAAAAAGCTCACTAGCTCAGCTGACAGCCAGGAGGAAAAGGCCAAAAACACAAGGCCAAAGGATTCATAGCTCAAAGCTCAAAAAGCCAGATAGCAAAAGCTCCTTCTATTTCTTCACACTGTCTTAAATATCTTTCAACTCAAAGTCCCTCCTACTCTTTAATCCCTGTCTGCTGGTTTCTTGCTCCTTTCTCTTGACCTAGGGTTCATTTTATTAAATCTTGTGTACATAAAGCTCTTGGATTAAAGGTGTGTATTATGCTAGAGATAGCTGAACCACACCATAGCTACCTGTTTACAATAAACAGAAAGTTCTTGGATTAAAGGTGTGTGGTAGGGCTCAACTACACCAAACAAGAAACAGGGATTTATAGTTCACAATCTTGGGGTTCACAATGGGATCAAATATCCAGCAACACTACCTTGCTTTCTAACCTTGCCAGTGAATACTCCAGAAACAGCCCTTACTTCTGCAAAGCTCAGCTTACTTTCTACAGTTCTTGTTTTGGTCTGTGTTCGCATAAAACTTTTCTTCCTCATGGAGTGCCAGATTGGATGAGGTAGCATTTATACCATAGTTCATCTTGTCTTCATAGGTTAAGAACCATTCCTATCATCTCTTAGGACATGTGCATCTCTCTGGGATTGAAGCAGTTATTTGCTTTATAGTAACCATTTTTCTCTTACAAGAATTAATATGAATATGTTCCAAAATACTGAAGATAGTAATATGTATGCAAGTCTGTTTCTAACCTTAGTCATTGCAGCTTGTCCCTGAAGCTGTTTTGATTGTTTCCCAGATAAAGTAATGTTTATACCATAGCTTTGTTTTGAGATAGTATTAGAGTTGATTTTGTAATTCTTGGCCTTATTAATGAGCTTTGATTTATAGATAAGAATGTCACATAGCTTCAAAAACTACTCTTCTTTAATGTCTATATCACAGGGCATCCTTCATTCCTTGCACTACTGGTTTTGCATTAAATGCTTTTCTGTAGTTTTCATTCAGAGAAACTTCTTCAAACTCTGAGATTGTTTTTTCTTCTACTGCCTGATTTTTCTCAGTGTTGGTTAACCCTAGACCACTTTGTTTCTATGATTAGGTGTGTGTGTGTGTGTGTGTGTGTGTGTGTGTGTGTGTGTGTGTGTGTAAATTAAGGATTGAATTAACTGTTGTCACTAAACTTCCTAGATCTACAGACCTCCACAGAATCCCCTAGTGAGTGTTACTACTCCTTGATTATGATACAGTAGGGATATTATTGATGCAATATAGCTGTAAACAGTAAATGCTATGTAATGAAGGAATATAGATTCATAAAAGGCTCTGACAGTTCAGCATCCCTTTATGAAAAAAAAAACCCAAAGAAACTAAAAATAGAAGAAACATACACCAATATAAAAATGGCTATATAGGTCCCATCTATAATGTACATTATACTAAATAAGAAAAATGAGAGCATTTTCTCATCTGAAACAAATGCAGGTGCCTACTTTCTTCATCTTTACTCACCATAGTGCTTCAGTTCTTAGCTAGAGCAGTAAAACACAAGAAAGAAATACAGACTATAAAGATCTAAGCACTCCTATTTGCAGATGGTATGACTCTATACTTAAAGAACCATAAGAATTCCATCAAGAAGAACTTACACCTAATAAACACTTTCAGCAAAGTGGCAGGATGAAAAAACAGCATAAAAACAGTTGTCTTACTGTAGACCAATTACAGCTTGTAAAGAAAAACTCCATTCACAGTTGCTTCAATAATATAATATACCCAGGAATAAAACTCCTAACTATAAGGGTTTTTTTTTTTAAGTTAAAATACTAAGGAAAGAAGTACAAAAAGACTTAAGACCTCTCATTACCATGAATTATCAGGTGGTTTTGTAAAGATAATTGCATTATTGAAAAATGTTCTTCAAATTGAACACAATGCCCAGCAAAACCTCAACTGTATTCTTCATAAAACTAGAACATATAATCCTAAAATGCACACAGTAGCAAAGATGTAAATATTATCTAACATATTCTAAGCAGAAAATAAAACAGTGCTGAAAACACCAAAATGTATCAAAGAGCTATAAACAAAAAGCAGACGTGTAGACTGTTCTAATTTTTTTTCCTCAAACACTATTTGCTCTAATATGACCAAATATGGAACAAAACTAACTTGGATAGGGAAGGGGCTTCTTTCAGTTTACAGGTCACTGTCCACCCCATCACTGGGGGAAGCCAGGGCAGGAGTTCAAAGTAGGAGTTGAAGCAGAGACAGTGGAGGGATAATGCAGGTTTCATCTAGCTTGCAAAGCTATTTTCCTTGTACAAAGCCTAGGAAGACCCAGGTCCACTGTCTCAACAAAGTCGCTGCTGACAGTGGGGTGAGCCATCCTTCATTAACATATATTACCAATCAAGAAAATGACCCAAAGGGATGCCCACAAGCCAGTCTGATGGAGGCAATTCTCCAATGAAGCTGTATTCTTCCCACGTGAGTCAAGTTGACAGCCAACATTGGCCGTCACATAATCCAGTAGAACCTAAGATTCAGAGATAAATCCACAGAGATATACCCACTAAATTTTCAACAAAGTTGTCACAATCATACACTGGGATAGAGACAACCTCTCTCAACAAACCATGCTAGGATAGCAGGGCACTCATACATAAAAGAATGAAATTAGATCTGTATCTCTCATCCTACACACACACACACACACACACACAAATGGATCACAGCTTTCAATATAAGACCTGAAATTCTGAAACTGTTGTAGAAAAACACTTCAAGATAATGGCTCAGGTAAGACACTTCAGAGGAGGACTTTAATAACACAGGTAACATTTCCAAGAATGGACAAATGGGGTTGCATGAAATTAAAAAGCTTATGCTCAGCAAGCGCCAAAAGCAGCAGAATATTCCAGTCTCCAGAGTGGAGAAAACACTGTCAGCTGAACATCAGATAGAAAATTAGTGTCTACAATAATTTTTAAAAGAAACAAAAAGCTACATAAAATGAACAAAACCCTAACCTATTAATGGGATAATGAACTGAGTGAGCAGTTCAGAATAGGAAACACAAATACCCAAAAGCACTTCTAAACTTTCATTACAGGGTAGGGAGGTGAACAAACAAGTGTCACAGTGAGTATGTGGAACTCAGAGGGCAAATTCCAAAACTGGCTTTCTCTTTTCACCGTGGGTTCTGAGGTTCGAATTCATGTTATCATACTTGTAGTGAAAATAGTTTTACCTACTTAGGTGTCTTGCTATCCCCTAAAATATATCAGAAAAAGTGTTCAACAGCAGCAGCAAAGCCCACTGAACTATACATTTAGAGAAGGAAAGAAAAGAATAATTTGTAAATGTAAAATGTAAATGTAAAAATCTTGGTATGTTGGCGTGGATGGGCAGGGGAGACTCCCCTTCTCTGAGGCATATTGGAGGATAGATAGAGGAAACAGGGAGGGAGGGTGAGGTGAGGAGGAGAGGAGGGAGGAAGCTACAACTGGGGTGTAACATGAATAAATAAAAATTTTAAAAAAGAGAAATTGTGAGATATATTGGTGTTGATAAACAGCCTGAGGTCTAGATGAAAGGCAAAAAAAAAAAAAAAAAAAAAAAAAAAAGTTGAACAAGGGCAACCCAGAATAGATGGTAAGGACCCCTTTATAATAAATTGTAAAAATGACAGTGATAATTGCAGGTTAGACCTTGTGTTAACTCAGTTGAAACCAATAAAGTGCATTTATGATCCCCAAAGGGGAAGAAATGAGAGGCTACTATGTTTCTTAGAATGCCAAACTTTTCCATATCTGTGATATGGGCATAATATGTAACAAGTTTTAAAAGGGTTACATGAACTAAGATGTGAATAATCTCTTTAGTACATTTTAATTATATGAGTACACACTCAGAGAACAGGAGAACTTGTTCTCTTTAAGAACATGGGGAGGGGAATAGGGTGAAAGCTGGAGGGAGGGAGGAACAGATGGATACAAGTGAGGGGAAAACAATTGAGATGTAATCTGAATAAATTAATTAAAAATTTAAAAAGCAAAAATAAAAAAGAAAAAGAAAAGAAAAGAACACGTTGCATGGATATTTACTTATGTAAAAATCATATAACCTCCAACACACTAAAGTGAGAATACATAATATTTTCATCTGTTTGAGAACACAGGCCCTGCTGGACCAGCTGGACCTCCACCAGCAGGCTTGCCAATGGGATACTACGCTCCCCAGCAGCCTGGTGCCATGCCCACGTACCATCCCATTGGTGGCATCCATCCTATCCAGTACCAGCCTGGCAAATATCCTGTGACGAATCAGCCTGCTCCTGTAATGTGGATGCCGGGGCCAGCTCCTATACCCAACTGCCCTCCTGGTCTGGAATATTTAGCTCAGGTACCCCAATAAATTTCAAAGCATTTTTTTTCTATGAAGTATGACCGTAGAGTATGGGGAGAGGGAATAAGAAGCTGGCTAGAGCGAATAGGGAGTTAAGCCACTGACCATAGAAGCTGGCTTGCTGGGAGCTGTGATGGTGAATTTCTGTGTAGGTAGTGAGAACAAGGATGCATTTATAGAACACATAAGTTCTTCCTGAAGCAACAAAATCAACTTTCAAATTATGGCTTTCAAATGTGGCTTTCTCAAAGGAATTAGAAAAATAAGAACAAGAGTCACTAACTTGATGCCATGCCATTTATTTACGAGGAAAGAACTCAACACCAAGAAAAAAAACAGAATAAGTAGACAAGGGGAGATGGTAGTGGGTCACAGGATGGTCAACCTATGGCATCTCTCCAATATCTCAGACTCTCTTTAACACCCATGAACCCCCAAGCACATAAACATCAATAAGTGTGAGATGTTGCTTTAGATTACAATCCCTTTCGTACGGTACAGTGACCTCGCAATTTTTGTGTACTTGTAAATTATGGAGGTAGAAAACATAAAAGCTGGTGTGATATTAGTTTTTGCACAGGTGATATTTAAAACCTGCAAAAAAGAAAAATTGTTGGTGAAAATAAGATAGAGCTAATTGTGGAAATGCCTTTTGAGCTTATAAATCTTGTGCTTTTGAAAAAGGAGGTATTTTTAAGTACATCATTAATAAGAAAAATCCCAGTTTAACGTGTTCCATGCAGTTAACCAAACACTTTTGGAGCTGACCTGCCAATTTTCAGTTCTCTGTGTGGGAGGGACCTGTTAAAAATCACAAGTACACTATTGTATTGCAGATATGAGAGTCAACAGTGTTAGATTAGACATGTTTTAATTTTATGAACATGGAATTTGTTACTAGGGTTGCTTGTGGAAACTTAGTAGATGCATTCGTTATCCTAAAAGGCTTTCCAAAGTGACTAGCGGATCTAGAAAGCCCCGTTTACAGAAACCCAGGGAAACTTCAAAAGGGGTTGAAATCTGAAATCTTTTGCAAAGGGTATATCTCTCAATGTCTGCTTTTACTCTGCGAGTAAATCAACCTATTTTCTGACATCTACTTTTCCTTTAAGGAATTATTGAGTTTAAAATAAGTGAAAATGAAAGAGGTTTGGAGATAGACAAACCTCCTCTTTGTCTTCTCTACCTTTTACTAACTCTAACCTTGTAGTTTTCTATTTTTAGTTTCCGTGAAAGGTTTGATGCATGCCAGCCTGTACTGTTGGAAGAAGTTTTAGTGGATTATCTTATAATGGCTGTCCTGTTGCTGGCACACAGGGGCATGTCCTACAGATGCCGGCTGTGGACACTATTAGTTACACACTCTTGTGTCATTTCCCTGGTAGGTGCTTTGAGATCTCACCTACAGATCACATGGTACTTTGTTGGAACTAAAAAGAGCCTTTATCCATCCACTGTAGCTTTAGAATAGTTCCAGAATTTTGGCTTGCCAGTGACCTTCACCTGTTTGTCTATTCCTTGCTGGCACAGCTCTTCATTAAAAAACATTTGCATCAGCAGTGATCAGGACATTTTGCCCTGCAGTAGACACTCTTACCACAGAGTAAATATTTTTATATTTTAATTTCTTGGTATGTATGTATGTATTTATTTATTTATTTAAGTATAGAAAACCTCTCTGTTGAAGCTTTAGTGTGTCACAGTGTGCCCCACAGTATACCCCTCTGTCCACATATCTTGACTTGTGAATGTTCATTGCAATGAGTCACTGATTTGGTTTGAGGTCTCTGGATTCTGTGACACCATCAATATTGGAATTTTCTTAGTGTTTAACCAAAGGAACTGCAAACAACTGTAGCGGCCATTTTGATATTTTACATGAAGTGACCCCTCGATGTCTCATTATTGATTAATGAAAGCTTTACAATAAATATGGGTCACATCCTCCTGTATCCTCTTGGAACTAATTACACCACAGGTCATCCCTGACCAGTTGTTTAAATATTATTTAAATACATTACTACACTCATGTAGCTTTCACTCTTTAATGAATTTTGACGAAGTGCAACATTTTAGGCAGCATTCTCTGCTCAGTGATTATGAACGGTCTAATGTTCCAAATGATTACAATTATGATGATAATGATCCCTCTATCCTACAAGAGGCTTTTTAATCTGCTGGGGTGTTCTGAACTGTGATAACAGAACCATCACACCGTCTATTCTCGAAGTGATTCCAGCCCCGTTCACGCGAAGTTTCCCTGATGATGTCCCTAACCTTTCTTTTCGTGGACTGCTGTCTTACAATGCCCCCTTCCCTTTCTCCAAATGCTACTTACATGGTGCTATCTTCATGGCATCTTACTAAAATGTGCACTGGGGAAAGAACCTCATATTAGAGTCTATGTGCTTAGCCTATTGGAGAGGTACTCGGGAAACAGTGTGAAATGGAGAGTCCTACTCAGGGCTTACCTTGGATTGTTTACCTTCTGAAAACCAAAGGAGAATCACATGCTCTGTCCCTAGCCTGTGTTAAGTCATCCTGCCACTAGGTGGGCATCTCAGGGAAGCTAATGGAGAAACAACTTCGGCATCTATGCACGTGTATGGCTTCCTCAATATGCTCTCACTCTAGCAAGCAGATGTTTTCCTGTCAGTTAGCTTAGCTTTTTTTTTTTTTTTTTTTTTTTTTTTTTTTTATGTGGAATTACGGAGAAGTGTTTTTTCTTATTTAGACACCATTGCATCTAATTAGACGCAGATGAGATAACCTCAATTGATTAAGGTTTTGGATTCCATTCAATTTTCAGAGAGATATTTGGCATTAATTGACACATTGCAATTATTTTTATTTTATGCATATGGGCATTTTGCCTGTTCATGTATCTGTGCATCGCTTTCACGCCTGGTACTCACGGAGAACAAAAGAGGGTGTTTGATCCCCCTGGAGCTGGTAGTACAGATGGTTGTGAACAACCATGTGCATTCTGGGAACCAAACTCACTTCCTCTGTAAAGGCTGAGCTAACTCTCCAGTCCCTGACTGATACCTTTTAATACTGGGTCATCCTATTCTTTTCTCTTGGTAATAAACGTTAGTCCTGGTTTCCTGTATTCTAATTACTTCCATTCTGTCCCCACAGTTGGACAACATGCACGTTCTTCAGCATTTTGAGCCTCTGGAATGTATGTATAATTGTACTTTGATTCACATCGTTTGCTGATTAGCATATTGTAACCAGATGGAAATTTGTGTTACTTCATACCTACTCCCTTATTTTATGCTGATGAGATTTTAGTGATTCAAAGAGAGAAAGACTCTTCTTTATTGCCTTATGTTCATAAAAGCAATGAAAGGAATTATTCTATATAGTTTATAGATCAATCCTCCATACACTGATGATCTCCGAGACCCAGAAAGGACTTAGATCTAGTCTGGCTAACTGCCTTCTACCTTCTGCATTCATCCACTTATTTAGATGAGTACAAGAAGAGGGGAAATTATGGGCTGGGCTAGCTAGAGCCCCACAGCCCACTACAGTCTGTGTGGCAAACAGAAAACAGAATCTAGGACTGCTGAGTTCTAGTCTGTGACTATTGCTATCAAAGTCTGGAAAACTGATGCCAGTCAGGTGACTCTTCACAGTTCCTTTCTGGCTCACTCATGCTTAGGGTAGCAACTGGGCATGCCCCTCTAGGCACCACATAGGGGCTTTGATTGTTCTGGATTTATATTCTCATTTACAAATAGCATGTCTCTAGTCATTTCATCAGTTTCAGGAGCTGATTAACTCATGGTCTGATGTGTGTGATTCCAGTAGAATGGTTTTACTTTAAAATTTTTCTGATTCTGATATTCCAGGGACACTGTATTGACCATTACTTTTTTTCTGTGGGAAAACTGTTAAAATGATTTCATATTAAACTTAACAGATGTTTAAAAATTTTAAAGTACTTAATCTTCATGGGTTACATGGTTGTATTTTACTTGAAAATTAAAAAAAATTATTTGGCTTTCAGTCCAATCATCATCATCATCTTTTTCCTCCTCCTTCTTCAACAAAGGCTGCCTGAGTCTTGACTGGCTCTAACTCATGATTCTTTCCTCATTCTAACTTTTAGTGATGACAGGTTATGAAACTAATAATAGATATGACATCAAGAACAATGTAGACCAGATGGTTTACTTTGTAACTGAAGACACAGATGACTTTACCAGGAATGCCTATCGAAGCCTACGACCCTTTGTGCTCCGGGTCACTGACAGCATGGGGCGAGAGATCATGACCATGCAAAGGCCTTTCCGATGCACCTGCTGTTGCTTCTGCTGCCCCTGTGCGAGGCAAGAGGTCAGAGAACAAGAGTGGAAGGACACTTTCCTCCTGATCTTCCCTTTACAGTGTGGTTGGTCTTCTTCCTAAAATACATGGGAGGGAGAGTTTTAGCCCTACCATTCAGAGTGAAACTGAGACTGACTAGTGGGGAGAGAGGAAGCTGACTTATATCACAGGACAGAGTTTCTCAATTTTTCTTTGTCTTCTCATGTGATGGGGGCGAGGGGGTCAAGTAGAACTTGATGCTGTTTTGGGAGTAGCTACTTTCTGATGAATTAGGTACTTACAGGAATGGATAGTAACCACATGTTATGTAATAATGGCAACATATCCTCCAGATGACAAATTTGGAAGGGTTTTTGATTGCAGTACCCATTACAGCCTACTCTTTTCATGCTAAAAGAAGTCCTAAAAGTAGATGAACTGTCAGATAGAGCCCTGCAGATGGCAGAGCTACACCTACCGTACAGATGCTCTGTGTTGTGGTTTGGTCCTTCCTCTAATGTGTCCCAGTCTTTGAGTTCATGTGCATTAGTCCTGTTGTGCTTGGAAAATGCTGTTTCCTTAGAGTCATCCATCACTGCTGGTTCTTAGAATCTGTCCACTTCCTCTTCTGAGTAGATCATAAGATAGGAGGTTGCGGATGTTGATGGAGATGTTCCATTTAGGGCTGAGTGCTCCTATTCTGTTGCTCTCTGCATTTTGGCCAGTTCTGGGTCTCTGTGTTATTTTTTTTTTTATCTACTTCAGGAAGCTTTTCTGATGGGGGCTGAGTAATACTCTGCTCTATGGGTGTAGAAATATGTCATTAAGTGTCATTTTACTGCTGTCTTTCTTTAGTACATTATTAGTAGATTTTCTTCTATACTCAAGAGCCTAGTCTCAGGCTCTTAGCCACTTGGATCCCTGGGATGGATCATGAAATATTGATCACTGGCTGTGACGTATGTTCTTTTTACTGTGTTCTTGAATTCAGGTTTCCAATATTTTACTGAGTGGTTGTGTTTGTGGAGCAGGAGAGTTGCTCTGTAGGCTTCCTTCTTCCTTCCTTTCTTCTTTTTTGTTCTGTCTTTATTTGGCTTTGGTATCAGTGTAATACCACCTTTGCTCAATTAATTTGCTAGTTTCCCTTCCCTTCCAAGTTGAAAAATAGTTTAAGGCATAATATCATTAACTCAACCTTGAAAGTTTCATAGAATTTAGCATTGGAGCCCTACAGTCCTGGATTGTTTTTCAGTTAAGAAATACAGTAATAAATGCTTTAAATTGGTCTGATTTATTTATTTATTATTATGTATACATTGCTCTGCCTACATGTACACCTGCAGGCCAGAAGAGGGCATCACATTATCTGTGGTTGTGAGCCACCATGTGGTTGCTGGGAATTGAACTCAGGACCGCTGGAAGAGCAGCCAGTGCTCTTAACCTCTGAGTCATCTCTCGAGCCCCTGAGACCCAACTTCTAATGCAAGTTCTTCCAGCCGTAATACTTCCTTTGCAATTTCCCTGTCTGTGTTCTGGTGGCTTGAGAAGCTTTATTGTTACTCAACTTTGAATCTAGTATTGTTTCAATTTCCTCCTTAATTTCTTCAGTGAGCCAGTATTTATTGAAAGTGTGCATGTATTTGAGTGATTTCTATAGTTTTCCTTAATGTTGTTTCTAGTTTCATTCTGTTGTGATCTGACAGACTATTAGGGATTCTTTCAAATTCTCTTGTATTTGTTAAGGTTTGCTCTGTGGCCTACAATGTCACCAATTTAAAAAAAAAATGGATTCCATGAGCTAGAGTGATGTATGGAATAGTTTAGCTGTAAAGTTCCATAATTTTGTTATAGGTCTTAGTTTAGAAGAAATCTTGAAGATGGTAAAAGGGTGTTGAAGTCTCCCATTATTACTGTATCAGAACATATCTGATGTTTCACTGTCTGTGTTTGCTTTAAGAAATTGGGGCACTCAATATTTGATGCCAAAATGTTTACAATATTTTGTATTTGTACTGGTTAGAATTTTTGTTACCTTCATACAAGCTAGGGTTATTTGAGAAAATAAAATCTCAGTTGAGAAAATTGTACTTAAATTATTCCTGGAAACCCAAGTTTGGCTCCCAGCACCTATGTTGGGCAAGGGCAACTCATAATCTTTAAGTACTGGAGTTGTTTTCTTTTTCTTTTTCTTTCTTTTTTTTTTTTTTTTTTTTTTTTCAGTGCTTCCTTGGTTGCCACGCAATGCCTTAATCTGTGCTTTTCTTCCAATGTCTTACTTCTCCATCAACCTTAAAATGGCTGGGTATTAGAATCTTGTTTGCAGTTGTTTATTTTCATTCCATGATTTCTTCGTTTGAGTATTGATGACAAGAAATCTGATGCTATTGTGGTATTGCCTTTTCCTTTGCATGTGACTTGGTATTTTACCCTTAAAGCTTTACTATTGTTTCGTTGCTTTGTATATTTTATATCTGCATTGTGACATGTCATGGAGAAGTTTGCTTCTGCTCATTTCTGGTTTTGGTTCTAAATGTTCTTATATTTTGTTGCTATGACTTTTTCTTGATTTTCAGTAGAATTTAGACTTTATTACATCATTTATCCTACTCTGGATTTTTAGATCTGGTTTTTTGAATGTATCCCAGATATATGAGAAGACATATATATGTGTGTGTGTGTGTGTGTGTGTGTGTGTATAATTTGTATGTATATATAGGTTTTATATGCAGTTTGTGTATATATATATATTTGTGTGTATATGTATGTATATGAATGTTTTGTTGCCTTGTCCCTTGTCCTGAGTCCTTAAAACTCATGTTCTTGCTTTGTCTTGATAGTTATGATGCCCCTTCACTGTGCATTTTATTTGCTTGCTTGATTGTTTTTTCATTTCCATTGTTTATTTTTCATTGTTTTTAGAGTATCATATTCTCTGCTGAATTTTTTTCTCCTCCAGATTTTATCATTTCTCCTCCATTTCACCACTTTGCTAACTTTCCTGTCTAGGCCCTGAATTAGAATACCTAGGGCTTTTAAATGGTATGTTATATGTCATTCTTGGCTAAAAATATTAATCTGTTTACCATATTCTCCATTTTCCAAATTACCTTTAAAATTGAATAGATAATTAACAGTTTCTACCTGACAGAATGGTCTCGCTGAAGACTTGTCAGTACACACCAGTCTCTAAACTCAGTTCCTAATAGATAGCATAATGCCCGCCCATCAGTATTTTCTGTCGTTCTCAGTACTCCTCTGAAGTTATTATAATTGTAATAGGAACTTTATGTTTGAGGTGAATCTCTCTAATACGTGTTTCTCCAATACAGCAAGTGTTTATATTCAAACATCATAATTTGCTTTCAGATCACAGCCTTTAAATTCCTATGAAGAAGGTAAAAATAGACGAAAGCAAATCAGAGTTGCAAAATTCTAAAATAATTGAGTCTTTATCTGACAACATAATTAAGATGTTATTCCCTTCTTTTATTCATTTTGTGCATTTTTCTTACTCAGCCCTCTCACCTATGTAAACTACATCACCTATCACCACAGAACCAAGTACTAACAATTTCATACCTACAAACATGGTCCGCATTAACTCACTCCCTGTTCTGCCTCATTTTCACTGTTGATTATTGGCAACCATTAATTTGTTCTGAATCTCTGCAATTTCTTATTCGAGTATATTGTAAAATGTGAACCATATATTAGTCACTTAGTCACAACATAGTAATTTACTTATGTGAAAACTTCACATTTCTGAGTTGTTTTAATCTTATGGGCTTAAGCTTTTTTGAAATTTTGATTCTAGGGAACTATCCAATTTAATGTTTCATATAGGTACAAATTTATATATATGAACAATGGCTTTGGCAATGCAAAGATGTGCAGTCTTGTTCTTTGTTGCATAAAACCCACTCCCAGTATCCTTCTAGATTCAGAAAAGGAATCATGCTTTCACATTGAACTTCTAAGAAATAATTTAATCTTTATAGCTCTTGTTTTTAAAAGAGAATGCTGTCTTTTATAAACATCTTATATACTGGTAATTAAATAGAACAAGACAGTGGACAATATTTTTTAAATATTTAATAAAATGTCATTGTCTACCTCTACATGAAGAATTTTAACTGTTATAGCATAGTATTTGCAAGGTACACACACAGACACACACACATCAGCAATTTTACTCTTTGTGGTTTTAGTTACTATAGACAAAGGTAGTCTGAAATATTAATGGCAAGTCTCAGAAATAAACAATCCATAAACTGAATAGTATGCTGAATTGTGGAACATGAATTACTCTTTTTTTTTTTTCAGAGTATCCAAGGTATACTTGCTGTACATACAGTGGTAGTTGAATGGCTACATTTGCATAATTTCTATTATAGAACAGAGTGTGTTGCAACCATTCTACTGTTAGTTACCATACTGTGCTTAACGGATGAGTTAAACTTTGCTATAGCATCAGTTTATTGTAAAGTGTGGTGTGCATTAGGCTCACAACTATCTGTACTTGAGGCATTCCCTTCAGAGAAGGGACACTCATCAAATTTTCATAATGTTTCTTTCTCATTTGCTTTTTTGTTGTAGTTGTCATATAGGGGGTTTAGTTTTGATGCTTAAGATTTAGCGGATTAAGTCAGAAGCCATGAGAGTCTTAGATCAAACAAAGACCATTATTGTATCACAGCAACATGAGCCCCTTTAGATCTGTCTACAGAGGCTGTATGTCTGTCCAGACAATGCTGTGTGTCCTGTTAGGAACACCGAGATTGGATAACTGGAATCTTATATCAAGCAATTCAGCAGTAATTAAGCCTAGTCTTTGTTCCACAGTAAAACCTGACCTCACCTCTTTAGAGTGCTTTCTGAAATACAACCCCGCAAATGGCCCCAGGGAAACACAAGCCTTTCCCTGTCTGCAATTATTCCCCTTGCCCTTGCATGACTAAGAACATACGCAGGTGTGTGTGTGTGTGTGTGTGTGTGTGTGTGTGTTTGTGTGTGTGAGAGAGAGAGAGAAAGAGAGAGAGAGAAAGAACATATGCAGGTGTGTGTGTGTGTGTGTGAGAGAGGGGGGGGGGAGGAAGGGAGGGAGAGAGAGACATGGGTCTGCATTGTGCACAGACAGCATCCTAACTTCTATCACTGTTTTGCATGCAGTTAGAAGTGCAATGTCCTCCCGGTGTCACAATTGGCTTTGTTGCAGAACACTGGAACTTATGCAGAGCTACCTACAGCATCCAAAATCAGAAGAAAGAAAATATAATGAGGGTGCGTGGTCCATGCGCAACCTATGGCTGTGGTTCAGATTCTGTTTTTGAGGTAAATATATGTAAATATATATAATATATTATATATATATATTCTAATTTTTCCATTCAGACTTCAAAATGTTCTTACCCAGTGTTTTTTATGTGACTGAGAAAGTGTATGAAGAAAGAGTCAATAGTGAGTGTCTCATTATTGATTACTTGACATTTTTCAAAATGTGAGTGGCATTGCCATTTTAGAAACATGTTTTCCAATGCAGAACACAAAAACTTTGGGAGGAAGCAGCCTGATGGCATCAACTTATTCTTGGTATATATCCTCTCTCTGTTTTCGAATGATTTCTACAATGCAAATACAGATTGTAAAAGCAAAAGTCTAACAAACACAGCGCTTAGAGCATGTATAAAGACACGGATATAGCAAACAACAGGGTTATGTTATAACATTTTTCTCAGTTAAAGAAAGGTCTTTTGTTTTGCGTTTATTGCAGCGGTTGCCAAAAACATTGCTAGAATGTTTGGGGGCTTTCTCAAATCCTTTCAGCAGGATGAGGTGTGCCGTATAGTAACTTACTCCTTCTCCAACTTCTTCTTCCTGCGATACCAAGCGCTTTTTGTTGGTTTTTATTATACGTCATCATGTAGCGAAATAATGCTCACTTACTAAGAGAGGTGTAGAAGCTCTCAGCAAATTAGATTCCCCACTGCTGAGTGGCATCAGCAGCTATGCTTGGGCTACTTCTATTGTGTTAAGCACCGTGGTCCTTCCTTCAGAAGCTGAAGCCCATTCTCACACCAAGGTCTGCTAAGACAGGCTGGGGTTTGGCCCACAAAGGACAGAGTCGTGTGCGGTGTATAGTACAGACTCTTTAGTTTTGCTTAGAGGTTCCATTGGTTGAAAGTGATTTTCCATTCCCAAATTCTCACACTCAACTCAAACTATACCTTCTAATGAAAATCTCCAAAAAGATGTATTTAAGGACAAGGAAAAGTCACTAGGTTGAGGATTGTAAGCTACGTCTCTGCTCAGTTGTGAAACTGTTTCACGACACTAATCCTAAAATTTTTCATTTGAAGTGATGTCGTTAGGGTTTGCTCTTGCACTGTATCTTATCACTTCACAAACTGCTTCTGAGAGAAAGACAGAGGCATGCCCCTTGATGCTTTCAATCACTATAAAGTCCTGCTCTTGGCATTGCAGGTCAACTCTCTAGACGGAGTATCTAACATCGGCAGTATTATCAGGAAATGGAATGGCTTTTTGTCGACAATGGCAAATGCTGACCACTTTGAGATCCGCTTCCCTTTGGACCTGGATGTGAAGATGAAAGCAATGATTTTTGGTTCTTGCTTCCTCATTGTAAGCCTTTTGCTGTGGCATGGAGGGAACTAGTCCTTGTGATGGGAAGCAGGATGCTACAGCCGAATATTTGCTATGAAATTTGGCCAGCTTCTATCTTTACCACTTCTAGCTACACACTTTGCACTGGGTGACAGACTGGCTTTACTCCTTCGTAGCAGGGAGAAAAATGCTGACACTTCCAGGGTGATGGATCTCGGCAGAGCAAAGTCTGTTGGGACACACCTGGAAGGTGTCCGACTGACTGCGTATAGCCTCCTCATTGCCCATTAGTTATGTTGCTATAACTAATGTATAGTTCAAAACAGTTGCTCCACTAAACATTAATAGAGTAAGTACAAATCAGTCGCCCTCTTCCTCTTGCATGTCAACTGCAATCACACTCACCAATGTTACATCACCCTTAGCTCTACTGAGCTTTTCCTTCAGTTATTGACAGCATTTTTAATTGGTGCTGAATATGAAAAGTTTATTATCCACCTGCATTCTTACATGTTAGCTGTGTTCATAAATATTTCATTAGATTAATTCACTTGTACTGGAATAGAGTGTTCCCATGACAAATTACAAAGGCTCTTTATATGTATTTATATACATGTATTTATATACATATAATAATGTAATTATTTATATCTATCTGCCATCTGTCTCTCAAAGTAAATATAATTCCTTTTCCCATTCCAGGACTTCATGTATTTTGAAAGTACTCCTCGACGTTCATCAAGATAGAGAGATCAAGAAGAGCAGCAACTGAAAACAAAATTATAGGAGTTTGCATTGGGCTCACACTCCAACCTTCAGTTATTTGCAAGTCTATATCCCGGCTTGACGTGTGTCCCAGTTGAGTATTTGGCTTCTTAGGACACCAGTTTCTTCTGAAGTCTCTGCTCTATTAGCTGTGTAAACACACACAATACAAGCATTAAAACTATAGGCACATGACCTATGGGAAAATTAAGCCCTTAATTTTCAACAGGCCATAATACATCTTCTATATCTGTCCCTCTCTTCTTCGTCAAGAGGGCAAACTTGATTCAAGATAAGATAGATATCTGCCCCTTTTACTCTTCATCTTTAGAACCAAAAAGGTACACAGAAATAACATGCCTTAAGGTACAAGGAAATGGTTGTGTTTTGTTTTGTTTGTTTTTTGTTAGCATTTATCAGACCATCATTCTACTACATGCATAAAATTCCATAACGTTCTCAGTGGGGAATTTTATTTCAGTACAAAATAAAACTATTCTCTTTATCGGTAGTTTATATTTCCCATGTGTAGTTTTTCATCCCCTCAGCTGCACAAATTGGCACTACCCATTTTTGAAGCAGGATGAGGCTACCAGAGAAAGTTGGCCAAGGCCACAGCCAAATACGTTCTTCACATCTTAGGGCTTTGGTACCTGAGCACAAACCTTGTACATTTGCTTACTCAGTCTATCTAGCATGACCTCTCTTGTCCACACATGCCTAATAGCCAAATATTTACCCTGATATTTGGGATCACATATTGTATCTTTGTATCTCATGTGGCGTTTTTTTTTAAAAAAAAAATTAAGTCTAATGACCAGGATGTCCTAATGACAGTTTATAAAAGATGATTATATAAATCTGACCATTGTTTACCACCGCTTGACTGCTTTACATGTTAAATAACTCTATACACAAATAGTATGAAAACACAGTTATGTTGTTTCCACATTGTCTGCAGATTATCAATGAGAACTGTGGGAGACCAGTAGAGCACTCATTTGTACTAAGGACAGTGTACGTATGAATACACTGATTAATATGAATACACTAATTAATATGAGTCTCTCACCTTGGCTTCCTACCAGCATGTAGACTGGCTTCTTTCATGGATACATTGTTTTAGAGTTTATTAAATGAAGATTAAGAGCTCTTGAGCTGGGTTATCTCAAGAAGAGAGACTTAGGCCACAGCTTAAAAAAAACAAAACAAAACAAGATGACACACAAAAAAACAGGGGCTTCATTTGTAATTATACCAATCTTTTGGTCATAACAGTTGTTTTTCTCAGTTATTTGTAACACACCTTTACTTGCTGTTTCTGCTTTTTATTAAAAATATGAATTCTTGCCTAAAATTCATTACATTATATTTTACAGTGCAGCTCTAATTTTAACTAGACATATGAGTTTTCAGTATGGTATCTTGAGCTTTCCATATAAACGAGATAAGCAGCATTCAGACAGATCAGGTATGAACCTATCCCTTTACCCATCCACACACCATTTCAATACTTACCTCATTTTGATGGGTGTGGCTGCTTTACGTAGCACGTTTCATACTTCAGTGTGTGAGACTCTAATACTTCTCTAACACCAAAACTCTTTAAGCAATAATTAGTTATCAGATTTTAATATAATGCACATGATTTCTGTATCTCATGATGGAGTTTCATTGTATCAAGTTGACCAACTTAACTAAACAATAAACAGAACCGTGTTTTTTTTTTATCTTTTATTTTTATTTTGTTTTTGTTTTTTTGTTTTTTGTAAAGTTGAGTGTTTTCTTGTCTCTTCAGGTTTCTGACTTTTAAATAAATGTGTAAGGGAACTAATAGTAAGATGGTATTTTATTCTCTGAGTTGTGACTGACTCTGAATGCTTTCCTGAAAGATTTTTAAAGTAATTTTTATTAACTACTAAATAAGCTCTTTACCTTCTTGTATAGATTTATTAATAAACTATTTACTGAGCTAGTGTATAGTAGTAACTAACATTCTGTTTTATTATATTTGCCAATCATTTGATAGTTTCATACAATGTATTTTTTTTTATCGTTCCCGCCTTAACCTTTCCCATTAGCTCCTCCCAGATCCACTCCCACATCCCTACACTCCTATTTCAGGTCATCTTTCATTTTGAACTTGTATATATTTTACATTTGTTTTCTTTTATTGAGAATTTTGTGTGAGTTCTATATTATATCATTTCCGCCCCCCATACTTTCCTCCTCCAATTTCCTTGTTCCTCCCTCTCCTTCTCAAGTTTATAACCTCTTCTTTAGTTAAGACACATACGCACACATGCACATGCACGTGTGCATGCACACACACACACACACACACACACACACACACAGAGCTGAAAAATCCATTTAGTGTTGTTCATATGTGTATGAGTTTAGGATTGACCACTAAGAATTGGATAATGTATTAGCAGCTAATCCCTGGAGAAGACAGATTATCCCTCTTTTAGTTCCCATTAACTGTCTGTATCTCTACATCAATGCATAGGGTCCTGTGAGATTTCCCCATATATGCAGAAATGTCAATTAGTATTGCCTTTGTGCGTGGGTCTTGTTTAGAAGACCATGCTGTTACAATCTCTTGGATGCTCCCTGTCCTATGTAGAAAGCGCTATCTCACTTGGAGCTAGTTGTCCTAAACTTTGTACAGTCTCTCCTCAAGTGTATGGGTTATGTCGTAGATGTATCAGCTGGGGATGGCATCCCAATTCCGCGTTCCTCTCTCTGAGGAGTTGTGGATTTCTGTGATGGTGTTTAATTGCTGCAAAAAGAAGTTTCTTTGGGTAGTGTTTATTATTTTTTGTTTGGTTAAAATTCCCCTCCTACCCTTTAACGACAACAACCAAATATGCTTCTTTTTGTAAGACAGACTGTCACAGAAATCCACAAGTGGTCAAAAAACAGAGAACAACTAAGAGTCTTTTGTCCAGCCCTGTTTACTGGGAATTTCATATATGAATACTATATTTATATCATGTCTACCATATACTCTTCCCCATCAAATTTCCTTGTCCCTCTCACTCCACAGTTACAACACAGTTCCTATGCCTAAGACTAAGGGAACATCACAGAAGGGGAAGCAAAAAGATAGTAAGAGCCAAAGGAAAAAGATTTCTGCTGTGATATATTATCTTCCAAAAGAAAAGAAAAATAAAGAAGGGAACGTGAAAGTTAGGAGTTAGGAACAAAGGCTGGCATGACGTAAGGAAAGATGGGGAGGTGAATATGGTCAAAATATTAATACAATCAAAATCCTGAAACAATTAATTAAAACACTATTTTTGGAGAATCTCCTTTGAGAGGTGAGAGCTACACTTATCTGTGTATATATGAAGATAAATCCTGAGATGCAAGTGGGAATTGAACTCCTTTTTGGAAGTGGCAGTCACAGGTTCTCCTTTAGAGTCCATAACATCACCATCCATGGGTAGTTGGCTAGGTTTACAGTACTGGGCATGAACTCCCTTTGATTAAGTGGGTCATACATCCAATTAGACAACTGTTGGTGACTCCAGGGATATAAAAGCCACTATTGTAATTCTGGGTATAGTTTGCCATTCTGGTAATTGTTATGGTTTGTAAAAATTACAGCTGTGTCATAATTAGGGCTTCTATTGCTGTGATAAAACACCACAAGCAAAAGCCACTTGGGGAGAAAAGGGTTCATGTCACTTATACTTAAACTTGACAGTCTGGGAAAATCAGAGCTGAAACCTGGATGCAGAGACTTTAGCAGTGGCCACGGAGGAGCGCTGCTTACTAGTTTGCGTCTCATGACTTCCTCAGCCTGCTTTCTTATAGTATCCAAGACCATCAGCACAGGGGTGGCACTGCCCCCGGTAAATGGATCCTCTCGTATCAATCATCAATTAAGAAAGTGCTCTACAATCTTTCTGAAAGGCAATTTTTCAATAGAAAATTCTTCCCAGATGACTTTGCCTTGGGTCAAGTTGCCAGCATGTGGTGGGCAAGAATATAATTCGTTTTCTGCCTTGGAAGCTTGTGTAGCACCTTTAAGAGAGAGAGGGACAGAGAGAGACAGAGAGAGAGACAGAGAGAGACAGAGAGAGACACAGAGAGAGACAGAGAGAGACACAGACAGAGACGAGACAGAGACAGAGACAGAGACAGAGAGATAGAGAGAGACAGAGAGACAGAGAGACAGAGACAGAAAGAGAGACAGAGAGAGACAGAGGGACAGAGAGAGACAGAGACAGAGACAGAGACAGAGAGAGAGACAGAGAGAGAGAGAGAGATCAGGAAGGAGGCTTCCAGGGCAGTGTCACCTCTATTCCTCCAAGTTTTCTGTCCTAAATGTATGGTATCTTCAGCAATAGGGCTTTACCTTCTTTTTCTGGAAGACAAGCAAGGGCAACATGGATCCGGTTGGTTTTGCTGTCAACGCTGATACAAGCTAAGATTATCTAAGAGAAAGGAACCACAATTCAGATAATGCCCCGTAAGATTGGCCTGCTGGCAAGCTTCTTAAGTAATAATAGATGTGGAAGATCCCAGGCCATTTTGAGTAGTACCAGCACTGGGAAGGCAGTCCATCCATTCACCAGTTTAAGGACGTTTATATTGTTTCCATTTCCTAGCTATTGTAAAGAAAGGAGTAGTGAACATGGCTGAGGAAGTATCGGTGGAGTAGGATGCCAAGTCCTTTAGGCATATAACAAGGAGTGGTACAGTGATATCATACAGTAAATTTACTTTTAGCTTTTTGAGGAATTTCTACATGGATTTGCAGAGGGGCTACACCTGTCTGAAACCTACAACAGTATTTGCTCTTAGTTGTTTTCTCAGGGTTAGTCATTCTCCCTGACTCGGGTAAGATGAAATCTAAAAGCAGCTTCGATTTTTTCACTTCACTAATTGCGAAGGATGTTGAATACCTTTTGACATATTTCTTAGGCATTTTTATTTTATTCTTTTGAGAACTCCCTACACAGATCCTTAGCCATTCTTAAATTATCTTTCCTTTTATTGAAATAGACTTTTTTTTTCATATAATATATCCTGATTATGTTTTCCCCTCCCTCTATTCTTCTCACTTCCTCCCCTACTTCCCTTCCCATTTGTAACACCCTCTTTCTGTCTCTCCTTAGAAAACAAACAGAATTTGACAGGAATATAATATAATATAATCAATATAATAATTAATGTAATTTAATGTAATATAATATGATAAAACAAAAACAAATAGAAGGATAAAAAGCCCAAGAGGAGGCTCAAGAATCAGAGACTCATTTATTCACAAACTCAGGAATCCCATAAAACACTAAACTAAAAGTTGTGGTATATATATATACAGGGGACCAGCAGAGCCCTGTGCAGGCCCTCAGACTGTGTGAGTTCATTGAACTGTAATTGTGTTAACTTAGAGAGACTTGTTTTCTTTGTGTCTTCCATCCCCTCTGGTTTGGACACTCTTTCTGTCTTCTCTTTCGAGGAGTTCCCTGAACCCTGAGGGGAAGGATTTGAAGGAGACATTCCCTTTGAGACTGAGTGAGTGTTCCAAGGCAGCCCATTCTCTGCATAGTATCTGGCTGTGGTAGCTCTGTATGCATTCCCATCTGCTGCATGATAGAGCTTCTCTGATGATGGCTGATGTATGGAGTATGACGAAATGCCATTAGAAGTTAGTTTACTTTTACTTTTTTTTTTTTTTAACTTAATTTAGTTGTACTTAGTTTTACACTAGGTTCCGGAACTATCTAATCTCAGGTACTTAATTAACCCAAGCAGTGTCAGGTGTGGGTCCTACCTTGTGGAGTGAGCCTTAAATCAAATCAGGTATGTGTTGCTTACTCCCATAAAGCTTGTGCCACCATGGTACTAGGTTATCTTGCAGGCAGGACACCATTGTGATTCAAAGCATTTCTCCCTAGACAATTTTTTAATTAGTCATTTGTTTTCCTTGACTTTGAAAAAAAAAACTATATCATACGTGTAGTTGAAAAATATTTCCTCCCACTTTGTGGGCTTCCTATGTATTCAGCTGATGGGTTTTGTTGTTGTTGCTTTTCGAATTCACTTTACATCATGGTTGTAGCTCCATCCCTCCTCTCCTCCCAGTCCCATCCACCCTCCCTCTTCCCCATCACCCGTCCCCTATTCCTCAGAAATTGAAGCACAAGAAACAAGATATGTAAATACTGCTTGTAAAGGCTTGTGGTCAAGAGAGACCTTTAGAACACACATTTCTGATGACTATGGTAGACATTGACCCTTTGGAGTACTGGTACATTCACAAGGGGCTGCTAGCACTGTGCCATGTAATAATACTGCTGTCACACTCAAACTGTTGAGGCTGACTATACCATATGTCAGAGAAAGTACCTGGAAGTCTGGAGATAAATTTTTAAAAGTCAATCTGGAAATTTTCATAAGGGAAATTAAAGACTGGCTAATTATTATAGCAATGCATGAGGCTAGACATTGTCCAATCTTTTCAATATGGTTCATGAGGAGGACACTGCTGTACAACTGTGACCCCTGTCATTCTTACAGTGGACACTATGAGACTTTCACTGTAGGGTGGAGTAGACCAAGTTGAGAATTCTGCAAATGTTTCACACATGTTACTGTCCACACAAGGCTCAGAGGTTAAACCTTAACCACTATGCTGTATTCTTTTTCTGGGTGGTATTTGTTTAATTTTCATGTTAATGGAATATAAGAAATAGAAATAGAATAGAGTGGCAATGGGTGTTGTGTGTGTGTATTTTGAAATGCTGACATATGGCAGGGAAGGACTCGAGGCACAAGAAGGTGTCCTTTTGTGAACTGTGATCTCTTCAGAGTTCAATTCCATTCCTGGTGGTGCTCTAGGGATACCAATCACACACATTGTAGGATAGGTGTGTTTTTAAATATGAAATTCTAAACAATGAGGACAATATTCAGTTTTTAATTTCTCCACAAGTAATTTAACTTTTCTTACCTGTGGCAAAGTAATAATATTTTACACATGTATTATGTATTAATTATACATAATTAATATAGAATATTTTTATTATAATAGAATTAATATATATATATATATATATCATACATAATTCCCTTTATGGCTGCTTAGCAGTGGCTGGATTTTTCTAGTCCACCTTGTGTGTCAGTGCATACCTCTAGGGCTTTTCATTTTGTTGGTGATTCTCTGTTCTAAAACCACACATTATTAAGCTCGAGGCTCACTATCAGCCTTGTCCTGGATGGTGAATCGAAACTGTTTGTTAATGAGGACACAAGTGCAGCCTCTTTCCATAGTCAGGAATTCAGGTCACTTCTACTTTTTAACCGCTACTAAATTCTTGCTCTTCTAGAAGCAAGCTGTACTTTGCCATCAGTATGTTTGGTTTATACTCCAGTCGGACTTTCTAAGCTTCCTACAGCAAGAGAATTGTATTTAGTTTGTAATTATAGCATTAATAGAAGGGGGTCATTAAAAAAACGGCATGAAGTTCCGTGCTAGATATGTAGGGAGAGTTCTATAACATAAGCATAAAGCAGTTGCATTGGGTTTGTGGGTTATCACAGTATGTTAGTGCTATTTTCTTTTTGAGATGGCATCATACTGTCGTTAAATGTTTAATATTTCTAAGATTGTTAAGGAAAATATTGGTGATGCGGAAACACAAACTCTCACCTCATAGGGAATGAGAAAGAAGTTTTTCTGGAGCCCCATATGTTATACTTTTGTGGGACCATAATGGCCCAGGGTTATGGAGGAAGGTCAAGGGAGCTTCAACCCTGGAAACCTCAACCATGAGGACGGCAGGCGTTGGCTACCGCCCCTCTCCCAGCCTCGCACCATAAAGTCGGCGGCTTCCCCGCCATCAACCCTAGGAAGAATGTATTACCCTGACAGTTATTAGGCTTCATTCCTTGTTTGACTTTATAAGGTCCCGCCCCCCCCCCCCCCCCAGCCCTATAAGGTCGCGCCCCCACCCTGCCCCCAGCCCCTGAGTATGCAGATGAAGCATCTTCCAACATTCTTGTCCTGACCAATGGTATGCAGCCACATAAACCTTGTCCCAGAGACCCTGACCACCTCCCTGGGGTCATAAATACTCCCTTTCTCCCCTTCAATAAATTGAGCCAGTTCTCTGAAGCTTTTTCCTGGATGTGCTCATTGCCTACACCCTCATCCCTAATCAAGATCTTGCATTGCACTCACCTACACCTGGCTAAGCTTCCCTCTCTCTAGCCTAGCTCATTACACAACAGAATAGGCTACTCCTGTAGGGGCAAAATTAATGCCATATCCCATATGTAATTTATATTCTGCAATTAATGATGGTCTGTATGAGAACTTGTCCTCTAGGTGCCCTTTCTCCCTGCGTTCTGGGAATGACACTTGCCAGCACTCTCCAGAAACTGCCCCGGAACAATTAAATACAATTAACGCCCAATGATCCCCTCAGATAAAACAACTTCCCTGGAGACCCAACCTGCCTGAAGGACTACATTCCTGAGACTCACAACCTCTGCTTATGGTTTTGTCCTTACTTCCCTGTGACCTGCACCCCTAATTACAGTTTTTCCTTATAAGCCCATTACCCTTAAAGCTCAGGTATCACTCTCCTATCCTGCTCCATCAGGAAGGATTGTGATCCGAAGCTCTGAGCCCGTAATACAGGACCCTGTGTCTATTGCATCGATATCGAGTCCTGGTGGTCTTTTTTGGGGGTCTCGCGATCTGGGTAATCTCGGCATAACATCCCAAGGGGGAAAGCACACATGATAACAACTGGCGTCCAGCTCAGAAGTAACAAGATCTTGGGTTTAAATGAGAGATAGGTGAGTGCCCCAGCCCCAGCCCCCAAAAGCCTAAGCCTCCCCCATGCTGAAGGGTGTTTATCTGTCTGTCTGTCAGTCTTTTCCTTCTTTGTTTCCAGTTTGCTCTGTCGTGTTGGGGTCAGGCATGTTGAAAGGGTAACTGACACTTTCTGGCCAAGGATACTTCTTGGTATTGGTAGAAACCTCTGTCTGAACCCTGACAGAGTTTTTGGTGTCGGCAATATCCCCCATGTCTGTTAGTTCCTTATTAAAAATAAAATAAAAGTAATGCAGAAACCAGTAAACACAGCTAGGGTGATCGACAGAACTCTTTTTTTTGTTGTTGTTGTTTTGGTTTTGGTTTTGTTTTTGAGACAGGGTTTCTCTGTGTAGCCTTGGCTGTCCTAGAGTCACTTTGTAGACCAGGCTGGCCTCGAACTCACAGCGATCCGCCTGCCTCTGTCTCCTGAGTGTTGGGATTAAAGGCGTGTGCCACCACGCCCAGCCATCAGAACTCTTAAACCTATGGCCAGGCTTGCATCTGGGGCTTGAAGAAGCCCCGGTAGCTGTAAAGCTATGGAATACTCTTCTCTGGCCCTGGCATTTCCTTCCTTTTCTATCATGGAAATGCCTCATTATATCAAAAGAAACCTCAGATTAGGGAATCATCGGCCCTTTTAAAGTCCCCTGGAATCTAAAACTCACCAGAAAATAAGCCTCCCTGTTTGAGGAGGAAGTCCTTAAAATAGCTCCATATATAGCCACAGGTGATCCTTACAGCCCTAACCCAGGAACTTGAGTCATTTACCTTGCCTTGGCTCTGAGACATCCGAGAAGGGAAATCTTCCTCCGCCATTTTCTGCCTATCATAGCTGCAATCCACCAACCAACGCATAAGATCCCCTAAAATGGGACCCACAGTCTTAAAGACTGCCCTGTTCCAGATCTCACAGCCCTTGGACAGAAAACTAAAGCCATCCATAAGGCTATCTCTTCCTAGGCCTTGCTGGCCTGCTATTGCCCAGTCCAATGCAGCTTATATCCCTCACTATCGCCAAACAATTCCTTGGCGGGAGGAGAATGTAAGCTCTTGGCGCATCTGCTCTTTTTCTCACTCCCCCCTTCCTCAGCCAAAGCAGTGGGATTGCTATGCAGGCTCATAGCCTCCCCTGTTTCTCTTTCCTCTGCCCAGCAACGATCAACTTTCCAAGACACCACCAAGACAGAGAAGGAATGCTACACAAGCCCTGGGCTTCCCCTCTGTCATTCTCCACCACACGGTAATTGTGTAATCTCCATGATTCCATCACAGAGGTAAGTAAAATGCCACTTAAGCTTCCGGCTAGCTCTGCTTCTCCCTCTACAGCCCATAAACATCATGAATCCGGAATTTAAGACACTTCCAGTCAATGTTCACCCCATGTGGGCCAAACATCTCAATTGTTACTCCTATCAAGCCACAGATTTAAAGGAATTCAGACAAGGAGCCAAGGAAGATAGTATTCATGTTCCTTGCACTAAGTCTCTCCTCCAAAGTAAACTTGCCACTCTAACCACGCCCCAGGATTGGAGGGACATCTCTTCCTGTCTAGCACAATTATTTTATAATGGAAGGACATTCACGACTTAGTGGAGACTGCCCAGGCTATGTGCCCTCCACAGACTTCCGTTTCCTCTAGTCTTTTTGTTTGTTTATGTTTTTTTATTAATTATTTTATTTTTGTACATGTACATTTATATTATTACACATATATACAATTGATTACCTATGGCAAGAAGAACTGTGACACAATCAGGAATTATATAAATGTTACATTCTTAGTGTTTTGGCTATTTGTATTTGCTTTCCTCTAGTCTTATATGTTTTCGTTATTCTTTATTCTAATTCTGTTACTGCCCAGCCTCTTCCAAAAGCTCTCAAAACCCATCACTGGAGAATCTTTGCTAGGGAGACCTGTAATGGACAAAATCATAGGACTGCCTGGCAGCGCTTGAAATTCCTCTACACCCTGCTGCTATTTCCACTATCCCCAGCCCTTTCCTTTGCTTTCCTCCAGCAGGCCTCCACAAATGGAGGTTGCAGATAGTGGAGGTACCGGAATGGAATCCACCAGTTGTGGTGGTACCATGCTCACCAACATTACTACTCATTTTCAGATTTCTATCAGTGATCCCCAGGACAAAGATGGTGAATGAGAGTTGTGTGTAAGTTCTACCCTAAGTAACGGCTATGCCAAATGCCCTGCAGCTAGCCTACAGATCTCCCGCCAGCTTGTCCCTCCCCTGCCTCTGAGTTGGTCTTTACCCACATTAACATTCTTCAAGAGGAGGATCAAAATCAAGCGGAAGTCCAAGCCACCCTCTTCTGCCTCCAATACATCCAATATATGGACAACCTCCTTTCCCTAACCCTAACTCCTCTCCATGCCTTTTCTGCACTCCCCTCTCCTGGCCACTATTGGCAGTTGATCTCGGCTTCATGAACTCCCATAGTCCCTTCCTTACCCCCGTGAAAGTTACAAAATATTCCTCTTTTTAATCTATCATTTCCCCTTTGACTCATGGGGCCCTCTCCAGGTTCCATCTGATAAGTTCTCATAATACCACTGTCCCCCAAGCCAGTATGTGGTAACGACCCCTCCCCCCCCCCCATATACACACACTACGTCTCTTCTCTGGTGCGAAAACCTTATCAGTTCCTATGTCAAGCCTCTTTTTCAAGGTTTATGCACCCCTGTAAGGATTGTTGCCCAGGTTTATCTCTACGAGCCTGAAGAACTTGCTTTATAGCCGGGAGGGCACTGAATGAAAAGGGAGGCCTTTATCCCTCTGCTCATCAGATTGAGTCTCGCCATCTGGCTGGGTGCCATGGGTACTGCTAGAATAGTCCTTGTCCAAACATATCCTCTGGTTGGTGACTTGCAGGGTAAGCTTGACAGGACCATGGTTTCCACTACGGTCCGTCTCGATTCCCTTCAGCCACAGATCACCTCTCTAGCAGAAGCTGTTCTACAGTGGAGAGCACTGGACTTCCGCTGCTGACCCGGGAGGGGCTTACATTGTGTTGGGGGAAGTATGTTGCTTTTATGTCAATGCATGTGGACTGGTGGAACACAGCATGTAAGATCTCTGGGCACGCTATGAGGCCAACACTTTAACCTCATGGTATTCAAATCCCTTTATGGCATGGCCCCTCCCCTTCCTTGGTCCTGCATTGGCTCTTGGGACCCTCCCCCTCCTCCTGACACCCTGCCTCATGCAATTTCTAAAACGTCAGAGAAGTAGAACTCCAATACCAAACGATTCCTAAGCTTGATGTTGATGATATTGCTCCTTTATAAAACAAGTAAAGAGTTGTGGGGCCGTAACGGCCCAGGGCTATGGAGGAAGGGTCACGAAAACAGTTTCTTTAGTAAACCCTGAATTCTACATTCAATGTTGAAGCAGCTTCATGAAGCTTTCATAGCAGCAGAAGAAAGTCATAAATCACAACTCTTTCCAGATACACTGATGGGGATCTCAGAGAGGCAGGCTACAGCAAAGCAGAGAACCTCAGCCGTGGTCCTCAGGTGTTCTTTGTTGACACTCTTAGTTGGCGGGGGGGGGGGGGGGGGGGGGGGGGAAGGGGGGGTCAGTGGCAGCCGGTGTCTTGCTAAGTTAATACATTCCAAAGGCTTTCATTGGTCACAGGATATTAGGCCTGACACTGAGGCAGGTGAGACACAGCTATTACGGTAGAGAAAACTAGCCCCTGATAAATTGTAATTGCATTCTAGACCTGCAATAGCCGAACCTCTTCACACCTGTAGAGGTCCTAAGTTAATCAGCCTCGCAGAAGGTTTATTTTGAAGGTACACTTTCTAGGATCTTTTGTGTCCAGTGCATTCATTTAAAATTCATGTAATTTTCCAGCTCCTCAATAACCCAGGCTCAAATGAAGTTCATTTGTCCAGTTGTAGGATGTGTTCATTGAGCAACTTTTTAAAACTTTGTCCAAATTGTCTTCATTAACAGTCACTAGGTATACTTAGAGTTTCAATTCTTGAATAGTAACATATAACAAGAGTTAAAACCATACCGTCTTTCATAATTTTACTTTTGTAGAAATACACAAAGGGAGGGTACTGGGAAGAAGCAAATTAAGGAGAAAGTATTATTTGGTTCTGCAGCCTCCCCAGCATTGGTGTCAGAAAACCGAGTGTGACAGTGTACGGTAGGGGGCAGCACAGGCTTGTGGATTTTATTAGTATAGCACAATCATTTTCTCAGCCAAGACTCCCTCTGTTTGGATCTATGAGATGAAGGACTTGAACCTAGAAGGACAATTAGGACCACTTGCTTTACATTCTAATCTACAAATGAAGGAATTGAAACGGATCAAGATCAGACATCCAAAGTACCCTGGAAACTCACAGAAAAACCAAGAGTGAAAGCACAGGTCTCTGGTTTTTGTTTTATTGTTTTGTTTTGTTTTGTTTTTGTTTTTCCATTTCCTTGCCATAAAACCAAGACTTTTGCAGAGTTTTGAAGCACTTAGTGAAATGTCTTTTACAGCATTGGTATTTTAGATTATTCTTAATTTTCAACTTTTTCTTCCAGCACTCATTCTGGAGAGTCTACATACCTAAACTAACATGTATAGAGATATACTCTCACTGCTGTAGGCACTCAATCTGTGTTGGGCACAAAGCACAGACCTCAGCAACGATTATGTTCTTCCTTTATCCCACTTGGGAGGTCAGTTTATCACAGGGTAGTGAAAAAAGCCAGACATCAGACTGTTCGTCTCAGTCATTTGGTGGAAAACCACAGGGTATGTTTTTCCAGTGGTTCAGTAGACCGATCCTTTAATGCGGATCCTAAGACGTTCCAAAGAACACCTTGTTCCTTCGGAGGAAGAAGCCATTGGGTTTGGCTTTCTTCTGGACTCATACCACCCCTGCTGTAATGAGCCCTGTAAGACTGGTAGCTCTGTGGGTGCTTGTTGAATTTAATTTCATACAACTGTCCTTGTTTCTCTTAGCTTATTTCTTAACCCAGCTATCACACAAATAACTGAGAGTCTTCACAACACAATCTGAGCAGTTGATTTCTGTTCTTAACCCTTTATGCTATTTTGTCTGACTCCCAGTGAACATCGCAGCCATACTTGTATTTTGTAGATTTCCTCAACTCCAGCCCCTTCCTCTTCAAGTTTCTTCAATTTCTCCTCTGGGCTCCCTCTCTAACTCCTCCTCCCCTGGCTGGCAGGAAGTCCAGCCCTATTCTCTCCCCTGCTCATGATTAAAAAACTTTTAAAGGGGATTGGGCATGGTGTTGCACACCTTTAGTTCTAGCACTCAAGATGTAGAGGCAGGCAGGTTTCTGTAAATTTGAAACAATCCTGTTCTGGACACCAGGACAACCAGGATTTGTTATACAGAGAAACTCTGTCTTGAAAAGCAAACACAATTTGTGTGTGTGTGTGTGTGTGTGTGTGTGTGTGTGTGTGTGTGTAGGCAACTTCAGGGCGTGAAAATCAATGACTGTATTTCATACAAATAAATAAATATTATCCCTACACTCCTAGCCATGTTCTCTGTTTAAAATGGAATAACAGACAAATAAAAATAAGATCAGAGTTTTTGCCAATAATCTATTCTGTCTTCTTTCCTGTAGACTCAAGGGCCAGTGTTACGAATGGCACAGATAATTTTTTTTTTTTCACTGCGAGCAGATCTCAGGAATGAAAACTGAATTCTACAACAAGATGACAGAAATGTGGACCTTTAGCCAGGGATTCTTCAATGAAGTAATACTACCCCTTAACTGTCAGACAATCCCATGGTAAATTTACATGTAAAAAAATGAAGTATATACATTTTGTTTGAACTGAAAGACTCAAACATTCAAGCACAACAACAAATGCTTTACCCCTGATCACAAATGCTTTATAAAAAGGAAGTTGTATATGTGTATGTTGTATAAGTGCACGGACCTATCACCACTGAGGCAATGGTTCTCAACCTATGGTTTGAGACCCCTTTAGGGAGCGGTCAAAAGACCCTTTCACAGGGGTCATGTATCAGATAGCCTACATATCAGATGTTTACATTATGGTTCATTAGCAGTAACAAAATTACAACACTGAAGTAGCAATGAAAATAATGCCATGGTTAGAGTCACCAAAATATGAAGAACTATATAAAAAAAAAGTGGGGGTCACAGCATTAGGAAGACAGAGAACCACTGCTCTATTAGCCAGACGAGGACGTGAGGTTACATGGAGCCAGTAGTACAGACAGTCATGATCCAGATGGGTCACCAAAGTTTGCTAGAGGTTTCCTCAGAATATGAATATGTATCCTGTCCTTCGATACTGATTTTGTTCTCTGAGGTGGATTCCAGACAGCATTTTAAACAATACCCTGGGTTTGTAGTGGGCAGATTAAGAGCCCTTGAGCATCAGGGCTCTTACACACCTAGACGTGACCTTGGTGTTGAGGCAAATCCTACATCCTGACCAAATCCCACAGCAACAGCAGGGGCATCAGATTCTCCCGGGAGGTTCTATTCTGCTGTCAAAATTTGAGAATATTTGTTCATGTCACCAAGCCTTCAAGAAAGTATACTGAATTTGCAAGTAAGTGAGTAAAATATATTTTCTTCCTTTCATGAATTTTAGTGACATTGCTATGTGGACTACAAGATGTTTAGTTAAATGCAAATTTCAAACAAAGTATGGTAACCCATGCCTGTAACACCAGCTCTGTGAAAGGTAAGGCAGGAGGATCCTGAGCTCAAGGCTAGCCTGAGCTACATACTGAGACATCATATCTTAACAAGTACATACATAAATGTTGATTTCAGACATCGATATTTTTAAGTATTTATTATTTTCAATTATATGTATGTAGGTGAGGGTATATAAACAGGGAGTAGGGGAACTTGGAGTCTAGAAACACAGGATCCTAGAGCTATAGTTAGACAACTGTGAGCCACACAAATCACAGCTGAGAAACAAATTGGGCTCTTTGAAACTCAGCCATCTATCCATGCCCCAGAAATAAGGTGGTTTTTTTTTCAGTTAATTAAACATTTTTCAATTTTTTACATATACATTTGTATTATTACACATATATACAATAAACTACCTATAGCAAGGAGAACCATGACACAATCAGGGATTATATAACCATTCTTAGTGTTTTGCTGTTTATATTTGGCATCTTTTCTATCTTGGTGCATCTAAAATTCTGAATGTAATCACATCTTGTCATTATCAACTTAAAACATCTATCTAAACCTAAAAACATCTTAACACATAAACAACTAAGCTTCAATGTAAAACTAAGCTGCCTAGTCTTCAACTCCTTCAGAGACATGAGAAGGAATAAACTTCATTACCTGAGTATGCCGGGAGTGCAAGTTAGTAGCTTTCCAAATGAGATGACAGAGACAGTATTCTACCTGAATAGTCACCCAAAACTCTCTATAACATCAGAGCATTATCTTCAGCCTTCTGTCCCTGTATATCTGACACACATATTTGTGAGGCAGAAACTATTGAGGACTTGCTTACCTTGTCTTAGCAGAGTTTGGCTGTCAACTCTACCTGCATCCAAGCTTGCACATTTTTAGGCAGAATTCTGTCTGTGGTAGAAATGAAGACATTTCACCCAGTGTCTTGTTTGCCACATTTGAAGCCATCTCCATAAGGAGGTTCTTTGATACTCATCATCTTCTTTGAGGTAGGCTGGGTGTTGCCAGAAGTTAGCTTGTCTCATTGTCATTGAATCTTTAAAAGAATAAAAACATTTTTAAATGACATATTCTTCATGTCTCTGAGGTCTTTGAAGACCTTATCTAACTAGCCTACTTTGTCTTTCTATAGAATCATATCTATCTGCTGCACCAAAAAGTAGACTAGTAATTGACATGACCATGATTTGATCAACTAACAATCAACTTGTATAATTTATTTACCGTAAACATCCTGCAATAGCACTTTTAAAGTATTGGAAGTAAATCTTATATTATAATTGAGTACAATGTCTCATATTAGAGTAGATACACACACACACACGTATAATGTATGTGAAAAATAAACTTATATTTGAATTCTATACCACTGTATCTAGAATTAAACTTATTTTGCATCTATATACAAAATTCTATACCATTGAATTTAAAATACCCTTGTGAGTGACAATTGAAGCATTAAGTTGATGAGTAGATTCACTAATACACTTTTTGTTCTGTCTTCCCTATATATTTCTATTTCTCCCCCTTTTTTCTTTTCAGCCTCGATCTCCAGATCTAAGAATGTAAGATAAAGGCAAAGTCTTTTCTGAGTCTAACCTTGTTTTCTCTCTAAATAAGACCAATAATAACTTGTAACCAACTCCCATTGATTGTAGGGAGCAGGTTTTTGTTTTTGTTTTGTTTTGTTTTGTTTGTTTGTTTGGAGTGCTTAGCAGAAACAGGCCAGAGAACTTAATGACCTTAGCTTGCAAACTTTCACACAGCCTTAAGGACTTGTCAAGACACTTGTGTTGGTTAAGAAAGTTTATTATTAATTCCAGATCAGGATGTGGAGCTTGATGTAACTCTTTGTTCTAAAATTTGAAAGAAGTCTAAGAATCCTCTGGTTTACACATATATATACTGTATAAAAGCTCTGAGAAAATTAAATTGGGGCTACAGTATTTACTGTTAGCCCTCCTGAATACTTGTCTCCTTTTTCTTCTCTTTTGCTATATCCTTTCTATCTTTTCCTATATCTTTTTTATTTCTTTAGCCTCATGCCCCATATCCAGGAACTGGTCGATATAGTGCAGAGTGGGCTCTGACAAGTGACACCCAATCCTGGGACCTGAGAGACTAGGAAATACGTGAAGGGCACCGTAGGAAGTATAAGATGAGATCAATTAAGAAGAGCGGTGAGTGAATCTTTGAGAGTATTGTACCCTAATGGAGAAAGGAAATAGTAGTTTGCTTTTTGTACATGTGCATAAAAATACACTCCAGGCTGCAGGAGCAAAAATAGGACTTCAGCAGTTAAGCAATTTTTTTAGATTTTGTTGAGCATGTATGTCTGTGGTTTCTGGAAGAAGGCACTGTAAATCTAGAAACTTGAAAAAAGGTAGGAAAAAAAGTTACAAGATTATTATGTTGTATATGTACCTGGCAATGTTCTGAGAGATCCCTCTGTCTCTGGGCACTTATAAGGGATAGTTTAGACCCCAAGCATGAGAGAGAAAAGCTAGAAACCAAGTTTACAAGGAAGGCCTCAATGCTCAGGAAAAGTGAAACTAAGCCTTCTGCTCTGCGGCCTGAGCCTGTGTATATTGAGCCTGTGAAAAAGTAATATAGAGGCTCTTCAGGCAGCTTTTTCAACACTAGCAGTGCAGATGAAACATTTAAAAGAACATATTTGGCCCGTAAATAAATAAGAAAGGCTTTCTAGATTACAGGTAAAGAAATCTCCGAACAGTGTAACACAATCAATTCTCCTTCATTTGTGGTTTCTTCTCCAATGACAGCTATGATTAAAAACGCTCAGAGTTCTAAGACAATGTCTATTACACCCAAAGCTATGCTTCCGGTGCAAGCCACCTTATGAAAAGCTAGTGATAAAGGAGAAGACATTCATGGATTACAGTTGGCATAGCCAGT
The DNA here is from genome assembly GCF_903995435.1 of Acomys russatus. Taxonomy (NCBI): domain Eukaryota; kingdom Metazoa; phylum Chordata; class Mammalia; order Rodentia; family Muridae; genus Acomys; species Acomys russatus. The sequence continues at coordinate 19,668,592 of NC_067168.1, forward strand.
TTTTGAAGACATTGATTGATGCTCAAGGTCAGAGAGAGTAAGATCTCATAGACCCGTTCCCTTTAAACAGTTAATAAAGCTGAAAACAGGTTTATAGTGGTCATATAGCTCACAATTCTCCCTGAAATCTGCTCAGACGTATATTGTCAAATTCTCAAGACTGTGTTGTTTTGTCTTGCCCGTCAGACGTTATCTGTTTTATGATCATCATGTCAATTTTTGTTTCTATGTGTGTACATTTGTTTAATTGTTTAAATGTGTTTTATGTCTTGCATTCTGAGAAAAAAATGCCAAGCTTCACCTGCAGGCCATTAATTCTAAGTAATTTCAAAGATTCTTAGAAAAAGAGGCAGCAAAACTGACAAACTAGCTCTGCTTGGAGCCCGGCACTTGCAGCTGAAAGTCTCTGCCTAGATCAAACTGGCAGCCAGCACAGGGCTACCCGAACTTCGGACAAGCTCAGAAGCCTGGACATGGTTAAAAATCTGTAATATCTGTAACAAAAAAGTTAATTTAAACTTGTAATTTAAGGTTACAGCCATTCTAAACAACAAAATGGCATAAACCAACTAAAGAAACATGTCTCCAAACATACTTTTATATTGGGATAAGATTTTTATTTAATTCTTGTCCTACTAGATTTATAAGTGTTAAGATTTAAAGCATTGTTGTTTTTTTTTTTAATTAATTTATTCTTGTTACATCTCAATGGTTATCCCATCCCTTGTATCCTCCCATTCTTCCCTCCCTCCCATTTTCCCAGTATTCCCCTCCCCTATGACTGTTTCTGAGGGGGATTACCTCCCCCTGTATATGCTCATAGGGTATCAAGTCTCTTCTTGGCAACCTGCTGTCCTTCCTCTGAGTGCCACCAGGTCTCCCAAAAGCATTGTTTTTTAATGAAGTATTAGAACTGCACCTCTATGTTTTAATAAACAAGATCTTTTCTTGCTGGCAGCCAAACTTTGTAACATGAAAATAGTACACTTGGTATTGATTTTAAAAACACTAAATTGTTAACACTGTTAAAATTTGGTGTTATTTTATAAAAATGATGGTTATGCTCTATGACTTCACTCTCAAAAAAGGAACTATAATATATTATTATCTAAATAAAACTTACAGTAGCAAATCAACAAATAAAATATATTGATTATAATTTAGATTTAAAAGCCTATGTTTCATCTATTAAACATACTCCTACAGTTGTTTTATGGAAAGGGGGCCCTTTATTATGGGTTAATCTCCCTGTAACTCATTTTAAAATAGTAACTCCTTACTATGAATCTGTTGCATATTTAATTCAATTGATAAGAAAACAATCACAAAAATACTTTGGTATTGAACCTGCCGTTATAGAGATCCCTTTTACTAACCAACAGATTGATTGGTTATTTCAAAATAATGACGCATGGACTATATCTTTGGCTCATTTCATGGGGAGAATAGATAATCACTACCCTAAAGATAAGTTGTTGCTATTTTAAAATGTTCATACTTTAGTTTTACAAAATAGAGTAAAAGAAAGCCCCATCCCTGAAGTCCCAGTAGTTTTTAATTGATGGTTCATCCAATGGAACTGTTGTATATGTGATCCAAGATCAAAAATACATATTAAAACTGTGTTCTGCGTCAGCATGAGTAGTAGAGTTAAGAGCTGTGACAGCTGTGTTTGAAGTGACGGCACAAGACTCTTTTAATTTTTATACAAATAGTCAGTATGTGGTTCAAGCATTACAAGTAATAAAGCAGTAATCAATCAAATTCAATCATTCTCTCAAATACAGAGATGCTTGCATAAGAGAACACACCCTTATTTTATAGGATATATTAAAGCACATTCAGGTTTACCTGGTCCTTCATCTAAATGAAGTGACTGTACAGACCAGTCTACTCCACAAATATTTCTTTCTCAAACTGAACTTGCTCAGAATTCACATGCTTTGCACCATTAAAACAGTCAAAGTTTAAAGAAACAATTCTGTGTTGCTCAAAAAGCTGCCCAACAAATTGCTAAACAGTACCACATGTGCCCACAGTTTTTTTTCTGTAACTAATTATGGAGTTAATCCTAGAGGGTTGATTCTTAATCAAGTATGACAAATGGATGTCGTACATATTACAGAATTTGGTAAATTAAAATACATTCATGTAACCGTTGACACATATTAAGGTTTTATTTTAGCCACAGCTCAGACTGACGAGGCTTCTGAACATGTTATTGTCCATTGTTTAAAATGTTTTAAAGATCTAGGTCCACCATCAATGATTAAAACTGATAGTGGATCAGGGTATATTGGGCACAAGTTTCAACACTTTTGCTCTCAGTTTTCTATTATTCATAAAACTGGAATTCCTTATGATCCTCAAGGTCAAGGCATCATTGAATGAGGCCACAGGAGTTTGAAAAATCAACTACTTAAATAAATAAGGGACATCATACCCCTCTTCCCCACATAATAGTTTACACCATGCTCTTTTTAGTCTGAATTTTTAAAATTTAGATACTTAAGGATGTTCAACAGCTGACTAATTTTGACATCCAACTACACAAAGCACTTATGCTAACGTAAAGTAGAAGGATCCTATTACCGGTTTATGGAATGGTCCCAACTCTTTGCTAATATGGGGACAAGGGCATGTTTATGTTTTGTCACATAGGATGCTGATAACCCTTGGTGGTTTCCCAAAAGGCTGGTCTGACTTGCAGATGTCAACAACTCTCCTGTTAATATCCCTGACAAACCTGTCGAAAATGAGTAAAGGCGACATTATGGGAAGGACCTGAAATTAGAGCTGCTACAAATGATACTTTTGTTGGGATTTACATGGACTAAAAAGACTAAAAAACAAGATTTCATGAACTTTAATTATATTGGATCTGGCTTTGGTATGCCTATATATTTTGTTAATAAAACTTAATTAGGTTGTATTACTGTTTATCCTCAAGTTTGGAGTGAGAATATTAGTACCACTGCTGCTTTGGCTTTGTTACAATCAGACTAGACTTATGTTAATGCTTTTTTGTTTCATATTCAGATATTTTTATTTTAATGTACAGTTATGTTAATACTTTATCAAAAATATTTCTCTAACCTTAGAGATTCAAGAAGATACAGATTGTGGAGGAATGTCTTGAATGGATGTAACAACTGTCAATAAAGCACTGTTTAACCTATAAGCTGGGCAGAAGGACATGAAGAGGAAGGCGGGACTTCCTGGAGAGAGAGTGGAGCGAGGATTGACAGTTGAGGAGGGAAAAAGGGTTTACAGTTGAGGAGGATTGGGGGTGGGGGGGCGGGAGAGAAATGGCCGAGGATCACCATAATGGCAAGTGCTTCGGATATATATATATATATATATATATATATATATATATATATATATATATATATATATATAAATGATATGAGGTTTAAAGTAGTTTGTTTATGTTAGTTTTAGGAGCAGGTTTGGTTCAGTTTAGATTCTGCCCAGTGTAGTGCTGGCAGCTTTGAGGTACACTTCAAACTCTGTGTCCTTTATTAGCCATCTTAGGCTGAACCCATACATTCTACTGTAACAATAGATACTAACTTAAAGTTAAATATCTTATTTGATATGGTCTTATATTTGAGTGATAGAATTCAAGGGTTAAAAATATGTTCACACTTTGAATGTCATGCAAAATGTAAATGAATTTATGTTACAAGAAAAAAACATAATGACAGTCACTATGTGCGGAGCAGGATTTGTTCTCATCTTACATGTATTTGAGATAATTCTAATGTTTCTTTGCATTTATTCAGCGACCTCAAGAAATGTTAGTTGTAAAGGATGCTGGTCCCATTTCTTTAATGCTGTTGATTCTGCACATCGACTTATAAACAGCTTACAAAGCTCTCTTCCATTCCTGGTCCTCTTTTAGCCATCTTGCCATTCACGTACTAGTCCTTGGATTCTGTGTGATTGTGGCGTTATGTCTCTTGCCCACTCTACTGGTGTACGTGTTAAACTCTTTTACAAAACTCCATGCAGAGCTGCATAACATTAAGCTCCATGACAATTTCATTAATAGGCCTGACCTCCCTTGAGCAGAGGCTGGCAGGCAAAGACAGGTAAGAACCAGTCAAGACGGGCCAACCTAAGACAGACTATGAATGATGGAATTCATGTACCAATGACGGTGAAGACCCTATACCCTGAATAGGACAACCTAATACAGGCTCAGTCTGTCTACCCAATTTTTTTTTATATAAAGAAGAGGGAATTGTTAGGAGCCACTTTTTTGGACTGCTTAACAGAAACAGGCCAGAGAACTTCGATCGATCTTAGCTTGAAACTCTCATACAGCCTTGGGGATTTGGCAAGATACTTATGTTTATTATTAATTCCAGATCAGGGTGTGGAGCTTGATGTAACTCACCTAAAATTTAAAAGAAATCTAAACACATAGATAACTGAAATAATTGGTAGCTTTTGTTTTTGTTCTAAGAATCCTCTGGTTCACATGAACGTATACTGTATAAAAGCTCTGAAAGAAATAAACTCGGAACTACAGTATTTACTGTTGGCCCTCCTGAATACTTGTCTCTTTTTTCTTGTATCTTTTGCTATATCTTTACTATCTTTTCCTATATCTTTTTTATTTCTTTAGCCTCATACCCCATCTCCAGGTGCTGGTTGATATTGTCCAGAGCAGGTTCTGACAGTTGATAATAACTCTCTAAATCCCAAGAAAGCAACCAAAAACCTACCGGACCCCCCTTAAGGTTTCTTCCGGCTGATTTGGAACAAATAATACCTTTGTAGGGGTCCAAATAAAATTGGGGAAAGGATTAAACAAGCCAAGAATAGCATTTGTGGTCCAGTTTCTAAATGTTGAGAAATAACAGGCTTAATTAGAGTCCTGTGTAGGACAGTCTGAAATGCTAGGCCAATTGGGATTGGAAGCTTTCTTTGAAAGTGTCCTGGAAGCTGTCTTGTTCTGATGAGGAACAGCAATTGAAGCACTTGGCTTGTGAGAAATTATATGCTTTCAGAACAAAAGAACCAGACACTGACGTTGGATCAGTGCATGCTGGACACTGACATCCTGTATCCTTCATGTTCCAGCACCAGACATTGATTTTTAATGCAGGTTTGTTCCAGAAAATACTTGAAACGTAGCTACACTCACAATAAAATAGTCACTGCTATAGGGTGAAAGTGGGAGGGAGGTAGTAATGTACAGATACAAGTGATGGGATAACAATTGAGTTGTCATCTGAATAAATTAATAAAATTAAAATAAAAAGATAGTCACTGCTTCTCTGAATAACCTTGATGAGAATATCCTTGGGAGAGAATTCACTTGTTATTTCCTTAGGATTTTATTTGTGAAATCTTGCAACAATGCAAACACAATGGTACTCCAAAAATCCACTGAAGCACAATGCTATCTGCAAAGAAGGAGAAAGAGGATGGATTCTCCTCAGGAGAAAACAGAGAAGAATCTCTTAGCTAATGCCCAATGTAGATGAACATTCTGTACCCTTCTCTGTAAGCCCTGCACATTAAAACAAGCTTGGTTTTTTTTTTGTTTGTTTGTTTGTTTGTTTTGTTTTGTTTTTGTTGTTTTTTTCTGATCCCTCATTCAACTCAACAAACTCTGCTTTCTAGAACTTTCCACTAATCACAGAACAAATACATAAAGAGATACATAATTAAAAATAGTAACAAATGCTTATAATGCAAGTGAATGCTATTCAACTGTTAATGGCATACATATGCCTCTCGGGTTCTTGGGGTTTTCTGGAATCACCAGGAATCTGAATCCTGGGTAACCTGTGTAACCTTTCAAGGCAGGAAGTTCTGTGCTATCCATTGGTGTATTGAAAGAATTAACTCCACAGTGACCTAATTGCTTTCATAATTGCATTGCTGTGAGAATTTGATGGATATGACTGGAATTTGTAGACCTTGATATATCAGTGGTGTAAAAATATAGAAACCGGTTTCCTTTGCTGTATGCAAGGTAGAATAGTCAGGGTTTTGTACAGTCTCAAAACACTGACTCAGATCTATCTGAAGAGATTTTTAAAAATTCTGGTAAGCACACTAACCAACCGTAAGTACTGATTTTCTGAAGGGGGTTGGGGAATATGAATGCCAAGCCACATGATTAGCTTCTCTGATGCTGCTGCCATGCTAACTGGGATCCTGGATTGAGTAAACAGTCATGTTTCCAGTCCTGGGGAAGTGGAAGCTTTAGGTCATCGGAACAAATTTATGGGAAGATCCTTCAAAGTCTGAGCGGCGAAGAAAGGGAGATGAGAAAAAACTGTGTTGGGAACTATATGTTCTCTTATGCGTCCTCCAGCTCCTTGCAAGCTCTCCCTTAGCATCAGAGGCTTTTCTGTTTTCAGAGCTCAGGGAAATCACATTACTGTGGGGTCCTCCTAAGTGATATATGATCATTCCAAACTCAAGAATGTTTTTACAGTTTCATGGACTGCACAAACCACAACGTACCCGACCATTCAAAAAGAAATATGCATAGCCATATTATCTGTCTAGGTACCCTCATATGTTTAACTTAGATTTCTAGAGTTTTTACAAATGTAACCATCTGCACAAGTGTATCTATTTTAAACCAAATATTTATTCCTAGTAAGGAATTACTTATAACAAAACTGGCTAGAGGAATGCCCTAAATTCTGTATTTTTTCTGTGTTGTTTGGAAAACCATCTTTTAGAAGTGAATCACCACTGCTCAAACTACAAAACTCAGCTTGATCCAGAATCCTGGACTGACTCAAATCTCTTGCCCTATCTATCCATGCATTTATCATAAACCCACTTTCAGGAATTTAGCAAACTGAGTCAATTCCTCTGAAAATGCTCTGGCTTTCCATTTACCTGTGTAAAAGACAAAAGAGCCTACATTATGCTTTCCTTATCTTAAGGCAGCTTTCTTCTTTTCTTCAGAGATAGTCACCCAGAAAAGTGCATCTTGCCCCTCTGTTGAAAATATTTCCATCTACAAGAGAAAGAACTTAGTATGTCTTTCTGAATCTAGTTTTGCTTACCACAATGTTCCCAGTCACATCATTTTGCTGAAAATGTCAGCATGCTTGTGGCTAGATAATATTCTGATGTGTATGCACACCACGTTTTCTTCCTCCATCCATCCATTGATATTAGTTACCTTAATTTCATATCTTAGTCATGGTGAATTATGTAATCAGTCAACTTGGATGTGTGCATGTCTCTTGGAACGATGGTACCATTTTCTTTCAATATACACCCAGAAGTGAAAATGGGACAGGGTTTTGCTGAATGTGCTGACCCAGATGTGGAGGGAGAAACAATGAGAGGTTGCTTAGCTGGTACTAGAAGACCATTAAAGGAGAAGTCACACTATTCCGTGGCACAGCGTAGGAACTATCCAGAGTAATATATGGTCTTTAAAGAGGAGAGGGGAGGAATTCAGTCTCTCCAACCACAGAATAGTGATAAGGAGGAGGAGGAGGAGGTATTGATTATATTGATTACTCTGACTTCATCAGTGCATATTATATATGTGTGTTGGAATATCATACTATACTTCATAAATAATTGTGATTATTATTTGTTAACCAAAAACTTAAAGTGTCTATGAAGGCGGAAATGCTCACTCCCCTGACCTGACCATCACACGCTGTACAAGTATAAAGTTAACACTTTGTAAAATCTCAAATTAAGGTAGTAATTAATAAAAACAACCCTTCCAGTCCTCTAAAGTAGTTTTCTTCTTATTTTTAGAATACAACATCATCAGAAATATAATTTACTTACTGGTTTGCCACACGCTCCGAGGAGGCTGGAGAGGCGGCTCAGTGGTTAAGAGTACTCGCTGCTCTTCAAGAGGATCCAGGTTTGAATCCCAGCACCTTCATCAGGCAGTTCATAACTACCTATAACTCCAGTTCCAGGGCTTTGAATGTCCTCTTCTGGCCTCTGAAGTCACCTTCACAGACATGTATGTCTGTATACATACCCCCAGGCACACAGACACACACATAGATATAGAGTAAATAAATCTTTTCTTTTTTAAAGTAACACCCCAAACTCTGAAAAGGTTGCCTGCAGTGTTTATACTGTATCTTTCCTGTTCATAGAGAGTGTGACTGGTAAGAATCAGAAACTAAACAAAAGATCATTTAGGCATTGAATGAATGCCTCCATTGACAAAACCGCACTAGGATCACTACGAAGCAAATATCGAAAGAAGACTTTTAAAAAGGCATGGGCAAAGGTGACATCATTAGGATCAGTGTGTTCCTAGACAGGATCAGTGCTTGGGATCACAGCTGGCTACCAGAAATAGTCATTTGTAATAAGAAAAACGACTGTGTTGCAAAGTGAACAGCATCCATTTGTTAGTCTCAATCTCTGATCTTAAACTCTTGCCAGCCTTTCAGCCAGAAATGGTTTCTGGCTAGAGTTTTGTTCCTAGGCTCAAATATATTCAGAATTGTTTTGCGTTACTTTCTTCTACCAAATGTCCTTGCTTTGGGAGCTTGCAGCTAAGAATCCAGTAAATGTCTTTGAGGTAGGGGCAGGAACCTGGTGGGGGGGGTACTAGTTGGCTTTTATTCTGCTCTTCCAGAACAATCAGTTCCGAGTAGACAAAGCTTCTGGAGGGGGAAGTAACAGTCTGCTGTTGCGTTTTGGGCATTTCTTTCCATAAGAAAACCAAAGGAAAGCTTAGGTTGACAGATAGCCAAGCTGCGGTAGTCAAAGGGGCCTTGTTTGGTTGTTTGGTTGTTTGGTTGTTGGTTTCCTGTTGCAGCTGCACCGGGAGTGGTGATTGCTGGAAGATCGTAGGTGGAGTTTTTAGGGGAAGGCTTGCCTTTTGTCTTTGGTTTGATAGATAGAAGAAAACAGTGACGTTGTAGCTTTCTGATCTGGGAAGTCATTTATAAATTGGTAAATAACTTAAAGAAAAACAGTAACAAAAATTCAATGACAAGTTGTCTGCGCTGGACTGACAAATGTAGGGCCCCCCCCAAAAAAACTGTATCATGAATAAATTAGTTGGCTTAGCAGAAGGGAAGAAGGCTGCAATTCAAATCTCTTCAGAGTGGAAAGTCAAGGGTAAAGTCAGTCCTCAGAAGACGGGGCACAGAGTTGGTTAAGTGGCCTGTGTATTTAAGCACATGTTCACAATATGTGTCGCATATACATTTCTTACAGACATTATTCATGAGTGTCCAGACTCAGCACTACAGAAACACATCACCGGTGAACTTCGGTTACATGTGTTCTTTTTCTCTTTTCTGTTTCCACTATTCTTTCTCATCTCCCTTGCCAGTCTTTCTCACTCAATGTCTTCATGGCCTTCTTTGTGAATAAAAGACCCAAGCTCTTTCAAAACTCTGTCTCTCTGGGCTCTCAAGCCTTTGCTTTCTTTTCATCTTTGCTTTATGTCCCTGGGACCTGGCTGATAGGATTAGTCTGTTCTCCAACTTCTAAAGAGTAGTTTTGATCCTGGAGCATAGTCACATGCTCTGGTTCTCTTATGGGGAGGTGGAGTTTATGTTTCCTCCTCTTGAATGTGAGCAGTCTTTGTATTATGTCTGTTTCAGCCGATTAAGGAAAAAAAGAGTGGCACTGTGTGGCCTATGACTTGGAAAAATGAAAAACACTGATGTCTGTAGCTTGTAAAAATAACTTTTATTCACCTGATTAATTCTCTCTGAGGCTTGCTGTCTCCATCTGATAACTGAGGCCTAGTCCTGGAAGCTTCTAGCCTCCGTACAATCTAATCTAGGCCTGCAAAGTTGAAACTCACTGTCACCGTTTCTATTTCGTTCTTAACTCTTGCTGGCTGGTTCAACTCAGCTCTTCCAACACCCTGCCCTCCCCCCATCCTCCCCCTCCCCCCGCAGCTGGCTGTTTCAATCTGGCTTGTCTGAATGCATTGTGTTCCTTGGCCTCGAACTGACTCTCACAATCTGTTCTAATCTTCTGGCTCCTTTTCATTCTCTAGCTCGTTCTGCCTTTATTTGTGTCTGGCTTGTTTTCTCTTCAACCTCTCTCTAAAACTCTCAGTAAAAGAGCCTCCTCCCTTCCTCATTGTGTGTGCTCCCTTAAATAGCTTCCCTTTCCTCTCTCTTCTCATGAGAGTTGGGTGTATCCTATTCTGTCAAATCTTTCTCTGATTGGTCACAGTTTCTGCCACTCAATTAGACATTATTTTCAAACATGGGTACTTCCTTCCTCAAACTAACTTTACCTTCATTGTTTGGTATTAAAGGCATGAACCACCATGCCTGGACCTAAGCTTTTTTTTTTTTTTTTAACCCGAAACTTGCACTATACCAGGCTTGCCTTGAACTCAGAAGTCTTTTCGCCTCTGTTTCCTGGGATTAAAGGTATGTGTCACTACTGCCCAGCCTGTCTGCATTCCAGCCAGATCACACATACACAGAACATCTTTGGATGCAATCTCTTGCCAGAGCAGTCATGCTCTGAATTAAAATTTCTATACAATTTCCCCCTTTCTGTTTCAGCTAAAAATTGTACAGTTTATCTTTTACAATAGAAGCAATTATCAATCCCACAAATTTAGCAGTCCAAATGTCCTTACAAAAATCCATGGACGTGATGCTTCTTAATAGCAACAGTAGCTTATTTTCTGGAACACATATGCTCAGAGCCCTAAACTGCTATGTAAAAACAGCTTACTCTGAGGCTATATAAAACATCTATAATTATCTGATGGGGCTTTAAAAATTATCTCTTCTGTGCTACATATTTTATGAGGCAAGATTTTCTTCATGTGATTAAATCAAAACTCAAAGCATCATAACAGCATGAATAAAGATGTTAAATTCAGCTGTTCTTATTAAGCTAAATATTAAAGACATTTGCTAATCTTTGTGCTACATTTTTAGAGCATAGTTATTGATATTGATATAATAAAATGTTACTGATATTAAAATGCTAACATTGTTATTTTAAGTTAGTACATATTATTAAAATGTGTGCATTTTATTTGATATTATTTTCTTGTAATGCCAAAAGAGCAAACTGAAGGCCTTAGGCATGGCCAGCCTTAAATGTCTTATTTCTGAGCTACATGCTGAGGCCCGTACAGTGCCTATTTTAACTTTAAAATTCTAAGTACAGATGAACATAGCTCAAACAAACACGATGGTTTTTTTTTTTTTTGAGTTTTTAATAATTTTCAATATATAAGTTATTTTTACAAAAAACTTGACATCCTTGGCCTAGATAGGTAACTTTGCAGCATCAAGTAAGTGGACATGTACTTCTGTGATAATTTACACTGCCTACAGCATATGCCAGTGTCTGTAAGAAGTACAAGTTAGTGGGGGGGGGGGGTTGAGAACACAGAAGAAAGGCCATTGCTGGAGGAGGAGGATGTAGATGCAGGAGGAGACTAACTAGGGGAGTCCATTAGCACAAATGCTGTAGCCACCACAGATAAAACGGTGGGACACACAGGGTCAGTAGCTCAGAACTTTCACACAGATGGCACCTAACTTTTTATTGTGTAAATAACAAAGGCTTTCTTCTTTCTTCCTTCCTTCCTTCCTTCCTTCCTTTCTTCCTCCCTTCCTGATAGTCCCATCCCTGGGAAGCATATAGACATGTGAATAAATTAATTTTTGAACCATCCCATAGACAGAATCCTTATTTTGTTGTGGTTGCTAGTAAATACATATCATTCATTCAGATTTTCCTCATATAAAGAGGGAAAAAAATGAAGGAAAGTTTGTCTTAGAAAATGTAACGAATTCATGCTCAGTGATTATGTAAAATGCCCTGGTTTCTATTCCAAGCAACAACAACAAAATAAATAAATAAATAAATAAATAAATAAATAAATAACTTAAAGTTAGACAGCATGGATAAATCTTACCCTGAACTACAAATTAATTTAGAGAATTTTGCGCCTAGGATAGCTCACATCCTTATTTTTTTATATGTGCAGTATGGTCAGCAATCTGTCCATTTCTAATCTAGCATATGACACAAAAGTATAGAGCATGAGCTAGACCATTTATAAGCCAGAATCTCACATTTGATCAAAATTCTTTCCTTTGTGGAAAGTCCATGAGGGCCTCGGCCCGACACAAAGAGCTACAGGTAACTAAGAAGAGCTGTGAGTGAGTGAGTGAGCGAGGTAGCCTTCTCTAAGAAAGAGCATATCAATTGTTTGTCCCCTGCCAAGTAGTCATCCTTGAAGATATACATACAAGTAACATTGCATAGACTCAACAGGTTATATTTGGGAATATATATGCATATACAAATACATACATGTACGCAATTACAATTGATGTGATGAGGGGCCATGAATTTAAAGGAGAGTGGGAAGGAGTAGATATAGGGAGGGGCACTGGAGGAAGAATAGAGAAGAGAGAACTGTTGTAATAAAAATATAATATCAAAATAAACAACAAAAAAAGAATAAAATGTGTACAAACTGGAGTTGTTAAAAAAAAATTACATTTCTCCTTGCATCTGGCTTTCAAGTACCTTGGACTACTATGACTGAGCTAATAGAAACAGAAATGTATGTGCTGGATTCTACTTCTATTTCTTCCAAAATTATCATGTCCCTTTCAGGCTATTCTGTAAAAACACTGAATAGTTTTAAACCATTTAAGGTCATGGTTCAGCTAGATTTCAAATCTTTGCTCAGGGGACAGTCAGGCACAATGGCCATCGTGTGGCTCTTGACATGCCATGTGTCCAGGGCACAGAAAGTAATAGGAGCCACTACCTGAAGACAGAGCATCACAGAGGCAGGACATCTTGAGGCAAAAAGCATGGTCTCACAACTATTTCATCTTTCACAGTCCACCAAATCCCTAAAGGAGAGGCTGTTGTTGATAAAATTCACAGTGATTAGCAGAAGCAGTAATGATGCCAAATTGTGTTAGCAGAGCCCGGTGAGGAAGACCAGGCCTTACTTTTCTTGCCAGATTCTTTGCTTTGTCTTAAGCCAAAATACAACTTTATTGAAACTATACAACAAAAAAGTCACTTCAGACTCAGCAATCACTTGTCCTTTCTCATAACATGAGCAACAGGCATGCATGTGATATAGACATATATGCATGCAAAGGATTCATATACATAAAAATTAATATAAATAAATTATGTTTAATAAAACCTAGAAGCTCCATGTTACCTTTTAAGGAGAAATTTTTTGAAGAAAGATTTAAGCAATCCAATACCCAGAATCATTTAAATTATGTTATGTGAATCATAAATTTAAATCTTATTTAACTCAAAATCTTTGCCTTCTAGTTTTGTGTGCATGTGTGAAGGTTATTTCTGCTTTACTTCCAGAACCTTCTGCTTCTAAGTTGGTTTTTCACAACTCACTTTCTGTTTTGCTTTGTTATCTGTAAATAGTCTTGAATGATGAATGCAAATTATTTTAAATATGAGTAGGATTCCTTTTCTATGACTCATTGAAGATTTTTATCTTCTGTAGAACCTCAGCTGCTAGGTGCTGACCTGAGTCCACTGCTGCTGGCAGTGCAGCAGATCTGGCCCTCGAGGCTTGGGAACACTGCCTTTTATGACACCGTGGCTTAGGAATACAAGACAGATGATTACCTTAGACATGCTTTCTTCAAATATCTTTCTGCTGAATTTCACTCAGTATCCTAGATTTGTTTAAAATGTTTTTAGTTTCATGCGGATAATTAACAACACACTTTCACTTGTGATTAGATCTGCTTGCCTATACAAGGCAAAAGCAAGCCAAGTTGCAATATGATACGGATACCCCAAATCTTTTTTTATTAATTCCCCCAAAACACACAATTTGTCCCTTAAAAACTCTCACAACTCAACGGCCTGGGAAAATGTTGACTAGTAAACAAGTAAGGAAACTCTCACTTCCTGCTGCCATTCATTGTGCTTACGGGGAACTGACTGGCGTTCATGATACTGCTATGGACTCTAATAAAACCAAAAAACACACCATTTTATAATCTCATCATAATTTTATACTTTCCAGAGAGGAATTTTTTGAGCATAAATCCTTCCCTCTTTTTCTACCTATTTCATTATTAGATTATGAAGGTGCTCTCACAGAAAAAAAAAAATATTTGGTTCTAATTATATCATCTTATTTCAAACTTTGTATTTCTTTATTTTGGATAAAAATTCACAAAACATGATGTAAAACTGCAAAATGGCATCATTCTTTTAGATGTACTAGAGACTTTCAGTGTTTCAGGAAATGAAAATAAGGCCCAGGGGTATAAAAACGCACAATGTACAGAAGCCAGTTCTCTCTAAATGCCTTTATTATCTGCTTACCTCTAACTCCTAGCATTGCAACAACAAAAAAAGGGGAGACATGCAGATTCACACACAAAGATTTACAAGAAAAGAACCTATGAAAATAGGGAGGTGTTTCTTTACTAACGTTATCGATTAGGATTCAACATTACACAAAGTAAATCTTGTTTTGTAAGATACCCACACAGAAAGTAAACTAGATATGTCTTAGCTACTCAAAGCTTGCTCAGAAGAGGGAATCAATGAATCGGGTCTTTATATGCGGCAAAAAAGAGAGAGAAAAGTAAATTTATTCATTCATCCGTTAGGTGGTTATTACATGCCTGCAGTTTCAAGACACTGTGCCAGGGCTTTTGGGCAAGACAAACATGAGTCAGGCATGCCTCTGCTTCAGAGGAAAATGCAAACCTTGTCTTAGTGCGAGTACTCACAGAAGCATTACCATTCCTCCCCCATGTTAGAAAATTAAATAAAGTTTAGAAATGGTTTAAACATTTGCTTGTATCCTTACTGAGCGGGTAAGTAGATAGTGTGCGCGTCTGGCAATAACCATAGATGTGATAATCTCAGCAGTTACCCTCATAGAGACAGAAGAACTTATAAAGGAAGGTTGGATGCAGAGAGATGCCAGACCAGGCAGAACAGACCAGAGGCTTCTTAACTGTAGAGATCTGGAACATTCTTTAATTGATGAAACTAATTACTGCTTTCCTTTTTCTCACAAAAAAATGTAGTAATATCAAATTCATTCTTTAGTGGCTCTACTGGTGATAATAAACTTTTAAGGTAATTTATTTTTAATATGTTGGTCACTCAGAGTTTACTCAAAGTTTTCCAAAGCTAAAACTTGGTGAACTGTAACCTAAATCTTCACTGTGAAACAAGGCAATTCATGCAAGAAAAAAAGTTTATAATTTAGGGTGAGTTTAGGGTATCAGATTATGCATGGAGACACAAGTGAAGAGGCTGCTTTGTTCTCTGTCCAGAACATGTGTGCCAGAAAAGTGGTCCAGCTTTGAAAGTATCCCAGTAAAATGGAGATTTATTCCCTACAGGCTGGAGTGAAAGAACCCAAATAAGATGACCCTTACAAAGAACAACGCATCAGTGTGCCACAGTGCACAGAAATAAGCACACGCTGACTTTACTTTCTTATTCTCTTTAGGAACCACAACTAACAGCCAGGCTTAAAAACAGTAATCTAATACCAGGCTTAAAAGCATAGTATTTTCAGAATAGAGGTTTTGTCTGAAGATAAGTTTCATCAGAAGAAAAGGGAGACACTGACAGTTGGGCATGTCCCCAGCAAAAGGTTTAACTTCTCATACCATTGAAACTGTCTTCCTGCGCTGGACCTTTACTCTGGCTCACACACAGCTCTCTCTGGTCTGTTGAGAATCTTCTTATTGTTTATTAAGGATAATTGGGGCACTTGGATTAAACCTTCACATGAAAATAGTTTCTAAAGCAAATAAAGGAGCTAGAAGATGAAACTGTATAGGTGTGAAATAGAATACAAGAACAGAACATTATCCATACATGACACATAAGCAATATATTTGAATGATTAAAAGGAAACAATTGTTATTTAATGATGAGCACTCAGAAAAATATCTTAAATTTCCAATTATGACACCAAAATTTTGAGAGTGGTAGATACATTTATAGGATTTTCTAAGAAACAAAAAACAAAGGCAAAGAAATCCAAGAAAGCAGTAGGAGATGATAAGGAAATCAGTGGATCAATGCAGGACAGGATAGAGACATCAGAGTGGAACAACTTTAAGATCTTAATCTAGTGGAAACAGCAGTAGGCAGCAAGCACTTACCTGTGGGATAGTTCTCTGTCACTGCTAGTGAATTTTACAGATTTTAAAGAGGAGAGAAAGGAGACGGGGAGAGAGAGAGAGGTGGAGGGAGGGGGGAGGAAGGGGTAATACATTCTAAACACAGGCCTGAGCAAAGTCACTGTTGACTGGACAAGTTATCTACGATTCTGGAGGAAAGGAGCAACTAGTCTAGAGCGCTGTACTCAAGAGAAGAGCATAGTAGCATTTAGAGCATGGGGAGGGACAGAAGAGAACACTTAGGTGTGCCAAGTCTCCAAACACTTTGATTCATCATGGGAAGTAACTAGAGTGTGAGCACACCCAAAACACTAGTGTAAATCAGGGCTCTGGGCTAAGTCTGTTTTCCGGGTCCTGAAATCAGACGGGGTTTTAAATAAAGGGCTAAGGCTCTGTCCTATCAAGCTGTGGACCCATTCACCACTGACTCATCTTTTGTTTGTTTGTTTATTTTTTTATTTTATTTTATTTTATTCTTTCTTTATTTTTATCTCTGACTGGTCTTCAGTCTCAGTCTGTGTGGTGGTCTGACAAATTTGTTTGAACTGTGTGAAACCTCCTTCAGGTAGACAGGTTTTCCCTCAGGCTTGTCCCTTTTCCTCCTCCCAGGATGAGATCTCTGGGGGAAAATAATAATTCTTCAGAGTCCATGGTATCAACAGTCTGATAGATTAACAGACACTAGTGTCTTTTTAGACTGTCTTCATGTCATGGGGCTGGAGAGATGGCTCAGAGGTTAAGAGAGCTGGCTGCTCTTCCAGAGGTTCCAAGTTGAATTCTCAGCGACGACATGGTGGCTCACAACCATCTGTGATGTGATGCCCTCTTCTGGTGTGCAGGCACACAAGCCTGCAGAGCACTGTATACATAATAAATAAATAAATCTTTATGACAACAACAAAAAAAGATTATCTTCATGTCTGCCAGGCTAGTTCTAGTTTGCTTTCTATTACTGTTATCAATGACCAAAAGCCTAGAATAGATGGTCTAGCAATTCAGAACACTTGTTGCTCTTTCAGAGGACTCAGGGTTCCCAGATCTCATATGATGGCTCACAATCATCTGCAACTACAGGTCCAGGTGATCTGACACCCTCATGTGCATACATATAGGCAAAACATGCAAACACATAAAACAAATAAGTCAGCAACATCAACACAAGAAGAAAAGAGTTTTATATATTGCAGATTAAAGTTTATTAAGGGGAGCTTGGGCAGTTACTCAGGAATCTGGACTGAAGCAGAGACCACAGAGGTATACTGCTTACTTGCTTGCTCCCCAAAGCTTGTTAAGCTGCCTTGCTTATAGCACAAGCCCACTTGACTATAGCAAGCACTGCTCATAATGGGCCCACCTCTCCCACATCATTAGTAACTAATTAATTACTTAGAGATGAAGAAAGTGCCCATAGGCCAATCTGATGCAAGCAACCTTTCAACTAAAGTTCTCTCTTCCTAAGTGTGTCAAATTGACACATGAGCCATCACAAACCTGAAGCAGGCATGGAATACTATTGTTTCTTGATGAATTACCTACAGAGAAGGAGTAAACGTGGATGTGTAAGGAACTGTGTAATAGGAAATAGAGTTCTTTGGATTGAAAAGCCTTCCAAAACTTTATTAATGGCATAGAAAGGCAGGGAACAGCATGTCAGGGACCAAGGAACATTCATGCCCCAGCACCATGGACTGACATCATGGCAGTGGGTTCTGAAGAAAGGAATCAGGCCCTTTGTAACAGAAGGGGTTCTTTTCTTAAGAGGTTCATGAGGATGGCAGTGAGCTCACAGCGCAAGCCTGCATCCAGGCTCTGATTCTCAGACAAGAGGCCAAGAAGAGGGTCGGATGCAGAATATGTGGCCACCTTTTTTGATGCCTAAGTGAGATCTAGGCGATTAGAAGTCTTCTAGGTAGAAAATGTTGTCAGTAGGGCGCTTGCCAGTGTCTGTGAGAGAAGGAAGGCTGCTGTAGGTGTTGTGGCCAGAGAAGCAGTCTGATCATACAAATAGTAATTCTATTTTTAGCTTTAATAAGTCCTTCACATTAATTTCAATTCCTGCATTATTTGCACTTTAATCAGCAGTGAACAAGACTCCCTTTCCCCACATCTTTACTAGTATTTGATGCCAGCCATTCTCCATGGGGTGAGATGGAATCTCAAAGCAGTTTTCATCTTCATTTTCTTAATGGCCAAGTGTGACTGGAAATTTGGTGGGGGTGCGGAGCGAGGAGGGGGGGTTGGGGGGAGGATCTTAAGAGCTACCACAGGTTACCTTGGAAACCAGGGTCTCTTCTCAGGATTATTAGTCTCATTAGTAAAATGATTTAACACTAGATTGAAAAACTTGAAGATGGTTTTATTAGCATTTGAAAGAAAGACACCAGAACAAGCAAGTTGTAAATCCTGGCAGATGCCAGAAGGAGGAAGGTGGAGCTGAGAAAGACGAAACTGTCATGTAGTTGAGTTAAACTGACATGGATGTGAGCTGCAAGGCACATGGTGAACAGGCAGGTGAACTTGAGAGAAAGCTAAGCCCAAAGTTTTAAGGAAATCACGCTTAGAAAAGAGATAGGAAGAAGGAAATGACAAGTTATGGTTTTCAGAGTAATTCAAAAAAGCAGACAGACTTACAAAGCTATGTGACTGGCTCTGTGACCTACTGTGCTAGATGACAGAAAACTCTGGAAAGGCAAAGTGCTTTATCTATAATTAATCCTTCTATTTCGTTAGTATGATTTACGGTGAATGTCCTTTGTGAGGGGTGGTCCCTTGGCTCGATGGTTGACAGATACAACTGAAATGTTTGTTCTCCATTCAGATAAGAAAGTGAATTCTCTTGACCAAAAGGACTTTTTCCTAAATGGGCTTTCTTCTTCTTCTTCTTCTTCTTCTTCTTCTTCTTCTTCTTCTTCTTCTTCTTCTTCTTCTTCTTCTTCTTCTTAAGAGCTTTGTACACTCTTTCAAATGTTCATTGGCTGTCTACATTTCTGCTTTTAACAACAGTCAGTTCATTTCCTTAGCCCATTTACTTAACTGAAATTTTTTATTTTTTTGGCATTTATATTTGCAATTCTTTAGATATTATGGACATTATCTTCCTTTTGAAACTTAAATGGCCACGATCTTCCCCCATTCTCTGCTGTTTGTTTCCTTTGCTGTGTAGAAGCTTTCTGATTTCATGTAATTCCATTTATTATTTCTTTGGTAGGATTATGATTTGTACAATATTAATTCTATTTATCTGTGAGTGTGGGAAATCTTTCCATTTTCTAGTATCATCCTCAATCCCTTTCTTCTGAGCTTTAATGTTTTCACTGTGAAATTCTTTTATCTCTTTGGTTAAGCTTGTTTGTAGACAAATTTTCTCTTTTTCTCTTTTCTTTCTTTGTGTGTGTGTGTGTGTGTGTAAAACTGCTTCAACAATTTCTTTCTCTATGTATTGCTATTGACATATAGAAAGGCCATGGAATTTTGAAGGCAGATTTTCTATTCCGCTATTTTTCTGAAAGTGTTGATCATTTCTAAAGTTTTCTGGTGAAATATTTGGGATCTTTAATGCATATTATTTCATTTGCAAATAGATAAACATTGATTCCTTTTCTTATTTGTAGCTCTTCAATTTACTTCACCTGTTGGTCAAGCTAGTGCTTCAAGCACTATTTTGAAAAAGAGTGAAAATACTTGACATCACTGTCTTGTTCCTGATTTTAATGGGATTGTTTTGTGTTTTCCTGCATTAAGATGATATTGGTTCGAGGTTTGCTTATTATGTTGAGGTATGCTCCCTCAAGTATTACTGTCTCTAGGACTTTTATCATGAAGGAATATATAGACAAAGACTTTCTCTTCATCTATTGAGCTGATCATGTAATTTTTGTCTTTCATTCATTATACAATTTGTTGTAAATTAACTTTTATTTTATTTTTTACATATACATTTATATTGTTACACATATATACAATAAACTACCTACAGCAAGCAGAACCACAAAACAAGCAGGAATTATATAAATGTTACTTTCATAGTGTTTTGGCTGTTTGTATTTGTCAACCTTGGAGAAAACATCTTTCCTATCTTGGTGCATCTAAAAGTCTGAATGTAAATCAATATCTATCATATCTCATGTTTATCAACTTAAAACAACTATCTTTATTGATTTTCAGGTGTTGACTCATTCCTTCATCTCCAATATAAAGCCAATTTGATGTGGTGGATGACCTTGCTGATATATGTCTTTATTTGGATTTCAAGAACTTTTTACAGGATTTTTGCATGTATTTTCATCAGGAATTTTGTGTGTATGTGTGTGTGTGTATGAATGTCTGTCTGTATGTGTTTACCTGGGTTTTGGTACTAGAGAAATACTAGCTTTATATGAGTTTTGGATTGTTCCTTCTGTTCCTTATCTTTCTTTTTTTAATAATGTAAGAATTGTGAGTGTAGGTCTTCTTTAAAGTCTGGTAGAATTCTGGGATGATTTTATCTGGGCCTGGGCCTTTTTTCTTTTTCTTTTGGAGGCCTTTTACTACTGTTTCAATCTCATTTGTTAGGAGTCTGTCGAAATTATTGGACTATAGTTTGGATAAATCTAGAAAGTTACTTATTTCTTTTAGGTTTTCTGTCTTAGTAGAATATAGGGTTTTAAAGTATGCCCTTATCATCTGAATTTCCGTGGTGTCTGTTGTAATGTTTCCCTGTTCATCTCTGATTCTGTTAATTTGATTAACTGTACCACAGGTATATCAATCCTGTTTATCTTCTCAAACACACACACACACACACACACACACACACACACACACACAAAGTCTTCTTTGTTGTTGTTGTTGTTGTTTTGTTTTTTTGCTGTTGTTCTGATCTCAGCAATGTGTTCTGATTTTTTATTGTCTCTTCCCATCTCTTTTCAATTCTTTACTTGCGTCATTAAGTCATGTGTACATAGACCTCCAAATTTACCTACCTTTTAGGACTGCTTTCCCGCGTTTCTGAGGTCTTGATATGTTGGATTTTACTTTCACTTAATTCCAAGATTTCAAACATTTCTTTCTTGGTTTCTCCTCCTCCCCGCCATCCCTCACCCCCAACACAGAAAAACAATCTTGTCGTGGAAGCTGTAGTATGTCACAGTGTACCCCACAGTATACTCCTTTGTCCACACTCCTTTGTTTGCAAATGTTCATTGCAATCACTCGTTGGTCTGGTTTGGTGCCCCTGGTTTCTGCTACTCTATCAGCACTGGAACCTCACTGGGACTCCTCTCAGATATCCTGTTGTTGCCATCTGTCATGGTGATCAGGGTTTTGGATCTGCAGGACTGGCCCTGTCATGTGCTCCAGCAGTTCATCGAGGGCGTAGATGTTGGGGCGGGCCAACTCAAAGCCCTGCATCTGGGCCTGAGAGGTATCTGAGTTGGTCAGTTCACCAAAGGCTCTTCCTCTCTCATGCCCTCATGCTTACCTCAACCCCTCCCCTCCTCGAAACCAGGGCCAGCTCTACCCTGCTGTTCAAGTGGGGTGCTAGACTCACTCTCCTGAGCGTTGAAGCAGGTGCAGGATACAGCCAGTTAGTTCTTCCACTCTTATGACCCTGGGGCCCGCTTGCCAGACTGTGTGGCAAGGAACAAGGGAGGGAGAAGGGCATCTATCCCTTGTCTGTGCCAGTGCCCAACAGAGAAGAGGTAGAGCTGGCTCTCCTGAGTGCTGCGGTAGCTAAGGAGCAGAGTTCACTCTTCTGCTGTGAAGGCCAGGTATCCCACCTGCCACAGGTGTCAAGGGGAAAAGGGGGTAGGGGCATGCCTGCCTCTCTCATCTATGCCACCACACACAAGATGAGGGTCAAGCTCACCTGCAAGCCCTGCATTGTGTGTGGGCTGCTCTCCTGGCTACTGCAGCTGGCTAGGAGTAGGGTCAGTTTTTTTTCTCTTACAATCCCTCGTCCATCTCTCCCATGATGTCCAGGTGAGTGGTCGGGCCAATTCTGCACAGCCCTCAGACATCAACATGTCCCTGGGCAGCAGCCCAGACCAGAGATGATCACCAGGCCTTTGGTGGTGGCAGCCCCCTGCTGCTGCAGGGCCACGACCCAGATACGGCCTCCAGAGGCAGGACCATGGTCCCATGTGGCATCACAAGGTACTCACATCAAGCTGCTCCTCACTACCCTGAAGTCTCCGGTTGTGCTTCTTTTCATTGTGCCCAGACCCTTCTGTTTCCCTGTATCTTACATTTCTCCATCACTTACTTGCTCCTCTGAGTGGCTCCTGGGGTCTTGGAGTCTCTGGTATCATCTCAGGAGTGGTCTCAGGAGTGCTACGCTCTGCTTGCACATTGAGTCAACTCAGGCATGGCAGGGTTCTTGTATTTCCTGCTTGTGGGAAAGACTGTAAGCTTTGTCACAGGTGAAAGCAGTCTTGGCAGGCTTTACCCTTGGACACACCATGGATATTGCCTGAGATAGACTGGGTAGAGCCATCCTGGGCCTGGAATTCAGGAAGCAGGCCTGGGGACTCCTCCTGGACTATTGTTTTTCTAATTGATCCTCAATGGGAGAAGAAGACCGCCCTTCCCATGTGACACAGGCAGGCAGAGAGGAGAGAGCAGCAGCAGGTGCAGACCAGGCTTGAGCACACGTGGATCAGCAACAGGCTGGACCAGCACGCAGGCCAGAGACACCTAAGGACCTGTCCCGTGGAACAGATACTGGAAGGTTCACTCTTTTTTCCCTTTAACCTTTTTTTCCCCTCTTGTGTAAGCTAGTTGGGTTGTATAATAAAGCTTAATTGTTAAGAAACAGAACCTACACCTGCCTAGCTCCCTATCCCGGGAGCCTGTCTGGGCCTGAAAGATACTAAACTGGTGGTTGTCTCAGGCTTGCTTTTTTCAGGGAATGTTAGGATACTAATCATTCCAATGCTCACAAGTCAGAACATTGAGTGGAGACATAGCCTCTCTTCTCTCTGCCACCTACTGATGCAAAAGTACCTCAGCAGCCACACCTGCAATATCTCTACTGGGCTGTCCCACTTTATCTTTTAGTGTTGATATTTTATCCTCAACCTTTCTTCCTGTAAAGCATTCCACTGAGTTTTCTAATTGTTTTTGGATTTTTAAATTTCATCTTAATTTTGGCTTGATCTCTCTTCAATAATTCTACCTCTTTATTGAAATCAGTTTACAAGTCCTGGATTGTCTTCATTGGTTTATTTTTATGTTTGTGTTTTCTTGAGCAACACTCAACCATTTACTTCTGTTTTCTTTAAGTTTATTGAGATGTTTTTGTCTTCCTTAATATCCCTGAATTTTTTGATATATGTCAGGATTGTGCTCTACCATCAATAATTCTCACTGGGTGCCATTTTATGGGACTTGTAGGTTTGGAAGGAGATACACTGCCTTGGCCTTTTATATTGCTTATATTTTTTGTGATAAGTTTGGGTATGGAGACTTCTTTTGTTAGTTGTGTGTCTGATGAGAGATTCTAGGCTGACTCTGTTGAGAAGAAGTTTGTGTTTTTTGTTGTTTTGCTAGATTGGTTAATTTATGGTCTGGCATATGAAGTTGGTAGGTCAATCCTTCAAATATTCAGTGATAAATTTGGATTGGGGAAATGGAGGTGATTCCAGTTCAGTGTAAAGCAAGATAGATGGTGAATACAACAACTTTCTGGATTATTTGGGCTGGTGTAAAAGTTGTGCCACTCAAGCTATGCCCAAGAGCTTAGGGATTGCATAGATGGGTGAGGGGTTTTGGAGCAGTGTACAGGCTGATGTTGGGGGATGCCACGGGCAGGAGAGGATCTAGGCTGGTCTAACACATATATAAATGTTCATGTGGGACTAGGCTTTGAGGTTGGCTGGGGTGCAGAGAGGCTAGCATCTGGGAAACTCACCATACTGAACCAGTATACAATTTGTAACTCAGGATGATTCTGAACATTAGGTGTAGACAGGCAGTCTAAAGTCCAGCATATTTACCCTACCAGGATAGTACACTGGGTGTATGTTTTAGGCCAAGCATGGAGGTTGGGAATGGTATTGGAAGACTAGAATCTGTGGACCTTACCAGGTTGAGGCGGCACATAGGATGTGTGATCCAGGCTAGGACTGAATATTGGAAACTGTGTGTGTGGTCTAGGGTCATGTGTACTCATAAGGCTAGGTTGATGAATAGAATTTTAGACTTGGTCAAGTCTGAAGGTTGGGGAATCATACATGTGGAACTCACTAGGCTGTGTATATGCATATGAATGAGGTAATGAACCCCAGGCTGGGTCTGGGGATTAGAGAAAGTGCAGGCAAGCTAAGATGTGGAAGGCTCACCAGACTGGAAAGTTGTATAAAATGTGAAATCTTGGGTGGGTTATGAAGGTTGGATATTATAGGCATGCTAGGGTCAGACTGGTCCACCAGGTTGGATTGGTACACAGGATTGAGAATGAATATATTCTAAAGAGACACTATGTCCCTCAATCTGACTATAGAACTATTAAATCAATAAATTCTCAACTGTAATTCCCCGTAGAAATCTCACACTGTGAGAAGGAAAAGCTAAACCTTTTACCAGTCTGAGAGTGATACTGCCTCGCTGAAAGAGATTCAACACACATCTAAGAACTTACCAGACTACCTTGGTGAAAAATGGGAGCCCAGATAAAGTGAGCCTGTGGTGGGCAGGATCACATCAGGACTGGGACTGCAGAGATGCACATAAGCTTGGCCTTCTATCATTTTAAGACTCCAAAGACAGACTGGAAGGGCATCACTGGGTCCCTTTATCCTTTTTTCCAGCATCTTCACATTGGATAAGTCTTTGTTCTTTTGATTTTTACAATTAATTTGGCTGTTCTGATCAGTTTCTCAAAGACAGGATGCTGAACCAGACTATGACTCCAAAGTTTGGTAACAGTTTCTATATTTCAGGTTTTTACATCAGGATCTCTGATTCTTTTTAACTGATTTTTGCACAGGGCGAGACTTAGGGGTCTTTTATTTTTCTACGTTACTTTTTCCAGCTCTTTTCACAAAACTAAAGAATGGAAACAGCCTAAATGTTCATCAACAGAAGAATGGATAAGGGAAATTGCTCCATATGCACAACCTGTAAAGTTGTACATTTCATTCACCTGGAAAGAAAAATAAAAATTTCTGGAAAAATAGAATCATTGATTTAAGCAAAGTATCCCAAACTCAGAAAGATACTGAATATTTTTCATATGCAGATTCTATATTACAATTTTTATATATGTGTACATGTGTGTAGGCATGTGTGTTATAAAACTGGAAAAGAGACCGTGAAAGAAGTGGGAAGAAATCTTAAGGGAAGGTTAGGAAAAATAAAATAAAAGAATAAGTGAATAAACAGACTAAATGTGACATGAAAACAAAAGGTAGTCTAGGGGAGGAAAGAGGTCAGAAAGAGGTAGGAAGAGGGTAGGGGAGAGAGGAGGGAAAAGAGGGTCAGCCAAAACAAAGTATGTGTAAAAATGTCACCAGGAAAACCACTAACCTTAAGAAAAGAAATAAAAAATAATACACTGAAAAACAGAAAGTAACTTTATGATAGAGAACTTAAGAGAATATTTAAAGTAGATGACAAGCTCTTTTGGCCAACCAATTTGTAAAAATTACAAATAAGAAAGATAAAAAAACAAAGGAAGGAAGGAAGGAAGGAAAACAGAAAAAGGAAAAGAGAAAGAAAGAATACCATCCAGGCATGGTGTTGCACACCTGTAATCCCAGCACTCAAGGAGGCAAAGGGAGGCAGATTGCTATGTGTTCAAGGCCAGACTGGTCTACAGAGTAAGTCCACTATGACCAAAGCTACACACACACAAAAAAAAACTCTGTCTCAGAAAGAAAGAAAAAAAAAAAGAGTTAATTTGTGCATAGAGATCTCATATCTACACAAAGAAACCCTGTCTCTAAAAACTAAAAAAAGAATTGCCTCCTACTGCCAAGCATAAACATTTTGTTCATTGTTAATTTTTAAAGTTACTGAAGTTTCAAAATTATATCTTTCTTTGGTTTGTATTACAGCTTTTTTTTTTTAAAAGAATAATACAAGGCCAGGCAGTGGTGGCACTCACCTGCAATCCTAGCACTCAGGAGGCAAAGGCAGGTGGATCTCTGTGAGTTCGAAACAAGTTATCTAGAAAAAAAGTTATTCAGGTTTTTTTTTTTTTTTTATCTAGAGTATTGGAATATCTTTAAAATATCTTTTATTCTTTACTCAAATAGCATTTTTTCCCTAACAAACTTTTACTGGGATGTACTATAGTTTTCTTTTTAAAAAATAAACAACAGTTCTTGGGAGCTATTTGAAGAGACAGAGTCTGATTCATCTTGGGATTTGGCTGTGAGTGTCTGGAATGCAACAGCAACATGGCCATGATTAGCACTAGCCGAGCCTCTGGTGGAGGTGGCTCCATCTTGGTTAAGGAGTGAGTAACAGCAGCACTTTCTTGTCTTCCTGCCCTGATGATTTCTGTGACCTTTCAACAATGACTGACTATGTAAACAGCCTTGAATGGAATAAAGGAAAAAAAAGAAGAAAAGGAGATTTTCTACTTTTATGTTGCATTTTTTTTTGTGGGATTTTTCTGCACGGACATCATATGCTATTTGCTTTGAATAAAGCAATAAATATTCAGTGTTGAAAAGCTGAACAAGTCAAGTGAGCCACTAACGTAATTAATTTCAGAGCGTTTTCTATTTTATGGGTTTAAATTTTCTATGTAAAAACTGAACCTTATGTAAAAATACACTTTTAGTGATCACATGCCTGTGCCTATACCTGTATTTTTAGATAGATGTTGATTATCCTTTGAACTGCGTAGTTTTTACTGTGGGATGAAATTCACGTCAATTATCTCTAAAGTGTGATATTTAACAATCATATTAATGGCTAGAAGAAAAAAACTAAGAGAGCCCACATGCCTTAAACAAGGTAATGCTACAGCTACTTGGAAAAACACTGTGATTAAGTGAGAGGTGAATTAGAGAGCCGCTTCCAAATGGCAGCTTTTCTTGATAGTGGCAGAGGACCTTATCAAACAGTGTCTGCAGGAGCTTGCGAGCAAGAAAGCTGCCTGCTCATTATGGCGAGGTTCCGAAAGCATCAAATGGCTCGGAGATCTGCCATCTGTGCCTGTAATATGGAAAATTATACCTGATGCAAAGTATGGCTTTAGAAACCTGTAATGGGCACGATTCTAAAGGAGGCAGCGTGGGCCTCTGAGGTGGTGTGTGCAGACTCGGCACGGAATGGCCACACTACAGGGTTTTCTCAATTGGCACCCCCTTTCAAGTACAGCTTTCTTTTCAGTACATTTCCTGTGGTGTATGCCCCAGAACTCATACTCCAGACTAAGAATGGCCTTAGTGCTTCTACAACATGTATTCTGAGTAATGGTCCTTTGCCTCAGATCAAAGCTTTATAACTTCCATTATTTCATCTGTTTATTTCATAGCACCTTTAGTTTCATTATCTACAATTATTTTCATAATTGGTGGATCTCTTTTTCCACTTAGGTTGTATTTCATTTTAGGGTGACCTTCTTGGAGAGTTCACCATTGGGAATCAAAGTGGAATTTTGGCCATCAAAGTGCTCTTGTTGAATCAAACAGTACAATTAATGTATGTTCAATACAGGTCAGACAGAATAAGCTCTTCAAGAATAAAGGTTAGTATACTAACAGCAGTGACAGGGCATGAAAGTAACCACACAGTCGCAGAAGTACTATGATTTGTGCCACCCAGGGGCTACAAGAAGTCCAGAGATTCAGGGAAGTGGTAGAATCCTATTGTTTGGAACTGTATGTAATGGTAAGTTCATCCTGAGATATCTTAAAGAGGACAAAATTATCTTGGAGCCAAATATGAATGAATATGTCCTATGAACACAGGTTCATGTTACACAAAATACCATGCTAGAACATGGTAGCAGTTTCATGAAGTTTTGACGGTAACGAAACAGTGATACATCAAAGTATTTTAAAAGTATATTCGTGGGAACAGCAGGCAGGTTATAAAAATGTGGAGAAATCTCTTCTCTAGGCCTTGGATGGTATCTGATGACATTCTTAGACTACGGGTTGGTAGAAGCTGGTGGTCTCTTCTACACTGCAAATAGATTTACTTAATAGTCATAAGGATGGATATTAAGGGAGACAGTGATGGGCAATGATGGGCAATGGATGACCACACTGGGGGCTAAAGGTAACTTAATAGCTTGGCTCTTAACCTGGAACATTCCAGCTCTCCACAGATATAGAGGTTCTATTTGTGCCTTCGACCTTTGTGTGGATTCTGGGAGCTGAACTCATGTCTTCCATCTTGGGAGGTAAACATCTTCACCTGCTGAGCCATCTTATAGACCCCACCACAGAGGTTCGTAACTATCAATCAGCCTTGAAGAATCTTTAATACAGGTGTGGTCTTTTCTTTTCTTTCTTTCTTTTTTTTTTTTTTTTTAAACATCAATTCATAAGTGAATTAATCAGTCACTTGGGACCTGAGATTATGATGAAGAGGAGAAGGCATGGGGAGGGGAACAGGGTGGAGATCAGGTATGGAGACAGCAGGGGTGGGACGTGAGAGGGCTGCGAGAGAGAGAGAGAGAGAGAGAGAGAGAGAGAGAGAGAGAGAGAGAGAGAGAGAGAGAGAGAGAGAGAGAGAGAGAGAGAGAGAGAGAGGAAATCAATGGGTAGGGCCATCTCTGGGACAAGCTGGAGACCTACACTGGTGTGTGCTTTTGAGAGGATATGGGGGTTACTTTAGCTAAGACACCTAGCAGTGGGGATATGAATACTGAAGTGGTCACCTCCAATATCCAGGCAGGACTTTCAGTGGGATGATGGGGACACCAACCCACCCACAAAACCTTCAACCCAAATCTTACCCTGCTTACAAGATATACAGGGATAAACATGAGGCAGAGATTGAGGGAATGTCCAACCAATGACTGGCCAAACTTAAGAGACACCTCATAGGGAAGAGCCAACACCTGACACTATTCATGATACTCTACTATTCTTGAAGACAGGAACCTAGCATAACTGTCCTCTCAGAGACTTCACCTAGCAGTGGATCAAAACAGATGCTGAGACCCACAGTCAAACATTAGGCAGAGCTCAGGGAAACTTCTGGAAGAGTTGAGGGAAGTATAGAGGAACCCAGAGGGGACAAGAACCCCACAGGAAGACCAATAGTCAAATAACCTAAGCCCATGGGGGCTCACAGAGACTGAACCACCAACCAAAGAACATTCATGGTCTGGACCTAGGTCCCCTACACCATATGTAGCTGATGAGCAGCTTGGTCTTCTTGCCCACCCCTAGCAATTGGAGCAGTGCTTTGGAGAAGAGCAATTAGAGCTCTGACATGGATATAGTTGCCTGCTTTTTGATCTCTTTCCACTAGTTGGGCTGCCTCACTGAAAGAGGTGGTACTTAGTCCTGATCCAACTTGATGAGTTGGGGCAGGTTGGTATGAGGGTGGAGCTCCCCTTTTCTGAGGAAAGGGGGAGTGTAATGGTGAAAGAGGGTGGGGCACCTGATTATATAGTCTCTTGCGTCCCATGGCAAAGGACTGCATCAAGGATGCACGGTAAGACATAGGAATAACATAAGGAACCACAAAAGACTCCAGATAGTCAAAACAATCATAAGCAAAAATAACAGTGCTGGAGGAATGGACCTTCCAGACCCGCAGACATTTTACAGGGCCAAAGTAGTAAAAACAATATTGTACTCCCATAAAAGCCATACACATAGATCAATGGGACAAAATAGGAGATAGAAACATGAGTACATATAATTATAGACATCTAGTGTTTGACAAAGATGCCAAACCCATTCATCTTTAACAAATGGTGTTGGGAAAATGGAAGTCTAAACATAGAAGAATAAAATCAGAGCCGTGTCCAGCACCCTGCACCTAAAGCTAACTCCAAATGGAGTTAAAGACTTAAATATGAAACCTGAAACACTGCACCTGCTACGTCATAGCCTGAGGAGAACCCTATAAGACACAGATGTGGAGAGGAATTTCTGCATAGGGCCCGATGGATAAGAAATTGAGGCCAGCTCAGGAGACACTGTCAAGAGAACAAAGCGACAGCCTACAGACTGGGAAAAAATCTTCACCAACCCTACATCTGACAAAGGTCTAATATCCAAAATATATAAAGAACTCAAGAAATTCAACACCACCAAACCGAATAACCCAATTGAGAAATGGGGCTTGGAACTAAACAGAGAATTCTCAACAGAGGAGTATCAAATGGCTGAGAAACACTTAAAGAAATGCTCAACCTCCTTAGTCATCAGGGAAATGCAAATCAAAACAACTCTGAGATTCCATCTTACACCCATCAGAATGGCTAAGATCAAAAATTCAAATGACACCACATGCTGGCGAGGATGTGGGGAGAGAGGAACACTCCTTCATTGCTGGTGGGAATGCAAACTAGTACAGCCACTTTGGAAATCTATCTGGTGCTATCTCAGAAAAATGGGAATAGGGCTTCCTCAAGACCCAGCTATTCCACTCCTTGGAATATACCCAGAAGATGCTCCAGCACACAACAAGAAAATTTGCTCAACCATGTTCATAGCAGCCTTATTCATAATAGCCAGAACATGGAAACAGCCTAAGTGTCCCTCAGTAGAAGAGTGGATAAAGAAACTGTGGTACATATACACTATGGAATACTACTCAGCTATTAAAAACAAGGAATTCCCGAAATTTGTGGATAAATGGATTGAGCTAGAAATGATCATAATGAGTGAGTTAACCCAGAAGCAGAAAGAATCAAATGGTATATATTCACTTATATCTGCATACTAGCCCAAGGGGCAGGTCCCACGAAAGCCTTCACTTACCAGGAAACTGGGACAGAGGGGAAGGCATCCTATTGGGACTCTAAATGAGAGACGCATGGGAGAACAGCAAAATAAAAGGATCCAGAGGGTCCTAGAAATCTACAAGTAGAACAATATGATAGGCAGATTTGGGCCCAGGGGTCCCGCTCAAACTAAGGCACCAGCCAAGGACAATACAGGAGGTAAACTTTAAACCCCTTCCCAGATCTAGCCAATGGTCAGAATATTCTCCACAGTTGAGTGGAGAGTGTGATACGACTTTCTCACATACTCTGGTGCCTCACATTTGACCATGTCCCCTGGAGGGGGAGACCTGGTGGCACTCAGAGGAAGGACAGCAAGTAGCCAAGAAGAGACTTGATACCCTATGAGAATATATAGGGGGACGTAATCCCCCTCAGGAACAGTCATAGGGGAGGGGAATAATGGGAAAATGGGGGGGGGGGAGGAATGGGAGGATACAAGGGATGGGA
This sequence comes from Acomys russatus, assembly GCF_903995435.1. NCBI lineage: Eukaryota > Metazoa > Chordata > Mammalia > Rodentia > Muridae > Acomys > Acomys russatus. The sequence continues at coordinate 19,700,092 of NC_067168.1, forward strand.
TAAACATTGAGATGTAACAAGAATAAATTAATAAAAAAAAAAAAAAAAAAGAAATTGAGGCCAGCTGTTGACAAGTGAGACCTCTAAAAAAAAAAAAAAAAAAAAAGCTGAAAAGCTAAAGAAACCACTAATACAGATTCGGGCCATCCTGACTTGGGTAACATGACATATCAAAATAGTTTCATTTGACATTTGACTCATGGCCAACGGTATTGATGATTTAAAAAAATCATTTCTAAGCCATTTGTCTTTCATATTTTGAGATGCCTCTGTTTAGATCCATATCCCATTTTTAAGTTGGGTTGTGTATTTTCTTGATGAGTAATTTTTTTTAGTTATGTGTATATTTTAGGGATGAATTCACAAGGTCCTAATTGCTAATTGTTAACCTTAATGTTTGTATTATTAAGGTCCTCTTCAGAAAGTCCTCTCCCATTCCTACAAGTTCCAGGGTATTCTCTAGTTTCTTCCCCTATCAAGTCTCATCTGAAAGTCCTTGATCCAGTTGGAGTTATTTTATGTAAGGTGAGAGCAAAGGACCTAGTTTTATTCTTCTACATGTGGCCGGCTAACTTGACTAGCACCATTGGTGTAAGATGCTGTCTTTCCTTTAGTGTATATGCTTAAGTTCTTTGTCAAAACTCAGGTAGCCATAGTATGTAGACTTATGTCTTGGCATTTTGTTCTGTTTTGTTGATCAAGATATGTTTATAATGCCTGCATAATTTTATTTCCATTGTGTAGTATAAGTTAAAATCAGAAATGATTATTGTTAGCATATCAGCAGCTTCACAAGCCTGCCTCCAGGCTGCCTAGCAAGCTATGATGTCATCACCTAGGTGCCCAGGTGCCCAGGATTTTAAAAGGGGCCAACATGCCACTTTTTCTCTCTCTTACTTCTTTTTCCGTCTGTCTGTCTGTCTGTCTGTCTGTCTGTCTCTTTCTCTGTCTCTTCCCCTGATGCACCTCTCCTCCTCTCTCCCTTCTCCCCATCTCATTTTATTGATAACACTTATACCTACTGCCACCTCTAGTGTTTAGGATTATTTTGTCTATCTTGTATTAAACAAATGAAATTTAAGAGGTTTTTTTTTTTTTCCAATTTCTATGAAGAATTATATTGGAAGTTTGTTAGTGATTGCTTTGAATATGTAAATTGCTTTTGGTAGTATGGCCTTTTTGCAATATTTACCCTATCAGCTCATGAGCATGAGAAGATTCTCCATCTTCTGGTGACTGAAAATTTTTTCAATGTGTTTAAGTTTTTATTATACGCATTTCACTTTCTTACTTAGAAATATTCCAAGATATTTTAACTTTTCAAAGGAGATTCTCTCTCTGATTTCTTGGTATGATTGTCATTTGTAATCAGAAAGGCTACTGGTTTGTGTGTTTATTTTCGAATCTGTTAGTTTGCTGAACACATTTATCAGATGTAGGGATTTCTGGTGGAGTATTTCGTCTTTTGAATATAGAATCCTATCATTTGCAAACAAGGATGATTTGATTCCCCTTTTCCTATTTGTACTTCTTCTGTTTCTTTTACTTGTATTATTGTTCTAGCTAATGTAAAAATAGAACATGGGCTTTTTTTTTTTTTTTACCCCTGCTGTAGCTCCCAAATATTGATACAGAGGCCTATAACATTTATTAATAAGCTTTAGATACTATAGCTGGACAGATATTGGGCTATTCTAAGCCGTCTACACTCATCTGGCCTACTTCCCAGCCACTTGCCCTTTACCTACGACCTAGTCTTGCCCTGGCTGCTCCTGCTCCATCTGTGTCCTCCTGGTGACTCTCTCGTGGTGACCTCCCCAGGATGACCCTCTCCTCTTTCCTCCATCTGGGACCCTTCCTCCTGGGCTTGCAAATCCAGCCTCAACTCTCTTGCCCAGCTATTGGCTGTTCAGCTCTTTATTAACCAATCAGAGGTGAAGGAGAATAAATTTTACACATGTACATAATTCCCACCCCTTTCCAGCCAGACTCCATCATGATCATCCTACGACAGTGTCAAATGAATAGGACAGCATCCCTGCGACCACTGTTCACATTCTGGGCAATCACCCAGCTCACAATAATATGCACATTCTTGGGGTCTGGCAGCATCCCATTGGCAGTGTCATAGCCTTGAAGTAGGCAGCTCAATAAATGATGATGCCCTGGACAGACACACTGAAATCGTGGTAGAGATGATTCAGGCCATTAGACTTGAAGATCTTGGTAAGAAAGTCACCCAGCCCATTGAACTCAAGCTGGGCAGGTCCCTGGCTTATTTCCTTTTAGCATCCAGGACCACTAGGCCAGGGATGGCACCACCTACAATGAGCTGAGCTCTCCCACATCATTCACTAGTTAAGAAAATGCATTACACACTGTCTACATGCCCATCTTGTGGAGACATTTTCCTCAGTGAAGAGAGTCTGTAGCTGTGTCAAGGGTTTATAAAATTAGACAGCACAATTGGCTGTCAGGTAAGTGGGTCTACTTGCCATATCTCGTGAATTAACTTTTGTTCAATATCTCTTGACACTGTTGAAGGACACCTAACATGTTTGTCTGCGCTTCTAACATAGTGTGTTGATGCACTTGTCTTGTATTTGTGGTCCTCCCTTCACAGACTTGAGTACTTACTTAGTATAATGAGGGAAAAAAAAAAAAAAAAACCAAAACAAACAAAACCTAATACTTTACTGAGTAAATGAAACTCAGGCCCTGGGTCATGAAACTGCTCACTGAGTTAAAGGTCCGTGACTTGAATGCCATCCCTGAAACTCATGGAGAGGGAACTCACTTTGACAAATTTGTTCACTGACCCCTCTACACAGCTGCTGTGCTACAAATAAAATGCAAACTAAATTTCAAGCCTCCTTTTCTAAGAGCTCCATAGCAGTGTCTAAGAGACCCGTACTTAATGATTCTTCTTGATCATGACCTGGCTTCCTTCCCAATCAAGACTAAGCCAGGACCCCCAGTCACTCCTTATATTTGCACCACATTCATAGTGCTTAAGCCTCCTTAGCCTCAGGGCAATGTGCCTTGGGGTAGTACTTAAGTGAGGAAATGAAAAAAAAAAAATGTAAAAACAAGACAACCAGAAGGAAATCATTAGAAACTGCTGTTGAACAACACACACACACACACACACACACACACACACACACACACACACACACAAAAGCGTCACTACCACTGGGCTTGTCTTAATTAGTGACATTTTAATGTTATCTGTGTCAACAAGTATGTTGCGGCACTGGACTTCAGTGAAACATACTTGGAAGGTAAACGCAGACACCACAAATGTCTGTTGCTGGACTTGAGGGGTGACTCACAGCACAGACAGCTCTGTCCTAATCATTTTGACTGGTCAGAAAACATCTGCTAGAATCATCTTCTCGAAATACCATGCACCAATTGGCTCTCCGTCATGGTCCTGGCCTGCTTCTGTTATTTCAAGTTGGCTGTGTTAGTTTTATGCATGACATCATTTTCCAGTGTACATGGACTTCAACATTTATCTACCTAGGGAAGATTCCATACAAGATGACCAAAGCATGTAATCAAGGGTTTGAAAACTGATGTTTAATCTGAAAGTGCTGAATGTAAACCAAGATTTCTTAAGTAAAACTGTATGCTTATCAGTCTCCAATGACACACACACACACAAAGATAATAAATTAAAAAAATATCACAATACAAATCAATCAATGTTCCTGGTTATAAGTAAGTAGCTGCTGATCATTTGATATGCTAAACAGCCTATTTAATTTTCTTATTAGCTAAAAAGAGATTAAACCATATATATATATATATATATTATATATATCTGATATTTCAACCTTATATAAAATATATCTGATATATATCTCCTAGGAAATTTTATATATATATATATATATATATATATATATATATATATATATATATATATATATATATATCCTAGAAAATCATCTTTCCTTAAATTACAGCTTGGAAAACTGCTGGGTCCCCTGTAGCATGTTACAAATCTTTCCTACTTGAAGGGCGGAGTCAGCTGTGTGGTAACGTGAGCACCCTTAAGTGGGGCTAAGTGGGGGAGGGCTGCAGTCTGACATGCACAGAAAGAAAGGGCCTGGTTTAGATGCAGTCACACCAGAATGGTCTGCAGTTTTCTCTTGCTTTCTTCACCATGTGGTTTCTACTCCCTTCTGAGGTTTAGATCTTAAACTTGCATCCTGATGACTCAAGCCGGCCTCCTTTCCCTCCACTGCAGATCAGTTTTGTTCCTCTGACTCTATTGGTTTCCTTTACTGGCCACTGCTCCTCCCTCTCCGGCAGGGCCTGCTTTCCTTCATTTCATTTCTTGGCTGTCTGGTTATTTTCCTTCCAGTTTGTTTCTTATAATGTTCTTTTCTCTGTCCGCCCCAGTTATGAAGTATGTTCTCAGAGCATAGCCTCTCATTCGCTCAACAAATATTCGCTGAATAAATATTCCTTTGACATTTTTTCTTCTTTCACACCTACATACAGACCATCACATTTTGTTGGCTGTACTGTAAAATTTATTGAGAAATTGACTTTGATTTACTAGTACCAACATGGTTAATGCCACCATGGCTTCTTTGCTGGGCTTCAGTCTTTAAATAATGGGTCTCTAGTGCTGCATTTTGCCACCACCTGCCCCTTGGTTCTTCATCTAACATCTGGAATCTCATTCTATTTTTTTTTTCTTTAAATCCACATCAAGCACACTTCTGCTCTGCCTAAAACATTCACAGAACTTTTCTGCTCACCCAGATCAGAGGAGGAGGGCAGGCAGGCTCCTTATCTGCTCAGCCATCTGCCTACTCCCTGTATCTATTCTTAGGATTATGTTACTATTCTCACACAGTATAGAACCTGGTGTGGCCTCTCTTTCCCCCTAACTTCAGGGTCCTGGCACTTGTTTATTGTGCCAGGATCACCTTTCCTGCACACTACACAACCCAGGTATGTTCTCAGTGACACTGGCCCAGAACCCTTCAGTTACATTTCCAGCACATTCCTCCTTTTGTCCTTTTACTTTTCCTGATTTATTTTCTCTATATAACTTATTACATTTATACATTTACAGCCTTTTCTTCACTTGAGAGTAAAAACTCTGTATAGGTTTCGCTGATATTTAAACAAGTTTAAAAAAAAAAAAAAAAGCCACAAAGGAAATGGGCTTGGACAGAACTAAGCATGAATACAAACTGTGTGAATATTCTCCTCTGTCCAAGCTATGGTAGGCCAAGATATACAGAATCTTTAGGCATCTCCAAGAATCTTTCATCTTCGAGCTGATTAGTTCAGTGAAGGAGGAGTGGGTTCTTTGTTAGAGGTCTTTATACAGAAAGATAAGAAGTACAAAGGAATGTGGGCGTACACTTGCTTTCTCCTCCAATCTTACCATTTCTGAGCACGCCAACCTTGTGCTCCAGAGTTCTCGTAGTCCAGAGTTAGACAATCCTTGGTGGGCTGCTTTACCTGTGAGCAGAGCAGGCTGGGAATATGTGGAGACCAAGAAGCCTTTCACGGCCCTTCAGTCAATGAATGCTGGAACTGAAAATGAAGACAGACTGCCCAGATAGCTTGCTCCTTGGCTAGGCTAATCTCTGAGGGGTAAATTATGCATCAAGTCTGTGGGCTAAGGACCATACCTACTGGGTTAGATTACAAAATGAACCAATGCCTGCTTGTCTTTCCTGGAATTTCTTCAACCTCATCTACTCAGTGTCTTCTGAATACACTCTTTTATTTTGTTTTTGTTTTTTCGAGACAGGGTTTCTCTGTGTAGACCTGGCTGGGCTGGACTCACTTTGTAGACCAGGCTGCCTTCAAACACACATTGATCCGCCTGCCTCTGCCTCTCAAGTGCTGGGATTAAAGGCTTGCGCCACCACGCCCAGCCTTCTGAATACACTCTTCCTGTAACCTTGGGGTCACAGTTGACCTATGCTGGAACCCAAACGATGACAATGACTGCTATACAAACTTTGAAAGAAAAATAAATAAACAAACAAACAAAAACATCTGTCTTGTGCTGGGAGAGAAAGGAAGCCAAACCAATCAGGTACAGTACACAGAATGAGATGGCATGCATCTTAGTGGAGTAATACGAATTGTGGGCTAATGGGTTAGGATTGTTCCCAGAGCTACTGTGAAATCTTTGAGTTTAGGGATTAAAAAAAAAATCAGAGTATGATGGATTTAGTCATAACATAAAGTGTCACAGTTTGGGGACAGGAAGCAGCCAGAGGAAAGTTGGCCAGTGAGAAAACAGCTTGAGGTGCCACAGTAAGGCCATGTTACCTAAGCAGGAAAGAAAGGATGGAAGGAAACAGAGAAAAGGTGAAGGGGAAATATAACAGCTCTCTGCTTTGGTGGTACTGAAAGCAGAGATTAAGAAGAACTCTGAAGCCATGTGAGTTAGAGCACCATTAACAAAGATGAAGAAACCAGTGTGAGATCTGGATCCCATGAGCTAAAGATGCTAAGTGTTTGCCAAGGGAACATACAAGTAGATATCTCCAGTTGACAGCAGGGCTGGAAACCTCAGAGGGCCAGGAAGATCTGGTTTCATAATGGGGCACTTTGAGTCTGTGATTGAAGCCTCTGGCTATTTTGAAAATCTCAGAGACACTTGTTTTATGGAATCTTCTAAGTTCTGACTCTAAGACTCTGAGGAGAATGCCATAGTAACTAGTAATTTGGTGGACTCTACAGTTGAGCATACATGGAAACTCTAGTTCTAGCCAGACAAGTTAAGGACTCCAGAGGTTCAGGGAAGCAAGAGTCAAGTTCAAGGAGCTTGGCAGCATTAAGTCTGGAATCCTGAAAACATATGTATCCAAATGACCAGCCATTCTATTGAGGGCTGGTTGTACTTGGTCCTGCCTGAGTTCATGACTCTGCACCTGCCACCCCCACTGTGAAGGAATCCACCCCTTAGCTGTTCCTTCTTTGGAGAAAATACGTCTCATTTCATTCTTCCTCATTCCCTTCTTCTCCGGTCACAGTTTCCATTTCTTTGATTATTTCTACTCCTCTCTGAACTTTCCCCAACTTTCCTTTATTAAAAAGTGAGGGAGCGAGGAGGGAGTCAGACACACCAAAACCTTTAAAACAGTAATAACTGGCTCAGTTCTAGACTCAGGAAAAAATTTTTTTTCTTCTTCTAAATGTCACACTTCAAATATTTACAGACTTTCCCACCCGTTTTTAATCTGCTAACTAGTATTCCTCTCAACTTTACACTAATTTTACAAAAACTGTGATCATGAACTTGAGAAATTTCAATTAAAAATTACAGGCTAGAACAAGTATTTCATTCTCCCTCTTATTTCCGGAAGGTTTACGTAGTAGATTCTAGAATGCAGTCAATTTGACTCTTCTTTCTTAAAGTAAGCATTCCATAGTGTGGGGGATGAAGCTCTCAAAACTTTGGATCTTGTACAATTCAGTTTAAATCCTGGGCTAAAGTGTGGAGGACAAATGGAAAATGACTTTACATAAACATACTAATCAAAACCCGAAGTAGTGGAGGCGGCTCCCAGGAGTCCAGGAATGCCTCCCCTACATCTTCGGAAGTAATTTTCCATGTGCCGGACAGGACAGGAAAATCTTGTAAAAAAAAAAAATAAAAAAAAAAAATAAATAAAAAAAGAAAGAAAGAAAGAAACACCCCCAGGTTGCACAAGTTGGCCTTGGACTTCGCCAGATTTTACAAGCTTCATTACTGGAAAGAGTCTAAGGTTCTCCTGGCACTAGCAGCGGGAGAAATGTTCACCGGACAATGAAAAGTTTCTGTTTACGGAATAAAATCAAAGCACGGTCTTCTTTGACAAAGCGATGGCTAAGCTCAGAAGTAACCGGGCTGTAGAAATGGAGCCCCTGCACTGTTGCTGCGAGTGTGACAAGAGCCTACTCAGCCAAGCAGGCTGAAAGCTCCACAGTCATCACTCACCTCCGGGGGGGAGCGCCTGGTTCAGCAGAGGAGATCTAGCCAGGGCGCACAGAAGTGTAAACTTCGGAAACGCGCGCGGAGAGGGGCGCACATCCCGCAAGAAAGCTCCCTGGATTCCAGGCGTGAGGCGGTGCACGTAGGCGTCGGCAACTCGGAGGGTGGGGGCGCAGCTTCGACAGCCGGTGACCAAGGGTCTTGGAGCAGCGCCCCGCCCCGGCCCCGCCCTCATTGGCCGCTCTTAAGCCCGCACCTCCGGAGCCACCGGTTCCGTCGTCTGCTCCATGCGTCCTGGCTTCACATTAGTCTGCCCGCTTTGCCATCCACAAAGTCTGCTCTCCGTTGCGGTCCCCAGGCCCACCTCTGGCCCAACGCCCTTTGGGGTCTCCGCGTCTCGCGAGAAGTCGCCGCCGCAGGCCTTGGGCTCCTGGGGGAAGGGGCGGAATGGGGGACCAGGGACCTAGAGCAGGGCTCCTTGTGCCTTTGCTCGCCCTGCTCTCCTGGGCGGCCGGCTTGGGTGCGGCAGAGGAGACTGTCTCGCGCATCCCTGCAGGTGAGGTCCTCTCGCCGGCTTCCATGGGCCAATCTGGAGGGAACTGGGCATCTTTTCTTTCCTCTTTGCATGCTTTATCCCTGTCGGACCCTAACCGCGGGGCTTGGTGTTTTGCGATTGACTGGGACATTCCTTCCAGCGCCTGGGGAAGCAGCTCGCCCTCTTGTCTCTGTCTACAAGCTGTTCTCCGGTGGACTTACTGTGCTCCCACCCATTTCTCATTCTGTTCCACTTCGGGGCGCAGAGTCAGGCTTCCCTGAGTCCTGGCTCCGAAGGTATTCGGAAGCTGAACGAAAGCTAGTAGTTGGAGACAAGTCCGTGTGAACAAAACTTTCTGGGTTCAGCCAGAGGAGAGCTCCGCCACCTATTTGTCTCAACAGGGCTTGCAGCGCTTTATCGAGTAAGGGAGTTCTCTGGCGGTTTCCACTTCTGGGTCCTGGGCTTAACTCCTTGGAACTGAGCCTTTCGTTGAAATGACCTGATGTACTTTGGTGGTGAGTGGGTAGATGAGATAAAATTGCTTTTTACAATAACTAGTGAGATGCTTTTCTGCTGGAAACTGAGCCCACGAGCAAACGTTTCCATCTCGGGATTCCAATTCAGTGGGTGACACTTGGCACAAGTTTCAGCTGGTCCGGGTCGCCGTTCTTTTGTCTTTTCTTTCTCTTAGTGTAATTCATGAAACTTTAGCGCTATGCAGCCCCTGGTTCTTGGTAGAACAGTGCTTGCTTTGTTGGCTGCATAAATGTCTGCCTTTATTCTATCAGTTGCAGGGAAATCTGAACCTGTATGATTATTCTGACTTTGAACTAAATTTAATCACACATCAAAAGTATTTTTTTTTGGAATAACACTTGAAAGCCAGACAAATAAATGCAAATAGAGACTCAAAATATAAAAAACTACTCTGAAAATTGTCTTTGTTGAGACACCCAAATAAGCCTTTATTTATAAATAAAGCAATCTCGAAGCTTCGGCTTTTGTGTATTTTATACCACCACTCGCTTTTTATAGAAGATGGCCGTGCCAGATTACTACCTTTAAATTTACAGTCAAAAATCAACTCCTTCCTTGTGCAAGCTTTCACATCTTGTGGAATTGGATGTTAAATTGGATGGTAATATCGGAGGAAGGGAATTTCATATATGGATGTTTTCCATATAAAACCCACGGTTGATGTATGAGACGTGGTTTCTGTGGTAGGTGGGCACAGAGTTCAGTCTCCGGAGCTAATGTTGGACGTGTTACTGTGCACTAAGGGAGCCAGGAGACAGCAGTAGCCAAGCTGGTTCTGTAAGTAGGTAGATTGGTCTTACCAGCTCTGTGATAAGCTAATAAATGCAGAAGATACTCTATTTGATAATTTGGTCAGATTTATCAGCTACGGTTACTTTACTCCCTGAAGTAGCAAAACAGAAAATTACAACATAAATACGGAAACAATCTTTAAAGTCTAAGTTGTCTGCATTAGTGGACCATAAAGAAGAGCAAAACTGTCTAGATTAGTAGGTCTTCAAGAAGAGTGCAGATCACCTCTGACCCAATTATTTGCCAGTGTATCATTCATAGGCATGTCCACATTCCCAGTACGAGCTTATCCTCCCACGTAAAAGGAGAGGATTCACTCAACATTGCTTGGCTCTATTGATAATTTGAACCATTCCCCTTTGCTCTTGCTGGCTGTCCTGCACACTGTGTGTTTAGCCTTGTCCTTGGCTTCTACCCACTAGATGCCAGTAGCATCCAGCTCTGAATGTGAGAATGAAGGAAGTGTTCAAACCAGCAAAAGGACAGTCTCTCGAGAGGCAGATGGTCTAGGTTTGAGAATGGCTGTGCAAGATGTCCTAGAGGCAAGGTAACATTATAATATTATCTGGAGGGTAATAGAGCCTCCTCTGCCCTTCCATTTGTTTTTGAGAGTTTTCTGTGTGACTTCCACTTCAGCTTCCTGAATAACTGAGAGTTCAGGTCTTCATCCTTGCCTGGCAGGAGTTTTTGAAAAGCAAATTCTAAGAGCAATCGTCCCTTGTTGCATTGAATGTGTTTTTGGAATAGGCTTCCTGGCTTTGGGCTGTGTGTTCAACAGCTGGCAATGTCCTACTTGTGACAGCAGCTGACAGGTCTGCTGTGTGCTGCCCTGAGTGTCTTTTGGCTGCCCCTGTGTTCCAGGCTGAAGAGAGAATGTAGACAAGATTTTAGTTAAAATTGTCATTTGTCCTTGAAGCATTTTATCAGAATTATGTTTCTTGGAGCTATTCCCAGGCAGGTCTCTTTGGTCAAGTTCCTATGCCATTGCTTCTCTCTGTGCTCCATGCCTTAGACATGAGAGAGGTAGGAGAGTGTGGTCCTGCCAAGTCCCTGCCATTGGATGCTAGACCTGGGTCCAGACTAGTGTGTGCTTTTAGAGGCACCTTGACTATTTTTGTCAACTAACTTGGGCAAAATACCAAGTTTGGAGCAAAATGGAAGGCGATGGCTTCAGACATTTCTGTTAAGACTAGTATTTTTCAGTGATGTTCATTCATAAGCTCTTTAATTGGCTATGGCGCATTCGGAAAAAGGAAGAAAAAGCTTGTCCCTGTCTGCAGATGTAAACCAGCAATTTACAGGGTGGAGAGGGAGAGAGCAGGTCCCTGGAGAGGCAGTGGGGAGGGAAGGAAGGAAACTCCTCTACTTTTTCTGTCTTTCCTGCACTTCTTTCCAGTCAGTCTAGTCCCTAGGAAATGCCTCCCCTTGCTGTCTTTTGGTTTTGCTTTTCTTTGTTTTATAACCTCTTAATATGGCTGGTGTATGCGGCTCAAACTTGTTTTGCTTTTTGTTTATGATTTAGTGACTTATATTTGAAGTAGAATTTTACTCATTTTTACAATCTTCAGAATGCATGCCTGGCTGGGCCTTTTACCGCAAAGAGATCCACAATTTATTTTGTTAAGCTTAAGTCCTCCTTTAAGAATTCTGAAAAGCAGCATGCAGCCTTTGAGGTTAGTAGCTGCTCTCTTTGTAGGACTTTCAGCGATCTTAGCCCAATGTTCTTTCTCCCTCAGGGATCCTTGCTACCAAAACTGAGCATTTTAACCCTGCCCTATCAGCCAGGACCTTGTTTCCAAGATGCTGTTGGCCACTCAAGCCACCCCCCCCAGCCCCCCTAGCCTAACCCCGACCCCCCCCCCCACCTCCATTTCTGTTAATAAAAGATGGTGCATTCACTGTCCTCTTCAGGTGCTTGTTGGCCACAATCAGTTACAGGGCCAGAATCGATTGGGGATGGTTCCCACTTCCCACAAGGCCACTGGGGAGCAGTAAGAGGAGTCTGTATCCTTTCTCCATGTTGGGTGTTTTTTCCTGCCCTCACTATTGCTCTGTTGGACTTTAGGGTATGTGGGAAAGAAATAGCAACTGGACAAAGTCAGTGACTGAGAGAGGGGCGTTTAGCAGAAAAAGTATGCTGTTTGTAGGCGATGTACATAGTGGTATATGTGCAAGGATTGAAGGCCAGTTTGCCCCTCAGCCAGGGACAGACTGCAAACCACAGGCCAAATCCACAAGGTCAAACCCAGCTATGTGTTTTTGCGTAGCCTTTCAGCAAACAGACTCCACAATTTTGGATGGATGGGAAAAAAATCAGAAAGAAAGTAATATATCAGGGCATGTGAAGACTTTATGAACTAGTAGTGGCTGTAGTGGCTGCTGTCATATCATGTGCTGGCACATGGGTTGTGGTGGCTTTAGTGCTCCCAGGCACAGCGGAGTGGTTCTACATGGGTGGAATCGACCACACAGTCTTAAAACATTTACTGTCTTCCCTGTCCTGGTCCATGCCAAAGGAGATGACATTCTGATTGAAGCTGTAACACGTGTCGATTGCTCCTCTCTTGGAAAGATCCACAGTTGGGACAGTAGCAGCTGGCTCTGGCCATGCCAGAGGCCTGGTTTTCATTTTAGATGTTGCCAGTGATTTCTGCAACTGTTGAAATACAACACTTGAATCTAACTAGATACAATCTCTGGTGTAAAAACTGTTTGCGTAGTCAAAAACAAAATATCTTTATTTTGGCCAGATGGGAAGAAGATGCGTTTTTCTTTAGATTTATATTCTAGAAGTTTATCAAGTGAACTGGTGAAGAACTTTGGCTTAGTTCCTTGAATGAAATAATTAGTACGTTTGTCAATTAGGATTCTTAGTCTCCCAGTAACTGTAGCAGTAAATCAGGCTGAACTGAGGGTGGTGTATTTTCAAGTGACTTGAACTGTTTTGTGTGTGTATTTTACCTCCCCCCCCCCGCCCCATCCCCGAGTAACTTCCAAAGCTATTACGATTGCAGTTACCCCCAAACAGTTACTTGGAGTCAGAGAATATGGGCACTGTCACTGCCCTGAAGCTGCCTTGAAAGCTTGGTTTGTTAAGCAGTTGCTGACATTCAGTGGAACACTGTTAAATTATTACCCTAGTAACTGGGGCACAAGGATACTTTTATACTTGAAATGCTTCATAGTTTTAAAATGTAACTTCTAATAAATTACTGTTCATGTCAAAGTGCAGTTTATAATTTAAAATATAGTAACTTCATGTAAGTTTCAGTATTTTTCATTTAGGATAACCTCACTTAAAAACTTAGACTGCAGATAGTGATTTTTTTATGCAGAAGAGTAGACTTCCTTTATTTTTATGTGTTAACAAAGGGAACATTAAGTTTTAGTAGCATTTCTATAACATATGAATATTCTTATTTTAAATATATTTTAAGCCAGAGAATTTATGCATTTATCTGTTTGACTGATGACTTGCAACAGTTTTCTCAACGTAATAAGAGTGTTGCACTCACATTCCTATTAACATATGGATTTTCTTGGCTTTCTTAAAGGAGGTGTGATTATGTGCAGAGAGACCTACGGGGGCTCAATTTGTTAGTTCTGTATAGTATTTCTACCAGAACTGTAGCTTAGGTTTAGAATGCTGACCAGCCAGGGAGACACCTCTATGGAGGCCTTGGGCAGCATTTGCTCCGCCTTTAAAGGGAAGCCAACACTGGCATCTTCCCTTTCACTGCTCTTTTGGATTGCCCCTTCCCACAGAAGACCTGGCATCTATGCAGGCTTCTGAGTGGCGGAGACACTCCCATATCGCCTCCACTGGGACATGCCTTGCCTCAGAGAAACCTTCCCCTCTGGTATAGATTTCTGTTCCTGAAGACCAAGTGTACATAGAGTCTTCACCATAGATGAAAGCAAATTACCACATTTCACATTTTAAAGCAACCCACAGAACATGTTTATCACTATAATCAGCTCCTGTAATGATTTTTCAGTGAACATATGTTAATATTTGGGGGCTAATGAGGCCTTGTCAGGAGGTGTGTCTGTCAGACTGGAGTTTCTTAAGTAGGGCAAAGTTAAAACTATGTTTCATTTGTATTGGTTATCTGTTGATTTTAGTATTATTTAGCTTATTGTTGGGTGCCTAAGACATCCATTTTTTATGCTAACTTACCTTTGGCTTTTTTGTTTTTTCTTTTTCTTTTTTTCTTTTTTTCTGTAGGGTTGCCGTATCAAATGTTGCGGAGCAATTTCTCTATTTGCTTCCCAGTTTTAAGGTTTCTTCCAAAAGCGATGCGAAAGAGGCTTTTCATTTGATTTCAGTATTATGGTTATTTTCCATAACAGACAGGTGAAGACATTTTGTGGAAGAAAGGAGCTTTCAAACACATACCTCTGTGTTTTGAGGGCCAGAATGTATAGCACAGCCTGGCTTCAATCTTGCATTCCCCTGCCCCAACCCAGGGTTACAGATGTGAGCCTTCATGTCTGCCACAGCATAGACAGCTTTTATGCTCTCAGTGTCGCTGCCCCCGGACACTCAGACACACACAAGAGATATTAGATACCTGCTAGCTCACAAACGCTCACACACTGGGCCACCTGCACACTATTTCCCCTATCTCCAGTTGGAACTGACAGGCAGCAGGGTGACAGGCACGTGCCACTGTTTAGATCCCGACAGATAAAGCCTTCATTCCCACTGGTCTCATAAAAGCTGGTCTCTCTCTTTAGCACCTGGCATTTACAGATAACTTGGACTGCTAGATGACAAAACTGACTCATGACATCCAACTATAGCCATTGCTACACAGATGACCCTTATCCCGAATACTTACCCACCCCCCAACCTTTTAAACATTTCCCTCAGCCAGAAAACAAGAAATGGTTTCCCCAAGTCTATCTGGTTGATGTCAGATGGCCCTGGGCCTATTTCCTTGGGTACAACACCTTCCTTCTTCTGCTTGTCATACCAGGAACCTTAAAAGAACTAACTCTTGAACTTTCTGAGGTGGTTGAGATTTCCCTTTTATCCCAGTGTCTTTTCCTATTCTCCAATAAATGCTTTGCCTGGAAATTGGTCCTACTTGGTGTTGCTCTGTTGGGTGCCTTTTCCCCATATAGCCGAACAATATGCGCCATGGTTGATTCTCCTGCAGACTCAACAATTAAGTGAAAGAACTGCCTGGGTTCAAACAGTTGCCAACTTCTTGATGTTGGAGCATCATTGGTTGGTAGGAGACGCACCCAGAAGCCATCCTTTTCCCCCCTAGAGCCCAAGGCTCATTTCTGCTGCTGACTTTGGTTTAGTTAGCTTGAAGCAGAAGTGTATATGGAGTTTTAGGGTGCTAATTACTTAATACTTATTGCACAAAAAGGAGTGAGTTACTTAACTGGCTCTCAGTTTTTAAAGCCCACTTTCTACTTACATAGCCTAGGCTGGTCTTAAACTGCTGGTCCTCATCCCTGTCTCCTAAATGCTGCGATTACAGGCCTACATCACCATGCATGCCTCCTATTTTTGGTACCCTAGATTTAGTTTCTAACAGTTCCTCAAATGCTTAAAAACTTTCTTTCTTAGTTCTATTAAGTATGGTAAACACCAGCAGCTATTCTGTTTTGAAAATTTATGCAGATAGAGAATTTAAGTCACATCTTTTAAATCCCAAATGACCTGACTAATTCACTCTCCCAGGAAGTCCTGCAAGCCCTTGGACCCAGGGCCAACTGGCTGATTGATTGTTTGGGTTTTTCCAGTCCTGTCTAAGCCAACTCTGAGGCTTTTTGTCATCAGAGGCGCCCACTCCCACTCCAGCCGTGCTGGTATTTCCTGGCTGCCAGCCGGCAATGTGGCTGTGACCAGCACATCCTGCTCTTCCTGGTCCTGCCGGCCACTTCTAGAGGACAGTTCTCTTTTTCTTCTTGGTTTAGTTTAGACAAGGTTGGAATATTTTAAACAGTGACTTTACTAGGTAACCAAGGGCAAAACAAAACCAAACTCAGATCTGGAAAATCACCAAAACAAAGAAATGAACAGACCCACGCAGTAGAAAGAGTTCTCAGTGTTTTCTGACTCGGCGTCCTGAGAGCCCCATGCTTCAGGCTCACTCCTGAGTTCCGAAAATCCTTGGCCAGTTTTCGTTTGGCTAACTCGTTATCTCCTTGCTTTTCCCGGCACAGTATTTTGCAGAGACAACTGTTTTTCAAGGCAGGAGCCCTTGACATTCAAGGTAGGAAAAGACTAGGAGACGGTTCTATTTGCAGCTTCTTGGTGATGTGTTATCATAACCCTACCTATTTAGCATTCCATTTTCTTCCGTAGGAGGAAGATTTTGTTTTTTTACTTATCTACTTATCTATTTTTGTTCATAGGCTCTTATTTTTCATTACTTATTTAAGAGTTTCAAGTCCTTACATACTTTGATCATATTCATTTCGTCCTCCAACGCTAAGTATAGCCCACTTCCCTACCAATCCAGCTTTGTGTCTGTAAAAAAAAAAAAAAAAAAAAAAAAGCCTTCAAAACCAGTTTGTATTGGCCAAATATTCGTGGATGTGTGGTCTTCCAATGGAGTTAGTAAGCTATCTCTTCTGTATTGCTGTAATACTTGGCTTTGAGTAATCATTTGCAACAGTTTTTGTGATTCTGTAGTTCACTAAATACTGATTTAATTAGATAAACTTCATGTATTCCCCTAATAATACTTTCTGTTGGTAGAGACCGGTCTCATAGTTTCTGTTGTTTAATACCCTCGATAGGACAGTATTTCAGGGATGAAATACTTTTCGAATGCCTCGTCTATGTTTTGTTGCTTTGTGCGAGGGAAGAAAAAAAGTAACACAAGCAAACCCACAGCAGACTCAGTTCGTTTGTACATGGAAATTGTAGGAATTGTGGTAAGAAAATCAGGCATACGTAAAGTTGAAGAAATCCAAGTGGCTGTAGGATGCAGCACAGGAAAGAGTGCCGAGAACTGGGAGGAGGCAGGGATCTGAGATTCCCCTCATTCCGCAGCCTGAGCCATCAGCACCCCAGCAAACTTGACATGCAGGTATGAGCTTCCCCTAACTGCAACTTGATGAAGCTCTTATTTTATTAGGTCAAAGAGAATAGAGACACACAGTAGTGCTGTAGTTTGAAGTTTGTGTTTCCTCCTAGTTATCGTATCCCACATGAGGTTTGACTGAAATTTGATGTGGCTTTTTTTTCTTAATGATGTTCTGATTTAGAGATAGGACAATAATGCTAACAATAACTAGAATTAAATTTACATTTAAAAAATATTCCAAATGTTTCACATGAGAGGAAAGCGGTCTAGTTTTTTATATGAAGCTATTTTCCGTCTTCTCAGAGGAATCAGATATTCCAGTACATTTAAATATTGTAAAGCATTTTAAAAAGAACTATATATTTCTGTTGCTTCCTTCCTATTCAGAATTTATAAATTATCAAAGATGATGCTGATAACCCTGGAATGGCTAAAAATTAACCTATATAATATGTGCTATTTAAAAATTGATCCCAGATCTAGCCAGTGAACAGGACATTCTCCACAGTTGAGTGGAGAGTGGGGACTGACTTTCACATGAACTCTGGTGCCCCATATTTGACCATGTCCCCTTGATGGGGAGGCCTGGTGGCACTCAGAGGAAGGATAGCAAGCTACCAAGAAGAGACTTGATACCCTATGAGCATATACAGGGGGAGGAGGTCCCTCTCAGTCACAGTCATAGGGGAGGGGAGTAGGGGGAAAGCGGGAGGGAGGGAGAAATGGAAGGATACAAGGGATGGGATAACAATTGAGATGTAATATGAATGAATTAATAAAAGAATGAAAAAATTGATCCCCTTGGTTTGTTACTGAAATACTTAGATTTACCCTATAGTTTTAAAATATGACATTTATTACACTAGAACCATAAGTTCAAAAGAAATCACTCTATAGGAGAAAAGTGCAGAAGTGTGTGCATGCGCACGTGAGTGTGCATGCTTGCTTTTGATGCTAGATACAGAGATCACCTTTAAGCCCTTAGAGTGGAGTGACGTGGCAGTGCCTTCCCTGGTGTGTTGCTAGGTTGCTGCTTCAGCAACATTTGTTCTTTGTGTTTGTGCCTCCACGACTGAATGTTATCCAGTGAATGGTACAATCTCACAGCTAATCCTTAAAGGATTGTTTCCCCCGGCCCCCTGAGAATGTATTATTTTATCTGCTGTTTTCAAAAGGACTACACCATACCTCCCATAGTTCGGGACCAAACTAAGGGTCTAGTTCTTGCTAGGCAAGTGCTCTATCACTGAGCCAAACTTCCTCCAGCTCTCTGAAATGACTTTGGGTAAATTAGAGAAGAAGTTGAGGCAGGACAAATCAAAGGAAAGTGTGGAAATTTCGAAAAAGCAAAATTACTTTTTGATATGATACTATAAAATTGCAAAATCATTCACCTTGAGTACTGGGAAATTAACAATGCTTTGTTGAGTAAGCAAATAAACATAAACAGTTATTTATCCCCAGACTTTAAGTACTAAAGAAATATCTGGTTTATTAAAATGGTAAACTCTTTTGTGTGTATGCTTCTTTGTACAAGTGTGGGTGCACTTGAGTGAGGGTATGTATGAACTTGTATGTCTGTGTACATGAAGGGCAGGGATTGAAACCGGTTATGATCCTAGATCCCTCTGTCCTTTATTGAGATCTCTCCTTAAACCCAGTGCTCATGTATTTTACTCAGCTTGCCTCTGGGATTTTCCTGTCTTCTTTCAAGTACTGGAATTATCAGTGGGCCATACGACTCTGATTTTAATATGAGGGTGGGATATCCAAATTCTGCTCCTCAAGTTTAGGGGCCAGTCATCTCCCTAGCTCCCTTAGTTAATTAACTTAACCCTTTATTACCAGGTATTGCATATTTGATGTTTTTATGTTCGCCAAGCAGAATCATTTTCCCCTACAGGGCGGCAGCCCCAAACAGCTAAGGTCATCCATCATATAGGACAGTTAAAGGATCAGTTACTGACTAAGGTGTTTGTGTGGCTTAGGATGATGTGGGTGGGATTAGATGCTCCTGGCTGAAGTGTGAGAGATAAGTAAGAAGCTTATGTTTTAAACATGCATAAACTAAGAAAGAACCGTCACTGGTAAAACATCTCCTGTCCTATAAGTAGGCTTGAACTCTTATAGGCCTGTGTGAGTAGCTCCAGTAGACTGCTTGGCTATCCTGTTCAGTCCCCAACAATGAAAAGGACAGGAAACAAATTCCTCCTAGATGTTAAGATATTCATTTGTTTTCATCATAATCACCCACAATTGAATTAATTGAAGAGCACATTTGAGTTGTAGAAAAACCTTTCAAAAAATACTCATGTGACAAGGTGATAGAAAGCAGAGAAGAGGCAGAGACATTGCGTTCAAGTGTGGAAGAGAAGGGTGCATACAATTAAGAATGATGTTAGTCAGAATCTATTGACAGGATTTTGCCATCCCTTTTGTTTATGTAAGTTGAACCTTTCATTCTGTCCAAAAAAAGAAATATGGTTTGGCTAGTTTCACTGTAGGACTTTATCTAGGTTATGCTAATTGAAGCCATGGCATTTTCTATTGACCATAACGAAAGGATTGTTCCAGCTGTTCTTGCTTGTGGTCTCCTGTGGGTGGACCCTGGTAGTAGACACACATACACACACACACACACACACACACACACACACACACACACCACAGGCACACTGATTTGCAGGAAATCAGCTGATTGCCCCCCTGATTAGTAGAGATGGAGACATGTAGATAATAACAATCCTCTGTGGGTGTTCTGTGGTGGGCAGGGTGATGAGTCCCTTGTCTCTTGGTACTTCTGATGAGTGGAGGGGTGAGTCGGCCGTGCTGTGAATGACTGGAATAGCCATATTAACTCCACATTCATTGTGTTTAACATTACAATGAGTTTGAGGACTGTATTACTTTGTTTTGAAATATCAAGAAAAATGCAGAAGGAATAGAGGCCGATGTGCTTGCTGCTTCTGAGAACAGCCAGAGAGGGCGCACCATAAGGCACTTACAGACCCTTAACTGTGACTTAAAAGTACCCTGGATGTTGCCTCTGATACTGGGATACAGGATGTATTTGAAAGCCAAGGGCTTACAAACTGCTTACACAGTAACTGTGAAAGGCAGAGGATATGGAAACAGTGTAGGGCAATAGTTAAGTGGATAAGGCTTTTGAATGAACAGATGAGCCTTAAGGTGTCGCACATGGGCAGATTATCCTCCGCACAAGCTTCTTAACCTTTCTGAACTCTCCTAGTTCCCTGACAGGAATGCTGCTTCCTAGGCAATTATCTGAACATTACAGGTTCAGGACACAATACAGGTCACAACAACACCTGTAGAAGAAGCATGCCTCCAAATGGAAATTGCCCAGTTTGTGCTATTACTTTTGTACCATTTTAAGGAATATACTTCTAGTTAGCATTTTTCTAAAGTAGAATCCAAAAATAGTGGGATTATTCTTATGTTCACATAATAGGAGAAATACAGGGACTCAGGAAGTTTTAACAAGCTAAGCTGTAAAGACAATATTTTTCAAGGGACTTGAAGGAAATAGATGATAAATTAGACAGTGCGGGTGCCATCTTTGTGATGATGCTCATTGCTTACTCAGTTTCAAATCTTAAATTTTTCTTTATTCTTTTGATACCTTATTTTTTCCTCTTTTCTTTAAGGCAAGTTTTCCTTGGAACTTATGACCAGCCACTATTACCTTGTCATCTCTCCTTTTCTCATCTTCAGTAGAGGTATATGCACACATTATTGAATGTCTCAGACAGCCAAGGGCTCTAAGTACATAATTGGAAGCTATGGCTAGCTGATCTCATCTCTGCAGGAGGTTTGTCTGATCAGACCATTACTCTCTGTTCCTAAACTCCCCTCACAGCTGTCTCCCCCTTACGCCAGGCTGCAGGGTCAAATCTCTCCTGCTCATGGGATTTCAGAAAAGTCAAATAATGTTAGGTTTTCAGAATCTGGGAGCTTTACCTGAAATCCGTTTTTCTTCTCTTGCTGGGGAGAGAGTAGAAGTGAGGAAGAAAGGGAGAGAGGAAGGGAGGGAGGGACAGAAAGACAGGCAGGCAGGCAGGCAGGCAAACTGTCAAGACAGTGGCAGCGCAGAGTTGCCTTCCCACAGGATACTGGACTGCAAAGGGCCCTGCGGGGAGGGAAGCATTGCTGTTCTGTTCCTTCACTCTTTGAAACCTTGCATTCTTGTACTGGGCACAGGTCACTGAAGGACATAGCCAGAATGCTTCTTTTTTAAAAAAAGAAATTGTTATTAATTTATTCATATTACATCTCAATTGTTAGCCCATCCCTTGTATCCTCCCATTCTTCCCTCCCTCCCACTTTATCATCCTACTCTCGGCCCACTCAAGTCCAGGGGCTCCTGACCAGGAGGTATTCTCCCAAAGAATATTTGACAATGTATGCAAATGCTATGTGACCAGTAGTAGATGCTACTGGAGTCCTGTGGATAAACATTGGTGGGTGGGTGAGTGGGTGGAGGTATCCTACAAGGTACAGCATGGCTCCCAAGGAAGAATTGCCAGTCCTGATTATCAGTGCACTGAGTTTGCAGAAAGATTCATTATATCAGCTCAGTCCTGATAATACTGTCTTCACCCTGTGCTTCTCACAATTCCAAGTATATCCGCGTTCCCTCACACAATATTCACAGTTGACAATAGTCTCTGTTGTCAGCCAAGCATGCTTTGACCTTTACTTACTTTGTGTCTCCCCCTTACGCCAGGCTGCGGGGTCAAATCTCTCCTGCTCATGGGATTTCAGAAAAGTCAAATAATGTTAGGTTTTCAGAATCTGTTCCTTCACTCTTTGAAACCTTGCATTCTTGTACTGGGTGCATCCATGAAACATAAAACCATCTTGCTGGAGTGGGAGCTTGCCTTAGAGAAATTTCACTTTCCTATCTTCTCACTTGGAGTTTTTAGTGCACCCATGTAGAAAAACGAATGTAGCCAAGTGACACGAATAAGTAGTCTGGAGTTTCCTGCAGCTCTCGCTGCCACCCTGGCCTCCTGCAGTGCCCCGGGCTGATGATATGATCCGTTATTAGCTATGCAGCAAGTAGTTTTCATTCTTTTGGGATGAATCAAAGTTTTAGTCTGAGCTAGATGCTTAATGGGCAGGAGGGCAGATGGCTTCCTGTTGTTGGTTATGCAGTCTCTGTCTCTGCAGCACAAGCCTCTGCAAGCCTTTGGACTGCCGTCTGCACTCAGGGTGGGCAGGACACGCCTGTCACAAATAAGAAAATGGGAGCATGGTTGCCACTGGACCAAGCTCCACTGTGGACAGTTTCATTTTGTAATTTATAATTTTATATTTAAAAACTCTTTTTTGTGTCTCTCGAGCAGAGGGGCTCTAAGAAGTCATTAAGAGCTTTGTCCTGGTTAGTGTTGTAAGCTTGACACACTGGGAAGAGGAAGCCTCAATTACTGAACTGCCTACATCAGATTGGCCTGGCGGCATGTCTGGGGGCTGTTTTCTTAATTGCTAATTGATGCAGTAGAACCCAATACACTGCAGGTGGTCCCATCACTCAGTAGTTGGAACCTGGCTATGGGAAAAGGGAAAGTGAGCAAGCCTGAGGAAATAGTGTTTCTCTTGGGTCTCTACTGAAGTCCTGGCCTCCAGATTCCTGCCCTAGCTTTGATAGGATGGATTAAAATAGGCGCTTGCTTCCTCAAGTTGCTGTTGGTCAGGGTTTATCACAGCAACAGAGAAGCAAGCTAGAACAAGCTTATATCACTATTGGAAGGCTAGCAGAGCTAGCTTCACGCTGACCCTAGCCGGTCCTCCTACTGACCAAACAGAAGCAGTTGTTTCTGTTTCGTTGGGACTTCCGGAGCTTCCTATCTGTGCCCTTCATGAATCTGGATTTTGCTGCCTTAAATACAACCAGGGCGTTAGGAAGCCATCTCCAGGGACTCTGCACCCATGAGATTGGTGCTGGTGTCTGGTTCTAGAATACAGAAAAACTCCTGCCTCTGCCTATTTCCTCTTCTTTCTTGTTGATTTCTGCTGCCTCTCCCATTGCTCACAGAGAGGCCCACACTGGAATGCTGACGGATGACACCCTCTCTAAAAAAAAAAAAAAAAAAAAGCAGAAGGTACAAGGAAGGGAGCTGCTAGTGCCAGATCTGCTGCGAGGCCGCTGACAGGAGGCAGCTGCAGCTTTCTCAGAATGCAAGGGCTTGGTTTTTGATGTCTGAGGTTTTGGTGAATTTCTTCAGGAATTGCATTTGCTCGTAGCAAGAAAAGCCATTCTGTGGCTGCAGAATCACATAGCTGTCTATTTGACAGTAGAGATGCAGGCATAGGCAACTGAAGACATCCCACTGGGATGCAGGCGCAGAGCTCTGACTGTCAGATGTGTTAAGTTTGGAGAAAACAGTTAATGGAGAAGGTCATGGGAAAAGTTAAACAAAGCCCTGAACTGAAAGTAAGTAATGGAGATTTCCTGTCCCCTCACTCTCCCCTACTTAATGACCCTGGATCATAATTTAGCACAGGAAGATTGTAGCAGGGCTTATCGCTAATTGCACTTATACCGTGTTGATTTTCAGCTGTTAACCTAATTTTTCTTTTTACTGTGTCCACTTTATTCAATGGCTTTTGTGAACTTTTAGTAAAGACTTAGCAACTAGAGTTACTTTTCTGAGGCGAAACCAGGGCTTACTCGATAATTTGAGACGGGTCAAGAGATAGCAGAAAAATTCTGCCTCATTTAGGAAGGAGGGGATTGACTTGACTCAGCCCCCAAGTGCTCAAGAAACTGAGAGTACTAAAGTAATCAGCCCTTTGAGAAACTCTGCAACTGTAGCAGTGGCAGCAGCGGCAGCAGCAGCAGCAGAATTACTTGGTCTTGTCTCACTCTAGCTGTGTAGCGACTGAGCAGCCTCGCCTTGTCCCTCTCCCCAGTCTCTGGGAACTATGATTCTGATCCTCAAGGTCTAAGAGATCAGCTTTTTAAGATTAGTTAGAATGACTGAAATCATGGATTTTGTATTTCTGTGCTGGCTCTTTTCAGTTAATGTAATGATCCCCATTTAATCAGAGTTGTTGCAAATGATTCTTTAGCTTTTTCGTAGCTGAGTAGTATTCCCTTACGTGCATGTATCATGCTCTCTTTAGCCACTCAGAATGAATTCAAGACTTAAGTTTGAGGATTGTACATGTTTAATCTGCTTCCATAGCAGTTGTAGCTGTGTGGCTGTGTGTGTGTGTGTGTGTGTGTGTGTGCGTGTGCGTGTGCGTGCGCATTTAAAACATTTGCTTTCTTTTTATTTAAGATCTATGTTTTTTTTATAATTCTTTCTTAAAAATTTTATTAATTTATTCATATTACATCTCAGTGGTTATCCCTTCCCTTTTATCCTCCCATTCCTCCCTCCCTCCCATTTTCCCCTTACTCCCCTCCCCTATGACTGTGACTGAGGGGGACCTCCTCCCCTTGTATATGCTCATAGGGTATCAAGTCTCTTCTTGGTAGCCAAGAAGATCTATGTTTTTAACTATATGCATATCAGTATTAGTGGGTGTGAGGTGGGTATGCACACATGAGTGCAGTTGCTAGCAGAGAAAAGAAGAGGTACTGGATCTCTTGGGGCTGGAATTACAGTAGTGGATGCTTGGTCGTCTGGATGATGAGGACACACTCTTTACCAGTGATCCATCTCTTCTCGCTAGGCTGAGCTTTCATTTTTGTAGAAAGTAGACACAACTGTTTAGTGACCCTGGATTTACTTTGATGACATGTGTCCTGACTGCACCCTTTTCATCTATAGCATGTTCTAAAATGCCCAAGTGAAACGACAGAGCCCTAGTAAGACATGTCAAAGCGCCAATAGAGTAGACTGACTAATATGAATTCTATGTCTTTATTTAAAGCTGTGCTTTTTCTTACAATGAAATGAATTTCTGTTACTTAGAAGAGCAAATTAAATTTGTCTGTGATCCCTCTATCAACTAGTAAGCAAAATATTGCGATATTATTTTCTGTACCCTCATGTGTTCTCTTCACAAAATCCAGTACATCCATGTCAACAAGCATGTAAAGAACTTTGTGTTCTGCCTCCTTCAAAACACTGTTCAGTAAGTATCTCTTACAGTGTTGGTTCGCTTTCAGGGTGTAGGTTTATAGTAGTAATAATGTGATAGGATGGCTTCAGACTTCCTATGTTACTGTAACTCTTGAACAAATACAACATTTAGTATGACACACTAATACAAATTATTTTGTAATAAGATTACTGAAAATCCAGTTGGAATCCAGTTTTACTTATTTGCACGTGATTTGTAAAGGAAAAAGGTATCATGTAGTATGGACCTTTTCTTTCTTGTGTCATGTATCAAAGTGCATAGCAGAAAACTGTGTGGGTTGTCACCTGCCCCTCACTTTTGTATTGAATCATGGCAGCTCTGTCAGTGCCGCTACTGTAGTGATTTCTGTACTCTTTCTTTACTTCCCAGAAGAAGAATTTTTTTTTCCTTTTCCTTTTTTTTTTTTTTTCCCTCTGTGAGATGTCATATCATTTTACTGGAATATAAAAGCTAATTGAGATGAGTAAGCACAGTCAAGAATTATGTCAGTGACTGTGAATCCCAGAATGAAGGATTGTTTCCTGTCTATGTATTGGTGATCTGCTGTAAGAATGATGTGGCTGGAAAAAACTCATGTGGGTCTCTTCGGGGCTTTGTTCCATATTTGTGGTCTTCTGAGTCAGTGGTTCTCAATCTGTGGGTCACAACCTTTTTAGGGGTCCGGTGACCCTTTCACAGGCAGCCTAAGACCACCAGAAAACACAGATGTTTACATTACAGTTCATAACAGTAGCCATACTACAGTTATGAAGTAGCAATGTAAATAATTTTGTGTTTGCGGTCGGCACAGCATGAGGAGCTGTATTAAAAGGTCACACCTGCATGCAGCACTGCGGATGTTGAGAGCCCCCCCCCTTTTTTTTTTTTTGGTTTTTTTAAGACAGGGTTTCTCTGCGTAGCCTTGGCTGTCCTGGATTCGCTTTGTAGACCAGGCTGGCCTCGAACTCCCAGCGATCCATGAGAGCCACTGTTTTAAGCAGCCTGGGGGACACCTTGTTTCTGGGAGAGGAGGCTTGCAGCAGCAGACCGTAAGTAACAATTTCCTGGAACTGCCTGAGCCCAGGGTGTGTCTGCGGAGTAGCCAGAGCAGTGGGCCTGTGGTGGTGTTAACAGTTCAGATCCACAGACAGGTATGGGGCACTGTAGCAAAGAGTCTGGACATTACGGAAAAAGACAGAAACACTGCTGAGAGTTGGCAGGACCCCTGTTCTGATGATAATGTAATGATAGTCAACATGGTCTGGAAAACCCGTATAATATGTGTTTTCATGACCAACGCAGGAGATGACGGTATCGACACAGGGGAGGTAGCAAACAGGCTGGGCCCCGTTACTCTGATAGAATCTGCAGGCAGATTGCACAAAAATTTGAGAGAGGAACAGAGGATATAAGACATCCCTATACTTTGCATATAAAAGACAGAGTGAAAATGCACAATGCCTGCTCTAACTTATATTCTGAGATGGAGGTAAACTAGCACTTTTCGAGAAGCTTTGGTGACTGTTTTACTCTTAGCACTCACTTATTAAAGTGTATAGTCTTTTGTCCCTGTACTGTTATCGGAGGGCTTAAATTTAGTGGTGTGCTAGGGCTGGAAAAATAAATCAAAACCGACTGCTGAAACCGATTCTGCTGAGGAACAGCAACTGCTGTTGCCTGACCCCATGAGTTTGGGACACAGCATTCTGCAGAAGTTCAGTTATAGTACAGAGAGATTAGATTCCCTGGAAGCCCTTACAGTCACAGCAAGGGTGGGGAGTGGCCAGGCATCTGGCTCCAGGGCTTTAAGATTGCTGCTCAGGTTTCCCTGAGTCAGCAGAGGGCTGTTCCAATGTGATAAGCATATTTGATTTGGAACAAGATTAGCATGTGCTGAAGGGGTTACTGCGCTCCTCCCTCATACTCTATTACAATACAGTAACTAGAAGCTTTATTGTGAAGTTCTCTTTTTTATTGTTTGTTATCTATGACAAATTAAACTTAGGTTAAAGATAGGCACTGCTTTGTGTGCCTTGGTTTGTTTAAGTGAAGTCCTGGGGCCTATATGTTCTCTGAAAGTGCTTTCCTCATACCTCACTGCGCCTTTAGTTCTTGGAGGTTGCTTTGCACTGCCTGATGATCTTTTCTATTAAATATGCAGCTTATGCAATTTAAATAGGGTGTTTAGATGTGGTGATGCTGATATGTGCTCTCCTTAGCTTTCAGTAATGGATGATGGGGGAAAAGGGAGCCAGATGTGTTGCACATCTCTAACTCCACCGCTGGCAAGCAGAACCAGTGGAGTCCCATGGACTTGCTGGCCAGCTAGCTACCCTGGCTCAAACAGCCAGCTCCAGGTTCACGGAGAGACCTGTCTCATTAAATAAAGAGGAAAACAACAGAGGGAGACTGTTGACTTTTGGCCTCCACACATCTATTCAATAAGCCAATCTACACACAACACCACACACACACACACACACACACACACACACACACACACACACACACACACGAGAGAGAGGGAGAGAGGGGGGGTTCTTAAAACGTTGCAGCTACTTTTCTGACATTAGCATTTACTCTGCGATACAGCAAGGGACGTTATCAGTCCTGTATCTCTCTAGAATGACAAAGGAAGTCTAGTCCTGGAACATCATTTATTGCTGGTTTAATTTAAGACTGCTTTTCCTGAAAAAATGCATCTCTTTACCTGGTAACTCCTTTCTCTTCTTCAGGTCTCACTCTTAGTGTAAATTCCTCCGAACTGTTTCCTAACCTTCTAGTTTAATACAACTTTCTTCATTAAAATCTCTCATTTCACTATAGTTTTAAAAAAGTGTTCTTTGTTCATTTATCACAGCAAGGAACCTTAATTTTGTAGGCAATTCCTTACTGTGTGTCTTACTGTTGCCTAAGTTATGTGGAGTCAGGAACCACTTTCAAAGTAAGTCTGCAGAGAGTATCTTTTTACATTTAGAGTTTGTCAATCGTTAGATTATGTTCTTCTAGTTTTTAGTATTTCTTTGGCTTCCTGTTGCCTCTTTGTGTGAATGGGTACCTATTTCAAAGTGGACAATGATAACTGTTGAAAAATGAAAATGAAAGAAGTGATGATAATTGGTAAGACCCTAATGCAGAGTGGATTCTGGGGTTAATTTAAGTCTGTGGTTTAGGAGGCAGTCTTGCCCCAAGAGTGAAAGCTCCTTTGCCTTACAATTTACAAGTGTCCTGCAACTCTGCTACTCTTTTGCTGTGCACATTAAGGGAAAAGAAAAGAAAATAGCCTTGAGAGTTTACATTATTAGTTAATCTAGGCTCTATTCTAGGCATCTGTGTTTAAAACACTCTCTAGGTGTTGGAATTGGATGAAGGTTTCAAAGCCACATCCCAAAGGAAGGTGAAGCTGCTGCAGAGTGTTATACGGGCAGAGTGTTCACTTGTCTTCAGTAGATTCATTTTCCTCTGGCAAGGGTGTGTGTGTGTGTGTGTGTTTCTCCAGAAGGAGTTTGGAATTTTTTTCATGCCATTCTAATAGTTATCAAAACATGGTTGCCTCTCAGTAGATACCATGGACGCTTGAGATACTTTTCCACTCCTGCAGTGAGGAAGAATGCTGGGTTAGTCTGACTTTTCTTCCAGTAAAACGTAACCTCCCTTTGCTTAAATTCATTTTTACTGTCTCCATCAGAGGAGGTAAATGCAACATGAGCAAGTTACAAGACTAATCTCTTGTATGTTGGTAATCAGTTTAGTGTTGGCGAAAACATGGAATGTAAATATTTTAAGGGAGTTCACTGTTTACATATATATGATGTATATATGTATATATAAAACTTGTAATTAAACACTGTGTACAGTATGAGCAAAAGAGCTTTTCACATAGCAGCATAAAATACATTTTTAAAGTCATACAGGGACAGTTGGTGAAGAGGCACGCTGGCTGGTGGCATCAGGTACCCTGACCTTTCAGGTATTAAAGTGGGAACTTAGAAGTTAGAGTCCCAGGGCTGGAAATGTAGCTCAGTGCTAGAACACATGCCTCCTGTATGCAGAGTATTGAGTTCAATCCTCAACATCATAGAACCAAAAGAAAAAAAAGAAAGAAAAATGATATGAAAGTTGAAAAGTATATGAAAAATAATCTGCCTTGGGCTCTTATGGCAGGCAATGAGAAGTCACAGAGAAGTTACAGTTTTCATGTGCCTTTTTCTAATTATAGTGTGATGTACAGTGAGTTCTGTTCAGTAGTGGGAATGTGGTGTAAAAGAATGCAGAGTAATTTATGAATTCGAGAAACTTTCTTTTTTTTACTTTAAAAGCTATATTGTGTATGCCTTAAAAGACACACATGTGCGTGCGCATATGCGTGCGCGCGCACACATACACACACACACACACACACATCATAGATTAATCGGAATTGTTTATGCTATTTAACTCTAAATGAAATTATTGTGTTTCCTCCTTGAAGAACCTTGGAATTAAGAGCACGCAGGGCTCACTGGGAGCTGTCACTGATTCTGAGGCAATAACTAAGGAAAACGTTGCTTGTTGGCTGTAGAAGTCAGACATGAATGAGCAATAGCACGAGGCCTTGCAGCAGTGGGCAGGGTGACCCTGCTCTGTAGAAGATGTTTGGAGAGCTCCCAATGCCGAGGATTCCTGTTAGAAGCTGGCCACGTAGGATATTGGCTGTGCCCTCCAACAAGTGTGAGGAGTGTCTTCATTTCCTGCTCCTCAAATGCCCGAATGCCCTACGCGAACTACTGACCCCTCTGATACTGTACAACCTTGGCCAGTGCTCAGGGACATCTTGCCCTGTGTGGGTTTGTACACAGAGGTTACATTGCATTCACAGAGCTCTTTTATGAACATCTGCTTTAAGTGTGTGTCATCCTCATGATTAATTAATGCCTTGCTGCTTCTTGTGGAATGATCTTAGTGTTTAAACAACTGCATGGCCTGCTATTTATTTCTGAAATATTGTAGCAAGAAATCAAATGAATATGACTACAGAGTAGACAGGGAAGGAATGGAGGGACTGGGGAAAGGAGGGCTGGGTGGATGATGGCTTTGCTGTGACTGTCCTCATCACTGTTCTCTGCCAACAGGTATTCCTCCGCAGGTGAGTCACAATGTATATATTCCAGTCCTTGTAAAAACTGTCTTAGCAAAGACTTAAATGGTGAATTTACATAGGAATATGCACCAGTAACTTGTTTAGTTTCCACTAGTTAAAAATGGGGGGGGGGAACCTCTGTATATTGACCACTCATATCTGGTGAAATTCAAACTAATGTTAAGTGTAGAAAAGCTGCTGGTGTTGAGGTAAGCTCAAGTCAACACCATTCACACAGTGTAGTAAAGCCCACACTAGCACATTTAGGATTCTTCCTAGCTTTTGTCTGAGATTCTCCTGGGAATAAACAAATATTAATACAGAAAAGCTGTAAGGGTATGTCCCATTGCAAAGGAAGAATGTGATATTTAGGTTTCTTAGGGTCTACAGTGTCTCTGTAAATACTTTGAATACCTTTAACACATTTTCTTGCCATTTTACCTCTGCAGTATACTTGTGCTCTGGGCAAGTCATCTTAAATGATTTGGGATTCCTTCTTCCCTCCCTTCCTCACAAACTCAATCAATATATCAGTTAACTTGAATTGTTCAAAAATGCACCGAATTGCTTTTCCCCTCCATCATTGCTACCCTTTAGTTCCAGTCATGATCTCTAGCTTATAGTGTTAGAAACTCTCTTGGAGTCAACTGTGCCGGTATTTACCCTTGCCTCTTTTGGTGGAGCCAAGAAATTCGGATAAATTTAGTCATATGATGAGAAAGCCCTTCTGCATAGCAGTGAGAGCATGCTCTCCAGAGCCAGATCAAGTGTGGGATCTTGTGACTTCAAATATATTTTATTTAGGGCAGTATACGTGATGTAAAATAGAACACATAGTGGTTATTGCTATCAGCAGACACTAATCTTGGCAACCGGTTTTGTTATCCCTTTCCTCAACATTCAGAGAGCTTCCGGTGTCACGATTAAAATCTGCAGTGACCCGTGAGGCCCTCCGCAGATCTCAGGGAGGCATGTGTTGCATCCTTTCTTGATTGATGTCTTCATCCATGTTTATGCCTGTCTTGTTCTTCGGCAAACCAGACTCCATGACATACTTTGTGTTTGTTTCTTCTTACTGGAAAACATCCCTAGATTATCTGTTCCACTCCACTGCCTCAGCACCAGACCTTCCCACATAGTGTGCTATGCGTGTGACTCAGAATTGCAGCAGCCGTGTGTTTCTTCTCCATGTCCCTAGAGCCAAAAGTTTGCTGAATTGTGCTTTGTGTTTGCTCTGCTGGCAGCAAAGGTTGATGTGTTTTCTCCTTTACTGTCTCTGGAATATTGAGCCTTTAGGACACTGTCTGTAGTGATAGAACACAGCACATGTTGGAGAGGCTGAAATTCCGGCATCTATGGAATGTTCTTGCAAACTTTACTGGACAACATCATCCCTGCTCTGGGCCTGCACTTCTCATAGCTCTGAATGGTCTTTTTTCATCTTGGCTTCCAGATGCCTTTTCTCTCAGTGCATGCATTTAAGCGTTTCTTTTCTTTTTGAATGCAGAGGATGAGATTCTCTTGCCTCGGTTTCCCACTGTCTAAATCTTACTTCTTCTTCCAGAACCATCTACAGTTTCTGTTCTTCTGTGGGCTAATCCAGTTGATTCTTGTTCCTCCTCTCGTGCCTTGTTGCGTCTCGTTGTGGCTTTGCTGGAGTGCATAGGTGATCGGTTTATAATGCGATTGCCACTCAGCTTTATCAGAATCTCCTGGTGCACAGAACACTTCCTTAAACACATTATGTGAGGGGCATTGTGATCTAGCATTTATGTTTTAGCGAGACCTTGGAAATCAGTTGACAAGGACATTGTATAAGTGGAACAGACTGATGATACCTAAGATTAGGGAACCGGTTGGTAAGTTACTGCTACTAGTGTGCAATTATCCTTAGGAATAGAAAAACAAAAATGGAAACAGGAGCTGAGAGCGCCAATGTTCTAAGAATGAATAACAGGCTCCTTTCTCTGAATGTATCATTAACTGGGAGATGTCCTGCAGGACAAAGAACAGTCAATGAGATGAAAATATGTCAATGTTTACGTCTGAGGTTTAGACTTTCTTCTTTTGAGCACATTTTGGATAATAGATGGTTATCTGCCTCACTTCCTATGGGATTCACCGTAGGGAGATTTTGAGACTGGTTAGTCATGCTAAGGCTAAATTTGGCACACATGGCTTCTTGGGATGGGTGAGTACCTTAGGTCCTTCTTCAAGACTGGCATATATCAAAAGGACTGGTGGCTGATGGGAGAAAGTAGAAGGAAAGGACCAACTTGGTAGAAGAAGTTAAAATCGAAAAGCACGTACGCTGAGGCTAAGAGCGGTGTGTTCTTTGGGTGAGGGTTAGGTGGTCTCAAGTGTGGTGATTGCTTCTTAGGGACAAGTGACTTATATATCACTAAGGACAACTAAGTTGACTCACGTTTCTGTCAGAATTCCGTGCTCACAGAACTCTAGGGCTTCTCTCCCTCTCTTGGAAGGTCTTCCGCACAGCAGCTCCTAAGGACTGTGAGCTACGCGGTCAGGCTTGTCACACCCCGAGAGCCCTGGTTCTCTGCCTGTTTCTGAACTCATTAGTTTTCTTGTTGCTCTGAAAACTCCTGGGAGCTGTTGTACATCAAATGGAGTGTTTTACTTGGAGACTGGTCATGTACTCTATAGATCCTTGTCTTTCTTTGGTACCTGAGTAATTGAATGAAATAAAATACTTTGATTACCTATTCATGAGTAGTCATTTACTTTATGTGTATATTTACTCTTTGGTATTACACTCTTTGATTTCCCCCCTGAGTTTATAACTAGGATAAAGGATACTTTTGGGACTCCGTTGCTGCTTTTCTAGCCTGCTGTAAGTTGAGATGGACAGTTCCTAATCTATACCATCCCCCCTCATGGCATCCGGAGGGGGCATGACATGCCCTTCTTTCTGGGCTGCATATATATTGGTTCCTTGTGCTCTGCACTCTCATTATGAACCTGATCAAAAGCATCCAATAACAATCATGGCACAGACTGAGTGCTAGGCTGTCCTGAAATGTACCCTGCCAAATAAATAAGTCCAGTGCTTTAGAGTTCAGCCTCATCAGATGGTCCAGGACACAGGCAGAACAGAGTATAACCCGAGTGGCCTCCAGCCCAATTTGCCGTAGTCTTTGTCGCTGCTTGAAACCTCTCTAGCACAGTCTTTGCTGCCCACGTTTCTATCAGAATTCCGTGCTCACAGAACTCTAGGGCTTCCCTCCCTCTCCTGGAAGGTCTTCCGCACAGCAGCTCCTAAGGACTGTAAGCTACATGGTCAGGCTTGTCACACCCCGAGAGCCCTGGTTCTCTGCCTGTTTCTGAACTCATTAGTTTTCTTGTTGCTCGGACAACATTCCTGACACATGCAGCTTTAGGGAGGACTGAGTTATGCCAGCTGTGCTTTCAGAGGACCTCAGTCCGTCGTGGCAGAGAACAGGAGCAACTCCAGCTGTGGTAGAGAGCGTGACGCCATGACTGTTCACAGGAGGCTGACAAGGAAGCAGAGACTGGCCCTGAAGCAGGGCCGTGCCATTACTCTCAAAAGGTCACTTCCATGGTTTGGCTTTTTTCAGGCTGACCTAACCTCTCAAAGTCACCAAATCCATGCCAACAGGTGGAGCCCAGCTGCTATGTGCCTTTAGGGGACTTTGCAGATTCAAAGCACAACAGAATTGGAGTTGGAGTTTATTGTACAGATATAGTTTACATGTAAGAAATTATGTATATCACAATCAACTGAATCTTTGTAAATGTTCTTAAGGAAAGTGGTGTTTTAGAAATAGCTTTAAGTTCTTAGCATAGTGGTTACACAAGTTATAGCTTATGTAAACCAAATCACACTGCTATCTTCCATTTGAAAACAGCTCAAATGGCGCACACCTTTAATCCCAGTACTCGGGAGGCAGAGGCAAGCAGATCTCTGTGAGTTCGAGACCAGCCCGTTCTACACAGTGAGTTCCAGGACAGCCAGGGCTATAGAGGGAAACCCTGTCTCATAAAACCAAAAAAAAAAAAAAAAAAAAAAAAAAAAAAAAAAAAAAAAAAAAAAGAAAAAGAAAAAGAAAAAGGAAAAAGAAAAGAAAAGAGCTCAATGTATGCAAAATCTATACAAAGAAAATATGTGCTAGCATATATAATGTGCTCATGTACAGGAATATGAAATACCCACTTGTGTGGCATTGGGATTTCTTTAGAAGCAGGCATCAGAACCAGTTTCTTTAATGTCTTGAGTGGGAACCAATTATATGTCTGAAAAGATATTTTAATTTCATCATTTAATCCAAAAGCTAAAATATTAAGAAGAAAAGAAGTTAAAAATTTTTAATATGTGTGAGTATTTTGCCTGGATGTGTGTGTGCACCACTTGTGAGCTTGGTGCCAACAGAGGCCGGAAGACGGTGTCAGATCTGCTGGAACTGGAGTTCCAGAAGGTTATGAGCCCCACTGTGTGAGTGCTAGTAACCAAACCTGTGCCCTCCGGAAGAGCAGCCAGTGCTCTTAACCACCGAACCAATGATCCAGCCCTATGTGCATGATTTTAAAATCTTTGCGTTTGCACAGTGAAGCTACATTGTTATATTTTCTGAAACACTCCAAAAAACTGACAACTTTTTCAGCAACACAAGAGCGTGAAAGTTGGTGGCAGAGCATACAGATGATTTTTTGTGATGACTGTAGTAATTGCACAGAGGCCCAATTTGTAAAGATGGCCTTATGAGCCATTTAGGGTTCCCTTTATAGGCGCAAATTATCAGCTAATGCACTAGTCCACGTTTTTAGTAAACTCTTACATGGCACCTTCTTCTTGATTATGGGAATTGAAGCAGCAGGAAGGTGTTACAAAGATTCTGACTTCCAGGAGTTGATGCTGTAAAACGTTCAAGGTGGAGTGAGGCTGAGCTGCTGCTTAATTTAATACACCCGTGCCTACACAAAAGGTAGACGGGGCGGGCAGCATCACCCGTTTCTACTTCTTATGTTTGTTGTGGTAGGAATTGAAGGCGGGCCTTGAGCATGCTAAATAAGCGCTGTAACGAAGAACCAAGAAACAGCATTCCAAGACTGATGTTCCAACCCTTTGAAAATGATCTGTAGTGTTCTCACAGGAGTGCAGAATCGAGGAAACAGCTATTCCATTGTAACTGAAGTGAGGCTTGGGACTTGGCTTTCCTCAGATTTCAGCAGCATATGTTTCTGGATCTTCTTTTAATTAGAACCCTCTCCCAGAGCACGGTCTCCTAAGCTCAGCCCAGCTGAAGTGGCTCGTGCTGCAGGGCAGCTCGTGCAAGTGTGTGCGTTGGCGGGAATGGATGTTCTTTCCATCTGTGTTTTTGTCCTGGTCCCTAAGTGGCGCCCCTTGTGTGTGTGAGCATGCCGGATGCTTTGGGTGCCCGTATAAAACATGGAGTTGTTGTAACATGTACTTCAGTGAGCTCCACCATCCCCTGCCAGATTTCGGGAAGGCGGGTCCCATCCTCTGATGAAGCATTTGGCCAGCAGATGCCTGGCTGCACTCTGCTCAAAGGATGTTCGTTCTCACCGCTGCATCTTTCTATTTTTGAGATTCTTGATGTCTCTGAAGCCTTGGAATTCATTAACGTCCACTCTTCCTTTGGAGTGGGTGGCTGGCAGCTTTGACATTAGAATTTTGTCTAGCGTTCACA
This sequence comes from Acomys russatus, assembly GCF_903995435.1. Lineage (NCBI taxonomy): Eukaryota > Metazoa > Chordata > Mammalia > Rodentia > Muridae > Acomys > Acomys russatus. The sequence continues at coordinate 19,735,880 of NC_067168.1, forward strand.
TTTTGGGATATGTGGAGCGATCCAGCATGCTGTCATAAATTCTGGAAAATTGCAGCATTGTATTTGTCTTATCTATGGGATAGGGGGCACACTAGTTTTCTCATGTAGCTCATTAATTTTGGATACTTCTTACTCTTCTCAGTATTGACGTATTTTTCTCAGTTAGTTACTCCTTTTCCATTACAACCAGCACTCTAAAGTTATACAGAAAAACGTGTTTCTCTCCTCTTTAATGAAATGAGTTACTGCAAAAGGTGGTTAATTTTTTAAAAAATAAGAGTAGAAAAAAATTTCTAGATCCCTCAACTATTATATTATGGCATGACTTCCAGATCTTTTGCTGCTCTGGTTAAATTTCAGACTGTCAGCACTTGCTGACATAGCTCATCAGTGTCTTGTAATTTAACACTGGGAAGGAGCTGACCGATGTCATCTGCCTGGTTAACATGGCTGGCTTCTTTGCTTGCTTTGGCATGTATTTGCTGTTTTGGAGCCTGTGTTCAAGTTCCTGAGGTTTTGTTTTTTTGCTTTGGAGACAAGGTTTCTCTGTGTAGCCCTGGCTGTCCTGCACTCGCTCTGTAAATCAAGCTGCCCTCATATTCACAGAGAGATGTGTCTGCGTCTGCCTTTCAGAGTGCTGGGATTATAGGCATGTGCCACCATGCCTGGCGAGGTTTTGGTTTGTTGTTGGGTTTCCTTGCTTGTTTTTTATGGTTTTTTTTTTTTTTTTTTTTTTTCATTTAAAATTTTAATTCAGGTTTTACTTGCTTGAATTGCAATTCCTTTAGCATGATCATTCTTTGGTGTCTGAACTTTGTTTTCACGTTATAAACTCCTTGAGGCATTTTTTTGGACCTCTGCGTATAGTTTTTGGCTGCCATCCAGGCCTTGTGTAATTTTTATTTCCATGTTTCTGGGAAGGGATTCCTATGGATGTGGGGGAGTGGATCCCCTTCATTTTTCTTCCGATTGTTTATCACAGTGAGGTTGGGTTCTTTTAACATTGAACTCTGAGTAACTGAGGAGAAGCAAAAGTGTGGGCCTACATGAGTGCTGAGGGAGTGTTGGATGTTAGTGAGGCGTTCTTAAGAAGTCATTCTGAATGAAGTGCATTTTATACAGATTAATTAGCTGATGTGCCTCATGTTTTATCAATCTTTCCCTTAAGCATGCAACTATTGCTTCAACAACGCCATGCACTTATGTAAGCTAGTAAGTGTGTTATGGCCAGCTTTTCTCATTTTCATCTCTGACTAGTGGTTGTTATCATTGATATAAAGCATGTAGCCAACAAATATATTAAAATTACATCTCATAGTGGATAGAGTTTTATAGTTTCAATCTTTCCCCAATAATTATCTTTTCTATAAAATATACTAATTTTGGTTTTTTTTTTGTTTTGTTTTTTTGTTTTTTTTGCAATATAAATAATCTACTTGCATACTTTGGAAATGTTTTTAAGTTTCCATAGGTCTGTGAACGTCACTTTGTTTTCCACTCACCATGTGGCTACCTACAATAATATACAAAATTAGTGGTTATATATAGTATCAAAAATGGTATGTGAAGGGAGAAGAGTAAATGTAACACATGTTTTTAAGGTTTTAATTCTAGTGTGTGTTTAATTTTATTTGAAATAAGTCTACAGGAATGTTGTGGTTTGAAGCATTTAGAAAGAACTGTCATGATGGCCTCAGCGATGTTTATAACTTCTTGAAGGTTTCATCAGTTTGCCTCATCTGGGTCCAGAAGTGTTCGTATTTAAACTGTACTGCCTTCTAACTAGGACAGATGATTATGTAGCCTTCTTGCAAATAGCTGGTGATATCACCCTCCATCCCACAGTGTGCGCGCTGCTGTGGGCCTTGCTCGTCATCCTGGTTTGCCCATGTAAGGACAGGGAGATGGGTGAACAGCCGACTCACATTTCCCCTACTAGCACATCTCTCTCTACATTATGCGTCTTACATCGTGCAGCTAAGGGTGGGAATGCAGATAAAAACGTTCCCTTGTTGCTGTTGTTCTCGTTGAAATCATGATGGGTATTGCTCTTGGGGCCTCTTTGTCTTGAGTTTCTTCCAAAAGTTTCACAAAATAAAATGTATTCCCTGGTCTCCTATAGTGCAGTTAGACTGTTGCTGTGGCTCGATACTTAGCAACAAATAGTGCTCTAAGACCTAAGATTTATTGTCTATTTCTATGTGTGCATTCCTGTTAGTGTCTATCATTATGCACGTGTTCCCTGGAGCCAGAAGAGGGCACCATATCACTTGGAGGAGCTGGAGGTGAAGGCAGCTGTGCTTTAACCACTGAGTCGTCTCTCTTGCACCCCATCTCGCAGAAAAAAATCCTTATTTTTATATAATTTATATCCCAAATTTAGTCTTAAGATGACTACTGCCTAGCTACAGGGTCCCAGGCAAGTCTTACTTTCTTTTTAGACCATTTCGTTTGTTTGTTTCCTTTATAAAAAGTGGGTTTACTTTTCTGTTGCTGCCATAATTTACATTGATAGGAAAGGACTGGGGCACGCTTGCCTTCTGTGCGAGTTCTGATCCTGGCGTCTGTTTGTAGTCTTCTCTATATGGCTAGCCTACATCCTGAAATGATAAAACAATCAGATCACATGATTAGCCAGTTAGCTTTGTGGAGGTCTCATATTCCCTCGTACACCTATCTGTCAGTGATGCCCCAGGAGGGCTGAGGATTCAGCACAGTTATCCTCAGATCTCTGAGTGTGTCAGGGTGGTGCAAAGCAAGTGCAGCCCTTGCAGATCCCCGGAGTGCTATGTAGGGTTGTCCTAGTTCTTCCTGGCAAAGTCAAACGTGATGGGTTTAGTCTCCCAGCGGCCAGAATGTGGAAAATGTTGGTAACACCTGTGAATGAGTATCCTGTTTTTACCGAGGACTGCTGACATACTCAGGCCCCTATCTATCCACCATTCCAAAACCTGGCAGAAAATGAGATAGATGGTCAATGCAAACCACGTTGGACAACTTAGGCACTGTGAGCAATTCTTCAGAACAGGGTTGTCCCTCTGGAAGATGTCGTAGACAATCTCTGGAATCCAACTTCCATAGAGGACCAGCCCTTCAAGCAGGCCTTTCAAGAGGGAAGCCTCCGGCTTGTCGTTCCTTTTCTGCACACATGATATTGCAAAGTTTGCTTTCAGCCCTTGAGACCACCTTAGATATTGGAACCAAATGGGCTTTACAGTTGTATGCTTTTATGTGTTAACTGAAAATGAATTAAAAATGTTTATCGATGCATGGTAGGCTAAAGACCATGAAAGCCTCATGGTCTAGTAAACAGCTGAGGACATCTTGACTCTTATTGTCTAGTTGGGAGATTTGATCATCAATTTTAACTGTTCTAATGAGTTTGTACTTAAACTTCGTGGGAAGTGTTGGGAGAGAGCTGAAGATGCTAAGAGCAGTTTGCTCTTATGTGCGGAGTCATCTCTCCTGTCCTTAAGCTGAGTTCTTGAACTGGTTGTTGACAGTTTCTGAGTGTTTCCCATTTGTTTACCTTTTTTTCTGATATTAATTAATAAGGTTCATTTCTCCTCATAGTGATGTTAACATGCAGGTGAGAAAGCAGCTATCTCTTGAGTGACAGGAAGACACACCTGCGTCCGTTTTTAATGGTTTTTAGAAACAGTACAGAAGCAACAAGAGTCTTTATTTGTCTTATGGCTGATAAGTAATGTCACTTGTGAATTTACTACTGAGTTTATTAACATTTTTATTTTCCTAATGGTTTTGCAAAATTATGCTTCCTATTAGGGCTAATAAAATTCTTGTTATTAATTTATACTGATAATGGTAAATATAACATCCTAGACAGTCAAATCTCTGAACTTGTAGTTGTTTTTGATTTATGCGAGAAACTTTAAAAATCATTATTAAAAAGGGATCCTTTGTAAAGGATACTCTTTGCTCTCTTAAGATGCTCTGTTTTAATGTGCACTAGGAATAATGACTTGCCAAGTCATTGTTCAGTGAAGCCATGTTTGAAATATTAAAAATGGGATTGACTTTATTTAGTTTTTGTGTTCATATGTATGACTATATTGTTTATGTTTGTCTTCATGTGTGTGCACAAGTAATGCCACAGTGTTCCTGGTAAAGAGATCAAAAGACAACTTTTGGGTGTTGGCCCTCACCCTTCCACCTTGATTAAGTCTGGGTCTTGGGACAGAGAGTAGCTCAGTAGTGAAAAGCACTGACTGTTCTTATAGAGGACTTGAATTCTATTCCCAGTGTCCACACAGTGGCTCATGACTGTCTGTAATTCTAGTTCCAGTGGCTCCAACACTCTCTTCAGGCCTCCACAGGCACTGGTACTTATGTGGAACAGAGAAACACATTCAGAAAAAGCACCCATACATGGAAAATAAAAATAAATAAATCTTTAAAACAAAGATGGCTTCATCACTGCATATGGCCTGCTGGCCAAAAACATCTGGAGATTCTGCCGTCTTTGTCTTGCATCTCTCCTGAGGGGCATGCTGGGATTACAGACTCTTGTCCTGCTGTTGCACCCAGCCCTCTTTGATTCCTGGACATCCAGCTCAGGTGGTCAGGCTTGCCCATCTCTCCCACCCTGAAAAAATTTGTTCTCTAAAAATAATAATTTGAAAGTATCTTTGAGATACCTTGACTCAATATCGTAGTTACTGTTCTATTGCTGTGAAAAAAAAAATGACCAAGGCAAATCTTACAAAAAATAAAACCATTTGATTAGGGGCTTGCCTATAGTTTAGATGTTTAGTGTGTAAACATCATGGTGGAAGCAGAAAGGCATGGTGCTGGAGTGGAGGTTGAGATCTTCAAGCAGCAGGCAAAGGGGATTTGGTAGAGGCGGGCAGGAGAGCCAGACGCGCGCGCGCGCACAAACACACACACACACACACACACACACACACACACACACACACACACACACACACACACGGGGCGGGCGACAGACAAAGTCATACATTGTGCCTAGCATGGAATTTTAAATCTTCAAAGTCCACTGCAGTATCATCTCCTCCAACAAGGCCACAAGTCCTAATCCTTCCCAAACCATTCCATGCACTGGTGACTAAGCATTCAGATGTATATGACTGTGGGGGAGATTCTTAATCATTCAAACCACCATGCTCATATCCTCATAACATTAATAGATGCCTTTATTTTATTTGGAACCTTTATTAAACCAAAACTATTGCAAGGTAAAACTTCCTTCCTTTTTTTTTTTTAACATAAATCTAAAAATGCACTATTTTATGTCATGGAAGTATTTTTCCTTTTGGTTTGAGTAACGAATGTTTATTTTACCCACATTATACTTATTTTCTATAGTAAATTATTTTCAGCCCTTGAGATGAAGAGTTACTGTTGTTCACTGATACTTATGATCTATTAATCTTTGACTAAAGATTGAGTATGACTTAGGGGTTATGCAGGACCTTTTCAGGTTTCTTGTACCTCTAGGCCATGGAGAATTAAGTGGGATAGCCTGGTGCTTACAATGTTGAGATGTTAGCTCAGCTGTAGTAGTCCATGAGCGCTCCTAATTCTGCAAAGAGGGATGCATGACTCCTTAGTGCTTGCTGGGGAGGATGCAACTTTTAGGAATTTCCCAGCATGTTTTTGTCAGGTACATATTTCCATCTGTCTCCAGCAGCTTTTGTAGGTACTTGTAAGTAGATCCTTACCCCACCTGCCTCCTTTAAGAAGAGGACTTATGTTAAAATAGAGTAAAAGCCATTGTAAAAGGAAACTAAAAGCTACGTATTTACTGATGACGTAATTAGCATCACTGACTTTTTTTTTTTTTTGTTCCAACTACTGTTTATGAAACTAAGCAACAAATAAATGATATAAATGTGATGACTTTTAAGACTTTTAGTATAAGATCTTATAGGTAGGAAGAAAAGCAAGACTTTCCTCAATCTGTTTTCAGTTTGTTCGGTTTATTTTAGAGAGTAAAATTAGCCTTGCAATTAGATCCTCCTTTGTGAGTGCCAGGGCCGAGTGGATGGAGCTTGCTGAGGAAGTCACTGGGATGGTTTTATAGCAAACAGTGTACTTGGCTGATAGAATGATATCACGAAAGAGTCAACTCTTACAGATAAAATAGGTGCTTTAGGAAAGCTCATCTCCTATTTTTGAAGTACTCAATTCAGGACTTGTTGGTCCTGAGCTACTAATGAACTTTATTTTACCATTAAAATGATTTCCTCCTACGTGGATTCATTTTTGGGTATAATAGGGCCCATCTTAAATG